>NC_135477.1:53114172-53770172 GCF_052094955.1 Ictidomys tridecemlineatus
TTGCCCAGGCTGGTCTCAAACTCTTAAGATCAAGCCACTCTCCTGCCTCAGACTCCCAAGTAGCTGCAACTCCAGGTGCTTCCACATTCTGCTTCAAAATACTTTGAATACATAGAAAATCACCAGTCTGGTCCAATCAGACCTTTGTGATTTTTAATTTCCTTTTCAAAAAATTTTATTTTTTAAAATAGCAGTGATGTAGATCTTTATTTTCCCAAAGCCTAATAAATTGGAATTTAGAATTTGCTGGCCAAAATAGTTATTTTCATAATTCATTATCATTTACAAAATATAGTAAGCCATTTTCTAGTAGTCATAGACTTATCCCCCCCCCTTTTTAGTACTAGAAATTGAACCCAGTGGCACTTTACTGCTGAGCTAGGTGCCCAACACTTTTTAAATTTTTATTTTGAGAAGGGTCTCACTAAGTTGCTTTGGAATAAGTTACTTAGGGCTCACTAAGTTCCTGAGGCTTGGAAGCCTCATGCCTCAGCCTCCATAGTTGCTGGATTACAGGTGTGTGTCATAGTGGCATCCCCAACCCTTTCTGTTATTTTTTTATATCTTTATTTTTATTTGTTTATTTTTATGTGGTGCTGGAGTATGAACCCAGGACCTCACGAGTGCGAGGCAAGCACTCTACCACTGAGCTACAACCCCAGCCCCCCTTTTTATTTTTTGAGACAGGGTCTTGCTAAGCTACTGAGAACCTTGCTAAATTCCTGAGACTGGCCTTAAATTTGGGATCCTCCTGCCTTAGCCTCCCAAGTGACTGGTGTGTACCAACCACCAAGCCTGACTCCTGCTTATCTTAATGCATCTAGGTTTTTTTGTTTTTTTGTGCTGGGGATTGAACCTAGTGGAGATTAACCCCTGAGCCATATCCCCAACCCTTTTAGTTTTTTTATTTTGAATAAGGGCCTTTTTATATATATTTAGTTATCGATGGACATTTATTTAATGAATTTATTTTTATATGGTGCTGAGACTTGAACCCAGTGCCTCACACATGCCAGGCAAGCACTCTGCCACTGAGCTACAACCCCATTCCCTTGATCAAGGGTCTCGCTAAAAAATAAATTCATAATTTTTCATAATTAAAAGGAAAACACCTTGTTATTTGTGCTTGGCTTATTTAAACTTGTAAAGATCAATCTGCAAGGGCTACCAGTCTTTATTTTTGTACTGGTCAAGATGAGTCTGGGGCTGAAGATGTAGTGAGTTCAATTCTTAGCACCACATAAACATAAACAAATAAAATAAAGGCATGCTGTCCATCTACCAAAAAAAAAAAAAAAAAAAAAAAGGATGAGTCTGGTCATTGATTAATTACTTGCTATATTCTTTTCTTTTTAAAGTGGTATAGGGGATTGAACCCAGGAGTTCTTTACGACTGAGTTGTATTCCTAGCCCTTTTGATTTTTTGATTTTGCAACAGGGTCTTACTAACTTGCCTAGGATGGTGTCAAACTTAGAATACTCCTGCCTCAGCCTCCTGTGTTGCTGGGATTACAGGGTGTGCCATCATGACCAACTCTGCCTGCATACTTTTGATATGAAAGACTGTCCCAAATGCATTTTTCCGATATGGCAAAATGTGTGTGTGTCAGGGGCAGAATGGGCAACAAGTTCCTGATTGAACAGGTTCCTGATCAAACAAGAATGGAAAAGTGGGGCATGGAGGGGCACACCTATAATTCCAGCTACTCAGAATGCCTAGATAGTATTGGAAGTTCCAAGTCAGTCTAGGCAATTTTATTGATACTTTGCCTCAAAATAAACAAAAACAAGGGCTGGAGATGTTGCTCAGTGGTAAAGAACCTCTTTACTACTTTGGGGCTGGGGCTGGGGTTGTGGCTCAGCAGTAGAGTGCTTGCTTAGCACCACAATAAAATAAAGGTCTTGTGTCCAACTGCAAGTAAAAAAAAAAAAAAAAAAAAAAAAAAAAAGATATATATATATCTATCACCTCTGGGTTAAATACCCAGTACCAAAAAAATTAGTTAAAAAAAATAAAGGAGTGGAAAGGTCTTTGAATAATGGTATGTTAAGTTAGAAATAATGAAACTGAATATTTAAGGTGAAGTTAATACCATTTTATATGTTGAAACTGTGGGTATTGTACTTTTTTCTTTCTTTCTTTTTTTTTTTCCCTCCAGTAAGAAAATCATTTTTGAGTTACAACAAAACTATTTGGGGCCCTCTGGAACTGGTGGAGAAACTTTACCCAGAAGCAGAGGAAATAGGAGCCAGTGTCCGAGACTTACCTGGTCTTAAGTAAGTAATGTTATTAGTGTTCATTCTTAACCTCCGCAGTGTGTTTACTGTCCTCTAACATACCTCATAGTTTATCATCTTCTCTCAGCCTTAATGATACCAAGAATTCAGTCCTTGTCTTGGGTAAAAATCCAATGACAAGGACAAGGTTTTAAGGAAAAAGAAGATTATTGCTTTGCCAGCAAAGGAGAATACACAGTGGACTCCTATCCCAGGGGCTGTGATTCTAACAACCAGGGGAAATAGTGGGATTTTAAAGAGGGGATACAAAGGCTACACTCTGGCTGTGCCTCCTCAGGAGTTTCAATTCAGCTTTAGCCTTGAGAGGTAGCCATTTCTCAGACCCCTTGATGCCAGCTCTGAAGTCTAGATTCCTTCATTCCTGTGCCCTGAGCTGAAAGACAGATAACTTGACCTAGGACAGAAAGGTTAATCTTGTTTCCCCATGATTAGGGAGGAAAAAAAGGAAGGGGGGGAGGATTCAGTTTTAAATTAAGCTGCAGTGGCGGAGCAGCAAGGGTTATATTCAAATCATGAGTGGACCCCTATTATATTACATACCCTTCTTTCTTTGTCTTCTAATAAAATTCTGTTCATGCTTTGTTTGTTTTTTGAACTAGGGATTGAACTCAGAGGTGCTTTACCACTGAGCCACATCTCCAGCCCCATCCCATTTTATTTTTTAAAATTTTTTTATTTTTAGGTGAACACAATATCTTTATTTTATTTTTATGTGGTGCTGAGGATTGAACTTAGTGCCTCACGCCCATCCCCATTTTAAAAATTTATTTAAAAAATTTTTGAGACAGTGTCTCACTAAGTTGCTTAGGGCTTGCTAAGTTGCTGAGACTGGCCTTGAATTTGTGATCCTCTTGCTTGAGCCTCTGGGATTACAGGCATGTACCCCAGTACTTGGCAAATTGTTTATGCTATATGATTCAGCTCAGATTTCACCTCCTTCAATAGAAGTTAACCATCCTTCCTTTTTTTTATTTTTATTTTTATTTATTTATTTATTTTTAAAGAGAGAGTGAGAGGGGGACAGAGAGAGAGAGAGAGAATTTTAACATTTATTAATTTTTTCTTAGTTCTCGGCGGACACAACATCTTTGTTGGTATGTGGTGCTGAGGATCGAACCCGGGCCGCACGCATGCCAGGCGAGCGCGCTACCACTCGAGCCACATCCCTAGCCCCCCCCTTTTTTTTTTAATATCTTTTTTTTTTTTTTTTTAAAGGACAGTCTTTTGCATATAATGATACAACACAACTTCTTTTTTTTTTTTTTTTTTAAGAGAGAATGAGAGAGGAGAGAGAGAGAATTTTTTTAATATTTATTTCTTAGTTCTCGGCGGACACAACATCTTTGTTGGTATGTGGTGCTGAGGATCGAACCCGGGCCACACGCATGCCAGGCGAGCGCGCTACTGCTTGAGCCACATCCCCAGCCCTTTTTTTAATATCTTTGCTTTATTTTATTTATTTTTATGTGGTGCTGAGAATTGAACCCAGGGCCTCACACATGCAAGGCACGTGCTCTACGGCTGAGCCACAACCCCAGTCCCCCCATCCTCCCTTTTAAGTTCTTACCACTAACGGAGGGAGTATATATGTGTGTGTGTGTGTGTGTGTGTGTGTGTGTGTGTGTGTGTTGTATCATTACTTCAGTTTCATTGTATTGTAGGAAATTGTAAGTCACTTTAAGAGGCTGTATCAACCTGGGTGCAGTGGCACACATCTATAATCCCAGCAATTCTGGAGACTGAGGCAGGAGGATCACAAGTTGAAGGCCAGGTTTGGCAATTTAGCAAGGCCCTAAGCAATTAGCAAGACTTTGACTCAAAATAAAAAATAAAACAAGGCCTGGGGATGGTGCTCAGTGGTAAAATGCCCCTAGGTTTAATCCTAGTTACCAAAAAAAAAAAAAAAAAAAAAAAAACCCAAAAAAGGATATATTAATTCTACATCTGTTCTGAGGGTTAAACTAGTTTCTTCAAAGTAGGCAGTCAATAACCATATGTTGAAGACTGAAGTAGGCTGAATCCAGGGCAAAGGTTCAGGAGAATTTTCAGTTAAACTCTTCGTATACCTTAGGGTTTGTGCAAATTGTTTCCTTCCACCTGAAATTGGAGCCTATAGCACCATCTGCTTATTTTGTTGGATTAATGTATGTGAAATGCCCTAAAAGCTGGAAACTTCCAGCTAAGAAATCTTGACTGTTGAAACCTTTGCTGAGAATTGGATTCAGGGCCTCACACGTGTTAGGCCTGTGGTCAGCCTCTGAGCTACACCCACAGCCCAAGGCTAAGTTCCATGTTTCTTTCTTTTTTCCCCTTTTTTGTACCAAAGGTTGAACCAGAGGCACTACACACTGAGCCATATCCCCAGCTCTTTTTTATTTTTCATTTTGAGACAGGATTTCTTTAAGTTGCATATGGCCTCACTAAGCTGCTGAGGCTGGCCTCAAACTTGCAATCCTCCAGAGATAACTTTTTTATGCTTAGGATTTTCTGTCAGGATTATCAGTTTGTTTTTTCCAACCCTGACTCTCTCAGTTTGTATTTTCTTTACAACTTAGGGTTTTATATGTTGTGGGGAATATGATAGTGTTTTTTCAAATATTCAGATATTTGTAAATTGGGCTTAATTGAGTGATAAGAATAAATCAATACTATCAAGCACTGTGTGGGTAATATATAATCTTTACAAAAATTGTCTCATTTGGTTGTTTTTTTTTTTTTTTTTTTTTTTGTTTTTTTTTTTGCTTTTGTAATAGGTGTTGAACCCAGGGGTGCTGAACTACATCTCCAGCCCTTTTTATGTTTTATTTTGAGATAAGGCCTTGCGAAGTGTCTAAGTCTGACTTTGAATTTATGATCCTCCTGCCTCAACCTCCCAAACTGCTGGGATTACAGACATATGGTACCACATCTGGCTCATTAAATGTTTGCTAATTTTATAGGGTATAATAATTGTATAGATGGAAAAAATTAAGGTCAGATAAGTGGTATGGGCTGGGCACGGTGGTGCATTTCTGTAATTCTAGTAAGTCAGGAGGCTGAGAGAGGAGGATTGTAAAGGCCAACCTCAACAAATTAGTGAGGCCCTAAGAAATTTAGTGAGACCCTGTCTCAAAATAAAAACAAAAACAAAAACAGAAAAATCTACCTGCCATTGGCTGGGGTTGGGGCTCAGTGGCAGAGCACTTGCCTAGAATGTGTGCGATACTAGGTTCAATCTTAGCACCGTATACAAAAATCAATAAAATAAAAGCATGCCGTCCATCTACAACTACAAAAAAATAAAAATAAATAAAACTACCTGCCAAAATCTTCTCTGCAAAAGAACATGTGAAAGTAAACTGGGCAAGGTGGTGCAGGCCTATATTCCCAGCAATTTAGGAGACTGAGGCAGGAAGATTGTTAATTTGAGGGCAGCTTCAGCAACTTGCAAGGCCTTAAACAACTTAGCAAAACCCTGTCTCCATAAAGGGTTGGGGATGTGGCTCAGCAGGTTAAGCATCCCAGGGTTCAATTCCCAGTACTTCAAAAAAAAAAAAAAAAAAAAAAAGAAGAAGAAAGTATGAATGATACCATTCTCTTAAAAAATCTTTAAAATTTGATTTTATTTTTACTAAAATATAGAATTTAAAATTTGGATAAAAGAAGTACGAGGTTTAATTTCTCTTTTTGTGCGTCTGGCCTCTTTCTTTCTTCCCACCCTACCTCCAACACCCTGTACTAGGGATTGAACTGAGGGGTTCTTTACTACTAAGCTACATCTCTACCTTTTTATTTTTTATTTTGAGACAAGGTCTCACTAAGTTGCCAAGGTTGACTTCAAATGTGTCATCCTCCTGCTTCAGCCTCCTGAGTCAGTGGGATTACATGGTGAGCCAACATGTCCAGCTGTATGCAGCTTTATTGATGCATTTTTGCCAATTCACTTTTTTTTTTAATTTTTGATATTTATTTTTCAGTTTTTGGTGGACACAACATCTTTCTTTGTATGTGGTGCTGAAGATAGAACCCGGGCCGCACGCATGCCAGGAGAGCGCACTGCCGCTTGAGCCACATCCCAGCCCCTGCCTATTCATTTTTAGAGGGCTAAGATTATTTAGACAAAATATTTCTTGTAGAAATATTCTTACTATTTAGTGAATCATTGTTTATTTATTAATTTTTAGATGAAGTCTCACTAAATTACTGAAGGCCTTACTAGATTGCTGAGGCCAGCCTCAAACTTGTGATCCTCTTGTTTTAGCCTCCAAAGTTGCTGGAATTATAGGCATGTGCTCCATGCTGGATGTGAATAATTTATTGGCACATTCTAATTATAATATTGTGATTTATTGTTACATATTTGTAACATAATTTGGTCAACTTCATTTCCCAGTATGGCTTCTTTTAAGGCATAAAATGGTACTTACATACCCTATAAGGAGCAGGGACTGGTTAACTTGATGGCTTAAAACTATAAAAACGAGCTTTGGACCATGGTAGCATCGTAGCCAATGAGGTTATCCAAGGTGTGATTATTGCTAATTGAAAACTATTAAACTGAAAAGAACACCATGATAAAATGGCTTTTTTCTTTGTTGTGTACCTCAACAGAGATGGAACATGTATTCCATGGTCTTAGAGCTAAGGCTATTTTCTGACCATTTGGTTCTTCTTTTTAGGACCCCACTGGGCCGTGCAAGAGCATGGCTTCGATTAGCCCTCATGCAGAAAAAAATGGCTGATTACCTGCGTTGCCTAATTATTCAGAGGGATCTCTTGAGGTTGGTACCATTAACTCATGTTCATTTTTTTTCATTTATATTCTCTCTTCTAAAAATGATCCAACCTGTAGTATAAAAGGATATATTAGATATAAAAATGTGACATGAAATACAAGAGGAGTAAAATGAAAGAGAGGAACTAACCCCAAATAGGAATACCATGGGGTTTTTATCAGCTAATATAGGAAAATTTACATATGTTCTGTTTCTAAGTTAGTTTATTTTTCTGAATTATAGTTAATTCTATGGATAAAAATTTGTTTTGGAATTTGGGGTTTAATTCTGTTTCTTCCTAGATCTTGAATGTCCAGTACAGATAAATGCTTCAACCGTGTTGTGAGCACGGTTTAAACTGAAGGTTAAATATTTAAGACAGACAACCAGAGAAAGGCAATCAGTCTTTCAAGGGAGGGTACCCAGGCAGCCTTTCATTTGTCCTTGGTGTTATAGTCTCTCTCTCAAAGTTTTGAAGAGCATGTTCCTGTTTTTGGATTTACGTATGACTTTGGTTCTATATCTCAGTAGTCCCGTTTGTAAAATGAGAATATCCATACTGTAAGCCCTGTTATATTTCTCAACAATATTCTGAAGATTGAGGAGGACATGAGATGGTGGTAACTACTTTGTGAGTATAGACAAGGGATTCTTAACCACTGAGCCACATCCCCAGTCCTTTAATAATTTTTTAAAATTTTGAGATAGGATCTTGTTAAGTTGCATAGGGCCTCGATAAATTGCTGAGGCTGGCTTTGAGTTTTTGATCCTCCCTCAGCTGGGATTTAGAAGTGTTAGCCACCACGCCTAGTATTAGATTACCCTACTTCTTTCACAGGTCTCTTATTTGAACTTTTTTTTAAATACAGATATCCACATGTGAATCTATATCTATCTATCTATCTACTTTGCAGTATTGGGGATTGAACTTAGGGGCATCTCCACCACTGAACTGCATCCCCAGTCCTTTTTTTATTCTGAGACAGGGTCTCACTAAATTGCTGAGGCTGTCCTGGAATTTGTGATCCTCTTGCTTCAGCCTTTTACCTTGCTGAGATTATAGGCATGCACCACTATGCCTGGCTTTCCATAAATATGTTTAAAAGATAACTTAAAATACACCTTTTTGGGCTGGGGATGTGGCTCAAGCGGTAGCGCGCTCGCCTGGCATGCGTGCGGCCCGGGTTGGATCCTCAGCACCACATACCAACAAAGATGTTGTGTCTGCCGAGAACTAAAAAATAAACATTAAAAAAAAAATTTCTCTCTCTCTCTCTCACTCTTTCTTTAAAAAAAAATACACCTTTGAAATGCACTGATTTGAACATGGGCTTTGAAATATTTCGTTATTGTTTTTATTTTTATTTATTTTGGTACTTCGGATTGAATTGAGGGGTGCTTATCCATTAAGCCACTTCCCCAGTCCTTTTTTTTTTTTAATTTTTTTTTAGTTGTTGATAGACCTTTATTATTATTTATTTATATGTGATGCTGCGAATCAAACCCAGTGCCTCATCCATGCTAGGCAAGCACTCTACCACTGAGCTATAATCCCAGCCCTTCCCCAGTCCTTTTTATATTTTATTTTGAGGTCTCACCAAATTACTTAGGACCTTGCTAAATTGCTAAGGCTGGTTTTGAACTTGCAATTCTCCTGCCTTAGCCTCCCAAGTTGCTAGGATTGCAAGCATGTGCCACCATAATTGGCCATTTTTATTTCAAAAAAATTTTTGTGTAGTATTAGGGATTGAACCTAGGGATGTTCTACCTCTGAACCATGACCCCAGCCTTTTTAATTTTTAATCTTGAGACAGGATCTCACTGAATTGTCAAAGTTGGCCTCAAACTTTTGATCCTCCTACCTCAGCCTCCCTAGTGCTAGGATTATAGGGGTGTTCCACCATGCCCAGCTTGAAATGTTTTATAGTTATTTTCCACCTTAGTTTTTATCCCAAAGGTTTTAGTGAATCCTAGTTCTGAAAATTCAGTTCTAATAAAATGAATAATCAGATTAGCAAATCGCTGCATGTGCTTGTTTATTACTGAGAATTGAAACCAGTGTGTTCTACCACTAAGCTATATCCTTTTTTTATTTTGAGGTAGGTTCTCACTAAGTTTTTGAGGCTACCCTCAAACCCGTAATCCTCTTGCCTCAGTCTCCCAATTGGCCGGGATTACAGGCCACAATGCCAGCCCACTGTCCTGAAAGTCGGAAATATTTCAGGTGTCAGTGTTGCCTTTCTTTCAATCTCACTTTGCTTTTCTCTTTCTCTCTTAAAATTACTTTTCCTGTTTTATTTCCTTTAGTCCTTTTTCTTCCAACTTTTTAAAAACATTTAAATTTTGAAAAGTTAACATGTAGAAAGGTTAATTTTAAAGTTATCGAACACAGCTGGGAGCATAACTCAGTGGGAGAGCGCTAGTGTAGAATGCATGAGGCCCTGGGTTCATCCCATAGCACTGCAAAAATTTTAAAAATAAAGGCATCTAATATGGATTGCATCCTTGTCTGCAAGGTGGGAGATAAGTTGCTAAGATTTCAAAGTTTTATTTTAGAAATAAATTTGTGATTTAAAGTTTTTGTTCTTCTAATTTTCACAGTGAGTTCTATGAATATCATGCACTAATGATGGAAGAAGAAGGAGCAGTAATTGTTGGACTGCTGGTTGGTCTGAATGTAATAGATGCTAATCTTTGTGTGAAGGGAGAGGATTTAGACTCACAAGTAAGTGCAGAAGGTTTTCAGTTTGCACACTTACTCTTGATCGAGATGTCACTCCAGGTTGTAAACAGTACTATTAAACACTAAAGAAAAATTAAGAGGGGAAAAAGAGTTGCATGATTAAGTATCATTTCTTCCCTTTAAATAAAAATAACCTTATTAATTTCAGGTTGGAGTGATTGATTTTTCCATGTATTTAAAAAATGAAGAAGATATTGGAAATAAAGAAAGGTATGATTTTCCTAAGTTATTTCACTTTTTAAAAATATTTATTTTTTAGGTTTTTTTTAGGTGGACACAATATCTTTATTTTACATTTATGGGTGCTGAGGATCGAACCCAGTGCCTCGCGCACGCTAGGCGAGCGCTCTACCACTGAGCTACAATCCCAGCCCCTTATTTCACTTTTTTAAAAAAATTTAGCTCTTTAAAAATCAATTTTAGATTAATGTATTTACATTGTGGTTTGTGTCCATGTCCCCTGTCACTCCAACCCCATGACTCCTTTTTTGTTTCATTTTACTTTCTTTAAAAGCTTTACAAAGCAAAATGAGAAAAATCAGTTGGAAGAAGGTGACTTTAATGTAAAGTAGGACTTTTGATCATACCTGTACTTAATAAGATCCATTTTAATAGGTGTGTTGTGTAATAATGCTGATTTATTTCAACGTCCAATTATTTAAAATATACTAACAGTGTTGTTAAGTCAAGTATTAGTGAATAATTTATTGAACAAAAATTATGATTACTTAGTACACAGTTTATATCTGAGACTACAAAAATTCTTGAATTTTGTTTTAAAGGCAAGACAATGTTGTTTTCTGATAATTTTTTAGATGATTTACATATTTTTCCCACCCTTCCAAATAGCATAAAGCTTCTTTTTCTCCCCTCTAGGAATGTTCAAATTGCTGCTATTTTAGACCAAAAAAATTATGTTGAAGAATTAAATAGACAACTCAAGTAAGTATTATGGATACCTCACATACTTATTAATATTCTTAGGCTTTGCTTTCAGTTTAAATCTTTCCTTTCTCCTAAGCTTAGTTAAGAAAGGGTGGAAAGAATATATAGAGAGAACAGAAATTAAGAATACATAGAATTGAGCTGGGTGTGGTGGTGCGTGCCTGTAATTCCAGCAATTTGGGAGGCTGAGGCAGAAGAATTTCAAATTCAAAGCAGCCTCATGAAAGCGAGGCGCTAAGCAACTCAGTGAGACCTTGTCTCTAAATAAAATACAAATTAGAACTGGGGGTGTGGATCAGTAGTCAAGTGCCCCTGAGTTCAATCCCTGGTACCTCAAAAAAGAAAAAGGTTTGGGGATATGGCTCAGTGGTTAAGCACCCCTAGGTTCAATCCCAAGTTCCAAAAAAAGAAAAGGAAAAAAAAAAGAGAGATAAAGAAAAATGATTTAATATGAACAGAAAAACATTTTTCTTATTTCACCAATCTTATATACAAATACTTGTGTCTGAGGGTGGTATAAAATTTGTTGTGTCTATAGATATAAAAAGAACAGATAAATAAAAATTGTTTGGTTTACTATAAATATTGCTGTAATAGATTATATTACATATTATTGGTAAAAGTTTGAGAGGATATTATCAAGTAGGCCTTGGACAACAAACCTAATAAATGTATAATAGTGTCCACTCCTTTTTTAAAAAATTTTTTTAATATTTATTTTTTAGTTATCGGCGGATGCAACATCTTTGTTGGTATGTGGTGCTGAGGATCGAACCTGGGCCGCACGCATGCCAGGCGAGCGCCCTACCGCTTGAGCCACATCCTTAGCCCACACTCCTTTTTTTTTTTTTTTGGTTCTAGATATTGAACCCAGGAGTGTTTTACCACTGAACTTCATCCCTAACCTTTTTAAAATCATTTATTTATTTATTTATTTGTTTGTTTGTTATAGTTGGACACAATTCCTTTATTTATTTATTTTTATATGGTGCTGAGGATCTAACCCAGGGCCTTGCATGTGCAAGGCGAGCACTCAACTGCTGAGCTACAATTTCAGCCCTAAAATTTTTTATGTTGAGGGGCTGGAGTTATAGCTCAGTAGTAGAGTGCTTGCCTCACATGTGTGAGGAACGGGGTTCATTTCTCAGCACCACGTATAAATAAATAAATAAAGGTCCATTGACAACTGAAAAAATATTTAATTTTTTTTTGTGTGTGTGTGAGACAGGTCTTACTAAGTTGCTGAGGCTCATCTTGACCTCGCTATTCTCTGCCTCAGCTTTCCCAGTCGCTGGAATTATAAATGTACACCACTGTGTCCTGCTAGTATCCACTCTTGATCCACTTAGAAATACAAAACCAAATGTGTTTGTGTAGAGTTACATGCATTTTGACTATATTCACGAAAGATAGTGTGTCTAGGTATCAGCCAAATGGGTACCTGCTGCTGGGTATCTCATATCCATGTTTTTCAAGCTATGTGTGACTTTGAAGGTTTGTTTCTAAGTTATTATGAAAATAGGGGAAACAGATTGGGAGTTGAACTGATTAGAGACTGTACATTTAAAATTTATCCTTTTAAAAATAATTTAAATTTTAACAATATTTATTTTGTGTGGAATTTCCATTCCTCAACTGGTAAATGTTACCAGTTAAATGTAAGAAGGACTCCAAGAAGACAATGAAAAATGAACAGACCTAGGTTGATTATTTTGTTTTTTTATTACGGTGTTGGGGATGGAACCCAGGGCCTTGCACATGGTAGGCATGTGCTCTACCACTGAGCTATATCACCAGTCCTAGTATGTGAGTAGAAATATTGTTTTGCTGTCCTAGCCAAATAAGTTATCCTAGTAAATGAAATTTCCCACTTCCAGACATATGTTCAGGATAGTTGGTATATGTCACATAATGAGTCCAGGATAACATTGATTTTCTTGCCTTCG
The DNA here is from genome assembly GCF_052094955.1 of Ictidomys tridecemlineatus. Lineage (NCBI taxonomy): Eukaryota > Metazoa > Chordata > Mammalia > Rodentia > Sciuridae > Ictidomys > Ictidomys tridecemlineatus. The sequence continues at coordinate 53,126,859 of NC_135477.1, forward strand.
TGAGTTTGTATGATTGTGAATGAGTTTTTTCTTTTGTTAATTTCAGCAGTACAGTCAGCAGCCTCCACTCAAGAGTCGATTCATTGGAAAAGTCAAACACTAAGCTGATTGAAGAGGTATTGTCTCCCAGTAATGGATGATTTTTTTTGATGGATCTACTATTTGTGATCCTTTTCCCTTTTAAGTATAAAGCCATTAAGTGGATCTGTACACACACACACTTTTATCATGATGGAATACTTGCATTTATAATTGGTGATTGTGAATTCTAGGAACAACATATATTCATAGACAAATTCCCAGTTATGCAAATCTGTGAGATACTATTGAGATACTTAACTTCTGAAAATGAGCGCCAGAGATGAAGCTCACATAGACTTTTCTATAGATAAGTTATGATTCTCATTTTAAATCTGAATGATATGCATTTAGATAGTGGATTGACCTATAGTTAGAAATTCTTTTTTCATTGACACTGTGTGTCCCTGTTTTTCCACTATTCAGCTTACTTTTCTTCACAAGCATCATTGCATGGTTGTGTCTGCCCTTCTTCAACCCTCTCATGTGTAAAAGTCATCCCATTTGTCCTGGTTTCCTCTGTTGTGAATGTGGCAATCCAGTGGTCTGAGAGCTCATTTGAAGAATTAGAAACTTGTCTCAGCTGTCTTGTTCAAACTATTTGCAGTTATTTTTCTAGAAAAGTTAAAATCTATCAGTCAGGAGTGGTGGTGCATGGCTTTAATCCCAGCTATGTGGGAATCTGTGGATTGGAGAATCACAAGTTTGAGGCCACCTTGAGAAATTTAGTGAGACTCTGGCTCAAAATAAATATCTACCAAATCAAAGAACTTTTGCTTCCTATTTTCAAGATTTTTTTAGACTAGAAGAAGAAGCCTGTTATTAGTACTATGAACCCTATTTTCCAATTAAAATTCTTAATTCTTTAAGAATTGGCCTGTTCTTGAGGCTGGGGGTTGCTCAGTGGTAGAGCGTTTGCCTAGCATGTGTGAGGCACTGGTTCAATCCCCAGAACCACATAAAACTAATCAAATAAAATAAAGGTATTGTGTCCATCTACAATAAAAATAAAAAATAAAAAAGAGAATTGGCCTGCTCTTTCTAAATCATAGAATACTTGATGCTTTACAGTATTGCAATTCAAAATCTATCTTTATGTTGATGATTGGACTCATTGGGCCCATTATTGCTGCTTACTAGTTCATGCCTCTTCTTTTTGGTGCATGTGTGGCACTGGGAATTGAACCCAGGGATACTCCACTACTGAGCCACATCCCCAGTCCTTTTTATATTTTATTTTGAGATAGGATCTTGCTAAGCTGTTTAGAGCCTTGCTAAGTTGCTGAGGCTGGCTTTGAATTCGAGATCCTCCTACTCGGGCTCCCAAGCTGCTGAGATTACAAGTATGCATTACTGAGCTCAGCTGCCTTTTAAATTTTGAGACAGATTCTCTCTAAGTTGCTGAGGCTGGCCTTGAATTTGCCATTCTCCTGCATCAGTCTCCTGAGTTGCTGGGATTACAGGCATGAGTTACCATGCATAGTTATCCTGTTACATTTTCAATGACAGCACAACCTTCTTTTCTTATGTGTGTTTCTATTTTTACACAAGGCTTTATTATCATCTTGTTTAATGCATAATTGAGTACATATATATTTATTTATTTATATAATGCTCACAGACTTTTCATTCTGGACATATTATAAACCTCACAGTAAGCATAACATGATTGTTATAAGCATAACAAATAAGCTTAATGTGTTTTAATGACAAAAGGAAATAGTAGAAATAGTACAAGAGGAAATAATTTTTAATTGGTATTTTGGGATAATAACACATTTTTCTCATGAAAATTTTTGTAAGCGTAAGACATTTTACTAGTTTTAGGATTTTATTTTCTGTTTATAGCCATGAACATAACCTGTAAGGCAAGTATGTTTAAAATCTTTTTTCTTTGTTCTTGTTTCATAATATTTAGTTAGCAATAGCAAAGAATAATATTATTAAACTCCAAGAAGAAAACCATCAATTACGGAGTGAAAATAAAATGATTTTAATGAAGACGCAGCAGCACCTAGAGGTAAGTACAGACTGCTTTCAGACAGATTATCCTGTATGAGAAATTAAGGGACTTTTGCTTAGTCTAGATATTTCTGTGCTATATTAATAGTAGTAATTATAGAATAAAAAGTTTGCTTTCTTAGCCAGTCATGGTGGTGCCTGCCTATTATTCCCACTACCTAGGAGACTGAGGCAGAAGGTTGGCAAGTTTGAGGCCAGCCCCAGCAATTGAACAAGACTCTGCCTCAAAAATAAATAAATAAAGGTTGGGGATGTAGCTCAGTGATAAAGAGCTTTTTGGTTTAATTCCCAGCAACAAACAAAACAAGACAAAACACAAGTTGTTTTGTTCTTTTCTTCCTAGGTCACCAAAGTGGATGTGGAAACAGAACTTCAAACATATAAGCATTCTCGGCAGGGGCTGGATGAGATGTATAATGACGCCAGAAGGCAGCTTCGAGATGAATCTCAGTTACGACAGGTAGCTTCCATTCAAGTTAGTTAGCAAAATCCTGGGAATAATTTACCTTCAAGCAAGTTACCATTTTGAATGTTCCAGTCTTTGATGTGGGAGAGCTAATTCACCTCCTTAATGTTCTCAGAGTTTTTAATGCCCACTCCATTAGCATTTTTGAAACTGTGAGTTATAATTTATGGTTATAAAATGAATGAATTGTGATCAACATTGCAAAAAATGAAATAGAATTTAATTAAATATGCAAATATTGGTAAAGTCATGTTTAAAATTAACTTTTTTTTTAGCCCTTTAAATTATGTAATGTACAGAAAAAATAAATGTTCAGCCTAATCTATAACACTGTAACCACTACCCAGGTCAAGAGGAGAATATTGCCAGCTTTTTGTCCCCTTTTGCTGTTTGTAACATTAGGACACTTGTTTTTTTAAAATATTTATTTATTTTTGTATCTTTAGTGTTTTTTTTAATGTGGATGTATTAGTTTGTTTTTATGTGGTGCCGAGGATCAAACCCGGTGCCGAGGATCAAACCCAGTGCCTCATGCATGCTAGGCGAGCACTCTACCACTGAGCCACCACCCTAGCCCCAGGAAACTTCTTAATCTGACAAAAATTCTTTAAAAAATTGAACTTATCTTGAGCTATCTTTGGTCTTGTTGCTTCATTAGCTTTTGCTTACAAAAAAATTAATACTGAATTTATGAGGCATAAAATATTCTTAAACATTAGAATAATAATGATTAACAGAATATAGAAGATATTTTCTTATTTTTTTAAAATTTTTTTTCAGTTGTAGATGGACACAATACCTTTATTTATTTTTATGTGGTGCTGGGGATAAACTCAGTGCTTCACACATGCTAGGCAAGTGTTCTAACCATTGAGCCACAACTCCAGCCCAGAAGATATCTTCATTTCAGTAAAAAATGCATTTGAAAATATTTAAAATTATGTTGTTATAGACCTGGTTGATTTCCTTTAGTGGACTTAAAAAGGAGAGAGTAGTAAATCTTTCAGATCTCATTTATTGTCCTGTAGCTGATTTTGACATTTATTTATTTAGTTGTTGATTTATTTTTTAGTTTTAGGTGGACACAATATCTTTTATGTTTATGTGGTGCTGAGGATCAAACCCAGTCCTCACGCATGCCAGGCGAGCGTGCTACCACTTGAGCCACATCCCTAGCCCTGGAACTTTATTTTATTCATTTATTTATATGTGGTGCTGAGAAATTAATCCAGTGCCTCACACACGTGAGGCAAGTGCTCTACCACTGAGCCAGAACTGCAGCCCTGATTTAGACATCTTGAAGTGGCATGTGAATTGAAGATGTGTTTAAATTGCAGGATGTGGAGAATGAGCTATCAGTACAAGTTAGTATGAAACATGAGATTGAACTTGCCATGAAGTTGTTGGAGAAAGATATCCATGAGAAACAAGATACTCTAATAGGCCTTCGACAACAACTAGAGGAGGTTAAAGCAATTAACATAGAGATGTATCGAAAGTTACAGGTAAAGAATGTTCAGTTCTTACAATTTTTCTTTATCTTTCTTTTCTCTCTCTCTCTCTCTCTCTCTTTTTTTTTTTTGTACTGCTCAGGCCTTATGCATATACAGGCAAATGCTCAGACACTGAAATACACCCCAGCCCAATTTCTTTTTATATAAATTAAGACAAATATTTGTAGGAAAGGTTTGGTTTTTATTTTTTATTTTTTTGAGGGTACAGGGGATTGAACTCAGAGATAAAGCACCTCTGAGTTCAATCCCCAGTACCATCCCCTCCTCTCCAAAAATGTAATGAAAACATCAAGGAACAAGTTAAATATAACCTGTATGTATGTGTGCATGATGGGCTCTGGGGATTAAACCCACCGCCTTGCATCTGCTAAACACATACTCTAAATCACAGTTATCAAGAGCTCCTAGTATCAAGATTAAATCTTTTGGAAAAACTCTCAAATCTAAATTTGTAATATATTTTGTTAAACTTCTTCACACACTGGTGCTGAGAAAGATTTCAATTTGATTGAAATACTTTGTGATCATAGTTGGAATTTTCTAATAGTGTGGTAAAATTGCTATTAAGTAGACTTGTTGCTGAAAGCCCTTTACAATTTAATTAATTTTTAAAATGGCCTGTTCTACATGTATTTATCCTGTTGTCTTCCAAAAACATTGAAGTTTGAGTTTTTTCTTTATTTTAAATGAAGACTAGTAGCACTATTTTATATCATAGCATTATTTTAATGTGTAAATTAGTCCTGCTCATTTAAAGTAACAATCCCATTGCAAGATGCTGTAGGAAGCATAAACATTCAGGTTTAAAAATGAAAACCACTGTGGCTTTTATGTCTTTGTAAAAAGGGTTGTGAAGATGGCTTGAAAGAAAAAAATGAAATAATTGCCCGACTAGAAGAAAAAACCAATAAAATTACTGTAGCCATGAGGCAGCTGGAACAAAGGTACAGCATTTCCAGTACTAGTTTCTTTTTTCTCCTTCTTCCCTCCTTTTTCTTTATTTAGCTCTGACATTTGCCACAAAAAAATTAGGAAGATATAGATTAGCACTTTTTTGTTTAAGCTGAACAGGATTTTGCATTTTTTGTTTTGGTTGTTGCATGGAATCAAGTTGCTTTATATTGGGCTGATTCATTTGAAGTCCCTATCTTGTAGATTTTTTTTTTTAAAGGCCTAATGCCAGCAATTTCATGTGGTTCAGTCTAAAACATACACAAACAAAAACGTGAAAAAAATTAATAGTGAACAAAATCAATGTTGGGATTATCCCTGATTGATTTCCATGCATATGAATTGTCATACTGTTTGCCATTCACCATCTCTTTATCTGAAATCAAGCATCTGAACTAGTTGTTTAGTTTTGCTTCTTGGAGCTAGGACCCTCAACCCAACCCAAGATACAATTTTGTTTAAATTGAATCGTTTTATATCGGCATTTTTCACTTTTATTGTTGGAAAATGTAATGTATTTCCATTGCCCTGTCATGTTGATGTCAACATATGTCTTATCATTGCTTTCTTTGAATCTATTTATGAAAAACATAACTATTAATGCTTTATTGACATGGATATTCTTTTATTGACATCCTCTTTCTTCTTTTTTCTTTTTTGTTTTCTTTATCCCCATTTTTACATTTTGGACATCTTTATTACCTTTTTCTGTCTTTGATTTCTGTCCATTCCATTATGAAGTGACAATGATTTGCTAACTCAAACTAGGACGATTGCAATGTCATTGGTGAAATGTGCCACCAGTGACACTCAGGACCAGTACAAGCTGGTCAAAGATATATCTTTCTGAAAACCATTTGTGTTGAACAGACTGAAATATAACCCACAATTTTATAATATACTAAATAGAAAAGAATTTATGCTATTAAGTATTCTAAAAGGGTATTAGCAAGGAGCCCTGTACATTTCTTGGTTGGCTGCTGTGGTAGTACACTGCCATAAAGCAGACAGGTGCACTTGGATTTACAAAAATACATTCCTCAAACCTTGTGCACAAGGGCTGATTTGAGTATTGACCGTTTGGAGGTCAGGATTTTCAAATGCAGTTTTATCTTTTTAGCTACTTTTTGATGGAAAAATATAAAAATAAAATAAGTTAACTTTTGGTTTCACAATATGTTGGCACAGATATTTCCCCCAACATTGGCCCACTCTTTGCCTCATGACTCCCTTACTGATTTTTAAATATGTTTTAATATAGTTTACAATCCAGATTGGCCATCATTCTGTGCTTTAGCATTTTTCAGTTTACCAGTTCCCTCTAGCCCTCTTTTGTGATAGCACAACTTCAAGGCCTACCTCACTGACTTTTATTTTACTTTCTGTGTCCTTAGATAAGAGCTTGGGTCCACCCCCACTGCCTTAATATTTTAATTTAAATTAAACTTAGAGATAACTTAGTAACTTAGTTACTTTCCTTTCCTTGGAAGCAGCATTTATACTCTTGAAATATGTGAGGGTTGCCCCATTAGTATGATTTCAAGGCTCTTAAAGAGGCTTTAAGGTTCTAGAGGGGCTGGAGATATAGCTCAGTTGGTAGAGTGCTTGCCTCACAGGCACAAAGCCCTGGGTTCAATCCCCAGCACCACACACACACACACACACAAAAAAAAAAAAAAAAAAAAAAAAGAAAGAAAGAAAGAAAGGCTCTAGAAAGGAAGAGGTAGGTTTTTTTGGTTAGTAGAACAGAAATTTCTCTTGCGATTCCCTACAAGGAATTAATGTCCTTGAATCTTGGGAAATATTTTCTTATAAAATAATGAAGTCAAGTCTCAGAAATCTTGATGGCCAAGGGAGGTAGGGAGTGGAGCTAAGGCTGGGGCGAAGCAATGACTTACAAAGAAAAACAGGAAAAATTGAAAATCATGTTTTTAGCTAATTTTTAATGTTTGGTGGTGAGGAACAAAAATGATCTCTAGAGAATGGTGCCAACTAGCACTAAATTCTTTTTGAATCTTAAATGCACACACACATATACACATATAATAGAGCTTTGGCATTATTTAGTAAATGCATAAAGATCCTCTAGGAAGGATCCTGCTGTTATTGGAGTTATTGTAGGTCTTTGCTCTTGGCCCCATAGCACACTTGATTCCTGGCATAGACATCTTAGCATAACATACAGCAGGTGGCTTCTTCACCTAGTATAGACCTAAGTACTATAGTTTTCATGGTTTTGTAAAAAGGCAGTAACATACCTATCAATTCATTATGCTCTAGATAAATGGTAAAGACTGTATTGCTTTGCATTGTTAATTATGAACAAGAAATAAAACAAATTTGAAGATAGTATTCTGGGCATATTATATGTTGTGTTGAAAAAAAAATCACAAAAACAGTTTCTAGACATTGTGTGGCTCTTTCACGTTTGAGTTTGTGAGTTTTCCCCCAAACTTTGTTTTCATTTAGAAATGTTTCTATTTCCCCATTTTTCTTTTATTTGTCTTCTTCACCCTTTTACACCCTAGTTCTAGCCTCAGTTTTACCCAAAGTTGATTTGAATTACACCAGATTGCAGCAAGCAGAGAAGGCGCAAATGGAAGCTGAAGATGAGGATGAGAAATATCTACAAGAGTGTCTGAGTCAATCTGACAGTCTGCAGAAACAAATCTCTCAAAAAGAGAAACAGCTGTGAGTATTTTGCTCTTGGAAACAAAAACTGTATTAATATGATCCACCCACCCGACCTTTTTGGCACATATGATAGAATACCAATGTTTTTATTTATCTGGTGATACCAGCCAGTATGTTCACTTAAAAAAAAAAATATTGGGCTGGGAATGTAGTTTAGTGGAAGAGTGTTTGCCTAACATGCACGAGGCCCTGGTTTCAGTCCCCAGCCCTGAAAAAAAAAAAATCAAACATTTAAAAAACTTTATTTATGGTAATATTTATGTTTTTATTCCAATTATTAATTTAAAAAAATTTTTAAGTTATTGATGGACTTTTATTTATAGGTGGTGCTGAGAATTGAACCCAGTGTCTCACACGTGCTAGGCAAGTATTCTACCACTGGGCTACACACTCAGCCCTCTCATTATTATTATTATGACTATTTTGGCATTGGGGATTAAACTTAGGGGTACCACTGAGCTGCATCCCTAGTCCCTAGCCCTCTTAAAAATTTTTTGTATTTTGAGACAGGGTCTTGCTAAGTTGCTGAGGCTGGCTTTGAATTTGTGATCCTCCTGCCTCAGCCTCCCAAATTATTGGGATTACAGGTGTGTACCACCACACCTGGCTGCCTTTTAGGTTTTTTAAAATATATTTTAAATAATTTTTAAATATTTATTTTTTAGTTGTAGTTGTACACAATACCTTTATTTTACTTATTTATTTTTATGTGGTGCTGAGGATTGAACCCAGGGCCTTGAACATGCTAGGTGAGCACTTTACCACTGAGCCACAACTCCAGCCCCAACTTTATTTTTTTTATGTGATCCTAAGGATTGAACCTAGTGTCTCATGCGTGCTAGGCAAGTTACAAACCCATCCCCTGCATTTTAGTTTTTATTTTATTTTATTTTTTTTAAACAGTGTCGAACACCAAACTTTTTTTTTTTTTTTGAGAGAGAGAGAGAGAATTTTTAATATTTATTTTTTAGTATTTGGCGGACACAACATCTTTTTTGTATGTGATGCTGAGGATCGAACCCGGGACGCCCACATGCCAGGTGAACATGCTACCGCTTGAGCCACATCCCCAGCCCTAGTTTTTATTTTATAAATATCGATATTTCCCCCCAGGAAATATGTATACCACTTTTGTTATTAAAAGCAAACAATGAAAAATAGAGATCTATGTATTATGTTAACATATCATTGAAACAAGCATGTATGCTGTGTACATTTCTAAGCTGCCTTTAGTTTCATGTCTAGTAATTCTATCAATAACAGATGATCCCCAACTTAGTGTTTCAATTTGTGATTTTTTTGACTTTATGATGGTGAAAAAACTATTCTGTAGAAAGTGTACTTTGAGTTTTGGTGACATAGGGTATCTGACACTCTGACCATCCTGTGTGGTGGCAGCAAGCCATAAGTCAGCCACGCCATCCTGAAAGCAAATAACCAATACTCTATTAGTATAATATTCAGTAGGTTAGATATATTTCTTTTTTTTACATGTGGTTCTGTGGATGAAACCCAGGGTGTTGTACATGCTAGGCAAGCATCCTACCACTGAACTATACCTCCAGCCATTAGGTGCATTTTTTTTTTTCCTTTTTGGTACTGGGATTGAACCCAGGGGAGATTTACCACTGAACTATATCCCCAGTTTGTTGAAATACCCAACTGTAATTGTGGACTTATGTATTTCTATTTTTGGTTCTATCAGTTTTTGCTTTATTCCGAAGCTCTATTGTTTGCTGCCCATACATTTAGGATTGCTATGTCTTCTTGGTGGATTGACCCTCTGCTCATTATATATTATATTCTTGTCTCTGGTAATTTTCTTCACTCTGAAGTTTACTTTTTCTGGTATTTAAAAATAGCTGTTCCCACTTTCTGTTGATTTATGTTTAAATTTTTTTCATCATTTAACTTTCAGCCCACCTTTATCTTATATTGAAATGAGTTTCTTACGATACCATACCATTTAAAAAAAAAATCAATCCTGCCAACTTGGTCTTTTGAGTGCATTTAGTCCTTTTAAATTTAGTGTTAATTATTGATTTATTCAAGCTCAAATGTCATTTATTTATTTTTTGTTGTTGTTTTCCATTCCTCTGTTTGAGTCTTCTTGCCTTCTCATGGGTTATGTGAACATGAAAATTTCATTTTGGTTTTTGATTTATCTTAGTGATTTTGAGTGTCTCCCCTTTATAGTTTGCTTAAATATTTTTTCTATATATTGAGAATATACCAATTTTATATGTTTCAACCATTAAACATAATTAACTTTAAAAAGTCATTGTTTGGTCTTTTTCATCTTTCCCTTATTCGAATCTCTATTTTTCTTAGCCATTTTTTTCAGGTAGGTCTATTCTTTTAGGGTCAGTCTGTTGGTAACACATTCTATTTTACTTTAATTTCTGAAGGTTGTTTTCATTAACTACATCCCTGGCCCTTTTATAAAATAAAAATTTTGAGACAGGTCTTGCTAAATTGTCCAAGCTGGCCTTGAACTTATGATCCTCTTGCCTCAGCCTCCTAAGTAGCTGGGATTATAGGTGTGCATCACTGTGGACTTTTTCTTCATACTCTCAAGGTCCCTGAGATAGTTCTTCTGCCCCAATCTGTTTTCTGTTATTAAAACTGGGAAAACTGGGTAATTTGACTTGTTCTGTTTTCAGGTTGGTTCATTCTTTCCTCATCATCTTTATTCTTCTCTTGAGACTATTGCATTTTTCAGTTCTAAGATTTCTATTTGACTTTTTTTTCTGTTTTTTCTTTGTCCTTGTCTTGTCTCTCCTTGATAAGACTTCTTATTCTTGAAAGTATAATTGGTCATAGGAACATTTCCAACATGACTGCTTTAAAATTCTCATTGTCTGACATGTTGGCATCTGTTGATTCTTTTTTCATCTGAGTTGAGATTTTTAGGGCTTTGTATAATAGATGTTTTTCAATTGCATCTTGAATACTTTGGGTATTATAACATTCTGGATTTTATTTAGATCTGTTTTAGCAGTGACCCTTTATACCAAGTGGGGATGAAAGCCCAAGACCATCCCAAAGGGGATGGAGAAAGATACCCAATAACTTCTAGGCTCCCTACTCAAGGCCATGTCTTCTGCATCTCCCCTGCCTTTGGTGTTTTGCTGGGATAGGGCATTCATTGTCAAAAAGTTTCTATCTCATTAGACTGTCTCTTTCTCAGAACTTTGTAAGACAACACACTTCATGTGAATTACCCAACTGTAATTTTGTTTGCTCTTCTTGTCTGTGCCCATAGGTGTTTATGTATGGGACAAAATCTTTGACATCCAAGCTGAGCTACCTGGAGACAAAAAAAAAGAAGCCTCTGGAAACTCACTACCATGTTGTTTCTTGAATCCTGGGGTTCCTAGCTCATTTGCCTTCTCTCCATCTTTCTGAGTTTTCTTATGTCTTATATATAATATCTAGAGGATTTTAATTGTCTGGAATCTTTTTTTTTTTTTTTTTAAGCAATACTGGGGCTTTAACTCAGGGGCACTTTACATTCTATTCTAGCCTTTTATACTTTTTGAGACAGGATCTCAAAAAGTTGCTAAAGATAGCCTTGAATTCGCTGTCCTCCTTCTTTAGCCTCCTTTTAAATATGCCAAAAATAATATTTTGAGGAATTAGTATACAGAACAAGGCTTTAGGCCAGAAAATTTTACCTTGGTTAAAAACTTAAATATTAAGTATCATTTTACTTTATCATTTGTATACTGAAACCCAGCATCTGTCCAGGAACTGGCCTGTAATTCCAGCTACTTGAGAATCTGAGGGGCTGGGGTTGTGGCTCAGTGGTAGAGCACTTGCCTCGAATGTGTGAGGCACTGGGTTTGATTCTCAGCACCACATATAAATAAGAAATAAAGGTCTATCAACAACTAAAGTGAATAAAATAAATAAAATTACCAAAAAAAAAAAAAAAAAAAAGAATCTGAGGCAAGAGGATCACAAGTTCAAAGCCAGCCTAGGCAATTTAGAGAGACTCTGTTTCCAAAAAATTCAATGATTTTTTTGGATTCATTGCAAGCTGTTATTTCAGTGTATAAAAATAACATCAGAAAATGCAGCATATTATAAAATTAAGACAGTACTGTTCTTCTGACACACTTTCCTCCATGCCTAGTTTTTTCCAATGGGAAGATCATTAAATATGTTAATCCAAATCCAAGGATGTATATAAGCAAGTTACAATATTGTATAAGGCTTATCCTTGAATTACATGTTGTAAGTAGTTTTTACCACAGATAATTTCATGAATTCTGAAATCAGAGCCTAAATCTTAACTCTAAAAATCATTAAAAAAAAAAAGTAAAAAAGATTCATGCATACAGTGTAATCTTTATCTGTAGACACTGGAAATTTAAGGGGTAATCTTCTTCCAGTTAGCAGTGTGGAGAGTAGTTTCTTTTTAAATCTTCTTTTACCACTAATTTAAGACAACTGCTTAAGTTATTCCACACTAGTTTACTTAGGGTGCCATTTGTACTTCTCAATACATTTTACATATTTCTCATGTTTCTTTACTTTAGATAGACTGCAATAAACAGTTTATTGTGCAGAATTGCTGATTCCCATTGTTCCAATACCATTTTCTATAGTTATCCATTCATGTTCCTCTGTAAATTTATGCATGGAGAGCAGAGTGGGTCCTGTGAGCAGTGCACAGCTTCCGAATGGCGCCCCCATCAGGCGCCAGGCCTACACAAAGGCTGCAGGAGGCAGCTAGCATACTCTGCACCACTTACAGCTCCAAGTTCGCAAGGGTACAGAGGGTTATCCACTGTGCCTCTATTGCCCCCCCCCAGTACTTTAAAAACATTTAATAATAATAATAATAATAATAATGGATAGTACTTTTTCAGGACTTCCTTTGGCAATAAAAATTACAAGGAGCATTCATGTCATAAGTTTAGTAGCAGTGCCAAGGGCTTTAAGTCCCTGTGCTTTGCCAAATAAAAACAAATGGAAACAAAAGATTGGGACACTTTGCCAATTAGTCGAATATAGCATAGAAATCCAGATACTCTGTTACTAAATCACCTTTTTTAGTGTTTGACAAAAACATGCAAGACAAAATTGATATTTATTTTGCAATGTTAAACTTACTCTACTATGATATTGTTATTTGATACCTGCCCAAAGGATGACCTAAACAATGCTACAGGGACCTACCCCTTTCTTTGTAAGGCTAAACTAACTACTAAGATCTAGGTGTAGCTGTTGAGAGTCACTGGTGAAACTTTATTTTTTTAAAATATCTATTTATTTATAACTGGTGAAACTTAATTTTTTTCTCAAAGTTGGTGCCTTTTTGGAGGGCATGAACATGTTAACAATTTGGAGACCGAGGAAATCTCTGACATTGGAACTGTATGTATAGGAATAGTCAGTTGAGAAACTTTGTTAGAGAAAAATGAATTCTAGATTTTCCCCTAATATGGAAATAACTTTTATCAGTTTCTGACTATGAAAAGATTATATTCTCTTGGCCAAAACATAAGGAATCTCAGAGAAGCATGAAGAAAATTAAAAGAACATGGATAACACTTTAATATATATCAGTATTTTTGTTTTTTGAGAATTAGGATCATTCTGTATGTGTGTGTGTGTGTGCTTATGATATTTTTTTAAGAGGTATTGGGGATTGAACCTGGGGACACTTTACCACAGGTTACATCCCCAGCTCTTTTTACTTTTTATTTTGAAACAGTATCTTGCTAGGTTGCTGAGGCTGGCCTGAATCACTGGGATTACTACCAGTGTGCTAACACGCCTGGCTTCCCTTTAAATTATTTATTCATTTGGGTATCAGGAATTGAATCCAGGAGTGTTTAACCACTGAGCCATATTCTCAGCAGCCTCCCCACCTTTTGTTAAAAATTTTGAGCTTAGTAAGTCTTAAAATTTAAAAAAGGGCTGAGGATGTGGCTGAGTAGTAAAGTGCCCCCAGGATCAATCCTCATTACCAATAATTAATAAATAAATAAAAATTTTATACTTCAACACCTTTTGTCTTGCTAGCTAGCCGCTGTTAGAATGATATAGGAGTGCTTTCAGATGAGAACTAGCATTTCCACACAGTATAGCCAGCATGGTTTTGGATCTATCCTGCAGCTGGTCAGCTTCCAACAGTAATCTGCAAATTAGCACTTTACACCAGGGCAGATTTTGCTGTTACTGATATTACATTCATTTAACAATTGTAATTATCAATCCCCTTCATTAGTTAGTTTGTTTTAAAATTTTCCACATGGCACAGAAATTTAAACAATTAAAATCCTACATTGCTCCTCTGAGTTGAATCCCCAAATTAAAAAAGTTTTAGTAGTATGATATATACCCTTCCATTTTCTATACTTATACAACTCTAATGTATATCGACAAAATGACATAAATTGTTTAGCAGTTATTTTTTTGTGGCTGGCAAATGTGTTCAGAAAACCCCTATTTCGGGTGTAGCCCAGTGGTAGAACACCTGCTGAGTATGTGCAAAGCCCAGGGTTCAATTGCCAGCATTGTTTAAGGAAAACAAACAAAAAACAAAACAAAACAAAACAAAACCCGTGCTGAATTTGTTTACCAAAAGATATTTATGAAAGAAAATGCAGCCAGACATGTTGGCAAACACCTGTAATCCAAGTGACTCAGGAGAGTGAGGAAGGAGGATTGCAAGTTCAAGTGTTAGCAATTTAGTAAGGCCCTAAGCAATTTAGGAAGATCCTGTCTCAAAAAATAAAAAAGGGCTGGAGATATGGCTCAGTGGTTAAATGCCCCTGGGCCCTGGGTTCAATCCCTGGTACAAAAAAGAAAAAAAGAGAAAGAAAAGAAAAACACAGAAATGCATCATAGAGGCAAAATTAATCAACCAAAACGCATGTCTGTGATCATAGAGGCAAAATTAACCAACCAATAGGATGCTTGTATTAAGGAATACATTTAACTGTTATGTAAGAAGTGGTACTGAGCTTCTGTGTATTATTTGTCATTTAAGGATCCAACTGGAAACTGATCTGAAGATTGAGAAGGAATGGAGACAGACTTTGCAGGAAGATCTTCAAAAGGAGAAAGATGCCTTATCTCATCTTAGAAATGAGACCCAACAAATCACTAATCTTAAAAAAGTAAATTGTAGTAAAACTTTAAATATTATATCTTGTGACAAATACTCACCTATGTTAAAATTTATTTTATTTATTTTCGGTACTGGGGAATGAACCCAGGGTCACTCTACCACTAAGCTGTACACCCAGATCTTTTTATTTTGAGATAGGGGCTTGCTAAATTGCCATTGTGGGCCTCAAATTTGTGAGCCTCCTGCTTTAGTCAACTGAATTGCTGGGATTACAAGGGTGTACCACCACCAGCGAATGTTGTCTTGTTTTAAAGTTAACTTAGACACAGTTTACATATACAAGGAAAACAGGTCATACTATTTCTTGTCAAAAATATTAAAGAGATTTAAGTAAATATGAAAAATGTGAAGTAGCTGATACACAGAGCAGCTAGGAAAGGAGTTTGGACACAGTTTTTGTTTTTTATAAAAAGCTTAAGGATGCTAATTAATGATACATATACAATGTGAAATTGCTCATTCCTTTTAAATCACATTTTCTGTCTTTTATTGTTTTGACAGGAGTTTCTTAACCTCCAGGATGAAAATCAGCAGTTGAAAAAAATATATCGTGAACAAGAGCAAGCTCTTCAAGAACTTGGCAACAAACTTAGCGAGTAATTTTTTTTCCCCTTCAACTAAGTAGTCATTGACAATTATTAAAGGTTCATGAAAGCATCAAACTAATTAGAAAGGTTTAAATACAGCTGTGTGGTGAATATACCTGTAATCCCAGGAGGCTTAGGTAGAGAAAAGAGCACAAGTTTGAGGCCAGCCTCAGCAATTTAGTGAGACCCTATCTCAAAATAAGCAAGGGCTGGGGAATGTAGCTCTCTGTGGTGGCATGCCCCTGGGTTCAATTGCAGTACCAAAGGGCAGAGGAGGTTTAAATATAAGATAAAAATATGAACTATTATAGATAAATGTATTTTTATCTCTGTACCTTTTATTTTTTTGGTGGTACTAAGGATTACACCCAGGTGCTAGGATTACAGGCATGCGCCACTGCACCTAACTTGTATAGCTTTTCACAGAACAATTTGTATTATGTTTCTGAAAGAAAGATATCAGTTTCAATCTGACATCCATTTGTTGAGCACTTTGAGCCTAACCCTGTGGCTAAGTGCTGGTTACTATATTTCCCAGGTACTTATTGCGCTTCCTCCATGTGCAGGCACTATGTTTATAAACTAAATAGTGAAAACAAAAAATCTCCATTTACTGAGATCTTAAAAGTTTAATATTAGAGCATACTGGCATAGTAAAATAAGGAATATGTTAATTTTCACCTGTTCCAGAGACTTTGTAGTTGTATTAAAGAGGTGGTCATTTGAAGATCTGGGTGCTGCTTTCAGACCCTTGTTATTTATTTTAGTCCAGTTCATTGCTTCTCAAATTTTAGTTTGCAGAGAAATTACCACACAGGTTAGATATACTACACAATCTATAAGTGAATTATGGGCTAGCTATGTGTAAGGGATTTTCAAGGGTTATTTTGACTACTGAATTATTCTCTTACCTTGCATACCTAACCTAATTCCATATAATGCTTGTTCTTTTGTAGTTTGAAGGTGTTTTATTTATGTGCTAGATAGCTGGGCCCAGTGGCACATGCCTGCAATCCCAGCAACTCAGGAGGCTGAAGCAAGTTCAAGATCAGCTTCAGCAATTTAGATAGGCCCTAAGCAATTTAGCAAGACCATCTCTAAATAAAATATAAAAAAAGGGCTGGAGATGTGGCTCAGTGGTTAAGCACCCCTGGGTTCAATCCCAGGTACAAAAAAAAAAAAAAAGATAATTAAGTCAAACTTCTTTTGTAAGCAGTACTGCTGTGAATATCTTCTATGTATATTTTGGGTTTAGGAATGTAGTACTGACCTGACATGGTTGAGGTCCTAGGTTTAATCTCCAGTACCAAAGAAAATCATATGTTGATATGGCTTGAACTGTTGGGCCAAAGAATGTGCTGTAAAGTTTTGTTTTGGTATTAGGGATTGAACCCAATGGTGCTTTACTACTGAGTTATATTCCCCAATCCTTTTTAATTTTTGAGACAGGGTTGCTGAGGCTGGTCTTGGACTTTCAATCTTTCTGCCTCAGCCTCCTAAATTTCTGGGATTACAGGCATGTACCACTGCCCAGCATGTAAAGTTTTTGTCATCTTTCTTGTAGGAAGTACCAAAGAGTTCAAAAAAAAAAAAAAAAGAATATTATTTTGATTTCTATTTCTTTAATCATGAGCCAGGTTGATCATGTTTATTCCATTATTATATGTAGTTTATTTTTGGTAAAGTGACTGTTGTACATTTTTTGGATTATTCATGGGATCTTTGAAAATCAATTATGGCACATTTTTTTTCTAGTTTGTCATTCATTATTAGTTTGTAGCATGTTTTTCCCTTGTTAATATTTCCATTTTTACATGCAACCTTTTGTCAATTTTCCTTTATTACTTCTGAGATCATAGTCCCTAAAACATGGATAGGGGTCAGAATTTTTTGGTACTGGAGATTGAATCCAGGAATACTCTATCACTGAGCCATATCCCCCACCCTTTTTATTTATTTATTTCAAAATTTTAATTTTGAGAGAGCATCTCACTGAACTGCTTAGGGCCTTACTGAGGCCAGACTGGAATTTGGGATCCTTCTGCCTCAGCCCCTTCCGGAAGTACAAGCATTAAACCTAGGGGTACTTTATCATTGAGCTACATTCTCAGCGCTACTGTCGGTTTTTGTGATCCTGCCTCAGCTTCCTGAGTAGCTGGGACTACAGACCACTACAGCTTATACCCTGTACTTTAGCAAACTTTTGTGGAAGTTCAACAATAGATATTAACTTTCATATCCTTTTTTATGGTACATAACATGTAACCATTTATTATTGCTTTTTTTGGTACTGGGGATTGAACCCAGAAACTTGTGCAAGCAAAGCAGGCACTTATCAACTGAGCTATAGCCCCAGTCCCACCATGTAATCATTTAATATAATATGAAGCAGATACTTAGTAACAACTAATAGCCTTTAGCTGTTCAGGATACCTTCCTAGGAGAAAAAGAGCTGGTTATAAAAAACTATGTAGGTAATGATTCCATGTAAACATATATACACACACACTCATAGACATGTAGAGAAAATCATCCCTCGGTATTGGAATCTAGGTAATTAAACATTGCTTTATATTATGTGAATTTTCAATAACTTGTATTTTCAAAAGGTGGGAAATTATCACAAATACGTGTTCTGCATATTTCATTAACACTTCTGTATCTCCTTTTTTTTTTTCAAATTAGTTTTTAGTTGGAGATGGACATAATATCTTTATATGTGTTGCTGAGGATAAAACCCAGTGCCCCATGCCTGTGAGACAAGTGCTCTACCACTGAGCTACAACCCCAGCCAATGAACTTTGTATATAGGTTAGCAATGTGGGCTTTGGAGGTTACATAGACCAGGGTTTGGATGCTGGCTTTCTCATTGCTAACTTTGTGACTTCTTAGAAGTGACTAAATCACTGGTCATAGTGGCACATGCTTGTAATTCCAGCAATGTGGGAGGTTGAGACAGGAGAACTGTCAAATTTGAGGCCAGCCTCAGCACTTTTTAGCAAGACCCTGTCTCAAAAAATAAAAAGGGCTGGGAATGTAGCAGTGGTAGAGCACCCTTGAATGTTTTTAGGGCCTCACTAAGTTGCTGAGGCTGGCTTCAAACTGTGATTTTTCCTGCCTTGGCTTCCAGAATTGCTGAGATTACAGGCATGTACTATCACAACTGGTGCCAATTATTTCTTTCCTTAAAAAAAAAAAAAAGTTTTGCAAAGTGCAGTGGTGCACACTTATAATTCAGGAGGCTGAGGCAGGAGGATTGCAAGTTTGATACCAGCCACAGCAATTTAGACCTTAAGCAATTTAGTGAGACCCTGTCTCAAAATAAAAAGGGTAAGATGTAGCTCAGTGATAAAGCACTTCTGGGTTCAATCCCAGCATTCAAAACACAAATAAACAAAAATCCACCAAGTTTTAAATCTAAAAATGCATTTTCCTTTAGGACATTTAGAAAATATAAAATATCATGCCAGACAGAGATCATTAGAGTCATATATACAATTATAACTGTAAAACCAATACCTTTCTAATTAATTACAAGGTTTTATATTTTAATGTGTACTGAAATTTGGACCTGTTTGTAATCTTTTAGATCCAAACTTAAAATAGAAGATATAAAAGAAGCTAATAAAGCATTGCAGGTGAGTAGAAAATGTTTCCATAAAGTAAAAAGGTATATGAAACTACGAAAGTAGGTGAAGTCCTGCATAAATCTAAGGTATTTTAGGGATGGGGTATAGCTCAGTGATAGGATATATAAGGCCCTGGATTTGATCCCCAGTTCTGAAAAACATTGGGGATCTTGGACAAATGGTAGAGCTCTCCCCTTTATGTCTAGTATTACAGTGATCTTCCAGATGAAAATTGACATTAGAAATAATTTTGTCCACTTCCCTACAGTGTGGAATAACAGATTCCTCTGAATTTAAGAATTCTGCTTTTGGCTTTTACTGTCTCACATATCCTTACTAAGCCTATTTTACTCTTCTGAAACAGTTTTATCATTCTGCATAGGTTGTTTTGAATATTGACTATAGAGTAATATACATAATAGTAGTTAGTATAGTTTATCCTTATATGGTTGTGGCCGGGTTTGGTGATGCATTCCTATAATCCCAGTGGCTTGAGAGACTAATACAGAAAGATCAAAAATTGAAATCCAGCCTCAGCAACTTAGCTAGACCCTATCTCAAAATTAAAAAAAAAAAAAAAAAAGTGTGGAAGGGGGGCTTTGGATGTAGATCAGTAGTAATTTGCCTTTGGGTTAAATGAATAGTATGCCCCACTACCATACATACAGTTGTGGATGTATTTGAATTCACTTCTACAACATAAAAAATACTGAGAGAACTTCAGTGTAGATACTTTTCTACCTCTACCGTCTACCTATATTTTAATTCAAAGTATTAAATCTAAAAAAGTGCTAAACAGACTTAAAACAAAAAGTAATCGTCTCTTTTTTCACTCTTGGCCCTTACCCACCCTTGCTCCTGCTACCCAAAGGGATCATACTTTTAAGTCCTTTACCTGCTTCTTCTGGCCTAATTGCATTTCTAAGGAAGATGCAGTATATGTTGTCTATTCTTGATTAATTAATTTTAAACCTAGTTATTGACTAATATGATGGATGAGTTTTGGCCACTTTCACACTGGCCTTCTCTTCATTGTCCTCCCAGTAGTTAGTTTCTTGTGAAATGCATTTACTTTTTTCCCTTTGGTACTAGGGGTTGAACTCAGGGGTGTTTTAGCCAAGCCATATTCCTAGCTCCCCAGTTTTTTTCCTTTAGAGGGTCTTGCTCAGTGGAGGCAGGACTGTAATTATTGCTCCTCTTAAGTTAGCTGTATTTGAATATCAGTTTTCTCATACCTTCTAGAATACCTCTATAAAATGTTCTGAGGTTTTCAAACTGCAAAATTTATCACTTTTTCATGCAATCATCCTTCCTGTAGTTCTCTGTTCTGCTTATATCTAACCTGATTACTCCTGTTGGATTTCCCTTTGATTCTATTCCTGGAGTTACCTTATCCTGTGTGTGGGTTTCTATTGCCTGAATCCCATAATATCTTTCTTGGGTTACTCCCTTATTTGGGGGCAATACATCCTTTATTCTAAGGATTTACACATCAGTTCATTTTTTCTGCTCACAAGAGACGGGTGGGGACAAGGATGGTTTGTTCAAACCAGTATTAAAACTGGGCAAAATAACATCGTGTATACAGAGAATGCACATTGTATAACACTTGCATACCCTTTGCTTAGTTTATAATCAACCATGATCCATACTTGAGGGCCCCCAGTGCTTGCTACTTTTTTCTTTTGTAAATTTCCTCTACTTTAGCCAATCAGTACCTTGCTTTTCTTAATTATTCATGTATATTTTTAACAATATGTAGTTCTGTTTTTGTATGTAGGAAAGTGGCTTTATGACTTTTTTCTATATTATTGACCAGTTGAAGGGTTTGGGATAGCTTCTCCAAACTGTTTTCCACATTACAGATTTTAACTGAAAATAAACTTGTTCCTGTGAGCTGGGTTAAAATCTAGGGTCTGCACTTTTGAGGTACAACCTTTCATGTGATTTGTTTATATACTTTTAATATTCATTAGGCTTTTTGCTCATTTTTCCTTTTAGAAATAGCATCCTGACATATTTTGTCTTTGAACTTATTTAGTAAGGTTTCGTATCTCCACATTTAAACGAAAGGCACAAAGCTCACCTAAGTCATATGTGTATGTTGGCTGGGTGGATGGCAGCAAATTGTTTCAGTGGTAGGTATGCCTCATCAGAGAAAATTTTTTAACAGATACCCTCTTTCCAAATGTCTATTTTCTCTAGGGAAGTGTTTTATATAATAGTGGCTAAAATTCTGGAACTAGACAGAAAAAGTCAATTTGAAGAGCAGCAGCCCACTACTTCCTTCTCGTCCTAGGTTTGCTTGTAGCTATTTCCTTGAGCAAGCAACTTCTGAACCTGTTCTCTCATCTATACAGTGAGAGGGGTGGGAATGTTTGCCTGATACTTTTGAGCCCCCAGTACCAGAAAACAAAAAATTCGTAATTCCAGTTAGAAATTTTATTCAGGGAGCAGCCAGGTACAACAGGCACGTTTGTAATGTCAGTGATTTAGGAGGTTGAGGTAGGAGGATTAAAAGTTTGAGGCTAGTTCGGGGCCACTTAGTGAGACCCTGTCTTAAAAAGAAAGGAAAAAAAGGCTGGATGTATGTAGCTTAATGGTAAAGAACCCTGGGTTCAATCCCTCATACCCCAAACCAAAACCACACCCAAAAACTTATTTCTCCCTTTACATGTCTGATACTATAAAATGTCCTTGGGCAAAAAAAATTCCACGCAATCGTTCATATTTTTCTTTCCTACCAGGGACTAGTCTGGCTCAAAGACAAAGAAGCAACACATTGTAAGCTTTGTGAAAAGGAATTCTCACTCTCTAAGAGAAAGGTAAGAGAGGTAGGAAAAGAATCCAAAACTCTGGGTGCAAAAATGGCTTCTCTTTTATTCATCATTTTTTTCTCTGATTTTTAATTTAATAGCACCATTGTAGAAACTGTGGAGAGATTTTCTGTAATGCCTGTTCTGACAACGAACTGCCTTTGCCTTCTTCACCAAAGCCAGTAAGAGTCTGTGATTCCTGTCATGCATTGCTCATTCAGAGATGCTCATCTAACTTGCCATAAGATTGTAGAACTAATCCTTACCTATGAAAGTTTCTGCAATGAATGCATACAAGGTATCCAAACATAAGCAGCCTTTAGTCAGTATTGGTACCAGTTTATCTTTTACATATTTTACTCATGGGAATTATTAAGTTGTATCATTTGGTATTTACTCATTGTTAATTCTCAACAGCATGTTTTAAAATAACTTTAATTATTACATGGAATAATCATGGAACCCTTCACTTCATTTAAAGGCCAGATATAACAGCTCAAACACATTTGCCTTATCTTGTAAAAAGGCCTTCTTAAAAAATAAGGCTTCAGATTGTTTTCTTCTTGAATTCTGTCAAGTTGGTATTTGATGGTGCCTGTAATTCTCTTAATGCACTTTAAAGCTTCCCTACTCTCAGAGAAAGAGACTGGAAATGCACAAACTTTTTAGAAGTATTAATTCTCTTAACAGAATTATTATTTTGGTAGAATTCCATATTCACCTGTATTTTCCCTCCCTTTTCCCCCTCTTTGCAGTAGAAAAGGTATTTTATCCTACAAGATTGTCTTTCCATCTTTTCTAAACAACCATTGTGCTTGTTGATACTTTTTTGGAGTGATATGGTATTTACAATTTACTTCTAATCTTGAAAGGAACTTCCTCTTAAGTTATTTGCAGATGTTCTTGGGTGTGGTTACCCCTTTCCCCCAAACATGAAAACATAAACCTGCACCATGGGGGGAAAATGTGTATTAATATGGAATTACATGTTTAAACTTTACCACTGATGACACAGAATTGAGAGTTCATGCAGACACAATCAACCTTAACACTAAGTTATATTGTTTATACCAAGAATTTAATATGAAGTTGCCCGTGTATAAGAAAACAAACTCCTACTGACACTATTTCCTTTTTATTAATCTAATTTTCAGCCATGCACTTTGTAAGCCTTTCAAAAACTACAGAAACTTTACATTCCTAAAACCATTACACTGAATGATCAAATGCCTTCCTGACCCCCAAGTACTTTTATCTGTAGGCTCTTTTCCATGTGACCATCTCCTTTAAAATTTAACTAAATTGCCAAAGAAAGGAACCAATGTTTTAGCTGGGCGTGGTGGCACATGTCTCTAATCCCAGCAGCTTGGGAGGCTGAGACAGGAGGATCTTGAGTTTAAAACCAGCCTCAGCAAAGGTGAGGAGCTAAGCAGTTCAGTGAGACCCTGTCTCTAATAAAATACAAAATTGGGTTGGGGATGTGGCTCAGTGGTTAAATGCCTCTAAGTTCAATCCCTGGTACCCGCTACCCAAAAGAAACCAATGTTTTATTTGAAGATTATTTTTTCCAGAACCCATAAATTCCAGTCAGTTTTTGAGGTTGGTTAGTTAGTCTGTGTGTGTGTGTATGTATGTGGTACTTGGACTGAACCCAGGGGCTTTCTTCCACTGAGCTACATCCCCAGTCCTTTTTATTTTTTGAGACAGGGTCTCACCAAGTTGCTGAGGCTGGCCTCGAACTTGTGATCCTCCTGCCTCAGCCTTCTGAGCTGCTGGGATTATAAGTGTGTGCTACCACACCCAGTTTAAATGGTCTTTCTTGAATACTGACAGAAATGTACTTGAGATAGGATTATATTCTTGAAACATTTTGTACTGATGGGATAGATTAACATTTTTATGACTGCTGAAAACAAGTAAGCAAGTTTTCAAACAGGTTTTAAAAAAATATGTACTTGGAACGAATTTTTTAAAATGTAATTTAAGTTGCTTAAATTCCAAGGCAGTTTCCATTCGATAAATAAACCAGGATTTTTAGTCACCCTTTAAAATTTCAACATTCAAAACTCATTTTACTATTAATTTGGGCTTTTTTTGGGGGGGAAGCAGCTTTAATGACAATAATATAACTTGTTCATTTAGTTTTGGCTTACTTTAAAACCATTTACACTTTAGATTTTTGTGTTCCATTACAAAACTTTCACAATTCTTATTTTGATCATGAACCTGCTGCACTTTTGTTTTCAAAATAGATTTCGTATACCATTCCCTTACCTAGCCAGTACTACCACAATGATGCGATCATGGTGCCAAGGAATTGCGATTGTAATTCTTCTAACCTGTAATATTTTAAAAATAAAAATGTAATGTTTTAAAAATAAAATGTGAATTTTATAAATCAAATAAAGATTGGAACAATTAGCCTGCTTTATAAACGCAGTTTTCGTTTCTAACTTTATACTGTCACTGCTTAAAGATTTTAAGAACACAGTTCTAGGAAAATAAAGTACATGGCTTTTAAAAAATAGGTTTGAGCCTTAATATTTAAGTAGCTAATTAAAGTAAGCTGGGCATAGGCACTAATGACTGGGGGTATAGCTGGGAGTAAAGACCAGTGGTACAGTACATGTTTATATGCACAGAGTCTCCAATCCTTGATACAAAAAAAGATAAAAAAGTTGAATCATTGCCAAAGGTCAAAAAGTTCCAAATATACATGCCACAACACTTCCTTTTCTACACCAAAAACCCTTCTCCTTTGGAGTCACTTTAAATTTTAATCAGTCTAGATATTATATGCAGTGCTTTCTACCAATATGGGTTGTAATTAGTAACCAACACAAAGCATTCTAGGACAAACGCCACATGATTATCTCCCACATTGACATTTATTACATTAATAACATTCTAGCAAAAGCAAATAACAAGTTCAGTAACTGAATTCACATTGACAGGTTTCATTTTGATCCATTAAGCCAATTTGAGGAAAAAAAAAGCCATATTGATCAAAGTGATGAAATTAAAAAGCACCTTTTCCTTGCTACATATTTTTAACTAAAACTCCAAACTGACATCAGATACAAAATCCAACTGCAGTATTGTTTTTGACTATGACATGGATTTGTGTCTTACATTTTTAAAATGTAGTCATTTAAACACTTATTTAAAACCCATATGCTCGATTGGATAAGAAACTGAAAATACATCTGTGAGAATTATGATTCATAGTAAATGCCTATTTACTTACACACTGAATTCTCATGTCATTGAGAATCCTACCTACTCTAAACATCCTGAAATAAGTTATGACTCTCACCTTTTGGAAACATTTTTGGTACTTCAGTCAAGTGCTGAGGGAAATGTATTCTAAAATCTAGGGCTAGAATTCAAATTTCCAACACTCCCATACCTAGGTAACACAATTAGGAATACTCAGAAATCCAGATACCTCTTAAATCATCAACATTTCAGAGCTATGCCTGATAAATGACATCTGAAAAAGAATAATATAGAATTAGCTGAATTTATATTCCTGAAGCCACCTAAACTCTTCTTTAGGCTTTATATTTACAGTGCTATTCAGGAGAAATTAAAGAAAAAATTATTCAAGCTCTTATTTCAGATGTCTGCTTATAAAGAATTGCAGTTTATACCAAAGTGAACCATTATTCTCTAATACTACACTATACTACTGTTTGTAGCGCTACCAGTAAAATACATCAACCCAAATCTTATGAAGGCAGCACATCTTTAGGAGTAACTAGTATATATAAAAAGTATCAACATCAGTGGTTTGAATATAAAAATTTATTTTTTAAGTCAAAGTATGCAACAAATAAAACCTACAGAAAACAGATTTTCCCATCACAATCTGTGGCTTTACCAAATAATATTTTGAAAACACATTCCTTCAGTCATTATAAAGTTCTTAAAATACAAAAGAAATTAGATCTGTAAGAAAGTCTAGTAGACCAGATGCTGTTAGGACTTGTATGTTGGTGATTATGTTTTCAGTACATCCCACGCCATCCACCTCCACTCATGCCACCTTGCCCATAGTAACCTCCACTGCCTCCACCACCACGGCCTTAAGAGAAAAACATTAAGAATCATTTATCAGAAGAAATCTGTGCATCAGATATTAAAACTAATATCTGCACTTTTTTATGGGCATTTCAATTGGGGATTAACACAAACCAAGTAGAAAAACTTACCATAACCACCCAAGCCATCAGGAGTACCATATCCTCCACTATAATTGTTCCCCATTCCCATTCTTCCAACAGATCCATATCCTCCCTGATTATCTTTAAAAAGAAAAAAAAAAAAAAGTAAGTTTGAGATCAATTGCCAACAAGCCAATAGTGCTTATCTTTAAAACTTCACATACCCATTCCATCTCTGCCGTAGCCTCCCATTCCAGAACCTCCCATTCCAGAGCCACCTCCAGGGGTAGAATTCAAGAAGAGTTCAATGTACCGATGTTCTTTAAGAAAAAAGGTTAAGAGTAATATGAGAGGAATGATGGATCAAATTTTTTAATAAAAGCTTTAGCAAGTCAATTAAAATATGTATCAATGCTTCGGTAAATCACCTAAGGAAGCCATTAAAGTATAAGCTTTATTACGGACTGAATACTTTGACTGTACCAAGAGCCATCTACAGAGCCTAATACTTCTTATACTTATTTCAATAAATAAGACTTTTATAAACCAGTGCACATCTAGGAAACAAAATAGCATGCCGAGGACACCACTTACGCATGTTATTTTTATCTTTAGACATGGCAGCTACTGCATCTTCATGTGTCACAAACTCTACATCTGCTTCTCCTGTTGCTCTGCCATCAGCTCCAATATCAATATGAACTCGAATTGGATTTAGTGGCGAGAAGAACTAAATCAAAGAAAACATTTATTTTAAAATTCCAATTATCAAAAATAAATTACCAACAGCTTAACTTTTTCCTCATCCACTGAAATAAACCCTTCAACTGCTCAATCAACCAGAAGGTCTACGACCATGAATATGACTACATTCTTATTTGGAAAAAAAAAAAAAAAGTGCAATCAAGACCAAAGCCCAAACAGGTATTTTTTTAAAACCTCACACTGTACTATCGAGTAGAACAAAGTCAACTAAACTACTCCCTTTACTCTCAAGAAATCATTTCAAGGGCTGTAGATGTCAGTACACTGGTATAGTGCTTACCTAAGTGTATGTAAGGCCCTGGGTTTAATCCCACCACCACCAAATAAAAACAAAGAGAAAATCCAAAACCCCCCCCCCAAAGATTTCAAAATTGGTGAAATATAACAGTTCATGTGAGAAGTACAAAATATTTACAGAGAAAACAGCATACACCATGATTCAGAACAATGGATTTGATAAACCTGCCAATAATACATGAATATCCCTAAAATGTACCATTTAGTACTAATCCCAAGTTTATATTAAACTTATCTTTAAAGGTACTTAGAACTTAGGCCAATTGGTTCCCAGTAAGATCTAGAGCGAACTTTTGCTTTACTAACCAGATCAAGTATATCGGGCTTTGAAGACCATTAGGTCTGTCATATTACAACTCTATGGGTTAATGAATGGGTGGAAGTGACTAGATTTTGCCCATGGGTGCAGTTTGCTTATCCTCTAACCAATCTGAAACCAACAAATTTCAAATCAGTGACAGCAGCAGGATTTATCTACCCTAGAAAGCCAAATCAAGCCACTACAACTTTACATATTTGCTCTTTCAAAATATGACCCAACAAAAGAAATTATCTATTCACAAGTCTATATCAATCAGTTTTTCACTATTAACTGGATTTGGATCCCACTGAGGTCACCAAAAAATTTGACAGAATATCTATCAACCACTGAATATGGGACAGATGTGAGGGAATGAACCCAGGGCCTTATGATAATTCACTAACAGAATACTACTGAGCTACATTCCCAGCACCAATCTTGATATTGTCATTAATAAAGATAAAGGGAAAAAAAGAGTGCTTTAAAATTAAGATACCAAGTATAAAACCACAAATGATCACCAAAATTACTCACATTAGCAATATCATTTTCAGTTGCACGAAAAGGCAACCCTCTCATATGTACAAAATGACCACCATGAAAACCTGAACTTGCATCACCAGCTCCACCATAGCCATGACCTCCCATACCTAGAAAATAATTTTGTCAACATTATAAACCATTATGGATACATGTAGGAAAGTGTATATATATATATATATATATATACACACACACACACACACACACACACACACACACTATACAAAAGGTATAAAGCCCATAAAGGAAAGCACTGAAATATACCTGATTAATTTCTTTCATATGAGTCACTGATGTTACCACAGGAAGCTTACAAATACTAAAAAGTTTACTCCTAAATGAAAATACTATTTTACCTCTTCCATCTCTCATTCTGTCATCAAAGCCATCATTTCCATAGCCATAATTATTATAGCCACCATAGTCATCAAAACCTCCATAGCCTGTGTAATTTAAGGAGAAATTACATGAATATCAGAGATAAATATATCGAATTTATAAATCACATCTTGTAGTAAGCAGTCTATTTAACTTCTTGATCATTATGAGTCTGCAAGCCGAGTTAGTGCGTATAAAAAAGGCAGTTAACAATATAAGCTTAAAACCTCAAAAAGATAAATTCAGACATGTAAATTAAATTACATCCTGATACCCAGAAGAAAACATACCAATCATCTTCATTTTAACTTCTATGCAATTTTTCTAGGTGCTAATATGTGCACCAATCAAATCCCAGATCTGACCATGGGAATACGTACTTTCATGAACAGGTTTTAAAACCTAGTAGGTACTGAAATTACCGCCATTTCTATATTTCTTGACAAAGTGTCAGGAACATTAAGAAAATGACAACAGAACCTTTGTTCATTAGATACACATACCACCATCATATCCATCACCTCCTCGTCGCATTCTGTCATACATACTTCCACGCCCAGCTCCATAATAACCACCTCTTCCTCCTATTGGTCTATCATATGGTCCCGGTCGCTGTCCCAGCAATCTTCTTGGTGGGTCATAAAATCCTTTGATTTCACTCCTGCTACTTCTGAAGATCTCAATATACCTATTTAAAAATGTTTTTAAGGTACAGGTTTCAGCATAAATGTATTAGAGTAAATTAGATATTGGGCAAAATGCAGCAAGTTTTCTACATCTAGATATATAACCCAATTTAAATTGCCTAAATACACCATCATAAGTTAACAGTTTTTACACCTACAAACTTAAATAATATTTAAGTTTTACATAGACAAATGAGTCATTTGAAAGCAATTCATAAAATATGAATATATTTTTAGTTTGTTTCCTTTAGTACATGATAGGTGTTTAAGAAAAATAGGTGATTATACAAAAGCATTCATCAACAACATCCTACAGAGAAATGGAAACAATCTAATTTTAATTTAAACAAACTATTAGAATAATTCCCCACCCAAATCTGTAGTTTCCAAGTTAAATTTAGGTAATTATCAATTCTTTTAAAACTACCCCAGAAAATGTTATGGTTACCCCCCCATTTAAGCAATAGTGACCCACAACCCCCAAAAATAAAAATTTAACACCATCCCAAACTCTCCATCCCCACCTGTGCCCTATTCTTTCCTTGTGTTTCCCCAGAGCATTTTCTGCTATCTCCTTTGAAGCAAACTGCACGAAGGCCTCCCCTGTGCTTCTCCCCTGGTAGTCCATCGTCAATGTTATCCCATTTGGCACGATTTCCAACCCTTTAACCCAAGGACAAATAACCCCATCAAGGGGAACAGTGTTAAAGGCTGAAACATTCCCATCTGAATCAAATATTTAAAACAAGTCTAAACAAAACAAAACAAAACAAAAAAGCTTAGTTCCCCATCACCCCATAATACAAATGGAATATTTTTTCAAATATTGGAATAAATAAAATTTTGTGACCACTGTCTTTTTAAATTATATACTCTAAAACCCCACCTATATTACATGAAAAAAGGTACAAAATTTATGCTCCATATGCTAATTCATGGTTCTTTCATCACACAAAATTATTCTCAATTAACTGCACTGCACAGCAATTAGTTTTTACATATTCTATACGTTCTGTATTGACTATTAACTGGAGCACATTTCATATTTTACGATATACCATAATCAAACTTTAAATAAAGTTCCAAAATCAAATGTTTTACAAATTAAAAACTGAATAACATAATAAAAATATAAAATTAAAATACTACTAAACTTTGACTAATACTAGAGGTACCTTGAAAGAACTGAACTATTTCCTCTTTGCTGCAACCAAATGGCAGTCCACGTAGTCGTACTGTCCCATCACTAGCGTCATTTGGACCATTATGTTTCATAACCCAATCCATCTCAATACCGTTTGATTTAAATGCTATAAAAAATAAACAAGCACATAAAGCAGTAAATCAAAATATACTCTTGTCAAGAGGTACTGAAGAAACACCTCTCAGGGGTATCACAACAGGAAATGTAACATCACTTTTTATTGTGGGGTAGGGTTTAGGCAATGAAATCTGACCCCTCCAACCAAAAAGTTCTGAACTTCTTAGAATCAACCAATTATCACACACTGCTTAAATAAGAAGCAAAAATAAAAAACACCCTGCATAATTCTATTACCAGAATCTTCAAAACTTTCTTGATTGTGTTATCTTAATGCCAACTCTAGCCATTTTTCTCTCTCACATTTTCACTTTTCAAATTTTATTATTCACCGGAAGAAATTTTCTTTAGTACTTGGATATTGTATATAGTATTACTATCCATTCATAGTGAGGTCCAAATAAAAAAATACAATAAACACTTCATGCTGGAAAAAACTTTAGCTCAAGCTTTTTAGATTAACTACTAATTTTGAACACATCAAACTGTTTAAGGGGATAAGTTTAAAAGAATATTTAAGTAACAATTAGACTGAGTTTTAAACCTGATGTAAGAGGCTACTCAAAACAAATGCCTCTAAACAGTACCCGTGTTTTTGAAGCCACCTATTTGGGAAGTCACTAAAGATAGCATATAACCCATATACTCACTGCCTTAAATTTATAATCAATTCAGACTTAAACATGAATTTTTAAATATATTCACATTAAGGAAGTATAGAAAAAAGCACAGTGAGAAATCCCCCTACCCCTCCAAAATGAACCAGTACCCAGTTCCCTTCCCAGAGGCAAACAACCTTCCTTTAAAAATTCCAGAACATTTTCAAGGTTAATGCAGAAGTCCTCCAGCTGCAGAAACTTACCAGACCTTACAAATTTCACTAGGCAGCTGTAGGAATCCTACTCACCTGAATATTTCAAACCTTTCCCTCACCACCTCCTCCCCTGTAAACAAAACAATTTGTTCACTTGATTCCTTTATGCTTTTTATTTTACACCAACAGCATTCACTAATGTTTAATCTCATATGGTTTAATTATCAGTATAACTATCAATACATCTACAAAGGGATAAATTTCTTTTTCCTATTATTAATGCGGTAAATAAAAAAAGTCAACGTAGCCACTTGGGAGGGAGGAAGGCAAGTTCTAGGCCAGCTTAGGCAACTGAACAAGACCCTGCCAATGGGGGGACAGGGCGATTGGGGATACAGATCACTGGGCCACTGTCCCCAAGATTCAATCCCCATTAGCTCAACAAAAAAAGTAAGTGAATGCACTAATCCTCAAAAGTGGTTATTAATCTCTACATATAAATCTTCGTCACTTTTCTTCTTAAATGATGGGATCGAACCTCCAGAGCCCCACTGAACTATTCCCCCAGCCCACTTTGTTTAGGCTAAAGGCCTAGTGCCACTCTAGAGAGAACCAAAATAAAGATACCACACATTTTAAAAACTGACCTTACAACTAATTCTTAAGCACATAAATAACCAAAATGAATTTATAAAAGAATCCAAATCCTGGGTTTGGACATTGGTTAAACTACTTAAATTTCTGAGCCCATTCAACCGTGAAATACAGCATCAGTAGCTTCAACTGTTACAAGAATCATGTAAAATGCTTGGTCTATTTCTTAGCAAGCATTCACTGGTGGCAATGATTGGTGGATTTTAAGACCTCAGTATACCAACTAGACAGACCACAAACAAACCTCAAAGGACAGAAAACTATTCTGAATCTTGAAAAGAAAAAAGAAAAAAAAACTGTCAAGTCTTTCCCAAGGTTAACAAAGGCTTTATGAAGTTTAATGCTGTCCCCGAATAACCCTGTATGTTTGCAGGGGGTGGGGAGTTAGATGTGAAGATCTCCATGATTTTCTTAAAAACACCAACCTGAGGTGTGTGGGGTGGGGTGGGGTTGAGGCAGTGATAGAACACTAGTCTAGCATGCACAGGGCCCCGAGTTCAATCCCCAGAACCAAATAATAAGCAGAACCAACCTAAGAAATAAAAAGTTTAAGATCCAAGATGGGGGAAAAGTAGAAAGGATCTAATATCATGTACTTTCTCATGAAAAATTTTAAGAACTTTGTCCAGTCAATCTAATTTAGCATGGAAAGATCTTAGTACAGTGTTTTTTTCAGCCCTCAGCACTTTCTTTTCAATGTAAAAACATTTATCACAAAAGATTTGTATTTCAGAAACAGAGAAAGGTGGAGATTCACTTAGTATTTCACAAGAAAATACTAGCAAACAAACTAATTTTTATTTTTTGGATCAGGATTTTCCAAGATAATTCATGTGAAACCAAGAGATGAAGTACTTATTAAAAATATTAAATTTTTAAATAATTTTTAATTGGGGCAAAAATTTACCAGATTTGGAACATTAACTACTTTACAGAGTAACTTTCCATCTGAGTATAAAAGAGTATATACAAAGACAGCCTCACTCTAATATGCCTTCAGAGCCTTGTTCCAGTACCCCTTCACAACTGAAGTCTAGAATTCTACTTACAAACAAGAAAAAATTCTAAAGGCATACAAAAGGCTCTGAATAAATACCTTAATAATGCTGTCAAAAACTAAACAGTTTACTAATGATTCAGATAATCCACCTCAATCTTTCTTTGTAAGGCCATAGCTAATCACTTCTCTACTTTATGAATTCCAAATGTTAGCCAGGCATAGTAGGATGTGAATAGACCCAGCTACTTGGGAGGCTGAGGCAGGAGGATGGCTTCAGCCCAGGAGTTCTGGGCAATGTAGAGAGATTTTATCTCAAAAAAGAAAAAACAAAACAAAACACTCAAGTGTTAGCACCAATTTAAAATGCCAGTTGAAATGAGGTTAACTTTATTTGGTTTTATACAAAAACTTTAAAATTTCCTAACCTAAGCAAAAGTCACTGATAACCATATTTTATATTCCACTTACATGCTTGTCCAGAATATAAAAATCTACTACATAAGTTTTGTAGTTGTCCTGAGTCTTGAAAGGAGGGCAGGTGTCTAGTATATGGAATGAATGCTAATATGTGTCTTTTTTGGAATGATAGAATATTCTAAAATTAGATTACAGTGGTAGTATTACAACTGCTTATATACTAAAACCCAGTGAAAATACACTTCAAATGGGCAGCTGGTGGAATGTGAATTATATCCCAAAGGTGTTAAGAAGCATAATCAAACAACTGAAATATAAAAATCTCAACATGGAGGCACACTGTCTTCTGAAGTATATGTAAAGGATTTGATGCATCAGTCAATTATCAAAACAAGTTCATCAAAAGATAACACTGTTACTTAGCAAAGGCAATTAGATGGATTTCCAGATTATGATGCAGATGAAAAAGAGGGCAGAAAAAAGTCTAGTCTAATTCAATAAGGAAAGCTGTTGGTTATGTCATATACATTACATGAAAGTCTGAGCTGTTTTTCAGTCCATTAAAAATCCGTTTCAAGGTAAGATTTCTGTAAACTTTCTTTGATGATCTTCAGAAAGCATCAAAGAACATCAACAACAGGCAGGGTTTTTGTTTTTAAAGTTGGAAAGTATAGTTAACAGACTCATTTATATAGTTTTATATGTATTACTGGAAACTCATTCTCAGGCCTTGCCTTTCTCTTCTGTACTGTCTTCAATGACACTCCTCTAAAGACCAAAACCAACCATCAAATAAAAACAAAACAATAAAATCACCCCACTCCACCACCATGTGACTAAGCTTACAATTGTCTAATAGGCTTATTTCCTAGTTCAAAATATCAGTATACTCTAGCACTAAAGAAAAAATATGCTTAGCTACGAAAAGAAAATAAACTATATTTATAAAGTATTTGACTTCCACAGCCTTAATGCTAAGAAAAGAAAAAAAAATCACAACTCGTGCAGACTTAATAATATTGAGTCAATTCTCTACAGAAGCATACATACATTTTTGCCAATCACTGATTGCGTTTTAACAGCTGTTTCCCAAAAAGTAGAACCCCTTCTTAAAAAACAAATTCTAACTCGAACGTGACAAACTATACAGAACCATTGCTAAACAACCCACCTCCACCCACGAATTTAAAAAGAGGTACCATGTAGTTCACCGGGCCCACACGACTTATTAAAATATATGCCCGTTTCACAGTCCTATTTGATAAGTCACCCACTTTTCTGCTTATAAAATTACTCAAAGTCTTTATAAACGTTTAAGTGTGAGAAAAAAAAAATCCTTTGGAAAATGAGTACGTACTCTTTTCGAAGTTCCAAACCTGGAATATAAGGGCCGGCTAAGCGTCCTTTATTCCTCCCCGGAGACTTTCGTTATCTAGCGGCCCTAGAGACCGGAGAACTAGGGAGAGTACTTCCCCCTCCCGTCCGGCAGCCAAGCCAGGCTTAAAAACCTTCGCCACCGGGCGGCGGAATTACAAAGGAGGCCGTCCGCCTCCTTTGTCCTGGATTTGGGAGTTGAGCGCCTTCGTCGCCATTGGCTTTCCTCCCCCAGCTCCAGCCTCTCTCATCTTGGGAATCTGCGTCAGAAGTCACTCGCAGTCCCGCCAGCCCAGGTAACCCTGCCGAGACTGCAGAGGAAGGAGGCCGCGGTGGGAGGCCAGGCCCATCCGGCGCCATTTCCATCGGGAGCGCGCCCGGCAGCCCGATCCTCCCCGCACCCAACTGCCCGGCCTTACCCTGCTCGCTTCACTGCCCCCCCTCATCCCTTCCAGGGAGCTAGGCCACCCCCACACCCCCGCCTTCTAAATCAGTTTTCCGAAGATGGGGAACAAAAAGTAGAAAAAGCGGGGAAGGGCGGGAAGCCTAGGTGTCCGCGCCACCGTACCCAAAATGGCGGAGGCCAAGCCAGCAGAGAATGGGGGAAAATGCTGAAAGCCCTCACTTCGGGTCTCGGCGTCGTCCACTGAATTCCACTTGAACAAGTCCTCCCCTCGGCAGGCCGCCCTCCTTGAAGTGGGAGATCGCCCGGGAAGCGCAGCGGGGCCGCCCCGGAGCGGCGACCTCCACACTTCCCCACCCCACCCCCTCCCGGTCTCTTTCGTCCTTCTCCCGACTCCGCTCTCGACACCACCAGCCCAACCTACCCCCTTTTACTTCAGATACCCTGTCGAGCGATAGTAACGCCGACTCCGGTGCACGCGGGATTCGGTCGTGAGGAGGGAGAAGTCGTTCGTCTCTCGTAGCGCTCCTAACAACGGTTTTTCCAACCGTCTTCGGCGGCTGCAACCGCTAAGGAAGCTGCGCAGCACAGCAACTGGCTGGGGGGGATGGGAGAGAGCGAGCGAGGAGGAGGGGGTGGAGCGAGGGCTACGAAGACGGGCCGCCTTGCTCTCGCGAGACCAGGCGGTTCCGCCTTAGCGCGGGGGAATGCGCTTGCGTACTGATGGGCTGATCGGCTGAGGCCGGGAGAGAGAAAAGCCGAGATTGATCCAGTTAGTGAAAGGCTGGCGGTATTCTGCGCCTTTCTTGTTTACTCTACAACCATCAAATTCTCAGAAGCCACCTTTTTGCTCTTCGATAGGATGGGAGGTTGCAGAAGCAGCCCTTGCAATTAGCCTTGAAAGAACCGTGGTGTCGCGGATTGGAAAAGTTCTCCCTTGCTCCCGAGGCTCCACCGGGAACAAATCCCGTAAAGGCCCCGCCTTTACCCAGCGAGAAAAGGGCGCCACGTGGTTCATCCACCAAACACTGGGAGCACTTTCCTTATCCACCATGTTTGCATTCTGCGGTTAAAAGAAAAAAGAAAGTGTTGCGGCTGCCAATGTGTATACCAAGCCTGATTTCGGCTCTCGGGCTAACGTTTCTTTTCCCCTAACCACCACCACCCGGGAGGTGCCAGCCGCCCCCTAGCGGGCCTTGTTCAGGTGTGCAGCACAGGCCCACATTGATCAGAACCGCGTAGGTTCTGATTGATTTCCTATTTTCTCTCTATTAAAACCTAATTGACCAATCAGCGGCTCGTGGCTGTGGACTTGGACCCCCCCCCCCCACACACACACACATTTTTTTTTTAAATCAGTGCATTATAGTTGTACATATTGATGCATTTGCTATTACATATTCGTACTTGAACGCGATTACCCCCTCCCTCCCTACCTCCCACTTCTTGATATCATTCCTCTACTGATCTTCGTTTGGTTTTAGGAGCTATGGGATTGTTTTCTTTCTTTTCTTTTTTTTTTTAATATTTATTTTTTAGTTCTCGGCAGACACAACATCTTTGTTGGTATGTGGTGCTGAGGATCGAACCCGGGCTGCACGCATGCCAGGCGAGCGCGCTACCACTTGAGCCACATCCCCAGCCCTATAGGATTGTTTTCTAAATGGAGCTTTCCATTCTTGAAGATTGTTCTTAAAAGCTAATAAATACTTTTTACTGTGCTGTCATGCCATCAACATTCTCAATGATACATTATGGCCTTTTGTTTTTTAAAGTTTCAAAACAAAAGTGAAATTCTATGGGAAAGGTGAAAGGCACTCCGGTAAAGAGATGAAAGCAAATAAGTATATGCATGTAACTAACCTTGAAAGTCCAGCCAAGAGATTTTGGATCTTGTGTTACAGACTTGGGGAAGTCATTTAGGGATAGTAGGGGTGTTCGGAGTGTAGACAGATGAAGGATTTTTTCCCCCCTATGAGAACTTTAGTGTGTAATAAGGAGACAGGAAGCCAGTTACCTTGAAGTAATGGAAACTTCTATTTTATGGTTTATTATTATCTATTTCATGCGGTAGCGCAGGCCTGAATCCCAGCAGCTTGGCGGGCTGTTAGGAGGATCGCGAGTTCAAAGCCAGCCACCTCGAAAGCGAGGCACTAAGCAACTCATTGAGACCCTGTCTCTAAATAAAATACAAAATAGGGCTGGGATGTAGCTAAGTTCCCTTGAATTCAATCTTAGGTACCAAACAAACAAACAAACAAAACCCGACTAGTGCAGGGCATTAGGAATTGGCCAGGTCATGGTGCCCTACTGCCATTTTTCTTTTTCTTTTTTTTTTTTTAACCGATGGGCACTTAACCACTGAGCCACATCCGCACCACTATTTTTTTTTTTAAGATTGTTCTTAACAGCTAATAAATACTTTTTACTGTATATTTTTAGCCCCACCACCACCATTTTTTTTTTTAATTCTATTTAGAGAAAAGGTCTTGCTGAATTGTTTAGGGTCGGTAAATTGCTGAGGCTGGCTTTGAATTCGTGATCCTCCTGCTTCAGCCTGGGATTACAGGTGAGCTCCATCCATGCCAGGCCCCTACACCCATTCTTTAGTCCACCTTCTCAAATATTCCTTAGAGGGGAAGGAATAGTGTTATCATTCTTTAAAAAGATAAAAAAAAAAAAAAAACCCGAAGATGTTGTAATATGCAATTCATCGTCTTTATAGCCCTGAAAATTATTGTCATTCTACCAATGAGGTGCTTAGTTCCAGAGAAGTGAAAACTGCTGAATGACCAAGCTAAGATTGGAACCAAAAAGGTTTTACTCCAAGGGCCAGGGTCTAACGAAATTATTCGTGGTTACAAATAACTCATCTGTGCATTAATGGAACAGACCTAATTTTAGGCAAATTGAAGTTACTTTTCCTAAGGAACAATGGCTTTACCTCAGGAAACCTGAAGTAGTTCCAAGGTTATCTGTTGGAGACTTTTGAACAGGCCTAAAACTTGGTTGTCCTGGTTATCACTGACACTTTGCAGTACCCTTCTTTTTTATTTTTATTTTTTACTGTACTGGGATCCCCCACCTGTTTTTTTTTTTTTTTTTTTTTTATGAACTATAGATTGAAGACCAGGCCTGGAGTATGTTCTCCCTTTTAAAAAATAATTGCTGTCTAGCTCCCACACTAAAGATGGAGTTCTTCCCTTGGGTTCAAGTTACATTGCTACTTTATTCTTTCCATCTTTCAACCTGACTTGGTAGGTGGAATTCTGTAAACCCTTTCACTCCTTGCCTGAATTCAAATAATCTATTTACTGCCTGAATGAATTTGGCATTCTTTCCACATACCTTGTATGGTCATGGGTGACAGTCCTAAAATTATTCTAATGACATAAATGACTTTTCACCACCAAATGGTAATGTTTCCTTTGGGGTATTTTGGCCATATTTTCTTTGTATTGAGCACTCTGCCAGTGTTAAGATTAGGAAGGGCTTGGAGTTGGTTCATATATTCTTTTTTGTATTTTTTTTATTATTATTATAGCAAGTAGGAAGTTTTTAGCTAAAAATACCTTAAATAGGGATAAATGTAAATCTTATTGGGCTTCTTGTTTTACTGTTTTTCTCAAAGAAAAATAAATGTCTATCAACTAATTCCATTTGCAAGTCGAATCCTATAAATAAGGCTTGAGGAGACTGGCTTACTGCTCCTCTCTGATCTCTATAGAATTGTTTCTAGATCGATCTCTGAGGAACTGTTTCCATAGAGATGGTTAGACCTAAGGGCTCCCAGCTGCTTAGAGGATTTTTTTCTTCTTTGTCTTCCTTTCAGTCTTTGGGTGCTTTCCTATTAACATAGAGATCAGAGGGACTCTGAAGAGGCCATAATGAAAGAAAAGATGAAAAAGGAGAAGGAAATAGAAGTACCCACACCTCCCAGAGGAAAACAAGACAAGGAACACGTAATCGTGTGTTACACCATCAGGATGAAGCAGAGAGGAAAATTCCATGCAGAACCCAAGTGAAAAAGAAAGAGAAATTGAAAGAGATGGCACTCTTCTGGGGGGAAGTCTCATTAGTTAAAAAAACTGGTTTACAATAATTGTCCGTATACGGAGTTGGAATTGTGGCTCCTTGGTAGAGTGCTTGCCTCGTGTGAGGCACTGGGTTCGATTCTCAGCACTACATACATACATACATACATACATACATAAATCAAAGGTATTGTGTCCATCTACAACTAAAAAATATTTTTAAAAATTTTCCACATACTAATAGTGGCATTGTAAAGTATCATAAAAACAATTATGATAATTTCGCCTACATGAAAAACAAATTATCCAAAATCACATAAAACCCACAGAAACTTATCAGGACTATGTGTAATTAAGGTATTCAATGCTGTTTTTTTGTTTGTTTTGTTTTGTACTAGGGGTTGAAACGGGCTCTCACTAAGCCACATTCCCAGCCCGTTTTTTTTTTTGAGACAGGGTCTTAGTTGCTGAGCAACTTGCAATCCTTCTGCTTCAGACTCCCCATAACTGGGATTATAGGTGAGTGCCACTGCACCCTGCAAAGATATTTATTCAATGCCTTTTATACATTAAATCTGATTTACTAAGTCCCAAGTCTTTGTGAACCATTTATTCTTTGATTTATATCACATATATCTAATATCTTTATTTTTATTTTTTAATTTTTTTGCACTGGGGATTGAATCCAGGGGCACTTTGCCACCGAGCCACATCCCCAGCCTTTTTTTTTTCTCCCTCTTTTAATTATTATTATTATTGTTTTTGTTTTAATTGTTGATAGACCTTTATTTATTTATAGGTGGTGCTGAGAATCGAACCCAGTGCCTCACAAGTGCCAGGCAAGTGCGCTACCGCTGAGCCCCCGCCCTAGGCCTTATTATTATTATTATTATTATTATTTAAATATTTTTTGTAGTTGTAGATGGACAGTATACCTTTATTTTGTTTATTTTTATGGTGGTGCTGAGGATCGAACCCAGTGCCCCACACGTGCCAGGCAAGCACTCTGTCACTGAGCTACAACCCCAGCCCCTATTATTTATTGTTTTTAACATTTGCAATATGCATACTTGTTTACAAAATATACAAAGATTGGAAAATTCAACAATCAGCAAATAATGCAATTAAAAATTAATAAAAAACATAAACAGGTGTTTCACTGAAGAGGATAATCAAATGGCAAATAAGCATATGAAAAAATACCTAGTATTATTTGTTGTTAGAGAATTTCACATTAAAACCATAATGTGATACCTAAGAGATTGCCATGGTAATACACACACACACACACACACACACACACACACACACACACACACATGCATATATGTATAATTTTTTATTTGCAAAATAAAAAATGTTAACAAACAATAAAATAAATCTGTTGCTGTGTAGCATATGATAAATGAGAGAATTAACAATTGCAACAAAAGTATCCCAATGATCTTGTCTCTGATCCTGACAGCAGGACTATTCAACCCATTTTCCAAAATATTACATCATCAAACATATTGTTTACCCAGTTTCTCACTTGCTTTCAAATCAAGTGTTGTTTTTTTCAATAATATCAATAATTAATTTAATATAAATTATCTAGATATTATAATTAAAAGGTATAAGTATATAGTTATCATTTGCTTTTTACAACATATGTAAAAAGCAAACGATAAGTATGTGCTCTCTCTATATGTCACACTTTAAATATCAATACACCAATAAGTTAAAAACAAAAGAAGGGGAAAATAAGCATGAGAAATCTGAAGTAGAGCTATTAATATAAAATAAATTTCAAGAAAAAATATTTTCAGAGATATAGGAGAATATTTCATAACCATAATAGGGTAACTTCTTCAAGAAAGTATAATAATCCTAAATGTGTGCCTAATAACAAAACTCCAAAATACATGAAGAATAAATTAATAAAACTAGAAAAACAAATACAATCATATTTGGAGATTTTTTAAGCCCCCTCACTTTGCTGGAAGGAGTAATAATATAGAAGGCTTAACATTTTCAGCCACCTTGACCTATTATTTATTGAGAACTATACACAAAAATGACAAGAAGAAAATTAATAGGGATAGACTATATTCTGTCATAAAATGAACTTTTCAAGAAATTTTCAAAATTTGAAATTATGCAGACTGTGTTTCCTGCATGATTTATTAGAAATCAGTCACTTTAAGATATATAGAACTCCACCTTCACATCTCAACTACTTCAAAATTAAATATCACACTTATAAATATCTCACAAATAAGAAAGCCCAAGAAAAGTAAATAAAAAGTGCTTTGAACTAAGTGATAATAAAAGCTTAAAATATCAATTTCTGGAACGAATAGTACTCATACACACTCATAACTTAAAGTATTTGTATCAAAAAGAAGCTAGATTAACAAGTTATTTTCAGATTAGGTAGTAGGAAGGAAAAAAGAGTAGGAACAGAAATATGTAAAATAGAAAAGAAATAATACAGCTAGAAGTTGATAAAAATCTAACAAGTCTAATCAAGAAAAAATTCCAATGGAAAGGAAGCGATTAAAACAACTCTACAGATGCTAAAAATGTATTAAGTTAGTATTACATTGTATAATTGCAATCATATAGCTTACATAACTTGGTCTATTTTAGAGGATAGAAACCCCTGCTTGTTTACACAATCCGATCAGTGTGAGTGATACGTTTTTTCCCATCCTTTCACTTTCAGTCTGTGGATGTCTTTGCCTATGAGGTAAGTTTCTTGGAAACAGTATATTGTTGGCTCTTGTTTTTTAATCCACTCTGCCAGTCTCTGTCTTTTGATTGATGAGTTTAGGCTATTAATGTTCAAAGTTATTATTGAGATATGATTTGTATTCTGGGTCATTTTGGTTTATTTCTAGTTTTTAATGTGAATTGTTTCTCCTTTGATTGACTATTCCTTTAGTGTAATTTCTCCCTTCACTGGTTTTCACTTTTTTTTTTTTTCATTTCTTCTTCGTGGAATATTTTGTTAAATATTCTGGAAGTCCAAGCTTTCTGGTTGTGAATTCTTTTAATTTTTGTTTA
This sequence comes from Ictidomys tridecemlineatus, assembly GCF_052094955.1. Taxonomy (NCBI): domain Eukaryota; kingdom Metazoa; phylum Chordata; class Mammalia; order Rodentia; family Sciuridae; genus Ictidomys; species Ictidomys tridecemlineatus. The sequence goes on from NC_135477.1 coordinate 53,168,964, forward strand.
TCATAGAAGGTTTTTATTTCATCTTCAAGTCTGAAGCTTAATTTTGCTGGATATAGGATTCTTGATTGGTGTTCATTTTCTTTCAGAACTTGGTATATGTTATTCCAGGACCTCCTAGCTTTGAGGATCTGGGTTGAAAAATCAGCTGAGATCTGAATCGGTTTCTCCCTATGTATAATCTGATATTTTTCTCTCGAAGACTTTAAAATTTTATCTTTATTCTATATGCTAGGCATTTTTATTATAATGTGCCTTGATATGGGTTTGTTGTAATTTTGCACATTTGGGGTCCTGTAAGCTTCTTAGATTTTATTTTCCATTTCATTCTTTTATTTATTTATTTTTAGTTGCTCAAACATTACAATGATCTTGACATATCATATATCATACATTTGATTCAAATGGGGCATGAATTCTTATTTTTCCCAAGTGTATAGATTGCAGGATCACATTGGTTATACAGCCACAATTATACATACTGCCATACTAGTGTCTGTTGTATTCTGCTGTCCTTCCTATCTCCTTCCTAACCCCCCTCCCCTCCCTTCTCCTCCCATCAACTCTCTCTACCCTATCTACTGTAACTCATTTCTCTCTCTCTTTTTTTCCCTTCCCCCTCACATCCTCTTATATGTAATTTTGTATAACAATGAGGGTCTCCTTCCATCTTCCGTGCAATTCCCCTTCTCTCTCCCATTCCCTCCCACCTCTTGTCCCAGTTTAATGGTAATTTTCTTCTTCTCATGCTCTTCCTCCCTGCTCTGTTTTGAGTCACCCTCTCATATCAAAGAAGACATTCGGCATTTATTTTTTAGGGATTGGCTAACTTCACTTGGCATAATCTGCTCTAATGCCATCCATTTCCCTCCAAATGCCATGATTTTGTTATTTTTTTAGTGCTGAGTAATATTCCATTGTGTTTAAATGCCACATTTTTTTTTTATCCATTCATCTATTGAAGGGCATCTAGGTTGGTTCCACAGTCTAGCTATTGTGAATTGTGCTGCTATGAACATTGATGTAGCTGTATCCCTGTAGTATGCTTTTTTTTTTTTTTTAAGTCTTTTGGGAATAGTCTGAGAAGGGGTTCCATTTCATTCTTTAGCTTTGGCAAATTTTCTGATATGATTTCCTTGAAAAGATTGTGCATTTCTTTGATTTGTATCTCTGTGCCCTTATCTATCCCAATAAATCTTAAATTTGGTCTTTTCATGTTATCACATAATTCTTGGAAGTTCTGTTCATGATTTCTTAACATTTTCTCTCCATGGTCAACTGTATTTTCAAAATTATATATTTTGTGTTCATTGCCTGAGGTGCTGTCTTGCAAGTAGTCTAGTCTCTTGATGATGCTTTCTATTATTGTTTCCTTCAAGGATTCTGTTGGTTTTTTCCCCAAGAGACTCTCTTTATTGAAGTGATTTTTTGCTACTTGTATTTGATTTCTTACATCATCCTTTACTTTGCAGATCAATTTAACTATGTACATTTTAAACTCCTTCTCTGGCATTTCTTCCACTGTGGTATCTATTCTGTTATTGGAGTATCTTGGTTTGCTTGGGGTAATTTGTTCCCTTGTTTTTTCATGTTGTTTGTGTGTCTACCCATCAAACAGTATGGATCTGAAGCATAATAATAACAACAACTAATGCATACAATTTATAGCACTAAGCCAAATAGTTTCTACTATGATGTCCACAGTGTTAATTATCACAATAAACAGAAATGATATGATCAGTTATGCCTATAAAAAAATAGCACGTTTGCAAAAGGGTTTACATTTTCAAACGGTGGATGGGGAGAGAATAGAAGTGATATAGGATGTGATGATTATGAGGGAGGAGGAGTAGAAGACAGAAGTAAAAGATTAAAGAAGAGTGAAAGAATGATAGGGATTGGGGCTGGGGATGTGACTCAAGCGGTAGCACGCTCGCCTGGCATGCTTGTGGCCCGGGTTTGATCCTCAGTACCACATACAAACAAAGATGTTGTGTCCACTGAAAACTAAAAAATAAATATTAAAAAATTCTCTCTCTCTCTCTCGAAAAAAAAAAAAGAATGATAGGGATTGGCTGTTACAAGAAAAGAGAATCAAGAGAGAAACAGGAGAAAAATTATACATAAAGCAAAAATTTAAATAAAAGGAATTTAAAATAAAAGACTACAAAACAAAACTAAAATATACTAATCAAATATCCTAGTTCACAAAAAAACTAGTCCATGTAAAATAATTGGCTTCAAAAATGCTAGAGATGAGGGGAAAAAAAAGGAAACTATATACAATGTTCACGTACCAATTAAGGTCACAATTAAACAGTGAAAAAAATTAAAAACATCTTGATGAAAATTAAAAAAAATTTTTTTTATTGGAGTTCAAAATATTCTCAGCTTCTCTTCTCAGAAGTTTCAGGTGGGGTCTTATGGAGTGTGATTTTCCACCCTCTGGATTGCTGGAGTCAGAGAGGTGATCCTGCAGGTGGAATTCCTAGAGACAAGGTTTAGCCTTAGGTTGGCTCCAGGCTCTTTGCTGAATGCCAATAGGTCTGGAGTTTTAAAATCAGCACACCTCCAGCTCCCAGTACTTGCTCGTCCATGCTGGAGAACTTTACCCTAGGGCTTCCCTGGGTTTCACTTGTGTGGTGGGTGGAGCCCATTCTTAGTCCCCTATGTCACCTGCAGACCCCACGTTTCTTGGTCTTGGGTTCAGTCTCCAATTTCTCCTGCCCTGGCCCTTCTGAGTTGCTGGCCAGATGTGAGTTCCTGGCCAGATAGGTCTCTCCCAGCCAGTCTTGCAAGCAGTCGGGTTCGAGGGAGAGGGGTAGAGCTGGATGGGTTTCCTCGACCAGTTGTACCTTGTGTAAACATCTCTACATGTTTGATTTTCTTCTTGTCACTTAAGTGCACTCTATGTCATGCAGCATGTGTTTACTGAGCTTTTATTTTGGGCCAAAGTCAGGTTTTCCAGGAATCAATTGGCTTCCTCAGTTGAGGGCTCCAGTGCTGCCACTGCAAATGGTTCCTTCATTTGTCCTCCATATGCTGCCTGGAGAGATAGTGGCTTCTTTTCCCACACTCGGATGTCCTGCAGGACATTCTTCAGGTTTGTTGGGCAATGTCCTTAGTCTCCAAATGCTCAGTACCCAGACTCAGGCCTTCCAAAAGTGCAGGTTCCTTTAATTCCCTTATCTTCTACTATGCTCACAGAGGGACCTCTCTGGCTAGAGCTTCTGGCCTCCCTGTGGCCTTCTCTGTGTCACCAGGAATTTCTTCCTTATTTTATTATGTACAACCTCCTGTGTCCCCAATCTGCTTTGAATGTCCAGTTTTAGTTTCCAGTAAACTCCCTTCTCTCTTTTTTATGTTCACTTACTTTGTGGAGAAGCTGCCTGTTTTCTAAGTTTTATGCCCCGGAGCATCCAGAAACTCTACCCTCTCTATTCTGCCATCTTGGATCTCCCTTTTTAAAATTTTTTGTTTTGAGATGGGGCCTCGCTAAGTTACTTAGGGCCCCCATAAGTTGCAGAGGCTGGCCTTGAACTTGCTATGGAATCATAGGCATGTGTCCATAGGCCTGGCTGTACCTACTGTCTTTGGAAAGCACTGATCTCCTTTGGCATGATTTAACGTTGTGTCTCAAGATAAGGATTAATTACATTTTTTCTTCCTGAGACTTTTATTTCTCTGAGTCACCTAAGTGTTCATTGTGGGACTATGGAAACCAAAAGGCCTCATTGAAATTTAATAATTAGGATATTAAGTAAACAAATAGAAACTCAAAAGGAAGAAAGAACCTAACACATTCTTTCTCTAATGTTTGAAAATAATTAAAAGTATCCAACATTCTTTCTAATCCCCTGGATTACTGTGAATGCCAAGGAAAACAACTACAGAAGACAATTAAAGACTATAAATCAAATTTTGGTACTGCTTTTAATATGTTAAAGCACATTAATGACTTAGAAAATATAGCATAGATAATAGATTCTCCTACCATAGTTTAAAGCTTAATATAAAAATATAGTTTTCATTATATATATGTACCTATGCCTGTCAGTCTCAAACAGTGATGGTCACACTGGTAGCAGAGGCACTTTAAGTGATTCATTTCCAAGTCTAGTCTAGAAAAGTTATTATTTTGTGGACCAAGAAACTAAAGAATAATTGGGAATAATTGGAGAAAATGTTCTAAGTTTACAAAAAAAAAATAAATAAATAAAATTTAGAATTGCCCTCATCATCAAGGAGACAGGCCTAGGTCCCAATCCTAGTTCTGGCATTTACATACCAGCTCCCAGTTAGTTGATTCTGTAGTAGTTAACTTTTTTGAACCTCAGTTTCTTAATTTCTAAAATGGGTTATTAGGTTATTATACAGGGTAGTGATTAGAAGTTAAAATATTAATAACCCTAGTCCTATGCTGTTACTTGTAGTTGTTATGGCACTGTTAATAAATTTGGTTCTCTCTCTCTCTCTCTCTCTCTCTCTCTCTCTTTTTTTTGGTACTGGGGATTGAACTCAGGGGCACTTAATCACTGAGCCACATTCCTCAGTCCCATTTTGTATTTTATTTAGAGACAGGGTCTCACAGAGTTTCTTAGACCCTCGCTGTTGCTGAGGCTGGCTTTGAACCTGTGATTCTCCTGTCTCAGCCTCCTAAACTGCTGGGATTACAGATGTGTGCCACTACACTGGTTTACCCCTTTTTATTTTTTATTTTGAGCTAGGGTTTTGCTAAGTTGCTGAGGCTGGCCTTGAACTTGCCATCCTCTTGCCTTAGCCTCCCAAGTTGCTGGAATTACAGGCATGTACCACTGAGTCTGTCTCTTTAGTTCATTTAAAAAAAATAAATTTAGAGGGGCTGTGGCTGTGACTCAGTTGTAGAGCTCTTGCCTAGCATGTGTGAGGCACTGAGTTTGATCCTCAGCACCACATAAAAATAAATAAAATAAAGATATTATGTGCATCTACAACTAAGAAAAATATTTTAAAAATAATAGTAATTATTTTAGAAATTTTACAATAGTGGCGATGCCTGCTTTTAATCCCAGCAATTTTGGAAGTCTGAAACAAGAAAATCACAAGTTTCCAGAGCACCCTGGGCAATTTAGCAAGACCCTGTCTCAAAATTTAGAAAAGGGGTAGGGTTCAATCCCAGGATCAAAATGAGAAGAAAAGAAAATCACAATAGTAATTGATTTACCAAAAACTGTCCTCAAAAAATGTGCAGAAAATTCCTATATACATCTTTACTCAGCTTCCTCTGTTGTTAACATCTTTCATCATTTATGTTACATTTGTGACATCTAATGAACTAATATTGGTCTATTGGAGAATGTTCCATGTGCACTTGAGAAGAATGTGTTGTCTACTGTTTTGGTTAGCTTTTTTTTGCTGCTGTGACTAAATGGCCTGAGCAGCACAACTGTAGAGAGGAGGAAAAGTTTATTAGAGGGCTTACAGTTTCAGATGTCTGATTCCATAGAAGGCTGGTTCTGTTCCGTTCCTCAGGGTTCAAGGTGAGGCTAAACATCATGGCAGGAGAGTGTGGCAGAAGGAAGCAGTTCACATCATCAAAAAGCAGAGATATTATAGGGACAGATGAGGCAAGACACTGAAGACAGCAGGAAACAGTTTTATTTGGCTGCAGCCAGGTTCAGAGGGCACAGCTTTTGCTGTAATCAATCAATCCCCTGAACCCCGAGTTCAGGCAATTTCAGAATTTTATACCCAAAATGTAAGGAGAGGGGCTCAGAAGTTCACAGTCTGCAGAAGTTCACATAAAAGCAGCTTTTTCTGTCACTGTTCTGGGCAAGTTAACCCTTCAAGGATAGTGCCTGAGAAGGGGAGAGCTTCTTCTCTCCTTCTTTCCTCCCCCTGCCAGCTGTTACCAAGAAGCCCAATTGGTGAAGCCTCAGCTCAAGGCCAGAGGCCTTGTTTACACATTTCTTCAAACTTCTATACTGGATACATGTTTGTGAAAAACGAGTAAGGGAGTTTCCAATACCTGGAGTGCTGATTTCTTCCTGGCCAGTGGCCAAGTAAAACAGGGCAACATGAAAATAGGAAGTTTATCTACATTGAACTCTTTTGCAGAGACTCTTTTGCTGACAGTCCTAAAATCAGCCATGGTGAGGATTTCTGGAGAAGCCCAGTTAAGAAAGGGGGTGCCACTACAAAGAGAGGAAGGCTGGGGCTGCAGCTCAGTGGTAGAGCACCTACCTTGCATGTGTGAGGCATGGGTTGGATCCTCAGCACCACATAAAAATAAATAAATAAAGATATCGTGTCCATCTTCAAGAAGAAGAAGAGGAGGAGGAGGAGGAGGAGGAGGAGGAGGAGGAGGAGGAGGTCTCTATTTGCCAGCCACACCCTACCACTTCAGTTACTACTCAGTTAATCCCTATCAGAGGATTAATTCACTGATTGGATTAAGACTTTCACAACCCAATCACTTCTCCTCTGAACCTTCTTGCATTACACATGAGCTTTTGGGGGGTACCTCACATACAAACCATACTATCTACTGTTGTGAAGCATTCTACAAATGTTATCTTCTTTTCTTTCTTTTTTTTTTTTTTTTTGGTGGTGGGAATTGAACCCAGGTACATGCTACGTACATGTTTTACCACAAAGTATATTATGTCCCAAGTATCTCTACAAATATCTTCTAGGCCTAGAGGGCCTAATACTATAAAGTATTACTGAAGTCTTCTTTTTTCTTATTGATCTGTGTAGTTTTATCCGCTATTGAAAGTGGGCTTAGAAATCTCCAATTGTCATTGTTGAATTGTCTATTTCTTCCTTCAATGTGATGAGTTTTGCTTCATGTATTTTGGGACTTTTTCAGGTGCATATATGTTTATAATTATCCTATCTTCAGTTAATCCCTGTATTATTATAAAACATTCTTCTTTGTTTCTATTCACAACTTTTATATTGACATCTATTTTGTCTGATATTAGTAAAACCACTCTGGCTCCTCCACTCCCTCAGTATGAGAAAACACACACACACACACATACACAAGTACACACATATTGGGGTTTGAACCTATGGCCTGTGCATGCTAGGCAGGCACTCTACTGGAGTTATTTCCCCAGCATTTTTAAATTTTATTTTAAGATATGGTCTTGCTGAGTTGCCCAGGTTGGCCTACAATTGAGATCTTCCTGCCTCAGACTCTGGAGTAGTTAGAATCACAGGTGTGAGCCACCACCCCTGGCTCTAGTATGAGTCTTTTAATGCAGACTGATGCTGAGGATATCTGAGAGATTTCCTAGTCCCATTACAGTTGCTAGGGTTCTCTTCAGTTTATACCTCATCAGGCTTATTAGCAAGAAGCACATTCTGCCATACATTAAACTCCTTAGGTTCACTTCTGCATCATTTCTATTTTATTATTATTATTATTATTATTATTTTTAATGTGATGCTGGGGATTGAACCCAGGGCCTTGTGCACGTGAGGCAAGCACTCTATTACCTGAGCTATATCCCCAGCCCCTCTGTAATGGTTTCTATTATTTATAGCCAGATTAAAATATGGTTTAATGTCCAATGAAATGTTTTTCCTGATTCAACCCTCCTGGGTTGATGGTTGATGTCATGTTTTTGTTGGTGATTACAACTTGCCACAAATGTTTGTCTAGGTTTTCCTTGCTGATCTCAATCAGGTCATCTACTTTCCAAATATCTGGGAGGTTTCAGTTTGGAAATTCTTTTGTCACCCATGGCTCTGCTTCTTGTTCCAACTTGAAGGGTTTGGAAATGAAATGCCCAAGAATGTATTCATTTTCTTAACTCTTCAGCACAGAGGACTCTGGAATCATAGCTCAGTGATACAGAATCCAACTCCAGAGCCTATGGAGAACCTTAGGGAGAGTCACAGGGTCAGGAATTTCTGGGCTGAAGATGGCAGAGTGGGCCTGGCTTTCTTTGATTATTCCTTGCAAGTTTTGTTTTCAACCTATTTGTGCTTTTGAATCTAAAGTTTCTTAGAGAAAGAATTTGGTTTTTTTTCTATTTTTTGTTTTGTTTTGTTTTACAGTAAATCCCCAGCCCATTTAAGTTACCCAGACTGACCTTAAACTTGCTATTCTCCTGCATCAGCCTCCTGAGTCACTGGTTTTACTGGTAAGTGCCACCACACCTGGCTGGTTAGATCATTTAAAAAAATCTATTCTGCTTCACTGGGGATATAGCTTAGTGGTAGACTGCTTGCTTAGCCTGCAGGAAGCCTTGAGTTCAATCCTCCCTGCCCCACACCCCAAAAACCATTCTGCTGATCTCTGCCCTTTAATTGGAGAGTTGATCCATTAATCACTTGTATGACAGGGTTTATATCTACGTTTGTAATATTTCTTTTCTATATATCTTTTTGATTTGTTTTTTTGAGATGGGGTATTCCTATGTTGCCCAGGCTGACCTCAAGTGTACCATGCTCCTGTCTAAGCCTCCCAAATAACTAGAATTATAGGCTTGTGCCATACAACTCACTTCTATATATCTTATGTCTTTATGGTTAATTGTTCTATTTTTCAATTTCTTTAATTTGTTCATTTTTGGTTGTGCTGCAGATCAAACTCAGGAACTTGTTCATATTAGCAGGTACCATACTGAAAGCAAAGGACAACTTCTAAATGAACCCTGTATCTTCACTTGCTTTTAGCTATTTGTGTTTAGTTGATCTTAAAAATTACTAATTTGGGCCAGGCATAGTGGCACAGGCCTGTAATCTCAGGGACTTGGGAGGCTGAGGCAGGAGGATCACGAGTTTGAGGCCCTAAGCAACTTAGTGAGACCCTATTTCAAAAATAAAAAAATAAAAATGGCTAAGGTTGTGGCTCAGTGGTAAAGTTCCCTTGGGTTCAATCTCCAATACCAAAAACAGACAAACAAACAACAACAAAACCCCCTAATTTTGAAGGTCACACAGCTGAGCAATATTTTGTTAATCTTCCATTATCTTTGCTATAGATAAAACACCTCTGATATGTGGATCATAATGCTAATGGTTGCCAAGGTTACTTTTCTAGGTCTTGAAGGCCACTTTTGTTGAAACCACTGACTCTTCACTTGGGCCTGTGCAGGTGTTTAGTAGGTGAGCTTTTGATGTCAGATGGCCAAAAGCTTCATCCTCAGATCATGTTAAAGCTGTCATTTTCTGGACATGTGATCCTGTGAAAAGCCATGAAGTTTCCTTACAAATGTGCAGATCACTGATTACTTCACCTCCAATCATCTTTACCTATGCCTTAAATCAGCCTGTTTCTTTATCTCATAAATAAACCCCATCTTCAGAGAGGTGGGTTTCCATATTCAGCTGCTTTATGAATTCTTTCTCTTTCGAAAAACTCAGTGATTAGCATACTGTGCAGCTGGCAAATGGGCTTGGTTTGGTAACATTATTACTGAACTACATACTTAGCTCCTACTTCCTTTTCATTCTTTCTTTTCTTTTCTTTTTTGGTACCAGGAATTGAACTCAGGGGTACTTGCCTACTACTGAGCCACATGCCCAGCCCTATTTTGTGTTTTATTTAAAGACAGGGTCTCTGAGTTGCTTAGCACCTTGTTTTTGCTAAGGCTGGTTTTGAACAGCTGATCTCCTGTCAGCCTCTAGAGTTGCTGGGATTACAGGCATGCGCCACCACGTCTGGCCCTAGGAAACTCTTAATTTATCCTTTGCTTTAAAAATTTTTCTGGAGATTCCTGGCACAGTGGCGCTTACCTGTAATCCCTGCAGTTTGGAGCCTGAGGCAGGAGCATCACAAGTTCAAAGCCAGCCTCAGCAAAAGCGAGGCACTAAGCAACTCAGTGAGACCCTATCTCTAAAGAAAATACAAAATAGGGCTGGGGAATGTGGCTCAGTGGTTGAGTGCTCCTGAGTTCAATCCCTGGTATCCCGCTTCTTCCCCTCAAAAAGTTTTGCTGGATATGATTCCTTGGTTGACAATCTTTTGTTTGTTTGCTTATTTTTCAGTCTATATTCTTTCTCATCATATATCATTTTACTCTATTCTGGCATTAAGAGAAATCAGCTTTTAATCTTTTTATGGATCAGTCTTCCATGACGAATCATTTCTCTCTTGCTTTTTTTTTTTTATCTTTATTTATTTATTTGTATGTGGTGCGGTGGATCAAACCCAGTACCTCACATGTGTGAGGCAAATGTTCTACCATTCAGCCACAAATCCAGCCCTCTCTTGCTGTTTTCATGTCACTCTTTTTTTTTTTTTGTCATTTTCATTGTCATTTACAGTTTGATCATGATGTGTCTAGGGTATAGATTGCTTTGAGTTTATGCTACTTGGGATATGCCTCTTGGCTGTGGAGATTAATATTTTACATCAAATTTGGGAAGCTTTTGGCCATTATTTCTTCAAGTACTTTCTCTGCCACTTTCTCTCCAGTCTTCTGGGACTCTCATTGTGCATATTATGGGGTACTTGATGTTGCCTCAGATCTCAGGCTCTATTCCTCCTCCTCCTCCTCCTCCTCCTCCTCCTCCTCCTCCTCCTCCTCCTCCTCCTCGTTTCTCAGACTGGATAATCTCAATTGATGTATATTCATATTCACTAGCTTTTTATTTTGTCTGGTTAAATCTTCTGTTGTGCACTTCTGGTTAATTTTCCATTTCAGTTACTATACTTTTCAGTTTCTAAAATTTCTACTTGGTTCTTTTAATAATAATAATATCTCTTTTTATTGATATTCTCTACTTGGATAGGCCTGATTCTCATAATTTTCTTTTCTCATACTTTTTTTTTTAGTTCTTCAGACATATAATTTCCTTCTGTTTCTTGGAACATATTTAAAATAGTAGATTTCATGTTTTTGTCTAATAATTCCAACATTTGAGCTCCTAGAGGGACAATTTCTATTGATTGCTCTTTTCTCTTTACATGTCATATTTTCTCATTGCTTTGCATGTTTCATTATTCATTGTTGAAATCTAGAAAATATACATAATGTTGCATCTCTGGATATCAGATTCTCCCTTTCCCATTATTTGTTGTTATTGTCATTTATCTAGTGACTTTCTCTGAAGTCTGTGTTCTTTGGTGAATGTCTCTAGTTTGAGTGTCTGAAGTCTCTAGTTTGTTAGCTTGGCATTAGCTAATAATTAGACAGAGATTTTGTTAAATCCCAAGAACCAATATGTCTCCCAGTGTTTGCTGAAGGACTGACTCAGTGTGTGTGTTTTGGGTCACACCTTCAATACTCAGTCAGAGGTGACAACTTTGCCTTAGCTTTCACTTTCTGCTTGTACCAAGTCTTTAGGTCAGCCAGATGTTAAAGTGTAGGGTATCTCAGGTCTTTACGTACATAATTTTAGGATATATTCAGAGTCCTTTTCATGTGTTTTGCCTTCTAAATTCCCAGGAATATGTCAGAACTTTTCTTTTTCTTTTCTCTTTTCTCTCCCTCTCTCTTTCAGAGACCAAGACCTCATATGTGCTAGGCAAGTGCTCTACCACTGAGATCATCTGCAGCCATGTCAGGGCTTTTTTTAAAAAATTAATTAATTCGTTATTTTTAATTAGGTATATATTACAGCAAAATTCATTTTGGTTCTTTGTACACAATTGCAGCACAACTTTTTATTTCTCTGGTTGTACAAGATGTAGAGTCACGCCATATGTGCAGTCCTACCTAGGATAATGATGTCCATCTCACTCCACCATCTTTCCTGACCCCATTCCCCCACCCCCACCCCTCAGAGCTTTAAAAAAATTTTTTTTTTAGTTGTCAATGGACTTTATTTATATGCAGTGCTGAGAATTTAACCCAGCTCCTCATAAACCAGGCAAGTATGCTACCTCTGAGCCACACCCCAGCCCATGTCAAAGCTTTTTAAAACCCCTTTTTAAAACCCCTTCTGGATATCACATTCCCCTGCTATTCATTAGGCCTGTAGTTTCCCCCAGTTGTTATCCACTGACTCAGGATGTTATTAAAGAATGCTGCTGATTGTTTTTGACATACAACACTGGAAAAAGGGCTTTTTGCACCAGGTGAACTCTGAATCAGGTCAATAAAGACAAGGGTTGTTATTGGGCTCTACCAAGGAGATCTCAGGTAAAATAATGATAATTATTTATGAATGGGGCTTTCAAGAAACTTCAACCATATCTTGACTTTTGCAATTGGTTGTTGGGCAATTACAGGATGGTAGTTTCCAAGGTGACCCATGAAGTTGAGGAGAGAGGATGAGATAGGGCAACTTAAAATGCTGAAAAGCTCATTGATCTTATTGAGAGTCATGCTTCCCCTGCCCCCTCAAGTGCTGGAGATCAAATCCACAGCCTTCCCCATGTTAGCTAGGCAAGTTCTCAACTACTGAGCTATACCCCAGCCCACACATTTTATGAATAAACATTTTCCTTAAATATATTAACATTATGAACTACATTAATGGATATTCTAATATTGAATACTCTTGCATTCCTGGAATAAACCTTTAGGAACTTTGTTTTAAGAAGGGAATGGGGAAAGTTTACAATAAAAGGGGGAAAAAAAAGAATCTAGGACTGGGAAAGTAGCTCAGTGGTAGAGCACTTGCCTAGGATGTCCAAGGTCCTTTTTCAATCCCTAGCACCACAAGAACAAATAAATAAAAACTAAACAAATGGCAAACTTCAGTTACTTCATTTTTGTTCAGGGCTAGCTTTGGGTTCAAGAGGTGCAAAATCAACTACTTTTATAATTCTCCTCTTTTGAGCTTTTCCCCCCACCAAATTGGTCATATCTGAAATCATACAAAAATGACTATGAAAAATAATGTGAATGTTAAAAAGAATGAGTTGTGTACTCTTAAGAAATAAGGAATATAACTCTGTGTAATAACATGGAATGTGCCTACCGTATATTATTATATACTAAGTTGTTATACATATATAACAATATATGGTAGGCACATTCCATGTTATTACACATTGTTACATTCCTTATATACTAAGTTGTTATACATATATATCTTCTTCCACACACACATTAGTAGCTAAATGAATCTAATTTTAAAATTAATTTTATTCCAAATTTTGAGTTAAAACATATTTTACTTAAAATTTATAATCCTTTTTATATTTACTTTGTTTTTACCAACTGAAAGAAAAGCAGATAGTATTCATGTATGCTATGAATGCTAATACTCTTTTATTAAATATTTACAATTTCAAAGAAGGAAATTGGTGTTCATTAATGAAGGAAACACTAAGCTGGGTGTGGTGGTACAGCCTGTAATCTCAGCAACCTAGAAGGCTGAGGCAGGAGGATCACAGTTTCAGCAAGTTAGTAAGCCCCTGTCTCAAAGTAATAAAAAATAAAAAGTTCTGGGGATATTGCTCAGTGATCAAGCTCCCCTGAGTTCAATCTCAAGTATCATAAAACAAAAAACAAAAATGTGAAAACCAAGTAGATTCTTATATGCTAACAGCTACAGAATAAACAGTAGTCAACTTTCTGTTATCTGTACTCAAAGGACGCCTTGAACAAACTAAGGCTATTAGAAAAGGACAAATAAGTGTCAGAGTTCCCAGGTACACCCAGGGGAAGGTTTAATGACTAAGCTATTTGGACAAGATGAGTTTATGATTTCCCTACATTTACATGGTAAATGAAACCAAATTAGAATAGAAGGAAGCATCTACAGTGTTTTTAAAAACAAACCACATGGTCCAGTGCAATTGGACATACCCATGATCTCAGCTCTCAGGAGGATGGTTAAATTGAGGTTAGCGTGGGCAGCTTAATGTTACCCTGTCTCAAAATAAAAAATAAAATAAAAGGGCTGGGCATGTAGCTCAGAGGTAGACTGCTCCACATGGACTCTCCTCGGGAAGGTAAGGCAGGGAATTGTCAAAGGGAACTTAAACTTTTTATACTATTTTACTGTTTATGAAGGAGGTTATATTCATATACTAACATGGTGATTAAGGGCTGGGGTTGTGGCTCAGTGGTAAAGCGCTTGCCCAGCACATGTGGGGCCCTGGGTTGGATTCTCAGCACCACATAAAGGTAAATAAACAAAATAAAGGTATTGTGTCCAGTTAAAAATAAATAAATAAATAAATATTTTACAAAATTAAAGTGGTGATTAATAACCAACTTATAAAAACAGAGTTTAAATAAAGAGATGAGAGGGGCTAGGATTGTGATTCAATGGTAGAGCACTAGTCTCACATGTGTGAAGCACTGGGTTCGATCCTCAGCACCACATAAAGATAAATAAATAAAATAAAGGTATTATGTACATCTACAACTTAAAAAAATTAATAAAAAAGATGAGAATGTTTGAGGGGCTGGGGATGTAGCTCAGTTGGTAGAATGCCTGCCTCATATGTACAAGGTCCTGGGTTCAATCCCCAGCACCCCCAACCCTGCAAAAAAAAAAAAAAAAAAAAACATTTTGGGAATGTTTGAGAAGTCATGAAGAGATTTATGAGCTTATACTGTCAGGAATAATAAAGCATATTTGTTCAACATTATTAAGGGACATAGAAAACCACTATAGGTGTCCAAATGGAATGTGAGTGAAACTAAAGAAAAATCATTTAAATTATTTGGATCATTTTAAAATCCATTGAGAGAGCTCTGCCTGACAGCTGTGCCTCAGAAATAGCCATTAGTTTGACCAGTATGCCAAAATTTGTGCAAACTCACTGACTTGTTGGGCAAAGAAAGCAAGTGAATTAAACTTTACTGCCTCAATGGTATAGTGGTATAGTGGTAGAGTGCTTGCTTAGCATGGGTGAGGCACTAGTTTCAATCCTCAGCACTACATAAAAAACAAATTAAAAAAAAAATTCTTTAAAATTCTTTTTCTCTCTCAGTAACTTAGGGGGAGGGTAAGGCTGACTTTTCTTTAGATATGAAATTAAAAATTTATTATTGGGGGAGGGGAGAGAGAAAGAAAGAAATTGAGGTTCTCAGAAATAAATTCCAGCATAGATGCCCAGGGAAGACCAGTGTGGTTCTTTCATGAGCCTCTGTCCTGTCCCCAGGACCATAACATTGGAGCCTGACACACAGTAGCTTTTGAACTGAACTTTGGATTTCTGAACCTGCAAAGATGAAGAGCAAATTATTAACATTGGCTCTAGCAGGTCTTTGTACCCTTATCACCATTCCTTCGTATCCTTTCTCTCCTCTATTTTTGTAACCAACTGATTGTCCTATGAATAGGACATGCACTCTACCTAACATGCCCATTTCCACTTCTGATGAACAGTTTTTTTTTTTTTTTCTTTATGGTACTGGAGATTGAACTCAGGTCCCTGTTGTGGGAGCAAGCACTTTACCAACTGAGATATATCCCCAGCCCAGATGAGCACTTATTTTTGTGTGTGTTTGTGGATCCACTTGACTATCAACTGTTAAAGAAGGCCATTATTTTGGACTTGCACGAGACCCCAATAGGTCCAATTAAAAATCAAATTGGATTGCCCATACTGTAGGGCCAGTGTCACAAAGTTGTTATCTGATGGTCCCAGAAATTAGCAGAATGAAAGCCAGATTTTCTTAACGGACCGGACCAATCTATGCAACAGTGAAATTTCCTCTGCTTTAATCCTTATACCCTTTAATTCTTACAAAAAGTAACCTGAAGTTTTCTGTTAACCAATCAGTTGTTTTGTACTTTTCTTTCTCCCTGTTCCCTACCTTAGAAGGAAAGTAACTTTGAAATGACCCATGCACATTTTATCTTTGTTTTTGCTTTTTTCAGGCCTTTTCTGCTGTAAGTCCAATCTCTAAAAATACAACAATAACCAGAATCAAAACAACATTTTCTACTCAGTCCGTTGGAATGCTTACTCTATTTTATGGAGTGAAATGTTATCCAATTCTAGAATTGTAAAATAAAGTCAATTAAGATCTTTAAATAAATTGTTGTAATTTTGTTCTTTGATACCCTGCATCTCTGGAGCTCCCTCTGACCATCTCCTGGGCAGATTTATTGTCCTCTCATTGTGTTCCTGAGCATTTCATCTCTATATTTTTTTCTCATATATTATAATTTCTATGTTGGCCTACCCCACTGGCTGTGATTAATTTGAGAGAGCAATAGGATTTATTTATCATTTTATTCCCCAAATCTAGCATGTACCTGGCATTTAGCAAATATGCAGTAATTTTTGAAAATGAAATCATTAATGTGACTTCTACCTTAAGCATAATCTGTCACCATAGAGTACAAACAAGGACATTCATTGACTAATGATTTGGCTGAGCGTACAAATTAAAATTAATATATTTTAGAAAAATATTTTTATATTTTTATGGTGTTGGAAATTTCATGCTCTTTCTCTAGTGGTTCTCCAAGTACAGCATCAGCGTTACCTGGGAGCTTGTTAGAAATGTAAATTCTTGGACCCCACCCGAAGATTACAAAATCAGAAGTTCTGGGCATAGAGTTCAGCAATCTGAGTTCTAACAACCCTCCACAGGTTCTGATACATGCCAAAGTGTGGTTCTGGAACCAAATAAAAATACTTAGAATCTTACACTTGGTCACCAACTCCTTTCATTTAATCATATAAAAATCTTTTTCATTTTTTATACATAAGACAATACAGTTTTCTAATGTTTCTTGTACCAGGTCCCTTAGTTCTTTTTGTTGTTGTTTCAGTGCATTTCAGATGTAGAACAATAGATTTCATCATGGAATATTTGTATATGCAAATAATATACATTGATCATCCACATGCCCTTAGTATTCTTGAGTATCCTTTTTTGGTGGGGAGAGGTATTAAGGATTGAATTCAGGGGTACTCAACTGAGCCACATCCCCAGCCCTGTTGTATTTTATTTAGAGATGGGGTCTCACTGAGTTGCTTAGCATCTCGCTTTTGTGAGGCTGGTTTTGAACTTGAGATCCTTCTGCCTCAGCCTCCTGAGCTGCTGGTATTGCAGGCACTCGCCACCATACCCAGCTCAATTCTCTGTATTCTTAATTTCTGTTCTCTCTCTATTCTGTCCACATTTTCTTTTTTTAAAAAATATTTTAGTTGTAGATGGACACAATACCTTTATTTCGTTTATTTATGTTTATGTGATGCTGAGGATTGAACCCAGTGCCTCACACATGCAAGGCAAGCGGTCTACTGCTGAGCCACAACCCCAGCCTCTCTTTCTACCCTTTCTTAACTAAGCGTAGGAGAAATGAAAGATTTAAACTGAAAGAATACATGGCAGCTGGGAAGCAAAGAGAGACCAGGTTCCCAATATCCCTTTCAAGGGCATAATCCTAATCACCTAACCCATCACTTCCCAATAGCATCACATGCTAAGGCACCACTAAGCCTTTAACACATGAGTCATTGGGGGACACTTATCCAAACCATATTGTACAGTGATAATTCACAATTTCCATGGACTAAGATTTTAGTTCCTTAAGTGAGGATTTTTCGAGCTTTGACCTTGAATATATAAGGCGTAAGATGTGGTTAAGAACATTGTCTCTAGGTGTGACCTTGGGCAACTTTTCTGAGCCTTAGTTATTCATCAATTTATCACATGGCAGTGCTACGAAGATTAAATGCTCTTAGAATCTTACATAGCACATAATAAGTACTCAGTAAGTATTGATTACTATTGTTCTTGGAGATTTATGCAGCAATTAGAATTGTGTTGGGCTGCAAGTAAGAAAATTCTGGACTATATTAGTTTCCTATTGCTGCTGTGACAAATGATCATAAACAGTGGCTTAATATAAAGTTTTTATGATACAGTTCTGGAGGTGTGTTATTATATTTGTTTTGTTTTGTTTTCATCCATAGCTGCCGCTCATAACTCCCATAGCTCTTGTTATTTCCTAAATGACTAGAAAACTAAGGTTTAAGTATTTGGCCTTTTTTCTTTGGTTCCTTAAGCAGCTTTGAAACAGCTTTAGAATAATAAAGATAAAATAAGAGATATCTTTTGTTATAACGTTGGGGCACTTTGTGCAAAATTCTGTTTCTGATCTTCTCGTGTCCTCCTTTACCTGCTCCTTTTTCTTCTTAAACAGGTCATAGAAACTAGAATTCCCTTTTCTGTGATGAGTCATCAAAGGTAAAAATATAATTTTCCCCTGCCTTTCTGTCTTGGAACTAGACATAAAGAAATTCTCTGATTTACCTTGTTGGGTAGTAGGTCTAAGCTTTCCATTTCAGAAGTGATCCTAACCAATACTGAATGAAGGAGTATGACACAGAGTCCATGAAGGCTCTCAACAGATAGAACTTGTAGGTTTTCCCCACTCCATTGTATTAGCATTAAATAATGTCCTTTTGTCCAATCACAGTTCTATATGTTTATTCATGTTCCAACCATGCTCATGCAATAATCGAGAACCTAAAAGGATAGTTTAAATTTTGAAACAGGTTCTCACTAAGTTGCTGCGGCTGGCCTCAGACACACTATCCTCCTGCCTTAGATTCCCAAATAGTTGATATTATAGGTAGGCACCCCCATATCCAATAAGAATTTGTTTCTTTCCAAAACATTTCTAACTCCTAAAGGCCACTCATATTCTTTAGTTTGTGGCTCCTTCCTTGTGTTAGTCAGCTTTTTGTCACCGTGACCAAAATACCTGACAAGAATAACTTAGAGGAAGAAAAGTGTTTTGGGGTACATCGTTTCAGAGGTCTTAGGCCACAGTTGGCCAATTCCATTGCTCTGGGCCTGAAGGGAGGCAGAACATCCTGGTGAAAATGTGTTGTGAAGGAAAGCTTCTCAGCTCATGGCTTCTCAGCTCAGCTCATAAGAAGCTGAGAGAGAGAGGAGCCAGGGACAAGAATAATCCTTAAGGGCATGCTCCCAGTGACCTGCTTCCTCCAGCCACACACCACCTGTCTATAGTTACCACCCAGTAACCCATACAGATTATTAATTCATCAAATGGAATAGTCCACTGACTAGGTTATAGGTCTCATAATAAATCATTTTACCTCTGAAAATCCTGCATTGTCTATTACAGGCCTTATTGGGGAATACCTCATATCCAAACCATAACATTCCTCTTTATTTATTTTTTTGGTGGTGGTGGTACTAGGGATTGAAACCAGAGATACTCTACCACTGAGCTACATTCTCAACCTTTTTTATTTTAAAATTTGAGACAGGGTTTTGCTAATTGCTAAGCCTGGCCTTGAATTTGAGATCATCCTGTCTCAGCTGCTCAAGTAGCCAGGATTATAGGTGTGCCCCACTATACCTTACTCCTTCCTCTATCTTTTTTTTTTGGGGGGGGGAAGGTGGTACCAGGCATTGAACTGTGGGGCACTCAACCACTGAGCCACAACCCCCAGCCCTGTTTTGTATTTTATTTAAAGACAGTGTCACTGAATTGCTTAGTGCCTCTCTATTGCTGAGGCTGGCTTTGAACTCATGATCCTCCTGAGCCGCTGGGATTCCTTCTCTATCTTTAAAGCTAGCAGTAGCATCTTCAAATCTCTTTCTGACTTGGACTTTTATGCCTCTGTCTTCTACCAGCCCACCTTGATAATCTGCCATAATCTTCTCATTTTAAGATCACTTGATAAGCAACTTTAAACCCAGTTACAACTCAGATTCTGGGAATTAGGATGTGGACATCTTTGGGGACCCCTATTCTGGCTACCACATGGACTAACAATGGTTTGAAACTTCAGGACATTTATTATTTACTAAACAAGAAGCTTGGAGGTGGGAGCTTCTAATGTTTCCCTAGCAGGTTTAACTATATCATCAAAATCCCATACTCTTTCTTCCTTACCTAGTATCTAGTATTTTAAGTTGTAGTATTTTTCAGCTGAGGCCAATGAGGCTGAATTCCAATCAAGTTAAAAACATGTTCTTGACATACCTCTGATTTTTTTTTTAATTTTTGATATTTATTTTTTAGTTATTGGCGGACACAACATCTTTGTATGTGGTGCTGAGAATCAAACCCGGGCCGCACGCATGCCAGGCCAGCGCGCTACCGCTTGAGCCACATCCCCAGCCCCTACCTCTGATTTTCATAATGGTATCAATCCTGTTCAATTTATGAAAACTACGCTTCATTATCAGAACTTTATTTCTGTTCTCTACTGAAATGATCTAAAATAATAAAGGCCATCTACAGTAAAATTTACAAATAATTTCATAAGCAGATCATATTGTACTGTTGATAATGGCAATGCTCCTGAAATGGAAATGTTGTCGGGTAGTTGGCACCATGATGAGAAATCCTCACATTTGTCAGCCAATATATCAATATATCAAAGTTCAGTTTGATGTATGCTCAGTATATTACTTACTTAAATAATTACTTCAATAAATATTTATTGGGTGTCAGGCATTGTTCTAGGAGCTGAGATTATAAGCCATGAAGAAAATCAAGAAAAGATCTGACTTCATGTTGTTTACTATCTGACTAGAATAATCCCAAAATGCAAATGAAAGTCCAAGATATTATTTTTTTATTTTTTTAAATACTTATTTATTTTTTAGGTGTAAATGGACTCAACACAATGCCTTTAGTTTTAGGTGGTGCTGAGAATCGAACCCAGTGTCTCACGCATGCTAGGCAAGCGTGCTACCACTTGAGACACATCCCAGCCCTTAGTAACCTATTATAATTGAAGAATCAGACACACAGACCAAATATCATCAAGTTTGTTTACCACATCATCTTTAAGTGAAAAATTAGAAACAACTTAAAAATTCACTGAAAGGGAAATAGCTAAATAACTTATACCCATAAGCCTGCTGTAAATATATTAAAATGATATTTTTAAAGCAATTGTTGTCGTTGGAAAATACTCATGCTATACTGTTAAGTAGGTTAAAATTTTCTGATTAAAAACTATATATCTAAAACATTAATAATGTTGTTTCTGATTTGTATGATTATAGATCAGTTTTTTATTGTCCAAGATTTTTAGAATGAGCATATTTTTTATAACTAGAAAAAATGTATTCTTTTAAAAGAAAGTAATCTTCATTGGGAGACTGTAAGTGAAACATGTGTCTCTTGGATATTTCAAGAATTTATTAAAACATAGCCTGAGGGCTGGGGTTGTGGATCAGTGGTAGAGCACTTGCCTAGCATGCAAGAGGTACTGGGTTCGATTCCTGGCACCACATAAAAAAAATAAAATAATGGTATTGTGTCCATCTACAACTAAACAAACAAACAAAAACATAACCTGAGCTAGTTTGGGCCACTCGAAGAAAGAATATGATTATTCTTCTAAGTTTTATTTGTGATATGAAAAGCCAATGCAAATTTGAACAATATTCTACTTAGCCAATTTTTTTTTCTAGTAGCAAGCAGACTTTTATTAAGGATAATGAAGATATCTTATTTGAAAATATTATCTAATGGAAAATAAAATAATTGCAATTATCTTTTAATCATAATTAATTTTGAGTTTTAAATAATTTTATAAATGTGGTTTGTGTCGAAAATGCTGATTTTTTCCCTTAATTTTACCTTAAGCATATCATACACATTGAAAAGTTCCAAAAACTTCATTTAAGCTTAAAAAATAATTTAAGAATTAACTTAGAAGTTTTTAGGGGCTGAGGTTGTGGCTCAGTGGTAGAATGCTCGCCTAGCACACTTGAGGCACTGGGTTTGATCCTCAGCACCACATAAAAATGAAATAAAGACATGTGTCCACCTACAACTAAAAAATAAATATTTAAAATAAAGAAGTTTTTAAAAAAGATTCTTGGAACTGGTAAGTTTATACTTTCATCAAATTAAAATGAAATTTTGATTTTTGAGATAAAACCAAATTTTCCTGCTTCTTTACATGCCTGATTTTAAACTGATTTTTTAAAATATTTTTTTGTTGGTGCATTATTGTTGTACATATTGATGGAATTTGTTGTTACATATTTGTACATGCACACAATATAATTTCCATTTAGCTAAATATTTTAAAACAAATTCAATATAGTAGCTCAAAAACTTAGCAGATCTTTAAATGAAAATATGTTAGAATAATTGCTTGACTTTTTTTAAGGTTTTTGTTTGCTTTGTTTTTTTTTTTTTCTTGGTAGTTATAGATGGACAGAATGTCTTTATTTTATTTGTTTATTTTCATGTGGTGCTAAGGATTGAACCCAGTGCCTCACACATTCTGGGCAAATGCTTTGCCATTGAGCTACAGCCCCAGCTGAATTGCTTGACTTTTTATCAGGAAACTGTTAGTTGCTTCCATATACCGAGTAAAACATTAACTTTTTGGGTTTTTTTTGCAATAACAAGAAGTAAGGAAAGCTACGGGCAACTCTGAGACCTTGCAAAACAGCTTGCAACAAAAATGAAGCTCCCGATTTTCGTAGTAGATGCATTCACAGCAAGAGCATTTCGTGGGAATCCTGCTGCTGTTTGCCTCCTAGAAAATGTAAGTACTTGATTTTCAAGTGCAGTACCTGAACTTTATAGATTCCTATAGAACCAATTACTTCTTAAAAAAAAAAAAAAAAAAAAAAGCCAGGTGCCGTGATACCTAAGGCTGAGGTAGGAGGATCACAAGTTCAAAGCCAGCCACAGCAATTTAGCAAGGCCCTAAGCAACTCAGTGAGACCTTGTCTCAAAATCAAAAAGATTGGGGATGTGGCTCTGTGGTTAAGTGCCCCTGGGTTTAATCCCAGGTACCAAAAAAATAAAAAAATAAAATAAAGAGAGACCCTGCCCTGCTGTTTACTTCTTTGGTTTGGGTGTTCTTTTGACATGATATCAGTGGTATTCATGTTGTCGAGTTTATTATGACCAGATTATGTGACGAGAATGCTTATACCTAGGCTGATTTCAGAGAAGTGAAGATTCATATAAAGAGAATCTAGAGTCAATTTAAAAAGAACTAGCTAGGTACACTGGCGCCAGCCTGTAATCCCAGCTACACAGAAGGCTAAGGCAGGAGAATCACATGTTTCAGGCCAACCTGGGCAATTCAGCAAGAATTTCTCTCAAAAAAAGGGGGGTTGGGGGGTAGGGGGGTGACTAGGAATGTAGTTTAGCATGCATGAGGTTCTGGGTTTAATCCCTAGTACTACAAAACAACAACAACAACAACAAGAATGTGGTCTTCCATTAGCCATCAGGGTTCCATTTGGTTAGCACCAAATGTTGAGGGGAATGAAGTTTTATGTGATTAGATGTGTCTGATAATAGATTTGTCATAACTAAGACTGAATATTTTTAACCTTACTTATAGCTTAGGCATTTAGAAATTCTTTTCAGGACCAAGAAAATGAGACATTTTGTAAGGAATTAAGTAGGTAGAGAGGAGGAAAGAATTAAGCTCTGAATGTACAGAATTTAGCTTACCAAAAGTCTTATTTTTAAAATAACTTTTTAAAATAACTTATTTTTAAAATAATAAGATGTGATGGCACATTCCTGTAATTCCAGCTACTTTGGAGGCTGAGGCAGGAGGATAACAAGTTGGAGGCCCGTTTCAGCAAATTAGTGAGACCCTGTCTCACGATAAAATAAAAAGGGCTGGTAGCTTTGTGGTAGAGTCCCCAGGACTGCCCAAAACAAAAAACAAACAAACAAAAAAAAAAAACCCCACAACTTTTGGGTTAGGATAAATGTTAATGGAATAGTTAAGTATTCTTGACTTTGTAATTTTGGGGGGTAGTAAGAAACAGATGATCTTAAATAACTCATATAAATTGGGCAAATTGTGCACTGGGGCTTTTGCAGTGAATCTCAGTTTGTTACATAAGAAACTATTGATTCCTGGGGCTGAGGCTGTGGCTCAGTGGTAGAGCTCTCGCCTCACACGTGTGAGGCTCTGGGTTCGACCTTAGCACCACAAAAAAATAAAACAAATAAAAATAAAGGTATTGTGTCCAACTACAACCGAAAAAAAAAAAAAAAAAGAAACTATAGATTCCTATCCCTGGACCAACTGCAACAAACTCCTTGGAGGTGAGACCCATGCAG
The DNA here is from genome assembly GCF_052094955.1 of Ictidomys tridecemlineatus. NCBI lineage: Eukaryota > Metazoa > Chordata > Mammalia > Rodentia > Sciuridae > Ictidomys > Ictidomys tridecemlineatus. The sequence goes on from NC_135477.1 coordinate 53,192,877, forward strand.
CCCTGTTTTTCAAAGCTCCCCAAGTGATTCCTGTGTGTAATCAAGTTGAAAAACTGCTGAGGTTTGACTGAAATTGGTCAATATTGTTAATTGAGTCCTAGGAACACTTCTTTCTCCCTCAGTGGAGAAGGAAAATGGGATCAAGTGTCCTTACCTTGCCCTACCTGTGCATTCCTTATGCAACCTTGCAGCTGAGAAGGTAATAAAGTCAATAGACTTTATCCAGTAACACAAGAGTGTGGGGAGATTAGTGAGAGGATTATTAACCAGATTCCAAATCGTGAACTTTCATTAGGAACAATCTGGAAAACATAACTTCCTATCAAGGAATTGCGGAATTGACTATAAATGCTTGTCAAGAGTCTTAATATATTTGTCCCATCTTCCCATGGAATATTATTGAAGAATTCTGAATATAGTTTTGAGTGATTTATATATTTAGTTTTTACCATATAATAAAAATTGGCATTATTCCCCAAATTACTCCTTTTATCTTCAGAACTCTTACTAAACATCAGACCTAAAGGACCTATTTCTATCTATCCATTAAAATATATTTGTATGTTACTTATATATTTGGAAAAACTATCAATAAAAATTTAAGTGAAGTTCTTAACAGTTCAGTAAGAATGAAAGGAGGAAAAAGAGAGAAAGTCCATGACTCAGGGAAGCTCTCTAAATATCAATCTTCTAATTATTCACTTCTTTTTGGCCTTGGATCTATAAGACTAGCTAATTTGATTGACTGTCAGGGTCACCTGAATAGGTATCTAAAGATTATTTTGTTAAACTTCTTAATCATGTTTTTTCACTCTTTGGACATGAGAACCTTGTCTTCCTGGAGGCTGACATAGCATTTTCCAATTCACAATCAATAAAAATTATAATAAAAGTGACAAACATGATCCTTGGATTCTGGATATGGTGCATACCCAAAACACTTAGAGAAAATGCAAGTGAACACAGGGAAAATATCAAAGATAAATAAATGCTAAACCTTATAATATTGATTACAATTCCAAAGGCAGTCAGCTTACCTTAATGCATTCTACAGATATTTATCAATATCTACCACAAGCCAGACTCTGGGCTAGGGGTCAGGGTTATAAAGATTAACAAGTCGATCAGATCTGTAAGTACACAAAGTCTAATGATAGAAATAGATATGAATATCTCATTCTTATTCCGTAATCACCACAGAGGCTAAAAGACCTAAAGGTAGCAAGTATAGTAGGGACTTGGAGGATTGAACAATGTTGGGTTTTATGGAGGACAGAAATGCTTGAGAATTTAAGTGCAGGGCTTCAATAGAATTTTTGTTGTGTTTTGTACAGTTATATTTTAACTTATTTAAAATTTGACCAACAATCTTTTATCAAGTATTCAAAAACTAGGGATTGAATCCAGATATAACTCTGAGCTACATCTCTATTCCTTTAAAATTTTTAAAAACTTTGAGATCGTCTCATAAAGTTGCCAAGGCTGACCTCAAACTTGTGATGCTTCTACCTTAGCATCATAAGTCACTAGCATTATAGGTGTGCATCACCATGCCCAACAAAGGTAAAAAAATTTTGAGAAATGATGTTCCAAGGGTTTCTATAATATTCTAAAGGTTTTTCATTTTCAAGATAACTCCATTTTAAAAATTTCACAAGGAGGGCTGGGGATGTGGCTCAAGCGGTAGCGCGCTCGCCTGGCATGCATGCGGCCCGGGGTTCAATCCTCAGCACCACATACAAACAAAGATGTTGTGTCCGCTGAAAACTGAAAAATAAATATTAAAAAATTCTCTCTCTCTCTCTCTTTAAAAAAATTTTTTTCACAAGGATATTCTTTCACTTTAAGATTGTACAATAGGTGAAAACACAGAGATCAAGAGCTAAGTGGAAAAAGGAAGAGATATTTGAAAAAAAAATAACACTTTAAAAAGTTGATGGTGTTCTCAAATACCTTACAGTGTTTGACAATAAGGGCCATATGGAAAATATATATAGAAATAATGTAATAATAAGGTGGATACAACATATGACAACTATGTAAAAAAAATTACTGAGACCCACGACAAATACCAGAATATAGTCGGGTAGTGATAATGAGTGGAATTTTTTTTTTTGGGGGGGTTAATCAGCTGTAATATTTAGTGAAAATAACATATCAACAGGGAGAGGGAATCTATATTGAGTCTCCCTCATATTCTAACAGTCTCAGGGTTTTTTGTTTTGTTTTGTGGTTGTTGTTGATGATGGTGGTGGTGGTGTGTGGGTGTGTTAGAACAGGGTTTCTCAACAATAACACTATTCACATTTTGAATGGTTCTTTTTTTGGTATGGAGTAGTTATTGCATTGTAAGGTTTTTAGCAGTATCCTTGGTCTGAAGGATACAGTATGAAGTATCCTTCCCAGAAGATGAGAGTGGTACCTCCCCAGTTAGGACAATAAAAACTGTCTCCAGACATAGCCAACAGTTCCTTAGGGCAAAATTGTTCCCAGTTGAAAACTGATTGTTTCAGAGGATACCTATTCTTTTTTTTTTTTTTAAAGAGAATATACATTTTTTTAGTTGTTGATAGACCTTTGTTTTATTCATTCATTCATCTATATGCAGTGCTGAGAATCGAACCCAGTGCCTCACACGTAGCAGGCAAGTGTGCTACCACTGAGCCACAGCCCCAGTTCCCTCAGAGGATACCTATTCTAAGAGGGGTTTATTCTTGAGTTTTCCTGTTAAAATTATTTAAGAAAAGAAACTGTGTTGTGTGTCCAATGTATTTACTCCAATTCAGCTGACACTTATTGGGTGTCTACCATGCTCTGGGCACCATGTGAGGACCAAATATAGAATTCATATATATGCACTATTTTCCTCATCAACACTAACAATAATTTTCAGTTATAGCAAGGAAGAGTTTTATTTATTTATTTATTTTTAGTTCTGGGATTAAACCCAAGGACATGAACATGCTAGGCAAGTGCTATACCATTTATCTACACTCCCAGCCCTGCAAACAGGATTGGCTTCACATTTTTACAAAGGAATGCTTAGTTTTAATTCCTCAACTGCTTGCTGCACCAGGTTCCCTGGTGAAATTTAGAGAAAACCAAAAATGTGTTTACAGCTTGGTGGGGTTGTATAGTTAAGAGAAATCAGACATTCAGCAATACTGTGTTTAATCCATGCTTTAACTCATGTGGAGAAACTTATGATGCAGTGGCCATTTCCAGACTTGGTGCCCTTCCTTAGAGAAAGGATCATTGGCTAGGTGTGACCACAGTGGGTCAGAGGCCCCTGGGGTTTCTAGAGTGTTCCCACCTTATATCTCATTAGTATGCCCAGAGAAGAGATGAAGAACTCAGAGAAGGTTCTTCTAGGGAGACTGAGGTCACTGAAGGGTTTTTCTTTGCCTAGTATTTGAGGCAAGAGCATAATGCAAAGGATGAGATGTTTATGTGGGAACTTCTGCTTCCCATGTATCTTCTCTGACCTCTGGAATATAATTCTCTTTGTTGGAGTAGTGACTTCAGGCAAATTCAATCAGATATTATGTTGTTTTTTTTTCATGTATCTCACTTTATCTTACCACCACTCTGGAGTAGGTCTTATTGTTTTTGTCCCCATTTTACACATCAAGGAACAGAGGCAGAGGAAGGATAAATAATTTGCACAGTGTCACACTTCTAAGTAGCTGACTTAGAATCCCACCCCAGGTCTGCTTGACTGCAGAACCTGTGCTCTTAATTACCACTCTCAGCACCCGGTGGTTCTAGGAGGTGACCTGTGTCTCTCTTGTGATTCATTTAATGCTTGTCTTCCTTAATAGACTGCAAATCCTATGAGATCTTAATCCATTTTGACTAGTTCCAACATATTCTGCCTATCCCATGGTAAGTGTGGGTATCTGTAGAATGAATGTGAAAATATTACAATCAGCTAATTATGGCAAAACCTTGTTCTAAGAGTTCTTGTTGACTAACAATTACTGATTTTATGTTCTCACTGGTTAGGGTGGAGTGGATGGGATACAAAAGGTGATATGAGCTTTGGGTTCTGTGATGGAGCTGGAGAGAGTAGGCATATGTAAGAAGTATCAGGAACAATCGAAGGCAGCCCACAATTCGAATCCTGCATTGTATGGACACAACTTCAATATAGGAAATCTGAAAGTAATCTCCTGTTTCTTTCAGTGTGGTTTTAGAACTGTCTACATCAAGGTGCTTTCATTTGCTGGGATCTATTTAACATAGTGCAGGGGCAAAGAGGGGTATTTAGGTTGCCATATTTCTAAACTGCCACAAGATGGGAGTATTTTAAAGCTTATTCTGGTTTTCTGATCATTAATCTTGTGGGTCATAAGATGGCAGAACCTCCATGTCCTGAGGAATTGGACACTGGAACTCAGAAAAGCAAACATCACTCTTTTTTGATTCATGTGAGAATGCCAAAGGGAAATGAATACTAAACCAAGAGTATAGCTCTCAGTTTGTCATTTGGGGGAGGGGATCAGGACTGGGGAATTAAACCCAGTGTCTTATGCATGCTAAGCTATATCTCCAGCCCAGGTTTGTAACTATTACAGGCAGCATTTGAAATGAAGCCTGTAGTATAAAATGGAAAATATTGCTGGTAAAAAAAATTCAATTTTTTGGGGGGGAGGGGTTCTGGGGATAGAACCCAAGGCCTTATGCATGCTAAGTATATGCTCTACCACTAAACTGTACCCACAGCTGCCAAATTCAGTATTTAGATGAATACACTGTTTCTAAGCCTCCCATAGTTGAAGCCTCCTGTGATTCAACATTATTTTGACCTTTCGTTCCAGTGTAGCAGTCCAGTGAAAGTTCAGTTGTTTGTGGTACATGTTGAAGGCTGCCATTTTCAAACTTTCTATATTATCTCCAGTTGCTCAGGCAAATAACAGGAGTATTTTAAAGTGTCCTGGGACAGAAATTAGTTACAGAAATTCAAATTGCAATCAGTGCAATATGGTAAGGTAGAGAGAATTACAGAATTGATGGGCAGTGAAATGAGTGTCCTAGCTAGTATGTAAAACAAGTCCATTTGCACACAAGTTTATTATGAATAGATGGTGACCTTGGCTACAATTTGGGATGCTTTAATGCTTTTCAAGACTCTTGTCCTAAAGATCACAGGAAGCTATAGGCAAAGAAAGGAAGAATAAGGAGAGGAAATTTCGCTAGATCAGATAGAAAGAACTGGAAGGCATGCCAGGTTTCTGTAGCCCTGGAGGTAAATCCAGGAAAGTCAGCTAAAGGTTGGCTTTTTTTTTTTTTTAAGATTTGATATTTTTAAAAAAATTAATAGTACCATGTGCTTTTTACAATGCCAAAGGGATACTTCTGATAGAGATGGGATCCCCTACAGCAACTCTCAGGTTCTTGATAAAACACATGCATTTTCTTGATTTTATTTAAAAAAAATAGTGAAACTTACAGAGCAACTGCCTACACATCCACCTGTCCTTGGTCTTCATTGTCCTTGCAGTTTCATGGCCATATTTAACATTATTTCAGGGGCTGCCTCATTTGGTAGGAGAGAAAAACAGTCACAGCTAACAAAGGGAGGAAGTGACAAAGATTTCAGGCTTAATTCTGCAAAAGATACTAGAAATCAGAACCAAGCTCTTGTAATTGACTGCAAGTCTTGCTAAAAGTATCTGGAAGGGTAAGTCATGTGTGTCTCCTGGAACAACTTGTGGGGAGGGTGAACCCTGCCCCTGCCCAGGAGGGATCCCACTTTCGCCACCTGTTTCTTCTTTCTAGAACCTCCTAGAGAGTAAGTTGGCTTTGTAAGGACCTTGCCACAGAGATGGTCAACTCTGCTCCCCACCCCTGTGGTACTGGGGATTGAAACTGGGGATGCTCTACCACTTTTTAAAATTTTGAGACAGGGTCTTGCTAAATTGCCTAGGCTGGCCTTGTACTTGCAATCCTCCTGCATCAGCCTCCAGAGTGGCTGGGATTACACCACACTCAGCTCTGGTCAACACTTCTAGAGGCAAAGTAGTTGCCAGTGTATAGAAGCTAGGGCAGCCGTGGTTTTTCTTTATCTCCCCTTCAGTCACCATTGTGGCCTTTGATCGTAGACTCTGAACTACAGGACCTAAACAGTTCCCAGTTTTCATCAGGTGTGTCGTATGCATGGGCAGGTGGGTCAGTTTCCACAGAGAACATCCAATATACCAGTGGAAAGTATCTGAGTTAAATTCTTAGCATGATTGCCTTGGTGACTTAAACAGCAACTCCACCCACTCTTCTACTCAGGTGGGACTTCTCGCTCAAGCCTACAGGTATGACAGTGCTCATTCTACTTCATTAAAACTATCAATTTCTTCCTAACTTTGGCGCACAGAATTCTAGAGTGTCAAAGATGTATCTTTTTTTGGGGGGAGGTACTGGGGATTGAATTCAGGGGAACTTGACTGAGCCATATCCCCAGCCCTATTTTGTATTTTATTTAAAGACAGGGTCTCACTGAGTTGCTTAGAGCTTAGCTTTTTGCTGAGGCTGGGTTTTGAACTTGTGATCCTCCTGCCTCAGCCTTCCAAGCCACTGGAATTACAGGTGTGTGCCACTGCACCTGACTCAAAGGTGTTGTATCTTAATCTCTGATTTAATAAGAGAACTCAAGTGAAGTCATGACTTGACCAAACTCTTTGCCCACATTTTCCTTCTAAATCTGCCTTATTAGATAGAGGTGCACCACAACACCTCATCTTTAAAGTCCTAGAGTATTTATTGTCAAAATCTACATATCTCAGGGCTGGAGGCATAGAGCTCAGTGTTAGAGTACATATTTAGTATGTTCAAGGCCCTGAATTCAATCCTCAGCATCAAATGAAACCCCAAGATAAACAAAATCCCCAAACCCCCTACATACCTCAGTTACATACTCTTTGGTATTACTTACTTGTTGCACCTCCACACCCAGCATAAGTATGAGTTTCTTAAGCCTTCTTTTTCTGTAGGACTACACTGACTTAAGTGCTATTACCCCCATTTTATTTATTTTATTACCCCCAGGTGTGGAAACTGAGGCTCTGTACGATTAAATAGATTGTCCATTCTTACCCTACTACAAAGTCTGATCCAGGTTATACATACAGTTTTGTCTGTTTCCAAAGCTCACATTTTTATTATTTCTAAGTTTATTTTGAAAAATTAAAAACCTACAGAAAAATTTTAAGAATGGTACTATGGGGTCAGGGGCTGTAGTTCAGTGGCAGAGTGCTTGCCTAGCATTTGTGAGGCACTGGGTTCGATCCTTAGCACCATATAAAAATAAACAAAATAAAGGCATGCAGTCCGTGTACAACTACAAAAAAAAAACTTTTTAAAAAAGAATATGAATATAAATAACCATATGTCATTGCTCTCAATTCACTAATGTTTTCCATTTGCAAAGCCTACATTTTTCTTTTTTTTTTTTTCCCCCTTTGTCAAATGGGTCTCACTGTGTTGCTCAGGATGGCCTCCAACTCCTGCACTCAAGGGATCCTCCTACCTCACCCTCTGGAGTGGGAGGTTCATATTACCATGCTGGCTCAAAGTCCACATTTTTTTTTTTGGCTGTACTGGAGATCGAACTCAGCACCTTGTACATGCTAGGTGAGCTCTCTCTAGGTTAACATTTTGAAGCAGGTTCTTACTAAGTTGCCCAGGCTGGCCTTGAATTTGTGATTCCCTTGAGTAGCTGGGATTATAGGCATTTGCCACAATGCCTGGCTTTAAGCCCACATTCTAGCACTGAGCTATATCCCCAGCCTTTTTGAGACTTAAGCCCATATTCTAAATCACTGTACCATTTATTAGTCATATTACAATCTTACACACATACACAACCCACATGTTTTTTTTTTTTGAAAGAGAAATTTTAATCTTTATTTTTTAGTTTTCGGCCGACACAACATCTTTGTTTGTATGTGGTGCTGAGGACCAAACCCGGGCCGCATGCATGCCAGGCAAGCACGCTACCGCTTGAGCCACATCCCCAGCCCGAACCCACATGTTTTTAATTTCAGCTGTAAGAGTATAAAAATATCTGTCCTGAGGGTTTCAAATGTGTTAGTTTTCTGTTGCTGAGACCAAATACCCAAGATAAAACAACTCTGAAGTAGTGAAGTTTAATTTTGGCTTATAGTTTCAGAGGTTTCAGTTCATAATTGCTTGTCCTGAAGCAGAATAGCACATCAAGGCTGGAGTGCATGGTGAAAGAAGGTTGCTCACCTCATAGCAACTGGGAAGCAGAGAGAGAGAGGGGTAGGAGAGAGATGCTGGGGTCTCATAGCCCCTTCAAGGGCCTTCCCCCAATGAGCTAACTTCCTTCCAGTAGGCCCCACCTCTTAAATGTCCCCATAGCACCACGGACTGATGAGTAGGCCTTTAGCATGTGGGTTGGGGAACATTTAAGATTCAAACCATAAGCATTAATGAAATGCAGTGAAATAATGGGTTTATTCTTTCAGCAAATATTTATTGAGATCCTACCGTCCTGGGTTGAGTACCAGGCATTGTCTTGGGCCCAGACAAAGCACCGTCCATACCCTTAAAGAGTTTAGAGTGAGGTGAGTAAGGGAAGACAATAAAGAACTCTCCAGCTACAGGAAATCTGAACACCAAGGACGAAATTTCTGAACAGAGTGGTACTGGGAAGAACTAGAAAGGCTTCCTGGAGGAGGTAACCTCTAGCCTGAGGCCCTTCCCACAAGAGGGAGTGACCCATGAAAAAAGGGGGGAGGAAGCGGTTTAACCTGGTAAGAGTAGCTACTGAACATTTCAGTATCCAACTAAGCATGGAAGATTGAGGAATTTCCTTTTGTGGAAATTGGTTTTAGAAGAGAGCGCATGAATTCAGACTAGATATTAATCTGATAAAAGATAGACCAGGCCAGTTGAGTTTTCAGTCTGTTTTAGCTTTGCACATTTATAATTTTTCTTCACAGGACACTGCAAGTATCAATTTCTGGAAAATAATCTTTGTGAAAGTGTCTTGAATTCCTTGGCATGTAACTTGAATTTCCTTTTAAGTGTATATATTTTAATATTAATAAATTGTTATGTTAGCTAATGGTACTTGCTATCCAAACAAGTCTGATCTGTTTCTGGAGTCTCAATAATATTTTTGTTTCTAATTAAGAAATTGGATGAAGACTTGCATCAAAAAATTGCCCGGGAGATGAACCTCTCTGAAACTGCTTTTATCCAAAAACTGAACCCAACAGACAACTTCACACAAAGTAAATATGCATTTTTTTTCTTACCCTCTTGAATGGCACCAGAAGTTACTTTTTGGGAGGGAATGATTTTATGTAAGGGAAATTCTCATTTATTATTCGTATGCAGATAGTAGATCTAGAAGATTCTGATTTGCTTTTTGGTTCATCTCAGGTAAAGGGTATGCTATGGTTTAAATGTGTCACCCCCAGATGAGTTAGCTCATTGGGGGCAGGCCCTTGAAGGGGCTATGAGACCCCAGCATCTCCAATAATTCATGTATTAGAAATTGAATTCCCAATGCAAATGTTGCGGGTAGGGACTAATGAGAGGTGATGGATTAATGTCATTGTTGTGGGAGTGGGTTCATTGTCTCAAGAATGGACTTCTTATAGAAGTAAGTTTGGTCCCATCTTGCTCAAGTGCTCATGCATATGAGTTTTCTTGCATGTCTACCTTCAGCTGTGGGATGATGCAGCAAAAATGCCCTTATCAGTCGTAGGCCCTGTGACCTTGCACTTCCCAGCCTCCTCAACTATAAGAATTAAATTTATTTTCTTTATAAATTACCCAACATATGACATTCCATTGTAGCAATACAAAATGGACTAGGAGGGTGTTTGGTGAACCTGAATGTTTCAGCTCCAGATCTAGAGCCATTGGCCCTGGGATGCTGGTCTAGCCTGCACTCATCCTTTCACAACGAGTTTTGGTATTAATCATGCTAGTGATGTATTTAGGAAAGAAAAAAATGAAAAGTTTGCAATCTGCTCTTAGAGGAATGACCTTGTCTCTGTTTGACTTTTCCTCCTCTGAAGGTTCCTGCTTTGGACTAAGGTGGTTCACACCAGCGAGTGAGGTCCCGCTCTGTGGTCATGCCACCCTGGCATCTTCGGCTGTGCTGTTTTACAAAATAAGTAATGTGCATTTCTTTAATCACTTAGCTATAGCAAATACATATTTTTAAAAATTCTCATCCACTCTTTCTAGTGGCCCAAAGTGAGTGGTATAAAGGTACTGCAGTTTATTTCATACAATTCATGGTGCAGAAAAAAAAAAAAGAAAAAACAAGCAACCTTTAATCACACTTTAGCCTTTATGAGTATGCAGTGGGCATTCTTGGGTTGTTCCCTGGAAAGCCATTTTATTATAAATAGATCTCTGGGGGTTTTTGTGACCAACATAGCAGGGGGATTGGCTAGGGCAGAATAAGTGCCTCACATGATATGATACTGGGGAACCACAGGCACACCTTGTTCCAAATATTGAGACATACATTGAAATTTGTTCTAAAATAAGAATTTCTTTGCTCTGAATTTTAAAGATTCCTGAGTCCTGACCATCAACATTTACCTTAAGATGGTGCAGCCCCTTAATCCTGCCAGTTCTTATTTGCATGATAACCCTCAAGGATTTGTGGGAATGGGATAGAAAAATGTCTGGAAATGCCCAGAAAGAGAAGACAACAAACAGAAATGTAACACAGAAACAGGATGACGTGACAAAGCCTGGAAGTAGGCAGCTGGGAAAGGAAGGTCTTAGGTGAGATACTTCAGATGGTGATGGTAAAGGAAGATGTCACAGGGCAAACTCTCCCAGGAAACAGGCTGCGAGACATTTGTACTCAGGTAGAATTGAGGGGAACTTTTCTTGGGCTCAGGATTGGGCTCAAGAAAGCAGGATTGAAGAGAGGAAGGGGTGGACCTGAAAAGTAGTAGCAACCAAGACAGACCTTGGCTCAGGCCACAGGAGCTATGAAGCTGGAAGTTTTTTCAACTGGTAAAGTTCAGAACAGAGGCAAAAGTTCAGGCCTTTTTACCCTCCGTGAACCAACTCTCAAGGCCTGAAAAGAAGCATTACTTTGGGTAAAGTACCCCTCTTTGGCTAAGGGCAATTCCCAGAGAGAGACTCAGCTGAGAGCTGTCAGCTGTCAGACTACTGGTAGCAGAGTCAGGGCGTGGAAAAGCAAACAAGCTTCAAGGTTGCACCTGAGAACAGGTGCCTCCTTAAATTTGGCACTCTCTTGGACTTCCTTGCTTCACCTAGTCCCAGCCTCAAGGTGGGAGATAGAATCTGGATACCAGCACCCTCTAGAGAGATAGACCTTTGGGGTGAAGAATGAGACAAAGTCTCCTGAGCAAAGAGCTGGAGTGGGTGGATCAGCATCATAGAGAGGCAGCAGCAAATGCAAAGCTGCAGTAAATTTGATCTGAGTATCTGGAGCGTCCTGAGAGAGGACAGGCTTAGCAGAAAGGACTAGACCAAGAGCCCTCTAACATGTAACCCAACGTACAAGAAGATGATTTGGGTTTATGTGCATAGGGCACCAGAGTGAAGAAAAGCAAACATCCTGAAATATTGTGTAGGAACTCTATCTTGAAAAGAAGGGCCTAATGAAGTTGAACTGAGTCTTTTGAAAGCAGGGTCCCACATTGGTTGGAATGGCTCTGAGGTTTGGAATAATAATCTCTCAGTCTCCTATGGAGTCTTAAGTTTAGATGAGATAACGTGTGAAAAAAAATGCTTTGCAAATTATGTCTTACACCAATTATAATGAGAAAAATTAAGTTTTGGGTTTCAGAATGTAAATTTTATGCTCAGTGAGTTAGTATGCAATGCTGAATTTCTTTGAGAAATGGATTAATATTAGAGAAAAAATTAGTTTACAAATTAAAAAAAAAGGTTAGATAAAAAAAATGTTAGATGAATAACCTAAGTTGGTTCACAAAGGGATATGGCAGCATTTGTGGTCCATTTTTTGTTTTGTTTTTGGTACTGGGACGGAACCCCAGGGCACTCAGCCACTGAGCCACATCCCCAGCCTTTCTTTGTATTTTATTTAGAGACAGGGTCTCACTGAGTTGCTTAGAACCTTGCTAAGTTGCTGAGGCTGACTTTGAATTGTGGTACATTATTTTTTAAAAAATATTTTTATATATATTTTAGTTGTTGATAGACCTTTATTTTATTCATTTATTTATATGCAGTGCTGAGAATTGAACCCAGTGTCTCACACATGCTAGGCAAGCATTCTACCACTGAACCATACTCCCCAGCCCTGTGGTACATTCTTTTTTTTTTTTTTCTTTTTGGTGGTGTTGAACCCAGGGCCTTGTGCACATGAGGCAAACACTCTACCAACTGAGCTATATCCCCAGCCCCTGTGGTACATTCTTTAAGTCAATTTTTTTATGTATAGCTTGGTTTACTTAGGGTGAACTTGATTTGTTTGCACATAAGACTGTTGTTCATAATTACCTGTTTTGTCATCTCCTTAGAATATTTTAAATATAATCCACAATAATGGGGAGCAGAGAATAGAAGTTCATTGGATTAGACAAAGGGGAATAAAGGGAATGGAAGGGGAACAGGAGAGACAGTAGAATGAATTGGATATAAATTTCCTATGTTCATATATGAATACATGACCAGTGAATCTCACCACTGTGTACATCCACAAGAAATTAACTTAGAAAAATAATAATAACTATGGATAGGGCTGGGGATGTGGCTCAAGCGGTAACGCGCTCGCCTGGCATGCGTGCGGCCCAGGTTCGATCCTTAGCACCACATACAAACAAAGATGTTGTGTCCGCCGAGAACTAAAAATAAATAAATAAACATTAAAAAAAAATAACTATGGATAAATGGTAAAAAGATAATAGAGGGAGGGGAGCAGGGATCAGGGGAAGGAAAGGTACTGAGGTCTGAATTAGAATAAGGTATAATCCAGGTATGTATAATTGTGTCAAAATAGATTCTACTGTTATGTGTAACTAAAAAGAAAACAACAACAACATCTCCCCCCCACACACACACACAAAACAAGTTAAGGAACAACTGGATTTATCAGACAATGAAAAAAGCAAAGGATTCTTCCCTGTAGCCTTTGGAGGTCACATGGTTCTACTGACATTTTGATTTTAGACTTCTGCCTTCAGAACAGTAAGAGAATGAATCTGTTATTTCAAGGCAAAAAAAGAGAGAACATCTTAAACTAATCAAGTTTATGATTCTATAGTTATCGTTGATGGATATTTTAAAATCTGCATTAGAAAACATTATCCCAGTGACTCGAGAAGCTGAGGCAAGAGGATCACAAGTTCAAGACCAGCCTCAGCAACTTAGTGACCCACTGTCTCAAAAAAATAAAAAGGGCTTGGGGATATGGCTTAGTGGTAAAGTACCCCTGAGTCAATCCCAATACCAAAAGAAAAAAAAAAAAGAAACATGATAGCAGCTCTATCAGGTACACTTACTTATTACCCCATTTTTCCCTCCATGCTGGAGATCAAACCCAAGGCTTAGTGCACATAGGCAGGTGCTCTGCCACTGAGCCACCCCCCTAACTCTAACCCCATTTTATAGCTGAGAAACTGAGGCTTAAGGAAGTTAAATAATTTGCTCAAGAGCATATTTAGTAAGCAGATAGGAGTCAAATTACAAAGCCTTGCAGTATGATGACACATTGCAATAGTTGTATTCCTTGTTCTCAAGTTAGAAACCAGTGAGGGTTTTCTCCACTTTAAACCCCAGCAACTCAGACCTGAGCCTCCATCACAGGAAAGGACAGCACTGCCAGAAAATCTTAAGACATGCCAGGCATGGTGGCTCTTGCTGTAATCCCAGTGGCTTAGAGGCGGAGGCAGGAGGATTGCAAGTTTAAAGCCAGCCTCAGCAATTTAGAAAATCTTAAGACAACACTAAGGTGATTGAAATAGATATACAAACGTATAACAGTTTATTTTCTTGTCTCTTGATTCTTTTTTATTTTTATTTTTGGCCAGAAAACACAAATAACACGCTAACCTTTGTCACTCTGAGTGGGGAACTAAAGGCCAGAAGAGCAGAGGATGGTATCATCCTGGATTTTCCTCTTTATCCGACCTACCCACAGGTCAGCTTTTTTTAATTATGACACAAAATATGTATAACCAGCAGCTTGTCTATTTTACAATGATTTTATGTTTTGTTTTTTTTTTCCACTTTTAGGACTTCCATGAAGTAGAGGACCTGATAAAGGTTGGTGAAAAGAATCAAATCTGAGCCTATGTGATTCATTCATTTATTATCATTTGAACACACAGATTTGATATGATTTGATCCTGAAAGATAGTCCTCTACCAGTATAAATGTTCTAATGGAATCTTAGCTGAATAGTGCTTGGTAATTTCAGGTTTGAATTTTAATATTCTATCTGTTTGGTGAGAAAGTTGACTACTTATTTATCTATTTTACTTTTGTCTGTGTTAGGGCTGGGGCTGGAGCTCAGTGGTAGAGCACTTAGAGCACTTGCCGCGCATGTGCAAGGCCCTGGGCTTCATCCCCAGCATTAGCTTCCAGGATGAGAGAAAGACTTGTAGGGCAGACTGAGAGAAAGACCTGAAGGAGGTGCAAGAAAGAGAGTAGGACATCTTCAGGAGATGTTAAGTGTCTGGGAGAACACAAACTTTTAGACAAAGAGGGGATGTGGAATTTCTATCCATTTCTAGCTAGAAAGATAGAAATGGGCCTGAGGCATGGCCACAGACGTTCAGATATGAGAGTTGGGATTTCTGACAGAAATGGCCATTCCAAGAAATCCATACAAACAACAATGGAAGCTGCCTGACAGTTGTGTCTCCAGTATTTGTGGAAGAGAGACTGAGGAGGGAGGGTGTGCTTTGGTGGAGACCAGGAAAGTGTGGGTGCTTCCAGAGAAGACAAGACACAGCCTGGCCCCCTCATGGATCTTCCATGAGCATGTGTCAAATGATAATAGTAATAACAACAACAACAATATAATAATAGTGTTTTTGAGAGTCTCCTCTGTGCAATACCACGACTAAGTGTTTCACTTGCATTGTTTCATATAATTCTGAATATTATCTTGTGAGGTAGACACTACAATTATCCTACAGTTCTGGGGCCAGAGCAGCCCCAGATGCCCAGGTGCTTAGTGTGCAGGGAAGTAAATGATTCTGTTAAATGGTCTATTGTGGGTTCCATTGGATGTTTCTCAGTGAATTTTCAACTAGAGCATTTATAATATCTTTAGTGTTTTGTTTCATCTAAGTTTTCAAAGAGTATAATTGAGTATCATGGATTCTGATTTTATACCCAGCTTCACCCATGGCTTGAGTTTCAGGAGATAGATAAGCCAAATTTATAAATTAATTGCTTTATTCACATTGGTGAGAACCTGGAAAATATTCATCATGGTCGACCTTGTTCACGAAAGAAAAAACTTCACCTGGTCTCTCTAAGCCTCAGAATCAGCATTTGTAAAATAGGATAATAAAGGTCCATTTATCATGAGTGTGTTAATTTGTGTTCCTTCCTAGAAATTGGAATTCAGATTCCCAGCTGAGAAATAAACTTTTAAATCAATGTGTGAATTCAGGCGGAGAAGGGCAGTTTGACTGAGGGTAGAGAGCAGATGGGATCTGGCTGTCAGAGTTCCCGTTTCTTTGGGAAGGGCCATTGGTCAATCCATAGGGTTTCTACCTCTTTGTGCCATTGAGGTATAAAGCCCAAGTACCACCCAAGGCAGAGGGAGTCTTGGCTGTGGGAGCTTGAGCATCTCAGTCCTAGAGAAACCAAAGCCACCTAAGGATGGCCATAGACAGTTATGTAATCATCTGCTTCACCTGGAGGCTGGGGTGGTCCCAAAGGATGACTTTTGGAGAGGAAATTGTCCCCTCATAACCTCCCTCAGCACCAAGCCATTTCCAAACAAACAAATAATGTTCTTGGGTTTGAGCAAGGTTAAGTGTAGTCTTAGGTAGAGTGAACTCAGGTATCTTGAGAAAATGTTGTGTGACTGATCTGTACCATACCACCCAAGTGTAAGTGGTGTGCCTTCTGAGCAGAGCAGCACAAGACAAGTTCCCTAATCTCCACTTGAGTTCTAACATGTGGAATGTTCTAGTTGTTGCTGCAGGTACTCTACATATGTTATTTATGTGCTGCTCACAAGAACAATTCCAAGAGATGAGAATGAAGCTCCTATCAGTTAAGAGTTGGGTTCAGAGCTTTAACTCCAGGGTCACTCAGATATGGATCAGGATGGGTGTGCCCGTGAGAGAGAAACCCCGGGCTCTCTGAGTCTCCTCTGTGGGGAAGATACCCATTGAAAGGAGTTTGTGCCTTCAGGCATGTGGTAACCACTCCTGGGCCTTGCCTACTTTGAGGATGGCAGAGGGTGAGCTAAGTGGCTCCTGAGAGGCCCTTTGGGTAACTGGACATCTTTGAACAATACTTTAAGCCCCCAAAGTGAGTTAATGCACTTGGAGACTGAAGAACATGGGGTTGCCTAGCTCACAACAGATGCTCAATGAAAGGTCGTTCCCCGTTGAGGTGATCAAGAACTTGACTGCAGATGTGCTCCTGAGGAGTTTTTGGTCCATGTCCACAGATGGCCATAGGCAACACACTGGTCCAGGATATCCGCTATTCTCCAGATACCCGGAAACTCCTTGTCCGGCTCAGTGATTCTTATGACAGGTAAATGTGATCGTTAGCTGTGTCGGCACTATGAGGAGGGCTGAGCACCTGCTGGCTTGGTCTGTCTGTCAAAACCACCACTCTTGTGTCCTGTCAAACCACCACTCTTGTGACCAGGTTCTTTCTAGAGAGAGACTACCACTGGCCCTTCCGTCCTCTCCTGCTGAGCTGTCTGGGCAAGCTACATTCTGTGTAGTGGGGAGGTCTGTGAAATGGGTTTTCCCTAATCCATCCTTTTATGAACAAGGTCATTTCTGGAGACTCTGAAAGTGAATACGGAGAACCTGCTGCAAGTTGAAAACACAGGGAAGGTGCGAGGACTCATTCTTACCCTAAAAGGAGAGGCTGGCGGGCAGACCCAAGCATTTGATTTTTACTCCAGATATTTTGCACCATGGGTTGGTGTGGCTGAAGATCCTGTAACAGGTACTTTTTCCTTAAGTCCAGGGGAGGGTTAAACATGAAACAGGAGGACACATGTAGCTATTTAAGTGTCCTTCATGTCACCTTTCAGGTTTCCTTGGTTCTGAGCTTCTTTTTTAAAATGTTTTTTTAGTTGTTGACACACCTTTATTTTATTTATGTATATTTGATGTCGAGAATCGAACCCAGTGCTTCACACATGCCAGGCAAAGTGCACTACCGCTAAGCCCCAGCCCCAGTCCCTGAGCTGCCTTTTTTAAATTAGTTGCTCATGACAATACAATGATCTTGACATATCATACATTTGAATCAAATGGGGTATAATTTCTCATTTTTCCAAGTGTACAGGTTGCAGAATCACATTGGTTGTACAGCCACGTTTATACATAACAGCAATACTAGTGTCTATTTTATTCTTCCTATCCCCCCTTCCCTTCCCCTCCCCTCCCATCACCTCTCTCTACCCAATCTAAGAAGAGAGGTGGGAGGGAATGGGAGGGAGAAGGGGAAATTGCACGGAAGATGGAAGGAGACCCTCATCGTTATACTAAATACATGTATGATGATGTGAGGGAAAAAAAAAAGAAATGTGTCTCTGAGCTGCTTTTGTTTCTCTCTTTCTCCTTGCCCCTCCATCCTCTCACTGAAATCTCATGTGACAAACACACTATAAAGGAGATATTACAGGGTCCAACTGTGGTGACAACAGCCTGGGTTTGCATGGCTAGCTTCCTGTTTCTTGACCTTGGGCAGGTAACAACATTTTAGATATCTCAGTTTCCTCCTCTATAAAATGTGGATGATACTTCCCATGATTATGTAAACATGATGCATGTTCAGTGCTTAGTACAGTGCCTGGCACACGGTCAGTATGCAACAACTACTGTTTTCATAACCAGAAACTGGATCTCCTGAGCCAATATCTCCAGGTATCCCACTAGCCTGATGCAAAGGGATGAAATCCGAGATGGGTAGGAATGTCATACCTCTTTCTTTCTACTGGAGATTGAACCCAGGGTCACTGAACTACTTACCAGCCCTTTTCATTTCTTTTTAAAATTTTGAGACAAGGTCTCATTAAGTTGCTGAGGGCCTTGATAAATTGCCCAGGCTGGGCTCAAATTTGCAATCCTCCTATCTCAGCCTCCTGAGTTGCTGGGATTACAGGCATATGCCACCACACCCAGGCTGTGTCCCATTTCCATCCTCTTTAAGAATAGTAGGCTGAGCAGCAAGGGTGGGGATGCTTGATGGAGCAGGTTTCTAGGTGGGATGAGGCTGGAGGAGGCTGGGTAGAGACTTTGAGGCTCCCATTCTGGTCAGATGGTAAAGACCAGGCTGGTTCAGGACTTTGACTGAGTTACTCTCTGAGGAACAAAACATGTGAAATTCAAAGCTCAGCAAACAAGCACTTTTGAAGACTCAGGAAAATGCCCAACAACATTGAAATAGTCCAATGTAACCTTTCCCCATGGAAGAGAATTTCTGAGAAGATTTCCACATGCACAGCTGCTTGATTTTAATTGGCACAAAGAACACTTCCCTCATTATGTTTTTTTTCCTAGAGTGGGAAGGTTTTTAGATCATGATGACCAAGTTTTGAGGTTTTCTTGGGAACTTAAGGGTTTTTTGGAATGTGGAACTTCCAGTGCTAAAGCAGGTTAATCTTGGGCAAACCAGGACAGTCGGTCTCCCTCCTTATATTCCCTAACAGTAAGTTTTCCTGAAGCAGGGAACATTTCATTCTTTTCTCCTCCAAAGACTTTTCTGTTAGTGATGACTTCACATTTTGTTTCTTCATTTTTATATCCAATCTCTGATCTTTTGAAAAAAAAATATTTGACTCTAAAGCCCAAGAATATTTCTTTTGACCTCCAAAGCCCAAGAATATTTGCTTAGAGAAAAAAAATTGGCTTTTTGGTCAGAACTCCCCACTTTCCTTGAATATGTACTCTATGAGGAAGAAGATACTTTCCTGGAAAGATGTAGAAATATTTATGTAAAGGCCTGGTTTTCCTACCAAGAGCTGATAGTAAACTGATAGATAAGAATTAAAACCAGCAGTCAGGAGTGATGGCACATACCTGTAACTTCAGTGACTCAGGAAGCTAAGACAGGGGGATTGAAAGTTCAAGACCAGTGTCATCAACTTAGCAAGGCCCTAAACAACTTAGCAAGACTCTGTCTCAAAATTTAAAAAAATAAAAAGGGCTAAGTAAGGAATGTGGCTTAGTGGTTAAATGTCTCTGCTTTCAATCTCTGGTACCCAAAATTAAAAAACAAAAAAAATTAAAAATAAATTAATTAATTAATAATAAGACCCAAAGTCTAATTCAGTCTTCAGAAACAGTAAGGCAGATTTGCTATATGATTTGGAGGAGCTTATTCATAAATTCTGTGTGTTCCTTTCTATCTCCATTCATAATTCCACATTCTGCTGCGGCCTGGTCAATATAAAGATTAAATGACCTAAGGTTACTCAAGCTACAATTAATTGTAAATGCTTATAAATTTACTGTGAAGTCACCCCTGTTTCTTTTGGGATTGTTATAATATTTCATCTCTGTACAGGGTCTGCACACACTGTTCTCGGCAGCTACTGGTCCCAGCAGCTGGGGAAGCAAGAAATGCGTGGTAAGACATCTCTTTGTCTAACTTTAAGCTAGTGTTCCTTCACATATGCACTATCCCCTTGAAAATGTACTGAGGTGTTAAGGCTCTTCCATGTGAAATATCCCTAAATATTCTTAAATATCCACCACCTCAAACATCCTCCACCTCTGCTTCCCCCAGTACACAAATACTCCTGATACAATAAATGCCCAATAAGTTTTTGTTGAATAGAATTAAATTGCTGTATAACTTTGGCTCAGAGAAGTTATTCATAATGTGATAGATTGAGACTGGATGATGACTAAGGTTAACTTACATCTTATTGTTAGTCACAGGATTGATCGAAATTGCTCTTGAACCAAATCCCCTGGTGATGATATATTGCTCAGGGCTAAAGCCAATGGAGGCTGCATGTTCTGATCATCAAAGCAGGACTCTAACCCCAAAGGATGCAGGTCTGACTTAGTGGGAGGATTAGGCCTCTGTGATCCTAGTGGATAGCAAGGTAGCTGTTCTCTTTCCTTGGTGAGCCTAATTATTCTCCTAAGCACTGAGCCCCTGGAAGGCTAAGGCCATGCTCTTTTGTCTGCCATGGCACATGTGGTTGCTTGAATATGTTATGATTGAATGAACTCCCTCTGTCTTCTTTAGAATGAGAAGATGGGGCCTTCTCAGGAGGGCCAAGACCACCCCTCTTCATCCTCTTAGACTGCTGGTCCATGCCTCTTGCTTTTCACACATCCTTGCTTACACCTAGAGAAAGCTAAGTGTTGAGTGTAGCTGGGGCATTACGGGAAGCACTAGAGGAAGTGGTGCAGGAAAAGGCCCAGGAAGGGAAGAGGCATGGTTGTATGTTTTGTACATCAAATTATGTTTATGTCCCTCTCAATCTTCAAGAGAAGGGAGGGGAGGTGGACAATGCCATGAATAGATGAAGGATTTTTTTTTAAAATTCTTTTTTTTTTTTTTTTTTTTAAAGAGAGAGTGAGAGAGGAGAGAGAGTGAGAGAGAGAGAGAGAATTTTTAACATTTATTTTTCAGTTCTCGGTGGACACAACATCTCTGTTGGTATGTGGTGCTGAGGATCGAACCCGTGCCGCACGCATGGCAGGCGAGCGCGCTACCGCTTGAGCCACATCCCCAGCCCTTTTAAAATTCTTTAGTTGTAGATGGACACGATACTTTATTCTATTTATTTATTTTTATATGGTGCTGAGGATTGAACCCAGTGCCTCGTATGTGCTAGGCAATCGCTCTACCACTGAGCCACAACCCCAACCCCTAGATGAAGAAATTTATATTTTAAAGTGACTTGGGAGGACTCTGGGGTTTATTATTTTCTGTATAAATTTTTATTTTTTTATATATTTTTTGGTACCAGGGATTGAACCCAGGGCATTTAACCATTGTGTCACATTCCCAGCCTTTTTATATTTTATTTAGAGACAGGGTCTCACTGAGTTGCTTAGGGCCTTGCTAAATTGCTGAAGCTGGCTTCAAACTCATGAGCCTCCTGCCTCAGCCTCCTGAGTCACTGGGATTATATGCACGTGCCACCAAGTCTTCGACTCCAGGGTTTATAATAAGAGGTCTTTCGTTATCTTCTGTTAATACAGAGTGTGAAAATGTCCATAATTTGTGACTCATTTTATTTTATTTTTTAGCATTTCAGTGTTCCCCTCGAGGAGGAGAACTGTTCATTTCACTACGACCTGAAGGAAGAATTGACATTAAGGGTGGTGCTGCCCTTGTCCTGGAGGGCACGCTGACAGCCTAGATACTTGTGCTGTGATGCTGCTATCTATAACAACAAACCATTGTTTCCATGTAAGGACATAGAACGGCTGCCTTTAGCAAATTAGCATGGTAGTCCACTTAATTAATCCTCATGTTAGGAAGATAAGACATGTTGATGGAGATTTAGTAATGCTTCCAGACTAATTTTTATTAAACTTATGGAGTTTGAACTAAGTGTATTTGAAATGTAAATAATGAGTAGCAAAAAATAATGTCACTTATTTTGATTATATCTACACATCAAAGAATGAGAAATACATTTAGTAGAAGTGAAATTAAACCAATTTAAACTTAAACTTAAACTTAAATTTAAACTTAGGTGTGAGTACCTTTTGCAGCCATTTTAAAGGCTCAATAATTATGTGGAGTTAGAAAACTATTTCATGGTAGAACACTAAGAAAAAGTACAGTAGGCTCTAAAATGTTTGCAATGTTATGCTGTGAATATGGAGAATATGAATTTATGTGGACAAGCATGGGTTGTGAAGACAGCAAAGTGAAAAATAGCTCATGTGTTGGGATAAGAATGGAAGTAACTCTAATGTATATAAAAATCGTTTCCTTCATTGCTGCCCTCAAGTACAATAATTAAAAATTAGGACATAACCAAAAATTAAAACAAAAAAATGTATATTCGGCTACTTCCTGTCATTGTAAAATTACACATTAAAAGTAATGAAATCTTTTAATTTTTCCTTTTTTTTTTTTCTGGTACTAGGGATTGAACTCATTTGGGTCCTACCACTAACCTACATCCCCAACCCTTTTTGATTTTTGACTTTGAAGCAAAGTCTCACTAAGTTGCCAAGGCAGGCTTCAAACTTGTGGTTTTCCTGCCACAGCCTCCCAAATGGCTGGGATTATAGGCATGTGCCACAGTGCTTGGCTAATCTTTTTTGATATGTGGCCTTAGAGTGATAACTTAAAAGGGATTCTTCTCTTAATAAAATGTTTTAACATAACTTCATATTCAGTTAAATCTATAATATTGAATACCTAGAGTTGATTTTGGGATGGGGAATGTTTTGAATTGTTTCAAGTGTTTAACACTGATGCCAATTCTTAGCCATTTCAAGAACCACAGGCTGATTAGTTATGTCCCTGTAATGTCCCTAGTTTTTCTCCTTAATTGCATTAAAGAGTGAATTTATTGTTGCATTAATCTTATGTCTCTTTTGATTGGCAATAAAAATAAATAATTTCCCAGCTTTCATGTCTCAGCTTAATGCGTGACCCCTAGCCTCTCACATGCCTCACAACTTATCATGACATAGCCATGGATCATGATACCAAGAGCAAGAATCACTGCAGGGTTTTCATGATGTATGAAGTTTTTCCAATCTGAGACTGAAATATATGAAGAATTTTATATAAATCCGTAGTTGAAAGAGCCTGAATTTTCTCTCTCAAATGTATGCTTTTTTTTTTCTTATTTTTTTTTAAAAAATTTATTCTAATTTGTATAGGCTAATTTTTTTTTAAAAGTTAAAAATTCCTTAATTTTTTATTCCTGGTACCACTACCACAATTTACAGGGCAATATACCTGATGTAATGAAAAGAAAAAGAAAAAGAAAAAGCTACAACAGATAAAAGACCTCAGGAATGTACATCTAATTGACACTACATTGCATTAATCAATAGCTGCACTTTTTGCAAACTGTGGCTGTGACAGTCCTGAACAAGAAGGGTTTCCTGTTTAAGCTGCAGTAACTTTTCTGACTATGGATCATCGTTCCTTCTGTGGCAGATTTTTATAGTTCCTCTAATGCATTTGGGACGACTGTCTCAAAGTAACCTGCAGCTTTCCTGACAACTCCTCGCTCTCTCTCCTGCTAAGAACTGTAGCCCTTTTCTGCTATTTTAAAAACCTTCTGCTACCATATCCACCACTTCCACCACCAGATCCATAACCACCACCATAGGGACTGCCAGAGCTTCTTCCACCAAAACTGCCCCCCTTCATGGGTCCATAATTTGATTGCTGTTGTCCACTGTAATTTCCAAAGTCATTATAGTTCCCACCACCACCATAGTTACCACCACCAAAATTTCCTCCTTCATTGTAACCATCATATCCTCCTCCACCGCCATAACCACCACCTTGGTTTCCATATCCTGGACCACCACCACCATAACCTCCTCTACTACTATAACCAGGACCACCATCATAGTTGCCACCATCACCTCCAAATCCATTATATCCACCATCACCTCCTCCGTAACTACCTCTGCTGCCACCACCTCCACCACCATAGCCTCCTCTTCCACCAAAGTTTCCACCACAGCCAAAGTTACCTCCACCACCTCCAAAGTTTCCTCCACGACCCATAAAGTTGCCAGATCCACCTCCACAACCTCTTTGTGATCCAGCAGACTGCATTTCTTGTTTAGAAAGGGCCTTTTTCACTTCACAATTATGCCTATTAATAGTGTGATATTTCTGAACATCAATTTGTCAACTGTATCATGATCATCAAAACTTACAAAAGCAAATCCTCTCTTTTTTCCACTCTGCCTGTCTTCCATAACTTCTATGGTTTCAATCTTGCCATACTTTTCAAAGTAATCTCTCAAATTATATTCTTCTGTATCTTCTTTAATACCACCAACAAAAATTTTCTTCACTGTTAGATGGGCACCAGGCTTTACAGAATCCTCTCTAGAAACAGCTCTCTTTGGTTCCACTACTCGCCCATCAACCTTGTGTGGCCGAGCACACATTGCTGCATCCACCTCTTCAACACAAGAGTAAGTCACAAAACCAAAGCCCCTGGAACGTTTTGTTTGGGGGTCTCTCATTACCACACAATCTGTGAGTGTGCCCCATTTCTCAAAATGTTCTCTTAAACTATCATCTGTAGTTTCAAAGCTCATACCACCAATAAACAGCTTCCTGTTTTTTAGTTTTCAGTGGACACAACATCTTTGTTTGTACGTGGTGCTGAGGATCGAACCCAGCGCCCCACGCATGCCAGGCGAGCGCGCTACCGCTTGAGCCACATCCCCAACCCATGTATAGGCTAATTTTTAATAGATATTTTTGGGAAACAGTTACTGAGAGAACTCTGAATTTTTTTTTTTTGGTGGGGGCGGGGGGTTGCTGGAGATGGAACCCAGGGTCTAATACATGCCAGGCAGCTTCTCTACCACTGAGCCACATCCCCAGCCCCTCTGAATTGTTTTTTGCAAAGTTGCTATTGGTAGCACAAGACTCTGTATCTGCATATATTTCAAACCATGTATCCATTTTTGGAAGTGATTTTTTAAAAAAATTATCCATTTAGCAATGTACCGTTGAGTCAGAATAGTCAGCACAACAGATCATGCTTACTGTATTTACTGAGCCTCTGAAGGTTGACTGTGACCGTAAGTACATAATGTAGCAGCAGCCTGGGAAGCAGGGGCAGGGCAGGATGGGCATACCTGAGAGAATAGACAAGTGGAAATGAAGCCAGGTGTGGTAGCACATGCTTGTAATCCCAGCTGCTTAAGTGACTGAGGCAAGAAGGTCTCATGTTTCAGGGCAGCTTCCACAATTTAGCAAGCCCCTGTCTCAAAATAATAAATACCTAAGTGAATCCCACCATCGTGGGATCCTAATTAGAATAATATATATTCCACACTTGTATAATTTTATTAAATGGATTCTATTATCATGTATAAATAAGAAGACCCCTCCCCCTCCACACATACAGAAGAAGAAGAAGAAGAAGAGGAGGAGGAGGAGGAGGAGGAGGAGGAGAAGGGAGAGAGGGAGGGGGAGGGGGAGGGGGGAAGAAGAAGAACCACCAATTTAAAAAACAAAAACAAAAAACTAAAAGGCTGGGGACATAGGTCAGTGGTAGAGCACCCCCTTGGGTCAATAATCAGAACTGCAAAAAATGGGAAAGGAAATGATGTCTTTAGAATACAGAGCCTCTAGGATTAGCATATGTGTGCAATGAGTTTTCTGCTAATATGAGCAGAAGGTTTGAGAGTGCTTTTAAACACTAGTTCCAGCCAAGTTTTTTCCTGCCTCTTCCACTTCTTTCTACCTTAACCTACCTGATCTTCCCAAGAAGGAACATAAGGGAACATGGAGGGAGAGCCTTAGAAATATATCCTAGCCATTGGCTGAAAAAAGTGATTCCAGCAAGTTGGCATCCCCTGCTGTATTGAAGTAGGTTAGGCTGTGCCAAAGTCTGAAATATATACAAAATCATAGTGGCTAGAAACAATGAATTCCATCATTGTGTATAATTATAATTCACCAATAAAAATATGGAAAAAAATCACGGCAGCTAAAATAGCAAACATTAATTTCCTCTCACTTATCTACTATAGGTCAGGAGGGGTTCTCCTCCTTATATCATGCAGCGACCCGGTCAGACTTTTTCATTCTGCCATCTGGTCTCCTGTTTGCTGCATCAGGAGGAGAGGTGGTATAGAACCTCACTGTGCTTTGGATCAGAAGTGATAGGTGTCAGTTATGTTCACAAACTGTTGACTAGGACCGGTCACATAGGCCCATCTAATAGCAAAGGAGTGGAGAAATGTCGAAGAGCACATGGGTATGTTCTATGTACAACACAGAGCTGCCACACCCAGGAAGGTTTTCAGGCCACTTAGATGGCTTAATTCCCCCTAGGGTGGCATTACTTGGGTAGATTCATCAAAGTTCACAGTCTTAGGGGTAGGGTCTCAGGAACCCTATTATGCAAATACACCAGGAATTAAGCCATCTCTCAGATGCAGACACACATTAACTTAGTGCATAGAGAATGATAGGTAAAGTCAAAATACCAATTTGTTATTTTACAAATAAGAAATGTAGTCATGTATACTAGCCCATTTTCTGATGCTATAACAGAATACCACAGACTGGGTAGTTTAGAAAGAATAGAGATTTTTTTGACGTATGGTTCTAGAGAATGGGAAGTTTAATATCAAGGTGCTACCATCTGGGGAGGGTCTTCTTCCTTTTTATCCTAATTAATTAATTAGTTTATTTATTTTCAATACTGGGGATTGAACCCAAGGTGCTCTACCATTAAGCTATATCCCCAGTCTTTTTTATTTTTTATTTTGAGACAGCATCTCAGTTTCTGAGGATGGCCTCAAACGTATGATCCTCCTGCCTCAGCTTCCTGAATTTCTGAGATTATAGGTGTGTGATACCGTGCCCAGCAGTGAGGGTCTTCTTGCTGCATCATAAAATGACAGAAGTCATTACATGGTCAGGGAACATAAGAGGGGGTAGAAATAACTCACATACTCTCTGAAGAATAACCTTAATCTGTTCCTGAGGGCAGTGCCCCTATGACATAGAGAGTTTGTTTTGTTTTGGTGGTGGTGGTATTGGGGGTTGAACCCAGGGTCTTGAACATTGTAGGTAAGTCCTCTACCACTCAAGCTACATCCAGCATAAAGTCCTGCATCTTCATACTGCCACAACCGCAATCAAACTTCAACATGAGTTTCGAAGGGGACATTTAAATCACAGCACCATGGAGTATATTAGATTAGAGCAATTTCTTCACATTTAATCTGTCTGGAAAGTTACATTGTAATTGGAAAGCTCCGTGGAGTCAAAACAAGGAGAGTCAGCTGAATGAACTTCACACGGCAAATGTCACCGAGACGTGATAATATATTTTACCAGTACATTAAAATCTCATCACATCTCACGTCATTTACTTGAACTGGACCACATGCGCTCAGGTTGGGGTCAAATGTGATCTTAGTTTTTAGGTAGATTTCTTTTTAGAACAACCACTGTCCCTAACTCAAACCAACAACTTCATCTAGCATGCAACAATGTGTTCCAGCTCTGTAGAAAAAACTGGCAATGCTGGGCTGTATGAATTTTGTATTGGCCTACCATACTTTATACATTTTTAAGTGGGATTTTCAAGGACACTTTTGGCAACTCTCAGTTTTTGTCTTATACACAATGATAGCCTGTCTCCAAAGTGGCTCCCAGTGGCCCCCATCTTCTGCTTTTCAGACCTTTTTGCACTCCCCTCCCTCACTGTACCAGGGTTGGTTTCTGAGGCTGACAGCAGAGCAGGTTGTAAAACCCAGAACCTGTTTCTGAGAGCAGGTTGTAAAACACAGAACCTTCTGTTCTGGTTGGTTTCTGCCTGTCTGTCTCTCTTGCATCACTTTTCCCGTGAGAAGCCAGCTATCTCACCATACACAGCTTGGAAAGAAGTCCATGTAGCAAGACACTGAGGCCTGTAACCAACAGCCATATGAATGAGCTTGGAAGCGGATCTTCAAATGACGGCAGCCCTGTTGATGCCTTGACCATAGCTTTGTGAGATGCCCTGAGCCAGAGGCACTCAGATAAGCTGCTCCAGATTCCTGATTCACAGAAACTAGGTTAACAATTTTTTTTTTTTCTGATACTGGAGATTGAACCCAGGGATTTGCACGTTCTAGGGAAGCACTCACCACTGAGCTATATCCCCAGACCTTCTTACTATTGTTTTAAATTTTGTGACAGTTCTCACTAAATTGCAGAGGCTAGATCACACTCTTGAACTTGTGATCCTCCTTCCTCAGCCTCTTGAGTAGCTTGATTACAGGCATTCTTGGCTTATGTTTGCTGTTTTAATTCACTGAATTGTGAGGTAACATGCTGTCTTTATCAATTCATTATTTTTTTCTCTTTGATTTTCTTTTGAGATTGAGGTCTCATTATGTTGTCCAGTCTGGCTTTGAACTTGTAGACTCAAGCTGCTCTCAATTCCTGATCCATAGAAACTGAGATTTTTAATATGTACGTATGTATGTATGTAATACTGGACATTGAACCCAGGGGCAAGCTACCTCTGAGCTATATCCCCAGACCTTTTTATTATTTAAATTTTTTTTCTTTTTGTGGTACTGGGGATTGGACCCAATGCTGCTGTACTGAACTATATCCCCATCTCTTTTTATTTTTTCTTTTGAGACAAGGGCTTGGTAAGTTGTCTAGGCTGGCCTCAAATTTATAATCCTTTTGCCTCAAACTCAAGAGTAAATTGGAATTACAGGTATAAATAACTAAGCTAGCACATATTAATTTTATTAAGAAAATTTCAAACATTTAAAATTAGAATATAATGAGTCCCCATGAAACTTTCACCCAGGTATAACAGGTTTTTGGGGTTTTTTTTCCCCTCAACTTTTTAGTGTTTGGGATAGAACCTGGGGTTTTGAACATGCTAACACAACACATGGTCTATCACTAAACTATACTCCCAGCATGGTTCAAAGGTTTTTTAATATATGACCAATTATCTATACCTCCACCCACTTCCCCTCTTCCTGGATTATTTTGAAGCAAATTCCAGATAGACATTATGTACTCTTTTTCTAAAAAATATATATTTTTTAGTTTTTTAAAATTTTTTTTGGTGTTATAGTTGGATACAATACCTTTATTTTTATTTGTTTTTATTTTTTTGTGGTGCTGAGGATCAAACCCAGCACCTTGCGTGTGCTAGACAAGCACTCAACCACTGAGCCACAGCCTGAGCCCTATTTTTAGATTTTGATGGGCCTTTATTTCATTCATTTATTTATATGTGGTGCTGAGAATCCAACCCAGTGCCTCACACGTGCTAGGCAAGTGCTCTACCACTGAGCCACAGTCCCAGCCCCATTATATACCCTTTAAAAAATGTCTTTATTTATTATTATGTGGTGCTGAGGATAGAACCCAGTACCTCACATGTGTGAGGCAGGTGCTCCACCACTGAGCTACAGCCCCAGTCCCCCATTATATACTCTTATTAGCAAATATGTCAGTATTTGTCTTTAAAATAAAAGTACAATGGGACTTAGATCAGATTATAGTCAAGCCATCAGATTTCTTTAATGTTGCTAGACATTGCCAAATGATCTCTCTTTCTTGGGGGAGCGCAAAATTCATCGCCCTGTTGAGAACCATTGCTTGGAATGTAGCTTAGTGTATAACACACTTAGCACACATAGAGCCCTGGTTTTGATTCCTAACACCAAAATAAATAAATAAATAAACAAACAAACAAACAAACAAATAAATAAATAAACTCTGAAAAAGGAAACACTAACCTTCATAACAATCATACCTGTGGTAGACAGATTCTCTTTTTTTTTTGTTTTTCATGGTATTGGGGATTGAACCCAGGGATGCTCAACCCCTGAGCCACATCCCCAGCCCTTTTTAATTTTTATTTGACCCAAGGTCTTACTTAGGGCCTCTCTAAATTGCTGAGGCTGGCTTTGAATTTGCAATTCTGCCTTGTTCTCCCAAGTCACTAAGATTACAGGCTTGTGCCATGGTGCCCAGCAGTAGACAGATTATTTTTAAAAAAATAATATTTATTTTTTAGTGGACACAATATCTTTATTTTACATTTATGTGGTGCTGAGGATCAAACCCAGTGCCTCATGCATGCTTGGCGAGCACTCTACCACTGAGCCACAACCCCAGCCCCAGTAGACAGATTCTTAACGTGGCCCTATGATTCCTGCTTCCTAGTGTTCACGCCCTCATGCAATTACCTCCACTTGAGTGTGACTTTCTTCTAACTAAAAAGTACAACAAAGACAATGGCATGTGTCTGATTACATATGCCCATTACATGATGGTGTTATAAAAGATGGAACTACAGTCTTGCTGGAGGAGGCTTTTTCCTTCTTTGCAAACCTTGAGGAAGCAAGGTACCACAGAGGGGAACCCAAAAGGAAATGAGGGTGGCCACTAGAAGGCAAGAGCAACCTCTAGCCAAACCCTCAGTCCTGCAAGTGCTAGGAACTGAACTCTGCAGATAACCTGAGTTCATTTGGAAGCTGATATTTCTCCAGTTAAGCCTTCATAGGACCGAGACCCCAGCCCTAGACAGTGCCTTGATTTCAGCTTCCAGAAGACACAGTCATGCCTAGATTCCCGACGCACAGAAACTGTAGACTAGTAAATATGTATTGATTTCAGTTACTGCTTTTGTGGTAATACTGATATACAGCAATTGAAAACTAATATAACATCCAAAAAAAGATAAACAATTACTTAATATTGTTGAATGTCTTGTTAATGTTCTTACTTCCCTGCTTGCTTTATACATTTTTTTAAAACAGCATTTTTGTGAGATATGCTGACTTTAGTCTGCACCCGTGTGAGATGTGAGTCTGCGGCGTATCCCGACTCACAGCAGAGCTCCTTTTTTTCGGCCCAGCCTTTCTCAGATCCAACCTGCCTGGGTCCTGTCAAAGCTTATATCCCTGAACAAGCTTTCCCAGGGCCTCATGCTGATCAGCCCTGTCTTTCCACTTAGATCAGATTATAGTCAAGCCATCAGGTTTCTTTAATGTTGCTGGACATTGCCAAATGATCCCCCTTTATTGGGTGAGGGCAAAATCCATCATTCTGTAGAGAACCATTGCTTTTAGGTTAACCTGATTTTCTCTTCTTTGACTTACTTTGTTTTGTGGTTTAATTTTCAAAGGGATTTCCTCTTTCTAGAGTGGGGATCCCACTTGCTATCATTCCCTGAATCCTGCAAGTTAGGTGCTCAGCTGAGATCTGAATTCACAGCCTTTGGATCTAATGTGCTGTTAAGCAATCTTATATGGTCATAAAAAGCAATGTTAAGATTTGCTGTCTCCTGTTATAAGGCACCCTGCTGGAAGCTAGCAGGGTAGAGAGCTGAGGGACAGACTGAAAAGGAGATTAGAGAGGGAGTTTACAAACTCTCAAGGGACTCCTTTTAACCAGGGAGACCAGGCTAATCCTTTTGTGAAAAGATAATGAGCACTTTTGCTGGTCTGTGATTAGGGCCTGCATATGGCACAGATACCAAGTGCTATGGCATAGTCAGGGGAGTGTTATAGGAGAGGGTTTAGAAAGACCAGGGCAGAATAGATTCAGAAGTGAATGCTCAGGGTATGTGTGGGTTTTGTCTAGATTTCCCACATCTATAAAGTAATTTTTAAATTTTGTGGGGAAAAAGAGAAAAATTAAAAATCAGTAATTCTTAAATTAATAATCCAACTGGCTAGACAATCTATAAATATAAGGACAGATAAATGATACTAAAAGTTATTGATTTTTTTTAAAGAGAGTGAGAGAGGAGAGAGAGAGAGAGAATTTTTTTTTTTAAGAGAGAGTGAAAGAGGAGAGAGAGAGAGAATTTTATTATTTTTTAGTTCTCGGCAGACACAGCATCTTTGTTGGTATGTGGTGCTGAGGATCGAACCCGGGCTGCACGCATGCCAGGCAAGCGCGCTACCGCTTGAGCCACATCCCCAGCCTGTTATTGATTTTTAAAAAAACTATTAAAATCTATAGAAGAAATCAGGCACAGTGGTTCATGCCTGTAATCCCAGTGACTCAGGGCAGAGGCAGGAGGATAGCAAGTTGGAAGCTAGGCTCTGCAAATTTATGACATTTGTCTCAAAAATTTAAAAAAGGGGGCCAGGCATGGTGGCGCTTGCCTGTAATCCAAGCGGTTCAAGAGGTTGAGACAGGAGGATCTCAAGTTCAAAGACAGCTTCAGCAATTTAACAAGGCTTTATGCAACTTAGTGAGACCCTGTATCTAAATAAAAAATAAAAAGGGCTGGGATTGAACTCAGAGGTTAAGTGCCTGTGGGTTCAATTCCTGGTACCAAAAAGTAAATAAAAATATATAAATTAATAAAAAGGGCTGGGAGTGTAGCTCAGTGGTAAAGTGGCCCTGAGTTTTATTCCCCAGTATTACAACAACAGCTGTTTATCTATCTATTCATCCATTCGTCTATATAGAATTAGCAATTGTGAGTCAGCCATGGTATAAAAGAAAGGGTAGAACTGTGGTTCTCCAAGTGTGGTCCTTCATCATCAGCATCAGCACCACTTAAGAGCTTTTAGAAATGCAAATTCACAGGCCCTATCCCAGACCAACTGGATAGGGCCCAGCATTTGGGGTTTTAAAAAGCCCCAAATCTGGGAGCCAGAAAACCCAGGGTTTTCTGGCTCCCAAATTTCACCACCACTTCCTTCACTCCCAAGTGACAATTGCCTAGGCAGCTCAATGACTTTTAAATGTGCATTGCCTCAAAAATCTCCCTGACTATACCAATATACTTGCTGCTTAGTGCACTTTTAGAGGAGCTTTTTTTTTTTTTTAAATTTTTTATTAGCTTCCAGTTCTGTTCAGCATAGAAAAATTAGCTGTGCTCAGGTGGGAACTGTTCAGTAATGTGTTGGTAATAAACAGATTAGTTAATCAGCCATGATTTATTAATGATGAATTAATTATACCTGATTGTGCAGTTCTGCTAGCTAAATGGAGCTTTAAAGTAGTTATTTTATTAATCATCACAGTGCTAATTGCAGACACTTACAGAAGGATCACTAATTAAACATGCAACCATATGCAGAACAAGTTGGGCTGCTGAGACCTGCAAGAATAAGAAACATTCACTTTTAGGGAAGCCAAAATAAACTTTATCTTATGCACTATTAGGGAGTTTACTTGGCAATATTAATTAATCACCGTGCACTAATATTATAATATTTTCCAGTAGGAATTGATCCCTATATCAAAATGTATGTAGTTCTCAGTGAAATTCTGTTATAGAAGTATTGCTCTGTTTTACATTCGTGCAGACTGTTTTAACAGAGACCATTGATCTATGGGATGGGTTATAGAAGAGAGTTAAAATTATACACTAGACTTTTGTACAATGTAGAGAACATCAAGTGAGTGGGAAATTGTGAACTCCTAGGGATCAGGAGTACCCTTGTGTGTTGAATCAGAATAAGAGGATTTATAGCCTTGTGCTGTTGGAGCCTAGGAAGGCATGAGACCATTTAGTTAAGGGGCCTCAGGTAAATTCAAGGATAGCTAAATCACAGGGAAATTTTAGCTCAGGATAGATTAAAAGCACTATATGCCCTTTTTTTTTTTTTTTAAATTTCATGGCTTTTTGTTGTGATGAACATTAATTGTTTGGGGTTATTCAGCATCCAAGCACCATCATCCTGGCACCTTGAGCTGGGAAATTCTCTGTGAGTAGTATAAGGAGAGAGTGCCCAACTTTCTCCATGGAAGCCAAAGCAACCAGATGTTACTTCTCTCTGCAAATCGGAGGGTGGGCCTGCTACTCAGGCTCACTCAAAACAGAAACGTTCTGGGAGTTTGGTCCTGAACGGGGATGCAGTACTGTGGAGGGGGCTGGACGACTTGGTCCCTGCAGTGGCAGCTCCATGAGACAACACAGGATTCTGACAGTTGGTGAAACTGCTCAGAATAATGGCTCCAGGAATAATATTTGCTTAATATTTGTCCAACAGATTATTGTATCAAATCAGTATTGTATGAATATATGATAATTGTGTGATGATAAGCATGAGATTTCAAGTTGGTCAATGTTTGTAGAGTCCATACTTTCCCATGATCTGAAGTGCTACCTCCCTCAAATGCCCACCCTCCAGATGTGATTGCCTGTTTCTGACCCCTCTATTCTATTGTATTTATCACTTGTTTTTTTCTATACCAACAATGTACTGTTTTCATTGATATTTTTATGAAACATTTTAATCTTCATTATATATATTCTGCCATATAATTTCCCAGAATTTGTTTAATTTTATAGTTATTTTAAAATAGTTAGTACAAGTTGACTCTTATAATACATCCCAGCAGCTCAGGAGGCGGAGGCAGGAGAATTGCATGTTCAAAGCCAGCTTCAGCAACTTAGTGAGGCACTAACCAACTCAGCGAGACCCTGTCTCTAAATAAAATACAAAAAGGGCTGGGTATGTGGCTCAGTGGTTGAGTGCCCCTGGGTTCAATCCCTAGTACCATAAAGAAAAATCATAAAGTAACACAAAGTATGCAAAAGTGAAAACTAAGTCTCTCTCCCACCACTATCCCTTTTCTACCTTTCCCTTCCTCAGTGGCAATCACTACTATCAATTTGTATTCTTCCAGAATGCCAGGCAAGCGCGCTACCGCTTGAGCCACATCCCCAGCCCTGTATCTTGATTTTTAAAATGTGATATATGTGGGGCTGGGGTTGTAGCTCTGTGGTAGAGCACTTGTCCCACGTGTGTGAGGCACTAAGTTTGCTCCTCAGCACCACATAAAATAAAAAAATAAATAAAGATATTGTGTCCATCTACAATATCTAAAAAAAATATTTTTAAAAATATAATATATGTTTAGTCAGCCATTATTATTATCCCTGTTTTACAGATGAGGCAAGCAATGCCCTGAGAAGAAACTGACTGTTTAGGGTTACTCAGTTAGAAAGGTGGTTGGGTCTGAATTCAAAACCAGGCTGTGTGACTAGAAATCTGATGTGGCCTTTTAGCACTTTAAGGAATACTCCCCGAACTCCCAGTTCTGGTTATTATCCTGTGTACCCCTCAAATTTAGAGGCGTAAAAGTCCTTTGTTATGCTCACAGATTCTGTGGGTCAGAAGTTTGCACAGGACAGTGAGAAAGACTTGTCTGTACTCCATTTAGGAATGGAGGAACTTGAGGAACTCAGTTATGGTGACTATGGTCACCTGAAGACTTGTTCTGACACATCTTTGGAGCCTATGTAGGGAACACTCAAACAGCTGGAGCTAAAACAGTTGGAACTCTTTGACCATCTTTATCTCAGTACGGTCTCTCTGCCTAATGTTTCCAGCATGGTGGGTTTAGGATGGCTGTACTGCCTCCCTGTTGGCTTGGCCCCTAAGGCACAAGGCCTGAGAAAGCCGGTGGAAGCTCTGTCTCCTTTTATGAGGTAAAATTACACAGCTGTACTTCTGTTGCTTTTTCTTTCTTTCCTTTTTTCTTTCTTTCTTTCTTTCTTTCTTTCTTTCTTTCTTTCTTTCTTTCTTTCTTTCTTTCTTTCTTTCTTTCTTTCTTTTCTTTCTTTCTTTTTCTTTTTCTTTCCCTCCCTCCCTCCCTCCCTCCCTCCCTCCCTCCCTCCCTTCCTTCCTTCCTTCCTTCCTTCCTTCCTTCCTTCCTGTCTTTCTTCCTTTCTTTCTTTTTTTTTACTTTGCAGTACTAGGGTTGAACCCAGGGGCACTCTGCCACTGAGGACTGTAAGGGTCCGGCGAAGCGTCGGAGACCACCAAGACTGACTCATGCAATTGCAGAAGGGATTTATTGGGGATCCATTCCAGCACGCTGGAGCTCTGTACTCACTCAAGAAGGGAGAGCAGCCCAGAGCCCCGGGGAGGGGTCGAGCAGTGCTTAGTACACTTTTTGGGAAGGGCGGGGGCTTTGCATACATCAGAACAAATCAGCATGAGGCACCGGAAAATTGAACAACAACTCTCATACATGATTAGCACATTCATTGGCGGGAACAGGTCTGGCGGGGGTGATTGGTCACTCCTAAGAGGGGTACACATTCAAACTGATTGGTTCGGGCCCTGTATGCCTAGTGACAAGCTGCACAGGGCCCTAGGCTAAATGGCCAGTAGGGCGTTGTCTTAACTGCCTCAGGAGTTTCAGGTTCTTGGTGTAGCAGAGGAACTTAACAATACGTGGTCCTTCACTTTTTAACTCAGGTCGTGCAGCTTAGAAACTTTACAATGCCCCGTCTTTTACATTTAACTCAGGCTTTGCAGGTTAGAAACTTTTTACCCTTTCAAGGACATCCACTCTAACACTCTACCATATCCCAATCCCTTTTCACTTTTTGAGACAGGGTCTCGCTTGATTGTCCAAGTTGGCCTCAAACTTATGATCCTCTTGCCTCAGCCTCTGGGCTCCTGTTACCTTCTGGTGATGAAGACATTTACAAAGGCCTATCTAGGCTCAAGGGCAGGACACCTTTAGAGAGAAGATTGTCAATCTCCCATTGTAAGAAGAACAAATGGGATGGAATATGTTTGACTGCAGCTAGTTTGGGAAAATATAGTGTACCACAGAGGGTTTTGGGTAATTCCCCACAGTCTTAGAAAATTTGAGTATAAAGGTTAGCAGGAACAAAGAATGACTTCATTTAGAAGAAAAAAAAAAACCTCATGTAATTTAAAAAAAAAAATTTCAGTGAAACAAATGCAATCCAGTCAATGAAATATTGTCACCAAACATATGGATGTACTTACAGATCATCATCAAAGAGACTTTTGAAAATGTTCTTAGCTGAATGAACCAAAAGAAACTTTTAAAGAATCAGAAACACGTGTCAGCTTTCAAGAACTTGGTGAGCTCTCAAGCATGCTCTGAAAGTAGATGGACCTACTTGGCTGCATTCCCTAGTCCTGCATCATTCAGAGGGCTTATTAGTCTCCTTGGCTTAACCCTGCTGGGACAGTGCCTTGGAGTCATTGATGCTGCCAAATGCTCCTGGGGAGGCCAGAGTGGCCACTGTCGGATGCATGGCCTATGACTTTGTGTAATAGCCAGTTGAGGTTATTGCAATACCTTTGGGTCAGGTTATTTTAAGTTACAATAGACAGTTTGTGAATTTCATCAAGCAACTGGACGTTCTTTCCAGCTAAAATCATGATTTCAGCATAAAAGAAAAGAAGAGGTAAGTTAAAAGCCAACACCTGTTCTTCTAAAATTGCTCTACTGCAGGTACCAACCCTAGAGAGTTGGCAGATGGCTCCGCGTTTCTAAGCCTGACCTTCGTAGCCCTTCATCAATCTTGAGCTGATTGATTTTCAGGAAAGAGGAGACTGGCTTCCCTGGGTACCCAAGATACCTTTGATTTAGTTACTACGTGAAGACCAATTAATTAGCGCACACTGATTCTCTCAAGCTTTCCTAACAAAAGCTAGGAAACACTGGGCACAGCCTAGCTGGGGCAGCTTTACACTAGCTCATTAATTATTGTCACTCCTGGCATGGATGCTCCTAAAACATAAATTAAAAAGCATCATTCTGTACCATGGAAGACAAGTGATCTTCAAGGCTTGTGGCTCTCCTGTGCTATGATTCCTATAGTTGAAGGGCCCCCCATATTTAAAAACTTCTGCCTAAAACTACCAACTGCTTCTTCCATTCCATCTTTACTCATGGCTGCCAAGAGAGTTTGTTCATCGTGAGAGAACTGGCTCCTTGACTATCTGGCACCTTGTTCTCTTAAATTTAGGAGCTTTAGTTATTTTTTTCTTTTTGAGTCAAAAAGGGATTGTATTGCTTTTTTATGACATGGAAGTAATTCACATTCACATCTCATTTGTCCTCTGGAAGGACTATTGGGATCTCATTCTTCTCCCCTACATGAGGCTCTTGGCCTCTCTCTCACTTGGTCCCATTTCTTTCCTAGTCACTCAGTTTTTGCTCTTCCAAGCTAAGAAGGAATACTAAAGTGGGAAGAGCCAGGGCTGGATCTGGGGGTGTGATGTCAATGTGATGAGAAGTGATAAAGGAGAAATAATAGACTAGTATAGCCCATGTATCTATTTTTTGAAATGGAGTTTTACTGTGTTACCCAGGCTGGCCTCAAACTTCTGGGCTGAAGTAATCCTCCTTCCTTAGTTCCCTGAGTAGATGCAACTACAGGAGTGTACCAGCACTTCCATTTTTAAAAATTAGCTTCTCAGGCTGGGGTTGTGGCTCAGTGGTAGAGTGCTCACCTAGCATGTGTGAAGCACTGGGTTCGATCCTCAGCACCACATAGATTTAAATAAGTGAAATAAAGGTGTTGCGTCCATCTACAGCTTAAAAAAAATAAAATATAGGTATTGTGCCTATCTACAACTAAAAATATATTTTGAAAAATTTAGCTTCTCTATAACTTGTTTCCATTAAGAAGATAACCTAAAGTTGACTTTTGCTATTAAGGACTTTCTCCCTGGGGCTGGGGTTGTGGCTCAGTGTTAGAGCGCTTGCCTAGCACATGTGAGGTACTGGGTTTGATTCTTGGCACCACATACAAATAAATAAATAAAATGAAGGTTTTTTAAAAAAGAACTTTCTCCCTGAGGGTACAGTCACATGCTTGTAATCCCGGGAACCTGGCAGGCTGAGGCAGGAGGATTGCAAGTTCAAGACAAGCCTCAGCAATTTAGCAAGGCCCTAAGCGACTTAGTGAGACCCTGTCTCAAAAAGGGGAGTGGGAGTATCTGGGGATGTAGCTCAGTGGTAAAGCTCCCTTGGACTCAATTCCCAGTATCCCCAAAAGAAAAAAAGAACTCTCTCCCCATGATAAATCCTATTTTGGATAGTGCAATACATTAATTAATTGGTACTGGGATTGAACCCAGGATGCTTACCACTGATGCTTACCACTGAGAAGACAAAGTCTCCTCAGTTACTGAGTCTGCCCTGGAACTTTGGATCCTTTGCCTCAGCCTCCGGAGTCACTGGGATTTACTGGGATTGCCTGCGTTCGCCATCAAGCAGGGCTTATATTTTTATTGTCAAGGAAATTTTAAAACATACCTCTGTCCACAAGTCAAGTGCTCATCAGGCAGTTTCAGCCGTTATTATTATCAATTCGTGACCAATTTTGTTTCCTGTGTACCCCGCAAAGGCATGCGTTCTACACTCCCTGCTTGGGTTCACCCTTGGGTTCAGACCCATTTCCTCAGCAGAACATTCTCTGAAGGAGGCAACCTGGTGTGGTGGACTCCTTCCTGTCTTCCTCTCCACTCCTGAGGACAGAAGCTTGAGAACACCTCAAGTGTCACATTCTATTTTACTTGATGGGGAAACTCGAGGCGTCCTGGTGGCAGCAGGACAAAAGGACAGCTGTGCTGGGCTGCCCACAAATTAGGGCATCTCTGGAGACTACCTTCCAATTCTCATTTAATTTTTAGGAGAGCTTTAATTATGCCACCAACTGTCCTCACTTGAACAATCACGGGCACTAGGCTGATGGGGGGAAAAGAGTGATTGACTTGATTTGCATAACCATTTACCTTAATTAGAATGTCAAAAGTTGGTGGCAAAGAGGCCTAGTTGTGCTTTGACTTAGGATCATTTTAATTTAGTCCAATTTACCATTATTACAACTGCCTTCCTCTGCATCTCGGGTCCTCTTCTAAAGGATTTGTAGCAAAAACAAAATTGAAGCAACTAGTAACTTGCTGTTTAGACTGAAGGGGGGGGGGCGGAATCTAAGAGATTCATTTTCTTAATCCAAACCATGATCTTAGTTTCTAGCTAAATTTACAGCTCCATGGATATTTAGATTGAGCACTGATAACACTGGCAAACACTTGACTGTGAATCCGGAAGCCTGCTTTTTACATGTGTGTGTAAGAGGGTAGAATCATCTTCAAGTTGTTCTACAAGAAAAAAAAAATGTGTTTGAATAGCCATGTTTAAACACAGGATTGGTGTGTAATGATAATAATTGTAGAGGTTTGCTAGTCGAGAATATTCTTTTAAATTATATGTAGAGCTTCTATGACGACATGATTCTAAAGTACGAAGGGACTGAGAATAAACGGAGCTCCAGGTCTCAGGCATGGAACCACCCAGATCCATTAGAGACTCTTTAAGCACGCCTGGGTGATTCTGGGTCTGGCTGGTGAGCTACTTACTCAGGTCCTGGTTAAATCAGGCATCCTCTGTTTTTCCGCCCTCATTCCCTTTTAGCAGCAGGAGGCCACCTATTTAATTAGTTGAGGGTGGGAGCGTCTGTAATCTCCTGGGGGTGGCTTCAGCCCCAGGGTTGGATAAGAGGGTGAATCCGACAACGGGTGTGGCTGGCCTCTCCCCTGCAACATATGGGGAGCCCACCATGCCTTCATCCCAAGTTCCAGCAGCAAGCATTAGAGGAGAGGCCTTCCCTGCTGGGAACACACCCTGCTAAGCCAAGGGCAGGCAGCGTCACTAGTAGAGGTCAAGGCAGTTCTGAGAGCAAACAGCATCTGGCAAACTATGCCAATTGGAAATCAATGGCCCTCCCTGGGTGGGTTTAATTTTATGGTTATTTGCACAAACTTACAGTCCCTAATGGGCAGGGCAGAGCTCCCAGCATCCTCCCAGAATTGTTCCAATGGAGTCTGATGTCTTGGCAGCCAGTGAATAGGTTGAATTGAAGAGTCTGTTCCCTGGAGGCTAGTGCCGGAGTCTGGCTGTCATGCTACGCCAGAGTAACGGTAGGGTTAGCACTGGGATGTGACCGTCAGCACACTATATGGAAGCTCCTGAAGCCATACACACTGTCTCCTGCCTGAGGGAGACAAGCAGGTTCCTCTGCAAGCAATACTGAATCTTTATGTTCCGTCTACAGATTCCATGTTTTTCTTAGAGGTCAGTGATTCTTGAATTGACATAAGATTTCACAGTGGTCAAGAGGTTATGTTCTATAGTCAGGTAAATCCAGGTTCCACTTCTCACCCACAAAAGGATCTTGGGACAATTTCTTGTCCTCCCTAGGCCTCAATTGCCTCATCTATGAAAGGAGGATAATAATAGTACCCACCTTACTGAGCTGCTTTGGAGATGGAAATAAGATAACATGCTGAACAGGCCTAATAGAGTATCTGACACATTGATGCACTTTAAACAAATTTGAGGTTTTCAAAGTGACAATAGGGACTGGGCATGTAGCTCAGTGGTAGAGCGCTTGCCTAGCACGTGTGAGGTACACTGGGTTCTATCCTCAGCACTACATAAAAATAAATAAATAAAATAAAGTTTTGTGTTCATCTGCAACTAAAAAAAAATTTTTAAGTGACAATAAAGATAATAATTCCTGCCAAATATGAACAATCTGGGACTCAAAATTTGTTAAAATAGGCAGGAAGAGAAGACTGGAATGAGCAGCACTAGTTTTAAAATATTAAATTTTGTCAGGTGTGGTGGTGCACACTTGTAATTCTAGCAATTCAGCAGGTTGAGTCAGGAAAATTGCAAGTCCAGCTGGGATAACTTAGCGAGACCCCTTTTATTTAAAAAATAAAAAGGGCTGGGATGTAGTTC
This sequence comes from Ictidomys tridecemlineatus, assembly GCF_052094955.1. Lineage (NCBI taxonomy): Eukaryota > Metazoa > Chordata > Mammalia > Rodentia > Sciuridae > Ictidomys > Ictidomys tridecemlineatus. The sequence goes on from NC_135477.1 coordinate 53,234,256, forward strand.
AGTGGTATGGCGCCTCTGAATTCAATCCCCCAAATCAAATAAAATCTTAAATTTTAATATTTTTACCATTGAACTGTTAAAGTTCTTTTTTTTTAAATTTTATTTATTTATTTATTTATTTATTTTTTTATTGTTGGTCGTTCAAAACATTACATAGTTTTTAATATATCATATTTCACAGTTTGATTCAAGTGGGTTATGAACTCCCAATTTTACCCCGTATACAGATTGCTGTATCACATCAGTTACCCTTCCATTGATTTACATATTGCCATTCTAGTGACTGATGTATTCTGCTGTCTATCCTATTCTCTACTATCCCGCCTCCCCTCCCCTCCCCTCCCCTTTTCTCTCTCTACTCCCTCTACTGTAAATCATTTATTCCACTTGTATTATCTTGTCTTATCCCTCCTTTCCTCTTATATGTAATTTTGTATAACCCTGAGGATCATCTTCCATTTCCATGCGATTTCCCTTCTCACTCCCTTTCCCTCCCACCTCTCATCCCTGTTTAATGTTAATCTTCTTCTCAAGCTCTTCGTCCCTACCCTGTCCTTGGTTACTCCCCTTATATCAAAGGAGTCATTTGGTATTTGTTTTTTAAAGATTGGCTAGCTTCACTTAGCATAATCTGCTCTAATGTCGTCCATTTCCCTCCAAATTCTATGATTTTGTCGTTTCTTAATGCAGAGTAATACTCCATTGTGTATAAATGCCACATTTTTTTTATCCATTCATCTATTGAAGGGCATCTAGGTTGGTTCCACAATCTTGCTATCATGAATTGTGCTGCTATGAACATTGATGTAGCAGTGTCCCTGTAGCATGCTCTTATTAGGTCTTTAGGGAATAGACCCAGAAGGGGAATAGCTGGGTCAAATGGTGGTTCCATTCCCAGCTTTCCAAGAAATCTCCATACTGCTTTCCAAATTGGCTGTACCAATTTGCAGTCCCACCAACAATGAACAAGTGTACCCTTTTCCCCGAATCCTCTCCAGCACTTGTTGTTGTTGGACTTCATGATGGCTGCCAATCTTACTGGAGTGAGATGGTATCTTAGGGTGGTTTTGATTTGCAATTCTCTGACTGCTAGCAATGGTGAGCATTTTTTCATGTACTTATTGATTGATTGTATGTCCTCCTCTGAGAAGTGTCTGTTCAGGTCCTTGGCCCATTTATTGATTGGGTTATTTGTTATCTTATTGTCTAATTTTTGAGTTCTTTGTATACTCTGGATATTAGGGCTCTATCTGAAGTGTGTGGAGTAAATATTTGTTCCCAGGATGTAGGCTCCCTGTTTATCTCTCTTATTGTTTCTTTTGCTGAGAAAAAACTTTTTAGTTTGAGTAAGTCCCATTTGTTGATTCTAGTTGTTAACTCTTGCGCTATGGGTGTCCTATTGAGGAATTTGGAGCCCGACCCCACAGTATGTAGATCATAGCCAACTTTTTTTTCTATCAGACGCCGTGTCTCTGATTTAATATCAAGCTCCTTGATCCATTTTGAGTTAACTTTTGTGCATGGCGAGAGAAAGGGATTCAGATTCATTTTGATGCAAATGGATTTCCAGTTTTCCCAGCACCATTTGTTGAAGATGCTATCCTTCCTCCATTGCATGCTTTTAGCCCCTTTATCAAATATAAGATAGTTGTAGTTTTGTGGATTGGTTACTGTGTCCTCTATTCTGTACCATTGGTCCACCCGCCTGTTTTGACCAGTACCATGCTGTTTTTGTTACTATTGCTCTGTAGTATAGTTTGAAGTCTGGTATCGCTATACCGCCTGATTCACACTTCCTGCTTAGCATTGTTTTTGCTATTCTGGGTTTTTTATTATTCCATATGAATTTCATGATTCTTTTATCTATTTCTACAAGAAATGCTGTTGGGATTTTGATTGGCATTGCATTAAACTTATAGAGGACTTTTGGTAATATCGCCATTTTGATGATGTTAGTTCTGCCTATCCATGAACAGGGTATATTTTTCCATCTTCTAAGGTCTTCTTCAATATCTCTCTTTAGGGTTCTGTAGTTTTCATTGTATAAGTCTTTCACCTGTTTTGTTGATTCCCAAGTATTTTATTTTTTGGGGGGATATTGTGAATGGAGTAGTTGTCCTCATTTCCGTTTCAGAGGATTTGTCGCTGATATACAGGAATGCATTTGATTTATGCGTGTTGATCTTATATCCTGCCACTTTGCTGAACTCATTTATTAGCTCTAATAGTTTCTTTGTAGACCCTTTTGGGTCTGCTAGGTATAGAATCATGTCATCTGCAAATAGTGATAATTTAAGTTCTTCTTTTCCTATTTTTATGCCTTTAATTTCTTTCGTCTGTCTAATTGCTCTGGCCAGTGTTTCGAGGACTATGTTGAACAGAAGTGGTGAGAGAGGGCATCCCTGTCTTGTACCAGATCTTAGAGGGAATGCCTTCAATTTTTCTCCATTCAGAATGATGCTAGCCTGAGGCTTAGCATAGATTGCTTTTACAATGTTGAGGTATGATCCTGTTATCCCTAATTTTTCTAGAGTTTTAAACATAAAGGGATGCTGTACTTTGTCGAATGCTTTTTCTGCATCTATCAAGATGATCATATGGTTCTTATTTTTAAGTCTATTGATGTGGTGAATAACATTTATTGATTTCCGTATATTGAACCAGCCTTGCATCCCAGGGATGAATCCTACTTGATCATGGTGTATAATTTTTTTGATATGTTTTTGAATCCAATTCGCCAGAATTTTATTGAGGATTTTTGCATCTAGGTTCATTAGAGATATTGGTCTGTAGTTTTCTTTCTTTGAAGTGTCTTTGTCTGGTTTAGGCATCAGGATGATGTTGGCCTCGTAGAATGTATTTGGAAGTTCTCCCTCTTTTTCTATTTCCTGAAATAGCTTGAAAAGTATTGGTGTTAGTTCCTCTTTAAAGGTTTTGTAAAACTCTGCTGTATACCCATCCGGTCCTTGGCTTTTCTTAGTTGGTAGTCTTTTGATGGTTTCTTCTATTTCCTTTATTGTTATTGGTCTGTTTAGGTTGTCTATATCCTCCTGACTCAATCTGGGCAGATCATAAGACTTAAGAAATTTATCTATGCCTTCACTATCTTCTATTTTATTGGAGTATAAGGATTCAAAATAATTTCTGATTATCTTCTGTATTTCTGAAGTGTCTGTTGTGATATTGCCTTTTTCATCCAGTATGCTAGTAATTTGGGTTCTCTCTCTTCTTCTCTTTGTTAGCATGGCTAAGGGTCTGTCGATTTTATTTATATTTTCAAAAAACCAACTTTTAGTTTTGTCAATTTTTTCAATTGTTTCTTTTGTTTCGATTTCATTAATTTCAGCTCTGATTTTAATTATTTCTTGCCTTCTACTTCTTTTGCTGTTGTTTTGCTCTTCTTTTTCTAGGATTTTGAGATGAAGTAAGAGATCATTTATTTGTTGGTTTTTTCTTGTTTTAAGGAATGAACTCCAAGCAATGAATTTTCCTCTTAGAACTGCTTTCATTGTGTCCCATAGATTCCAATATGTTGTGTCTGTGTTTTCATTTAACTCTAAGAAGTTTTTAATTTCCTCCTTGATGTCTTCTAAAACCCATTGATCATTCAGTAACCTATTGTTCATTCTCCAAGTGAAGCATGATTTTTCCTTCCTTCTTTTATTATTGATTTTCAGTTTCATTCCATTATGATCAGATAAGATGCATGGTATTATCTCTACTCCTTTATATTGTCTAAGAGTTGCCCTGTGACATAATATATGATCTATTTTTGAGAAGGTTCCATGTGCTGCTGAGAAAAAAGTGTAGCTACTTGATATTGGGTGGTATAGTCTATATATGTCAATTAAGTCTAGGTTGTTTATTGTGTTATTGAGTTCTATAGTTTCCTTATTTAACTTTTGTTTGGAAGATCTGTCCAGTGATGAGAGAGGTGTGTTGAAGTCTCCCATGATTATTGTATGGTGGTCTATTAGACTCTTGAACTTGAGAAGAGTTTGCTTGATGAACATAGCTGCACCATTATTTGCGGCACATATATTTATGATTGTTATGTCTTGTTGGTGTATGGTTCCCTTGAGCAGTATGAAGTATCCTTCTTTATCCCTTTTGATTAACTTTGGCTTGAAATCTATTTTATTAGATATGAGTATGGACACTCCTGCTTGTTTCCGCAGTCCATATGAGTGGTATGATTTTTCCCAACCTTTCACCTTCAGTCTATGTATATCTTTTCCTATCAGATGCATCTCCTGTAAGCAGCATATTGTTGGGTCTTGTTTTGTGATCCATTCAACTAGCCTGTGTCTCTTAATTGGTGAGTTTAAGCCATTCACATTTAGGGTTATTATTGAGATATGGTTTGTTCTTCCAGCCATATTTGTTTATTAATGTTACTAAACCTGATTTGTTTTCCTCTTTGATTACTTTCCCTCCTTTACTGTCCTACCTCCCCCTGTTGGTTTTTCAATGTTATTTTCCATTTCCTCTTCCTGTAATGTTTTGCCAAGGATTTTTTTGAAGAGATGGTTTTCTAGCTGCGAATTCTTTTAACTTTTGTTTATCATGGAAGGTTTTAATTTTATCTTCCATCCTGAAGCTTAATTTCGCCGGATACACGATTCTTGGTTGGAACCCATTTTCTTTCAGTGTTTGAAATATGTTATTCCAGGATCTTCTAGCTTTCAGAGTCTGTGTTGAGAGATTAGCTGTTATCCTGATTGGTTTACCCCTAAATGTAATCTGCTTCCTTTCTCTTGTAGCTTTTAAAATTCTCTCCTTATTCTGTATGTTGGGCATCTTCATTATAATGTGTCTAGGTGTGGATCTCTTATGATTTTGCACATTCGGCGTCCTGTAGGCTTCTAGGATTTGGGATTCTGTCTCATTCTTCAAGTCTGGGAAGTTTTCTCGTATTATTTCACTGAATAGATTGTTTATTCCTTTGGTTTGGAGCTCTGTGCCTTCCTGTATCCCAATGACTCTTAAGTTTGGTCTTTTAATATTATCCCATAATTCTTGGATGTTCTGCTCATGGTTTCTTAGCAGACTTGCTGAGCTGTCTATGTTCTTTTCAAGTTGAAATACTTTGTCTTCATTGTCTGATGTTCTATCTTCTAAGTGATCTACTCTGCTGGTAGTATTCTCAATTGAGTTTTTAAGTTGGTTTATTGCTTCCTGCATTTCTAGGATTTCTATTTGTTTGTTTTTTATTACCTCTATCTCCCTGTGAAATTGATCTTTTACTTCCTGGATTTGTTTGTCAATGGGATCTTTCATTGTCTGATTTTGCTGTCTCATGTCTTCCTTGAGACTCCAGATCATCTGAAGCATGTATATCCTGAACTCTTTATCTGACATTCCATCTGTTGCAGCTATTACCTCTTCTAAAGTTGAGTTGACCTGCATTGCTTGTGGTCCTTTCTTTCCTTGTCTTTTCATACTGCTGGCATTTCTTTCTGCTTGGTGAAACTGTTGTGTTTTTGAAATTTACCCCCTATTTATTTATATTGCTCTTGTATAGTTGGGAAGTCTCCCTTGCAGGGCGAGTAGTGGCTGTGCTCCTCCTCTAATTAGGGTGGTCTGTCTACCACGCTGGTCGATCGCAGGTCTGCCCCCCCCTGCAGGCGCGGGTGGCGGCTCTGCTCTGCCCCCACTCCAATTGTGGTGACGTAACTACCACGCCCTCGGGTCGTTGGTCCTGATCCGGATGTGGGCGGCAGCTCTGCTCAATCCCCACTCCAATTGGTGTGATGTGTCTACCATGCTGGCAGACCTCTAGACCTGTTCCGCCAGTGGGTCGCAGGTCTGCCCACGCTGCGGGCTCGGGCGGCAGTTCTGCACAGCCCCCAGTCCCAATGGGGGTACCTGACTGCCTCTCCAACGGGTCGCTGAGCCCCCTCCGAACACGGGCGGCGGCCCTGTTCCACCTCCACTCCAACCAGTGTGACGTGACTGCCTCGGTGCTACGTGTCCCCCACGCTGGCAGGCTACCAGGCCTGTCCTGCCAGTGGGTCGCAGTTCTGCCTACCTTGCAGGCTCAGACGGCGGCTCTGCACAGCCCCTACTCCAAATGGAGTTACTTGGCTACTGCGCCGTCCGCTGGTCCTATTCTAGGCGTGGGTGGCTACTCTCTTTGGCCCCAGCTGCAGTAGGGGTGTCGTGATACCACGCCGGCGGGTCACTTGGCCTGCTCTGGGCGCAGGTGGCAGCTCCACTCTGCCCCCCGGGCCCCCACAGCACCCAGCAGGACCCTGACCGAGAAGCAGTCACCGCAGGTTCGCCAGCCCTAGGCCAAAGCAGCTTCAGGAGCCAGAACCCGGCCTCTCTGATCCCAATGCACGCTCCACTTGGAGCTGGCCTCCACACGCAGTCTCCGCAGGTTCCCCAACCCTGAGCCAAGGCAGCCCTGGGGATCAGAATCTGGCCACTCAGATCCCGGCGCACGCCTTGCCAGGAACAAGCCCCCAGGAGTATTCTCCACAGGTTCTCCAGCACCAAGCCATAGCCATCTGTCTGGGAGACGCAGGCAAATACCAGCCTGAAATCACCTGTTCCGTAGCTGAATGTGCTGAGATCAGTAGAAAACAGGGATGATTACATCATCTCTCCAAGATGGCGGCTGCAGTCCTCCTCCGTGGTCCGACTGGTGTCTGGGAGCCCCCAGAATCCGCATCGCTGCACCCCCCGCTCCGGCACCTCGCCGCTTCCCCGCGCGCACCGCAGACTCCAGCTGCGGGGCATTCCCCGATCAGGCAATGCAACCCTCCGTGCGGAGAAATCGCGGAAAATCGCCCTCGACCGGGCTCCCGCAGCCGAACCTCGTGCGATGGAAATCCGTCCACTAGATTCTGAAGCACCTCAATTTCACTGGAAATTCCCAACAAGTTAGCCTTCAGCCGTTTCACCTCGTCTTTCTCCCACTCAGTGACACAGTGCACTGGGATGATGCACTCCCTTCGCCGCCATCTTCTGAACTCTGAACTGTTAAAGTTCTTAAAGTTGTGTGGGAATTCTTTCACTTGCTCATTTGTCCCTTGTTCTGACTCATTATTAATATCTTTCTTGTTTTTTGTCAGCAAGATGATGATCCAGCCAATATGCTATATTTTGGCTGCACCCTGTGATAAATTGGTTATCACTGTGGAAGGCCTTCAAGCCAATCCTTGGGTCTAAACAGAACCAGAACTCAGGGAACCAGCAATGGTCATGGTGATGACTTCTGCTGTATTTCTTAAATCATTCCAAGGAGAGAGATGAACAATCAAGACCAAGTGATGACCCACAAAATGGAGAAAAGCTTTTATGTAGCTGGGGATGGGGTTGTTTTCTTTAGAGCCAGACACTAACATTGTAGTTCATAAAGGACCAGTGGACGTTTGTTGTTTGAAGAATTAATATTCCAGTGTCACTTGTTTTCAAGGAAGCCCACTTAGTCATTTTTGTGTAGGCACAAATTTGAGTCCCAGATTGCCAGAGGATTAGAGAAGGAGTAGATCAACTCCGTGAACCAACTGGCATGAGCACCTCCTTGCAGCCCTTTGCCTCTTGGGCCTTATAACTGGCGTAATCTTCTGTGGGGAGATTTTATGTTCTGATGATGTTCTCAAGGTTAGAGAATCCAGAAATTACAGAATCCCAGACACTATGTGCCTCACGGTTCTCTTCTTCCCCATCAGAGGCAATTTTATTGCAGTGGACACTGGAGTGCAGAGCCCTACTTCTGGATAGGGCTAGGTGAGGAGGACAGGAGATGCAGGGTCGGTTCTCCCAGACAATTAGATGGCAGCCAGAAGAACCGCTCCAAGTCAGAATCACGACTTCTGCATGATGCTTGGTTACTTTCTTCCTTAGTCTACAGCGTTAGTGGGATCCCATCATTGGGTGAGCCGGTCTGTCTTTCTCAAGTAGCCACAACTACAGTGGCTTCTGGCTAACTGCAGGTCCCCTGGTGACCATGCTGATGCTCCTTGTCCTGTTTTCTGGCTAAACCTAGAGCCACCTGACAAACTAGTGAAGCCAGATTTAAAATTAGGCAGTCAGTGTCGTTAGGTAAATCGGGTCTAATATCCAGTGAAATCTAAAATGGAGGCCACGCTGAGAATGATTCATGGAATGTTAATGAAGTCCCTAGGCCAAAGTCCACCCCAAAGAAATGTTAATGGAACCCAGGAAACAGCCCCAACAGATTTGGAGATAGCCCATCCCAGAGAAGTGATAATGAAGTCCTTCCTGCCCAGATTACTTGTTTGGCCCACCAAAACTATAAAAGTGGGAGACAACCGCACTTCCGCGGATTCCACCTCTTGGGTCCCCTTCTTCCTCCGGGAGAAGTCTTTTCTGCTGCCCTTTAATAAACTTCTAATTTCTACTCTGACCTTGCCTCGGTGTGCTTCTCTGGTGTTATTCTTCAACACTGGGGAAGCAAGGACTCATCACCGGTCAACAGCGGTAACATTAGCCAAATCAAATTTTCTCTCCTAGATTTTTTTTTTTAAGAGAGAGAGAGAGGGAATGAGAATTTTTAAAAATATTTATTTGCTTATTTAGTTAGTTAGTTTTAGCGGACACAACATCTTTATTTGTATGTGGTGCTGAGGATTGAACCCAGGCTGCACACATGCCAGGAGAGTACGCTATCACTTGAGCCACATCCCCAGCCCCTCTCCTAGATTTTTGAAAACTTGACTGGAATAGACAGGTGGTTGGAGCAGAGTCCTCTTGTGATAGTGCTCTAGGACTAGGTCCCAAGCTGCTTTTGTTCATGGCCTGACAAAGAATTGGTTTAAGCTTGATTGAGTGAGCTATTCTAGTGTTTTCCTTATAAATCCCCTAATTTTTGCTTAAATTTGCCAAAGACTGTTTTTTTTTCTTTTTGTTGATTTGTTCATAGCATACAGCATATATGCATGGAGTATAATTTCCCATTCTTGTGGTCATGCATGATGTGGAGTTACATTGGTCATGTATTCATATATGATCATAGGAAAATTATGTCGATTATTCCGCTGTCTTTCCCATTCCTGTCCCCATCTCTTCCCCCATTCCCCTGTCCAATCTGGTGAACCTCCACCAAGAATGTTACTGTTTTTGCTTCTGAAAGAACCTTATGTGATAAGTCTTTCCTACTGAAAACTTTGAAAAAAAAAAGAGAGAGGATGAGGTTTTGTACAATAGGCTTATGACATTTACAAGAACTCTTTTTAAAAATTTTTATTTATGTAGAATGCATTTGGACATATAATCCACAAAGGGAGCACAACTTCCCATTCCTCTGGCTGTACATGGTTCAGAGTTACTCCACTAGTGTAATCATACGTGTATATAGGGAAATAATATCTTTCTCTTTCTACCATCTTGTACTTCCCATCCCCGCAATCCCACCCCTCCCTTCACTTCCCTCTACCCAAACCAAATTTCCTTCATTTTTCCTTATCCCCCCACCCCACTATGGATCAGCCCCTGCTTATCAGAGAAAACATTCAGCCTTTGATTTGGGGGGATCGGCCTATTTCACTTAGCATGTTATTCTCTAATTCCATCCATTTACCTGCAAATGCCATAATTTCATTCTCTTTAAGACTGAGTAATATTCCATTATGTATATGTATCATATTTTCTTTATCCATTCATTTATTGAAGGGTATCTAGGATGTTTCCACAGTTTAGCTATTGTGAATTGAGCTGCTATAAACATTGATGTGGCTGTATCACTGTAGTATACTGATATTAAGTCCTTTGGGTATAAACTGAGGAGGAGGATAGCTGGGTCAAATGGTAGTTCCATTCCAAGTTTTCTGAGGTATCTCCATATTGCTTTCCATAGTCGTTGCACAAATTTGCAGTCCCACCAACAATGTATGAGTGTGCCTTTCCCCCACATCCTCACCAACACTTATTATTGCTTGTATTCTTGGTAAATGCTATTCTGACTAGAGTGAGATAAAAATCTTAAAAGTAGTTTTGATTTGCATTTCTCTAATTGCTGGAGATGATGAACATTTTTTCAATTGTATTTCTTCTTCTGTAAAGTGTCTGTTCAGTTCCTTAGCCCATTTATTGATTAGGTTATTTGGGTTTTTTTTGGTGTTAAATTTTTTGGGTTCTTTGTGTATCTTGGAGATTGGTGCTCTGTCTGAAGTGTGTGTAGTAAAGATTTTTTCCCATTCTGTCGGCTCTCTCATTATATTATTGATTGTGTCCTTTGCTGAGAAGAAGCTTTTTAGTTTGAATCCATCCCATTTATTGATTCTTGATTTTTACTTCTTATGCTTTAGTAGTCTTGTTCAGGAAGTCATGTCCTAAGCCAACATGATGAAGATTTGGGCCTAATTTTTCTTCTATTAGGTGCAGGGGGTCTCTGTTCTAGTGTCTAAGTCTTTGATCCACTTTGAGCTGATTTTTGTGCAGGGTGAGAGATCTTCTGAAGTCTTTAACCTTGCAAAAATCGTCATAACATAAAATATCTCCCATAGAAGCTATCGGAGCTATCAGACCCAAGAGGCAAAGGGCTGCAAGAGATGCTCATGCCAGTTGGTTCACCAGGTGGATCTTTTCCTTGGTAATCCTCTGGCAATCTGGGACTCAAATTTGTGCCTACACAAAATGACTAAGTGGGATTCCTTGAGAACAGGTGACACTGAAGTATTAATTTTTTAAATATCAAAGTTCCACTGATCCTTTGTGACTACAATATTACATTTAGTGAAGAGCTGGAATGTAGCTTCAGCTCTGTCAATCTTACCGTGAAGCAGGCCCTGGGTTTCCCACCATCATCACTGGAAATAGCTTCTTCCCTGGTACACATCTTTCTACTCTACGTTTGGGCACTGGTTCAGCCTGGAAGGCTCTGGCCTCATCTTCTCCAAAAGGCTTCCTCTAAGATCTTCCACTGAAGTTGGATTCACTTATTAGTGACAGCTCTGAAGCTGGGCGACATTTGGAGCAAGAGATCAAAATCTCTCTCCCAGCTTCCTCAAAAGGGGAAACATTCCACAATGGTGTCATCAAGGATTATGTAACTTTGCAGCAAAGCTGAAGACACAAGTCCCTGTTAGGACCAGTGCAGCTTGTAATCTCTGGTTGTGGAGCACATCCTCTTTCCCATGACCAACCAACATGTTCCGGATAGCTGCCCTTGGTCCAGCCCCTACTCACTTCTACAGGATGTACCCAGAATTAGTGGCACTGCTTTAGCTTATGGTAGACATGATCTACTAGAACTTCCCTCAGGCTTCATGCTTTGCATTATGAATTAATAGCATAACTTCTTCTGGTGGTCCCTCTTGAGGACTCTTGCCCCCACATTCATCTCTAAGTCTCTTATTTCTCTCTCCCCCTCGACCCCCGCCACATGTTCAGTAGATGATAGGATTGGAATCAGGACCAGGGAAGCAGCTGGGTATGTGTCTAGGCAGTCCCTAGCCCTGTCATGGAAGCTCTTCCAGACAAGAACCCCTGAGCCCAGTATAGGACATCAGTGGAGGAAGAGATCTGGGTTCAAACCTGACCACTGTGTTTATCAGTTTACCCAGGGCCACAGGCTTCTTGGCCACAAAATGAGGATTTTAAGAGTCCCCACTCAAAGGAGATAGTGAGGATGGGCACTAACACCTGGTAAGCATTTGGCAAATATTCCCTCAATGAGTTTCTTTATGGTGATGATATCGGTTTCCTTAGTTCAAGTTCAGCCTTAGGAAGCCTTAGCCAATCAAGCAGCATATATGTATTTATTAAACATTCTAGCAAGACTCAGATATCTAAAATTTGCCCCTCCCTCAAAGAACTTATAACCTATTTGGAAAAACAGGAAACACATTTTAAAGGAAGATAACAACAATATCAATTTTAAGTATTCAAATCATTCAGTACTATGCCTAGTGCCTAGAACAGTATCTGGCACATAGTAAGTACAATAAATAAATGTTGAACAAATGAAAATCAGTTCACTGGGTGCAATGACACACATCTGTAATCTCAGCTACTTGGAAGGCTGAGGCAGGAGGATCACAAGTTTGAGAGCAACCTGTCTCAAATGAAAAAGGCGGGGCTGTGTGTGCTGGGTATAGCTCAGTGGTAGAACACTTGCCTATGTTCAACACCCAGTACCAAAGGTGTGGAGGGGGGGCGGGGGAAGGGGGGTTGCCAACAGCACTAAAATAAACAGAAAATGACTTCCCCCTGGGGCAGGGAGCCGACATTAGCCCACCAGGGAAGCCTCTGGGCTTTTACACTGAGCTGACTCAGGTACTGCATGAAACCTGGATTGTAATGAGAGCCACCCTTTGGGGAAGTAAGCCACCTGCTCATTGCAAAACAGCGGATGCCACATTTTCACAGCAGAAACAAAAGCAGCAGATTTGGGGCTATTGATTTTGGAGGACATGATTCCCCCAACAGGGACTATAAGCAAGAGGAAAAAGAGCTGTGTGGTTAAGTGAACAGGGACTGCGCGCCCCTTGTGTGAATCCCTTCAGTTATCTTTTCCATTTCCTTTGCTTTTTTTCTTTCATCAGTATTTCTGGGTCATCTATTCTAGGTGCTAAAGGTACAGCTAGGAACAGTACAGAGGAAGTTCCTGAATTTCTGAAGTTTCCAAACAAAACACTAAGGAAACTGAACACCAGATAGAGTAGGAGCTGAATGACACAGGAGCCAGACAGGAAGATCTGGGGAAATTGCATTTGACGCAGATGCGGCAACAGTGAAGAAGCCCCAAGTCGGAGGAAAGGAAGAGAAACTGCAGCCTTTTGAAGGGACAGTTGTAAAGATGACATCAGAGACACCAAAAGGAAGTAAGAAGTGGTGTCATTTCAGGCCACCAGCTGAACTCCTTCTTCCTCCAGAGCATGATCCATGGCCCTGAGCTCCTAAGGATAGTAACTATGTACTGCCTCATACCTAGGAGAGTGGGTTCAATTTTTCTGGTCATGTCCTCCTACCACAAAAGGTGGGGAAGCAGGAGCAGGACGAGTACATACTCACATATAAGTGTATGCATGGATATTTTATATTTTATAAAACAGACCTCCAAACCGAAATTTAAAGGATGAGGTAAAACAAGAATCAGTGAAATGTCTACTCTTTTCCTATACCTTAGTGTCCTCTCTTCTGTGCCTCTTAATGAGTAAGACCTGATTTATTGCTCGGGGTAGTTTATAACGTGTTGAATCTCATTTGTACAAATGGACTGTGAATTCCAACAGCCTAAAGGCTGTTTTTCCCTGTTTGCCTAGCAAAGGGCTGAACGAATGGAAACCCTGATTACTGTCTGAGAGATAAAACCTCTAATCGATAGTTGGCTTTTGGTGTGGAGAGTCTCTAATACGAGGTAAGGTCCTGTGGTTTGCATGAAATGTTCCTTGTTTCAATCAGAGTCCAACCAGGAAAGCAAGTCATGGTGAGTATAATGGCAAAAGGATCAGATCTTACACAGGTAGGGGAGGAGTTAGAGACATGAAGGTCCAAAAGAGATTGTCAAAGGGTCAGAGCACAGCGCTGCTGGGTGAACGAGTCAGAGCTTCCAGGAGTATCTGGAAGCCAGGCATGACCAGCTTCTAAGGTGGGACTGGGTGTAGGGGCTGGTATAGAAGTCAGGTTCTTTGTGGCTCCCACTTTTGTAAGTTCACATGAAACATTTACTGTCGACTCACAGGACCAGAGGTTGGGAGGGTAGGATGAGAGAGAACAAGGACAAATAGTTCCATAGGCACTTCTGTGCCTGTCTCGAGGACTCTAACCAATTGTCTTCACAGAATGATGGCTTCACTTCTGCCTCCCAGAGCTCATATATCTTTATTTTTGCCCAATCCAAGTCTGGAACCACAGAGGAAAGGGTATTCTGAGAAATGTAGTGTCCAGCCTAAGTTTACCACAGGACAGTCCAGCACTCGTGGACTATATCGTTGTTATGATTTGGATCTGGAATGACCGCAAAAGGTGCCTGTATTGAAGGCTTGTTCCCAGTGTAGTGATATTCAGAGGTGGGGCTTTTCAGAGGTGATGGATCATGAAGGCTCTAACCTCGTCAAATAATCAGACCACTGATGGATTCATAGCTGAATGGACTATTGGGAAGTGGTGGAAAGTGTAGGAGATGGGACTCTATCTTGTGCCGCCTGTTTCCTGGCTGCCATGAGGTGAGCAGCTCTCCTGTGCCATACCCTTCTGCCATGATGCTCTGCCTCACCACAGGCTCATAGGAATGAAGCCAACTGACCGCAGACCGGGATCTCTGAAACTCTGAGCTAGAAATAAACCCTCCCTCCTTTAAGGTGATTTTTTGGGGGGGTTTTGTCATAGCAACAAAAAACTGACTAATACACTCATGAAGGAATATCATGATTATTGATTTGTCTTCTGAAATACCTCAGTATTAGGAAGGGCCTTGATTGATAAACACAGTAGATAGTAAAACATCTCCTGAAATTTTTACTTCTGGGGGGTAGTTTTTATGGTCTTATTTAAACACAAATAAAATATTCACATGAGCTTTCTGTTTATTTTCTTGGCTGTGTAGCCTGGCATTGAAATTGATCAGTCTGATGACTGACTTTAATCTCAGCACAGTAAGATGTGTTGTATATCAGCAGAATTTCCAGTTCCTTAAAGTTATGGACCAAGACTCATATGCTTTTTGTTTTTTTTATTGCTTCCATAATCAATGTTTGGCTTCAAGATCTGGCCCTGGAATCTTCTCTGTACCTGTAGTCCATACCTCTGGGTTTCTACCATTTATTCTGAATTTAGATGAACTTCTCAGTCCTCGTTCTGAAGATCTTGGGCTTTGCAGGGGGTCTGAGGATGGCCATAATGATGGGCAGGAGAAGGTGCCACTATTTGGGAAGAGAGGGTAGTGTGCAAGGGGCTCAAAATTACACTTAAATATGTGTCTGCAGCTGTAAAATTGAACCTCAAACTATGATGAAACCACTAAATTACTACCCAGTAAAGCTTTGCCTGAGCTGACTTTCGTCTTCTGTCTGATATTTCAAGCTCAGATTGCTCCAATATCAAAACCCTAATGAACTCCTTTGAATTTTCCTTCCTCTTGTTCCCCTGATCACTCTGTGGTATAAGCGCTAAAGAATGGAGAAAAAGGAAGCAAAAATGAGCAGAAGGAGCAGGTGACTATTCAGCATCCTGGAAAATTGCAACAGGTCATTTTGTTTATTCAAGCAAATACCTATATGGCATTTAATTGTAAGTTAGGCATAGATTTAAATGCTTACAAAGAGCAACTCATTTGATTTTTTTTTTTCAGTACTGGTGATTGAACCCAGTGGACCTCTACCACTGAGGTACATCCTCAGCCCTTTTTATTTTTTAATTGAGACAGATTCTCACTAAGTTGGCAGGCTGGACTTGAACTTGCAATCCTCCTGCCTCAGCCTGCTGAGTCACAGGTGTTTGCTACAGTGCCCAGCTTAACTCATTCAATTCTGTTCCATGAAATTGACTTTATTATTAACCTTCTTTTACAGTTAAGTAAGAGACACAGAGAGGTTAAGGCGTCCAAGGTCAAAAATCCAGGATTCACACCATGAATTTATGTGTGAATTTAGCTTTATGTGTACAAGGCTCAAAAATCATTAATTACATCCAAAAGTTGTGGAAACTGATATGTTTACTTTCATTATCATTTATAAAATGTTTAGTATATGTATTCTGAGTTGTTGTTTAAAGGATGGCCTTTTTAGAGGCCAGGCAGAATCTTTTACAAGCACAATCTCATTTAATGTTCAGCGCTGCCTGTGAGGTAGGCATTATGATTCCCATCTTGTGGATGGAGAAATAGAAGTGATTTACTCAAGAGCATACAGCTCGGGCTGGGGATGTGGCTCAAGCGGTAGCACGCTTGCCTGGCATGTGTGGGGCCCAGGTTCGATCCTCAGCACCACATACAAACAAAGATGTTGTGTCTGCTGAAAACTAAAAAATAAATATTAAAAATTCTCTCTCTCTCTCTTTAAAAAAAAAAAAAAAAGAGCATACAGCTCAACTAGTTGATGGATTAAGGATCTAAAAGGAACTCCAAAGCTGCAAAGATCCATTGGGGGTGGGGTGGGGCTGGGGTTGTGGCTCATTGTTAGAGTGCTTGCCTAGCATGTGTGAGGCACTGGACTTCATCCTCAGTACTACATAAAGATAAATAAACAAAGTAAAGGCATTGTGTGCATCTAGAATTAAAAGAAGGAGGAGGAGGAGGAGGAGGAGGATTATCCATTAGCAAGAAGAGTGAAGGCAGAGTTCAAACTGCACAAATCAGTGTGGCTCATGGCAGCTAGAAATGAAAGCAGGATGCTGAATCAGATTCTCAAGAAGTGTGTAGTCACTAGGGTTAGAGAATCCACTTGGGGCCTTTTGGAAAGCCTGTACTTTCTGGTGAGTGATAACTTCTGTGGCCTAGGACAGTGTTTCACATCATTGCCATTTTTTTTTTCTGGATCCTATTATTAGTTTTCCCTTTTTAGTTTCTGCCCTCCTTGTGATTTTCTTTTTCCTGGACCTTTGAGCAGAAGGGAGTGGAAATCAATACTGGTCTCCCCCTTCCTCTTTCTCTACATACTAATCATTTGGGGATTTTTTTTTCTTTTCTAGTAACTACATTATAAAGCTACAAGAGCTCTTAACACCTTCTATTTGTGGCCTTTAATAAAATGTAAGTGAAACTCAACTTTATCATTCCTTTTTGCTGGCTTACCTTTTTGTCTTTTGAGTATCCATAGCTCCCTGATTTCCACACCCTTCATAAAGAAGGCTTAGTCTTCTTTTCCATATTTTTCTCTAAAAAATTCAGGATGGACATTTTTTGGGGCCTCTTTTTTTTTTTTTTTAATGGTGTGGAATTTTTTTTTTTTTTTTTAGAGCTTCCATTGTTTATTTATTTGGTACCAAGGATTGAACCCAGAGGCGCTTAACCACTGAGCCACATCCCCAGCCCATTTTATTTTTTTATTTTGAGATAGGGTCTCATTAAGTTGCTTAGCCTTTCACTAAATTGCTGAAGCTGGCCTCAAATTTGCAATCCTCTCGCCTCAGCCTCCCAAGTCACTGGGATTACAAGCATGTGCCACCACACCTAGCTAAGATCTTCCATTTTAAAAATGAAATACGGTTTTGAATAATACAAGAATGTTTACCATGGAGTCTATTCCACATGTGTAATAATTCCCAAACTTTGATGTTTTTTAACTCTAAGATAGTATTTCTCCCATTTTCTACCCATTTTACAGGTGTAAGCTCCTTCTTGTCTGTCCTACCCTCTGCCATCTCCATATCTTTACCCACCAATTTTAACTTCTGACTGGCCACCAGATAATAGTGTCAAAACACAAAACTGCAATAACTTATCAGATCTTATATTTAAGTCTTTTATTTATGATTCTAGAATTGGGCAGGCTTCTGAATCATAACATGTTCAAAGAACTTTGGCCAGGGACATGATTAGATAGTACTTACAAATAGTAATTATAGATAGAAAACAGAAGTCAGGTATAGCACTTAATTGGTTGTAGCTTTTACCTTAATCAGTTGTCTGCCTAGGATTGACTAAAGCTTTGCTGCTATAACTAATTGACAGTCAGCCATTTGTTATATGAGTATACTCCTAAGTCAATTAGTTTCATTTAGCATGAATGACTCCATATTGGTTTGGTCTGTGGGGCCCAATACAGGAACCAATTCAGATCAATGGTCTCTTATAAACTTTATTTAATAACAGTAACTGTCCATTCAACTGATAAGATCTTAGCCTCAATATAGGAACATTATGGAAATTAGTCTGACGTGCAAAGGTTCAAATGCTATGTTTGAATTAGGTTCTTCTGGTCCAAATGCTATGTTTCTTTCTTTCTTTTTTAATAAAAATAACCCATTCTACATACAAAATATCGAACAGTTTCTGTTCTTCTTAAGTGAGGGGATGAACATGATCAGTATGAGTTTATTCACTAGGAATGTGCTCATTCTGAACATTTTCTATCATTTATCTAATTTACTTTTTCAGTCATTTTATCTGGTTTGTTATTTTTAAGCTGCTGCTAGACACTAGAGTTGTAATATAAAAACATTATCCTTTAAGCACTACCTTTCTAATTATATTCCTGAAACTTTTATTCATGACTTGCTTGACTGGGCTGGATCTCTGTTACTCCATTACAAAATAAGGGTCCTAAGTGATCTCATAATTTTAAAGCGTCTAAAATCAAAGGATGCAGAAGATTTGACTTCTTCTTTTAATCCCGTCATTAAATGGCTTCATGCCCTCAAGCACAGTGTTCAGTATCTGGATCTCAGTCTCCTCCTCTAGAAAATAAATGGAAGATGCTAGAACAAGCTTGGAAAATTGTCCAAGGAATGTTAATAGATCCTTTTAGAAAAAAAGAAAAAAAAAAGAGTCTGTGTTCAAGCAAATGCTGAAGTCTAGGTCTAGGAAATGCTGAAGTCATTTTTTTTTTTAACCTTTATTTATTTATTTATTTATATGTGGTGCTGAGAATCAAACCCAGTGCCTCACACATGCTAGGCAAGCAATCTACAACCACAACCCAAGCCTCATTTAGGTTTTTTTTACTTCAGGATTTCTCAGAAACTTTCCCATGCCAATTCTGCTTCATGACTCACCAAGTGAGACGTAGTACACGTGTTTCCCAAACTTATTTGATGGTGGGATCCTTTCCCCAGAAGCATCTTTATAATACTAATAATGTCTTTCAGGATACATTTGGGGAATGTTTTAAAATATGCTCATAGGCCCTTTAATTTCAGCAATACTCTCTATCCTTGGATCAATTTCATGTCGTAGTTATCTTCTAGTTTATGTTCTAATCTAGCTGTGTTGTTCATATACTGCCATTTCCTTTTTCTCTTTGAGTTAATGCTTTCAATGCTTGGGTACAAGGCTATGCTCATGTACATGACTTGCAACCCAGGTACATGACTTGCAAATGCACACATGTCATTACTGCTTTGTACAATTGTAACCAGAACGAGCACATTTTGCAGAGAAACATTCCATGGAGCAGCCCAGAGGGAGCTCTTTAGGGGAAAGAGATTAGATAAATGAACTTGAGAAGCAATAGCATTAACAGGGCAGATTTCCAAGAAAAATGGGGGAAAAAAATCCTCATATATTTGACATTTTGATGACTAAATAACACAGTCTTTGTTGTCACAGGACTGCTGTTCCTAACCAAGACCGTTTAGGACTCAGGGTAACAGAGCTGAGTGGCTCCTTGCAAAAGTCTGTGTTCAACATCTGTCATGCTGAAGATCATTAATGTTCAATTGCATCCTATTGTCTTCATGTTATTCAACTTCATTTCATTGTCATCGTTTCAGCTGGGGATTAATCAACTATTTATGGGAAGATGGGACTTGGAGTCAGGGCAGTCACAATGGGGTTAAGTCTGAGGCAATGACGGGGGAAGCAAGTCACAGTTAAAAGACTTGATTTGTGAGAGCTTGTTGATAATTAAATTAATCCAAAATATCCAAAAATAATGCTGACATATCCATAATGCAAAAGGAAAAATAACTTATCTGGTCTTTCTGAAATATCCAGAATTGATTCTGGATTAGACCTATTTGGAGTTGCTTGAGTCCTCTTAAGAACAAGAAACAAGCTGACATGAGAGAATCAAAATAATAATTTTCCTGTATAAATCATATAATCATTACCAATAGTGAAAATCAGGGCTTCGTTATTGTTCCTGAGGTCTGGTAACATAACCGAACCATTTAAGTTATATGAAATATTTTCAGCCTTATGAGATCAGCAAAAATCTTTCAATAGGAATTATTTTTTAAACCTCACAGATTACTTAGATTTTTGAATTTTGCACTCCTAAGTGCATTATTAGCTTCTTAGGTTTAAATGTCAAATCATTAATAAGTTGTCATCTCCATGTATACCCTACAAACATTTATGAATGGGGAAATGAAGTATAGATAATGAATTAATTTGCTTAGATAACTGAACTCATGCAATGCAATTACATAATTAGAATAATATAAAGCTTTAAATATACACGTTAATATCTTTCGATATAATCAGTGATTTTGCAGAAAACAGCACAGTAAAATTCCAGGTCTACGATATTAGGACTTGCTGATTTGTTCCAATTTATTTAGCAGATAAAACAAAAATGTCAACATATTAGATCACCATTATGCAAAATTGTCACACTTCTCAACAAAGCTAGCCTATACTTGATTTCTGATACATCTATCTCATAATTCCAAGATTAACATCTCCACATAATTTCTAGTAATTTAAAATCTTAGCTAAGTTTTTGATATGTAAGCTGCTTGCTGATATGGGAAAAGATAGACCAAGCTCTTCCCCCACCCCCCACCTCGTTATTCTTTTGGGGACAGCCAGGCCACTCCAGATGGTGTGTTAGTTAGTGTTGGACATAGCTTTGGAGAAACTTCAACAGACAAGGCAGTAATGTCAGGATTTTGCTGTGCGTCGTCCCCCTCCCCCCTGCAGTTCCCAGGGTAGGAAGGTGCTGAGATGGAAGCCGAGGGACGCCCGCCCACCTGCCACCACCTGTTCCCTCCTTTAGCCGTCGACTATAAATTCTCCTCCCTCAAAGATTCATCCCGCGCTCTCCGACAGCTACTGCTTGCGGTAAAAGCGCTCTTTCCTTAGATCTCTTCCTTCGGAAGAGATTTCATCTTCCTGGAAGCCAGCCTTGGCTTTTCTCAGAGGACTGCAAAGGCCTTCCCTGAACCAGCCACACTAAACTCTGCTGCAAGGTTTCCTTCTGTTTTGCAACTTCACGTTGGGAAAAATGACTTTTTCTTGAGCCTCTCGATTCCCCCTACATTTGGGTAAGTGATCAGACAGCCTCAGGTCAATCAGCAGAACCGAAGGCCGAGCCCCGCACTCCCCACTGTAGACTGCTTGCACGTGAGTTATTTTGTTTGTGACTTATTTGCTAAGAAGAGCGACGTTAGGGAGCAGCTGGGTAGGCAACTCCACGCACAGGTCCAGAGCCCGCGGCTGAGCTCCACCCCTCCCACCTCGCGGCCGGGGATGAAGTCCTGCAAACCCTGCGGCCCGTCAGCGGGAGCACGCGCCGCGCCCCCGTGCGCGGGCGGTGCCGAGTGCGCGGGCACGTGTGCCGGAGCCGGACGGCTGGAGAGCGCGGCGCGCAGGCGCCTGGCGGCCAACGCGCGCGAGCGCCGTCGCATGCAGGGTCTCAACACAGCCTTCGACCGTCTGCGCAGGGTGGTGCCCCAGTGGGGCCAGGATAAAAAACTGTCCAAGTACGAGACCCTACAGATGGCGCTGAGCTACATAATGGCACTGACCCGCATCCTGGCCGAGGCCGAGCGACTGGGCTCGGAGCGGGACTGGGTCAATCTCCACTGTGAGCACTTCAGCCACGATCACTACCTGCCGTTCGCAGGCGCAAAGCTGCCGGGCGAGAGCGAGCCGTACGGCCCGAGGCTCTTCGGCTTCCAGCCGGAGCCCTTCCAGATGGCCAGTTAGGGCTCACGGCTCCACGGGGGTGAAATGCCCAGGGATCCCGCTCCCCGCTGCAGACTCCCCTCACATAGCTGCAGGGTCTTTCGGTGGCCAAGGATTCATCCTATCAAATTAATAAACTTCCAGGTTACTTTCAATCGTATCATCACACCTACGGACGCAATCATTTTATTGCATCTCCCTTTTCTGTATTTTGTAGATTTCATTCATGAATCTTGTGAATTACATTGCTCTGATAATAATGCCCTATCCCCTTTCCTGGACTACTGTGAGGGGAAAACAAGTTTAACAGAAAATAGGATTAGGCTCTACTGCAATTTCAGTCCTCAGAGAAATAATCACCTTAAACTTTGTAAGTTTGTCGGGTTCGGGTGAAGTTACATGATGCATTGCTTGTGTAGGCTCAATACAGCTGCCCTCCCGTCGTGTAAATGCATTTATGCCCAGTGTATCGTGTGTGCATGCGTCAAATAGAATCAGACTTTCGCCTTTTGGTAGAGTTCTTGGGCATGGTTGCTCTGTATTTTTTAAACCTGTGTACACATTATTAAATATAGATTTTGTAAAATATAAATAATGGGGTTTGTTTTTCATGCCAAGTACTCTGGTAGTTTCCTAATATGTTGAGTGTTTCCCTGAATAAAGATGCGTAATGTTTAAATCTAAATCCCACAAATCAGCAAATGTGCTGTTTCCTAATACTTCGTCAAAATAGTCAAACTGATGAAAGTATAAGTAATTAATTTGAAAGTTTTCTTGTTATCTTGGAAAAACATTTTTGGTGGCATTTTTTAAAAAATTAAATCAAAATAATATTTAGCTTTTAAATAACAAGACATGTAGTTCCTCAATCTTATTTTTCTTACTAAGTTAATTACTAAATTCTTTCCAAATACTCAGATATGTTTATTCCTACATGTATGTAAGAATATATAATATGTAGTACATGTACACATAGAAATGTAAATACATAAGAATATGTATCTGTATATATGTATATATATTTCTACAATGAACACTGGGAAAAAAGTTGCTTGTAACTAGGTGCGGTGGCACAGACCTGTAATTCTAGCAATTCGGTAGGCTGAGGCAGGAGGATCCTAAATTTGAGGATGGTCTGACCAACTTAGGGAGACCCTGTCCCAAAATAAAAAATAAGCAGGGATAGGGATATAGCTCAGTGATAGAGTGCCCTGGGTTCAATCCCCAGTATCCTCCCCCACCAGCTAAAGAAAAGTTGCTTGTGGAAGTGATTCCTGAGTTACATCCCTAATCCTTCTTATTTTTAAAAAAATTTTGAGACAGAGTCTCACTAAGTTGCTGAGCCTGGCCTTGAGGTTGCAATCCTGCCTCAGATGAATTATGGGGTGCACCACCATATCTGTGATTTTCTTTTAATCAGTGAAAGTTTTAGTGATAAAGCCTTCACTACCATTATGGGTAATCAAAATGGGAGCAAAACAAATTAGGAAAATGAAAGTCAAAATACACTGAGATTTAATCTCACTCTAGTCAGAAGGACAGTCATCAAGAATACAAACAATGTCCAGCCAAGCATAGTGGCCCAAGCCTGTAATCCCAGTGACTCAGAAGGGTGAGGCAGAAGGATTGTAAATTTGAGTCTAGTCTCAGAAGTTTAGTGAGAACTTGTCTCAAAATTTAAAAAAAATTAATAATTTTAAAAAGAATGGGGGGTGTGACTCAGTGGTTAAGCACCCCTAAATTCAATTCCTAGTACCACCACCAACAACAAATATGAACAATAATAAATTCTGGGGAGTATGTGGAGAAAAAGGAACACTTTTACACCGTTGGTGGGACTGTAAATTAGTACAACTATTATGGAAATCAGTATGAAGATTCCTCAAAAGACTAGGAATGGAACCACCATAAGACCCAGCTATATCACTCCTTAGTATTTATCCTAAAGAACTGGTCATTATACTATAGTGATACATGCATACCATGTAGGGAACCAGCCTAAGTATCCATAAATGAAGGAATGAATAAAACTCCATACACAGACATAAAGAAAGATGTAATTAGGTCATTTGCAGGAAAGTGGATGGAACTTGAAACATTATGTTAAATGAAATAAGCCAAATTCAGGTCAAGGAATGTGTGTGTTTTCTTTCATAGTGAAGCTGGAGAGGAAAAAGGAAAAGAAAGGTGGGATGTTGGGGATCTCATGGAAATGGAAGGAAGATCAGTAAAATAAAGGAAAGGAACCAGGAGGTGGGAGAAAGGAAGAGAAAGGGGAAATACTGGCAAATGATATTGGCCAAATTATATTGTTATATTGAGTATATGTATGAATATGTAACAATACATCTTATTATTATGTACAACTATAATGCACCAATAAAAAATGTGGGGGAAAGGAACAAAATAATGCACATAGTATTGTTTGAATTACTTTTATAA
The DNA here is from genome assembly GCF_052094955.1 of Ictidomys tridecemlineatus. Taxonomy (NCBI): domain Eukaryota; kingdom Metazoa; phylum Chordata; class Mammalia; order Rodentia; family Sciuridae; genus Ictidomys; species Ictidomys tridecemlineatus. The sequence goes on from NC_135477.1 coordinate 53,258,179, forward strand.
ATTTGCTTAACCATTCATTCATTCATAAAGCAACTCTTCATGTAAAGAGTGACTTGTTGGTTAACTCATCACATGCATTTGGGTAAATGTCTTGCTCATAATTAGAAAAAGCAGATCTCTAAGTTACCTGTGCATTTGGAATTTGTCACAAGTCAACAAAAATCCTTCTATTATAGATTCCAAAACCCAAACTTACAGTCTCCTATTTGCAATCTTCTACAGAATGTTTTCATCAAAATTATTTTCTTAGTTATACCTAGTTATCAAAACCCATTTTGTAGGGCTACGGATGTAGTTTGGTAGTAGCTTACCTAGGATGTGAGGTTCTGGATTCAATTCCTGATATGCAATAAAACAAAACAAAACAAACAAACAAACAAAAAAATCCTATTTTGGTTTGTAATGTGGGAAAGAGACTTTATCTTACAAAATCACATGTGTTTCCCCAGGCATCCACAGGAAGACTGATGGTGAATTTCTTTTTCCATCTGATATCAGTTAATAAGAGCATTCAGGAATTCTTTTACTGCAGATTAAAGAGTAAAATATTTCACCTTCTTTTATCTGGAAGATGCTGTGTAGTACAGCAGAAAAACAACACAGCTCTAGAAGTGACGACCCCAAGGTATCTTTCTACTCTGCAGCCTACATTGGAGTTGACAGCAAGACTCAAGGCAATGCCTAAGTCACTACCTGGGCACAACAGTCTACTTGCTTAGACCTAAAAAGCTTCATTGATAACCTTAAGTTTGTGAAGTTTTAGAATGAATAAAATTAGTGCTAAAAATGTATGTTCCTCAGAGAAATTCTCATAAGTATTTTAAGATCTTTAGTCATTTTTTCAGATAGGGTTCACATCTTCCTCTCTGGACCTTTCCTTTTTATATTTCCTCCTTAAGTGTAGCATCATCTACTCACAGGGAAATGGTTGGTTGCAGTTTTATGTTCACGATTACCAAATATGTTCTTAAATCCCGAATTTTACAACTTGGTTCATATCCAGCTGTCTTCTTTACTTCTCTAGTTGAATTATTATTAGGCATTTCGAATTAACATGGCCCAAATTCAGACCTCAACAAAACTAGTTCTGGTCCACTATTTCCCATCTCAAAAAATGGTACCTCCTGGCTGGGGATGTGGCTCAAGCGTTAGCGCGCTTGCCTGGCATGCGTGCAGCCCGGGTTCGATCCTCAGCACCACATACCAACAAAGATGTTGTGTCCTCCGAGAACTAAAAAATAAATATTAAAAATTCTCTCTCTCTCTCTTTCTCTCTCCCTCCTCTAAAAAAAAAAAAGAAAAAGAAAAAAGAAAAAAAATTCTAAGGTGGTAGAATTCTAAGATTTAAATTTCAAAAAAAAAAAATGGTACCTCCATTCATTCAGCTGTTCTTTTACTCTCATGCCTTATGAAAGGGAACCATACTTTTCATTATGTCTCTATGGCTTCTAGTATAGGACCTTGTACAGAATAATTATTAAATAAATTTTTATTTTTTTGGCTATAAGTTTAAAAACACTTTCTTTTTAAATATTTATTTTTAGCTGTAGTTGGACACAATACCTTTATTTCACTTATTTATTTTTATGTGGTGCTGAGGATCGAACCCAGGGTCTCACAAGTGCGAGGCGAGCACTCTACCACTGAGCCACAACCCCAGCCCCTAAAATCACTTTCTTAATGAAATAATAAATTTAATTAAAATGATGAGATTCTAATCCCATAGTCTCTTTCCATAGCCTCACTTTCTTAAAAAATGGAAATTTGTCTCTTAAATATTGTAACTTTAGCTGTCTGCTTCTATGTTTTAGAAATTTCTAGAAGCAATTTAGGTCTTACCAAACTCCTAAACTTTCAACCCAATTGTACTGTTTGTTTTGCTCCAAGACACTGAAGGAAAAGTAAGATGATAGAAGTCAATGTTTGATAAAATTCCTTAAGCTGTATTTTGGGAGATTCATTTATGGTTCATGAATTAGGAGCTCAGATAAAGCATATAAAATCTTTTCAGAGTCCAGATTTATGTATTATTATACATCATAGAGTTTAGATTATCTAGCAATCTAAAAGTTGCCTCAGTTATTTTTATACTGTTCACATTTGAAAACTCATTTTCTTTCTAGTTTGACAACAGGATGTATTGAAATTCAAAAATATTTTTGTACCTGGGCTCCCTTTTCTCACCAACAAATATTATCAAGTACCTATTCCTTCACATCTTTTTCAATACTTTCCTTGCCTTTGGCCAGGCAGCCAAAAAGAACACACAAGCTCTAATCCCTGAACCATTCTGACCAGAACATAAGTGAATCCTTCAACAGTTTACTATTAGTAATATGTGCTAGAAGACATCCTAAGAGCAGGTATTAAATAGTAAAGGAAGACCTGCCCCAGGTAGGGCTTCAGTTTGACCAGCTATTATATAGGAGCTCTCCTTGCATGCCATCTGAAGGTTGAGGTACCAAATCCTAAGGTCAGAATTCTTGAGGGACCATATAAAAGCCAAAGGGACTACCAAGATGGGAACAGCCAATTAACTTAGTGGCTTTCAATCCCAATTGCTCACTAAAAACACCTCAGGAGTCCTGGATACAGTATCCAAGCCTAGGGCCCCACTCCAAGAATTGATTTAACTTCTCCAGTGTGAGGCCTAAGCACAGATCTTTAAATGGTCCCCTGGTGATTCTAATGGGCTGCCAAGATTGGAAAAATCACTTAATTAAATTAAATTAAATAGGCTATCTTTCTAAACATCCAGTGCAGCCAGTTTCTTAGTTAACGAGGTGGCCTTTTTACTAATAAGGATCTAAAATTTCTGCTAGTTACAGGCTAGATGGGATGTATTTGGGTTGTTCACAGAGATAAAGGATTCAACAATTATGGCTCAGTCCACTTAAATTTTTTCCTTGTTGCAGTGAAAGCAAAGTTTTATTTTGGGGCTGAATTTGACTAAAATATGCTCTCTGCCTAGGAGTCACTGAAGATATTTCTTTTCTATATCTATGGGTAAAGAAATTTCAAAGTCCACATAAAACCATAAATACTGACCTGTCTTCTCACATGTATTCCTCTTCCCTTCTTTGGTCTTAAATATACTATGGAACAGAAACTTTAACAAGAATTTAATTGAATTAACTTAGGACTTTGGGATTACCATTTCAAATTGATAGTGTCTCCTCAAATGCCCCCAAATGATTTACAATAGCAGAGAATGCAAAACCAGAGACCAAAAGATATGCTCATTTTGGAGGGTCTTTATTTACCTGTTATCCTAAAGTCAATCAGTTTCAGTGTAAAGTCGCTGACAGGCTGGCAGAAAACATTTCTAAGATTTGGAACAATATTATGGAGTAGTTCTGAGTGAGGAGAAAGAACTTACCCATCTCTTATACTAAGTATACTTGTTTACGTTCAATTTTTTTTTAATATTATGAAATTCTAACATCTTAAAAACTTTTCTGATAGGAGAAAGACTGTCTTTCTCAGGGCTAGGCAATGGCTAAGAGACAGAAAGGGCTCAAGATGTGCCTTTGATATGGACAGACTAACCAATACAGAACCAAACCTTTCCATCTGCTATAATTGTATTGCCTTAATTATCTGAGGGCCAGGTACTGGGCATCTAGGGACCTATCCTATAGCTTAGAGTCCTAAACAATTATTCAAACTATTCAGTCCAGCCTTGACTTTCTTTCTCGCAGAAACTCCAGTAAAGACTACGTGGGGCTGGCGGGCTGGCGATGTCACTTAGTGGCAGAGCACTTGCTCAGCAAGCCAAAGGTCCTGGGTTAACCCCCAACATCATTAAAAAAAAAAAAAAAAGGCTATGTGGTATAAATTTTGTTTTCCTCAGCCTCTCCTGTACCGCCTCCCCCACCCCCGTAATTATTTTTTAATTTGTTCTAATTAGTTATGCATGACAGTAGAATGCATTCTGACATCTCATATATAAATGGAGTATAACTTCTCATTCTTCTGGTTGTACATGTTCTGGAGTTACACGGGTCGTGTAATCATCGGGTAATTCCTGTGCCTCCTTCTGTGGCCACACCTGGCTGACCATCTAAGACAGAACAAAGAACCCTAAGTTGAAGACTGAAAGCAAACCACCCAACAAGTAATTGAGAATAAATAAAATTTTATTTAATGAATAAAGAAACAGTCCATCACATCCTCTAAATTGCCTTTAAAAACATCAAGATTAAATTAAATATGATTTTTTGATTTTTAATTTTTCTTCTAATTGCAACGTTTCCTAAGACGACACAACCCCAGCAAATCTTCAAGAAAGCATGGTGAGGGGAAGCAACAGGTGTCACAGAAATGACGTGGTCTACCAGAATACAGTACCATATACCTTCTGAGGAAGGTCACGACTTGTGCTCACAAACATGTTGGCTTAAATGATCGCTGATTTTAGGGTTCCACAGAATGTCATAACATGCGTGATGCAGAGGAATAAGAATAAAAGCCTAGGTTGATTCATTACTAGTAACAGTGGCGAAATATACAGCTTACACAATCCACACCTTTCAAAATTGCTACCAGAGTTGCTTTTCCATTAAGAATTCAATAACCAAAAAAGTACTTTAGAAAATAAGTTGACTCAAGCTTCCTGGGAAGGAAGCATACTATATTTCTGAGCCTTGGAGGGCCTGGTGTGTCTTCAAGGGGAAAGAACTTATGCAAGGAGAGAAAGCAAAAATGGTAAGAGGTGTCACTGATTCTGACTGAATTAAGTCGGCTGTGGGTGCTACAAGGCTCCTCACTTGAAATGTGCATTTGTGTGTGGGTGTGCATGCACACGCATGTCATTTGTCAGTTTCTATGGGTTTGTATTAATATAGCTGAGAATGCAAAAAAGCAGAGACCAAAAGGTATGCTCATTTTTGTTTTTCTAAAGTCAGTTCGTTTCAGAATTAAGTCACTGACAGGCTGGCATGGAACGTTAGCATGAAGGTTAGGATTTGGAACAGTATTATAGAGTAGTCCTGTGCTGCTTAAACCAGAAGGGACTGTGGTATCTCCTTCACTATAGCTCTGCCTGTGGAATCACCATTTCTACTTGTTTCAATCACAGAAGCAGGAATGGGCATTCTTCTAGGCCATTCTGCCTAGCTCAAATAAATTCTCCTGGAAGTCGGGCACGGTAACACACGGTGTAATCCCAATGTAATCTCTGGAGGCTGAGGCAGGAAGATCACAAGTTCAAAGCCAGCCTCAGCAATTTAGTGAGGCCTTGAGCAACTTAGTGAGACCCTGTCTCAAAATAAAAAATAAAAAGGGCTGGGGAGGTGGCTCAGAGGTTAAGTACCCCTGGGTTCAATCCCTGGTGTACACACACACACACACACACACACACACACACACACACACACACTCTCCTAGAATCTGTTTGCAAAAAGCAAATAGGATATTTCTTAAATTCATTTGATCTGCCTCCAGATTTATTTCTTTATTTTGTTGCTGGAGATTGAACCCAGGGCCTTGAGCATGCTAAGCACAGGCTCTATCACTGAGCCACTACCTCAGCACCTATTTTTAAAATTTATTATTATTATTTTAATTTTTAAACTACATACCATCTTGGAAGAAGAAAGTCCACAATTTTGTGTTACTCTTCTAAGGAAAAGCAAAGTTGTTGAGGGGCGGGCAGGAAAGAAATGTGAATTTTAAAAACAGATCAACTATATACTTTGGATTTTTTTTGTTTGTTTTGACAGGATCTCACTAAATTGCCCAGCCTGGCCTCAAACTTGAGATCCTCCTCCCTCAGCCTGGGATTATAGGTGCACTCTAATTAGCCTGGCTGAGAAAGATATTTTTAACATTTTCCTTGGAATAAAAAACCCTGCTACCACAAGGTGGGGTGGCACACACCTGTAATCCCAGTGGTTTGGGAGGCAGAGGCAGGAGGATTTAGAGTTCAAAGCCAGCCTCCGCAAAATCGAGGCACTAAGCAACTCAGTGAGACCCTGTCACTAAATAAAATACAAAATAGGGCTGGGGTTGTGGCTCAGTGGTAGAGTGCTTTCCTAGCACACATGAGGCACTGGGTTCTAATCCTCAGCACGACATAAAGATAAAATAAAGATATTATGTCCACCTACAACTAAAAAATGAATGTTTAAAAAAAATAGGACTGGGGATGAGGTTCAGTGAAGGGACACCCTACCAACCAAACAAAAACAAAAACCCTGGTACCCTTTTTTTTTATTGGAGGGTCTCTAAAGTAAACCTTTATAAGTTTTTACTTATCCTACCTGCCATCCTGGGAAAGGCTCAAGTGTTTGGCTTACCTTACAGTTAAAGAAACAGAGACCCAAAGTTATAGTAAAATTAGGGAATGGATCTGAATTCATTTGAATTATGAAAGTTCCCCTTAAAATTCACCTAAGAATCCTTAGAAATAAGGAGCTCCTATTATGCAAATTTTTATCTCTACAGGGAAGAAATGAAGGGAGAATCTTTGATCAAAGAAGCAAGGCCAAAGTTTGAAAAAAAAAAAGTGAAAATTAAGCAGAAAGAAGGATAAAGGATAAGGTATTTCTGAAGCCAAAATGCTGAAAGGATAAAACTTGATTTAACAATGTGTTAAAAAATACCATTGCATTTGAAGTTTTTTCATTTGAATACTTTCAGGATTTTTACTCTCCTTAAAATATACAGCAAAACCTCCCATACCGTGTACACATACACATTCAGTGATCTTTTGTAGTGACTGCTTAGCCAATGTGAATACTTAGTTCACCGGATTCTTACACCCTAACTGTGGCAAAATTACCAGAATCTGTCTTTTGTTTCCAGATAACTCATTGAATCTCTGTAGAAACATCAAGTTCTTTGAAATTTTCTGAATATTGAGAAATTGGCTTTTATCACTCTAATCCTCATAACATTATCTTCAAATATGAAAACAATGTATGTTTGTTGTAGCTATCAAAACACTTTTTATTGTAATACCACTATACTCATGTCTCCATTTCCAGTCTAAACTGGTTCAAACTATCCCCATCTTTAAATCCCATTTTTTTGTGTTTCTGTTTCAATTAGGAAGCATTTAAGAATGAATGTTTATCTTAGAGAACTGAGTCACATTCTATGAGATGTCTTCTTCATGTGCATAATATTTTAGGAAGACCAAAACAACGTATCTTTCTTTTACTGTAGAGTTATGTTAGAGGTTATAACTCATGTAGTAATTTATATATTTTGATAGGGATAATTAAGAAAAAAAATCACTTTTGTGCCAAATAAATTTGTACACTCAAAAATTGGTTTAGTTATTGTTGAAAAGTAATCTGTAAACTAGAACTATTTCCTCCATTTTAAAGAAAAATGTCCATTCATTTTAGCCTTAATATATTTATCATTCAATAATATTGAGGTATTTTAATTTTTCTTACTAGGGAAACATTTTCTATATTAAAGTCTTCTAGCAAATTAGTGTTTATATGCCTCTTACACAGCAGGCTTTTTTTTTTTTTTTGCTTACTCTCGGCAATTATGGCACAATTCTCAGAGGGTTGGAAAGTGTGGTCTTTCTCTATTTCTTGCAATTTCAAGGCTATTGCTCTTTGGAGTTTGAAGTGGCTATTATTTACACATTAAAAAAAAGCAGCTTGTTCATGGTTCTGTAATACTAAGTGTGCTAACTAATATAATTAGACAGAAATAAGAGGTGCACATTTTTTAACCAATATGCAATTTTTTTTGCACTACACAGATTTTTTAAAAACACGATATTAGCAACTTTTAAAGTACACTGATGACTATTGCTTTGTCAAAGTTTAGAAAATGCTTGGCATTCTTCAAGCAGTGCCTCAGTAATTAACTCTTTAAATATTAATCCACTTAAAACAAGAAAAGGCCATTAGTGGTGGGAATTACTTCAACAAGCTCTATCAAAATCTAGGTAACAGTTCATCTTACTGGTAAGGCACATTGATTTTCAGCTCAATCATTCTTGGAAATACTTTAAGTTCCGCTTACCTAAGTACCCTGCAAGGGACCTTTAAAAAAAGGCGATTAGGACTATATTTACTTATGCTATTTCTCCTGGCAGCTTTGTTTGCCACCAACTTATAAAAAGCCCATATGTAAACAGACTTAAGATCCCAGCTTGGGAGATAATTTGGGAGAGATGTGTGGGAAAAGGGGAGATGGGAAGAGATTGTCATTAGCAAGAACAATTTAGGATCTGACTTTGTTTCCTATCTCTCCCCTTTACAGCCTGATTCTTTAAAAGCTCTACCAGCAATTCTATTAATTTCTATTAAAAGTTCATGGGAGTGAGAAAATAACTGCTTCAAAAAATGCAGCACCTATGTCAAGTAAAAGGCTCTCAAGCATTCCAGAACCTATTCCGTTGGATGGCCTTTTTCCCCAAACATCAGACCTAGCTAGATGCATGGAGCTGGACTTAGGTCATCGTGGAGCAGCAAACACGCTGGCAGACTTTGGGAAGGAGTGAGGAGATGGTTATAGCAGCAGATATTATAGAATGAGAGGTACAGGGGCCCTGAGGAGGAAAACACAGAATGGGGGCTAGATGCAGAAAGGAGCATGAACACTCTTTAGCTTTGACACATCACAGACACTAAAAAGAAGGAAAAAGTCTTTTTTCTCTTACTGGCCACTTTGCCTGGATCTCAGTGCTCGTAAACCAAATCTATTATTATAGATTCAGTCATGTTATTATAATTCAGTCATGAATGGACTTTTCTGGATTCACTTGGAAATCTAGCACTGGGTGATATGTATGTAGGGAAATATGAGTTTTGAACAACCAAATTACAAGTAAATTAATTATCTGAGGATTATCTAAATGGAACTGTCCTTACAAAAGTTGGCTTTTTTTTTTTTTTTTGTATTGGGGACTGAACTCAGGGGCGCTTGGCCACATCCCCAGCCCTATTTTGTATTTTATTTAGAGACAGGATCTCACTTAGTTTAAGCTAGCTCTTTGAACTTGCAATTTTCTTGTCTCAGCCTCGAGAGCCACAGAGATTACAGGAGTGTGCACCACCACACCTGGCCAAGAGTTGACTTTTGACTTCTCTGGGAATGGTATGTGTCATCCAGAGCCCTAGGTTAACCTACTACTTGTCTCTTGACTATTTTCATTTCTCCCTGGATGCCTACAAAAGTTAAGTGAAGGATAAAAAGAGAAGGATGCATTTAAACCAACTGCACTATTTGGAATTCTGATTCTTTTTCTATTTCCCTTTGATTCCCATTTCCATGACTAACCAAGGAATAAAGAGCTCTTCAGTTGCTTGCAGAGAAAGGTGCATATGGAATTGTGTGGCATTTTGAAACAAATGGCTAGGTGAAATTGCCCCAATTTTCCCTGGCCTATTTTTGAGCTTCCTCTGGGGGCTTCATGTATGCTGCATGTCTAATATCAGGGTCTAATATGATGAACTTTTTTGGAGGGGAGGTACCAGGAACTAAATCCAGGGGGCCTTAACCACTGAGCAATTTCCCCAGCCCTTTTTATATTTTATTTAGAGTCAGGGTCTTGCTGAGTTGCTAAGTTGCTGAGGCTGGCTTCAAACTCTAGATCCTCCTGCCTCAGCCTCCCAAGCTGTTAGGATTCCAGGCATGCAGTTCCATACCCAACATATGTACTTATTTCTATGTTCCAGGCACACACTGCATGTGCAACCAGGGCACAGTATATTCTGCACGAATATCAATCCTACAACTTTATGCTATCTCTATTTCTTTGGATGTTTCTGAGACTAAATCCTGGGAATAAGATGATGCTCCTCAACCTTGACTGCTCATTGGAATCAACTGGGAAGCTTTATAAACTAAGACTGTGTCACAACCCCAGAGCTTATGACTTAATAAATTGGAGTGTGGGGAATTTTTAAAAGCACAACAGGAGATTCTAATTGTGCAGCCATGGTTAAAATCACTGCATATACTCAATCACTGTATGTAGAAACATACTGACTTTCATTGAATTTTAAATTTGATTTAGGTCAATCAACATTTATTGAGTGCCTACTCCATATAAGGCACAAAGGCAAACTTCTGACACAGTCCATATCAATGAGTAACTAAAATCTAGCACAAGCAAACAAAAGTGGGCTAGGGTCAGGGGAGAGAGCAGCAGGTGTCTAGAGTCTATGCTCTGTAGAAAACACTGTAGAAAGTAATCTCTTCCTCCAGACCCATGAAATTCACTACAAATTTTCAAAGAAATTATTCTGTTTGATTGGGGCATGGGAAATCAGAAAATATTTCACAGAGGAAGTGGCATTTGAGATGAACTTTATGGAACAGGTAGGATTTCCAGAGGTGGAAACAGCCTCCAGGTAAAGGTTGGAGAGAGGCATGTGGATGGAAGGCAAAGTCTTGTGTGGTGTTGCCACTGTGCTGGGTGTTTTTTCTGGTGATGGGGTAAGCTTGAATACCCCGAGACAGAACAGCTGGTACCTACCTGAGTTGGCTCCAAGTAGCCATTGGGGATTTGAAAATTAGGGAATAATGTCAGTAGAGCAGGACTTTGGGGAGAATGAGGTGATGTTGGGGTCTGGGTTGGATTTGAGTAGGAAGAAGTCACAGTATTAGAGCCAAGAAGACCACTTAGAAGTCTTTTATGGTTGAAGTTAGAAATATTGAGGGAAATTAAGATAGTAATGAAAGTTGGAACTGGGTGACTGTAGGGGAATGGAAAGGAAAGCCTGAAAATAAGAGGAATAATAAATTAGGATGAATAGAATTTCTTGCTTGATTGGAAAAAGTAAGAAAAAAAAAACTTGATTGTTTCTTATTCTGATTGTGAGGAACGTGATGGTGCCATTACTAGAAATCATTAAGTTTGGTTGAGGAATGGTTTATGAAAGGGAAGATAATGAATCTGATTTTGGTTATGTTGAAAGCAAACACGTGCAGTGGAACTAAAATTTCTTATTCAAATGACTCTCATTGTCATTGAATTCTAATAGAATTATGAAAGCAGGGCACTGATGTGTTTAGCACAGTGGTTCTCAACAAAAGGGAAGCCGGTTGGGGTTGCTACAGCACCTAGGGTAGAAGCTAGGGATGCTGCTAAGTATCCTCCAATCCATACGTCAGTCCTCCTCCACAACGAATTATCAGACCCCCAAGGTCAATACTACCCAGGTTGAGAAACCCTAATTTAATACAATTCAATAGCTCAAATTTCAGGAATTTTTAGGTTTGTTATATTTTGAGTGAGGCAGCGCCACCTAGTGGCCAATTACAATACTTATCCTAGATCTCTGTTGAACACAATCAAAGAGGACTGATAAAAAAATAATTCAGAAAGCTAAGACATATAGAGATGAGTACCCGCCCCCACCATGGGAGAATGTCTAGGGCTTACAAATGTGTATGCAATAGGGACATCAGGTGTACAATCTAGAAACAATCTCTGAGTCAGAAAGTACTTCTTGGTTATGAGATTTCATAATAGAAGCCAATACAGAAATATTTTATGGGATATCCAAGATGCATTCTATTCCATTAAAGTTGCCTATATTTTACTACTGTTACTGCATAAATAAAAAAGGAAACAAAAACCTAATAATTCTGCTGAACATAGTTGACTGAAATCTTCATTTCTTACAAATGCAGATTATGGCATTTTTAAAGTAGAAATCAAGACTGAAAAATAGAGATTTAAAAAGTTATGAAAAAATAGAATGAAGAGAACTAGAAACTTTTGTTGGATAAAGAATAGATCTTTGCCTCAGGAAACATCCATTCTACATGCCTTAAACATTGGCCCTCCTACTAAATCGCAGGGTCTCTGAGGGCAGGACTGTGTCTTATTCATATGTTTGCATCTCCCACAGTATCTACCATGGTATCTTATATAGAGTAGACACACAAAGGATTTTTTTGAGTGAATGAATTTATTTTTATTCTGGAAATTTCTTGCCTTGGAGCAAAGAAAGTTTCAAGCCTTTCTAAGCAATTACTATCTCTAACTCAATTAAATAAGATGCCCGCAGAGGGGGCCTGACATAGAGAACACCAGAGATTTGAGCAAAGGGAATCAGTGGAAAATGTGCTGTGATGACCATTCTTTGGGCAGTTTTTGGACTGCTGTAGATTGTAGACTCCTGTGTCTAACAGATTTACTCATCCAGCAAGTATTTGTTGCATGTCTACTTGTGCTATATTCTTTTCTAGACACTAGGGATATCACTGGGATCTTGAGACTAAAAATTCCTAAATTGAGAGGCAAATTTTGAATAGGTGGATTAGAATAAAGATGCAAATTCCCCTTTCCCTCCACTTTCCTGGTTAGTGTAATATTTTCTATGTAGAAAATGCCATTTGATCAACGATCTTAAAGCAGCTCACAGCTATTAAAGATCTCTCGTTCCACAATCACGTCTTGGCTACTGTAAATGGAAAGCCAGCATTCTCCCATCACTTCTCTTCTTGTCTGCATCTCTTCCTTCCCTATTACCTTAGACACTTCCAGACTTTTGGGAGGGAGTGAGTACATACTGGGTAGTATTTTACAAGCAAATGATGAAGATGATTCTTGTACATTTTGCAACTGGCAACTAAAGCTTGTAGTTTTTAAAGTGACCCCACAGAAGACTTTTTCCCCCTTGATTGGTTTATTAACAGCTTTTTAGTTTCAGAGTCTAGAGATGCAAAGTCAGAAAGAAGAAAAATCAATCACCATTTCAAACCAAATGGTGAAGACAGGCTGGTGGGTTCCTATTTTGGCCACAGAATAAATGCACAGTGCAACACTGAGTGTTCAGGTGAATTTTTTTTTTTCATGTCTCAAGCACCTTTTGGCACCTTATTATATGGCTCATGTACACCCAGGATATGCAAATCAAAAGTGTTTCACCACATGTGAGATTTGTATGATATGATCTCCTAATGCTAAGTGATTTAATGAGTTCATCAAAACTACTGCTATGAATGTAACTAATGAAAGGTGACAGCAACTTCCCCAGTTTTTTGATTGCTGGATGAATTAGTTATATTCTAAGGTCACTACTGTATAACTCCTCTCAGCCCAGGCATATGGCCCCTAATTTCTCCTAGTAGGACCTAAACATTCCTAACATAATGGGGACAGGGAGCATGCTAGCCTTTCCCCAAAGTAGTAGATGGCTGCAGTATGACATCTTTGGTTCATCTCTATTGCTCACTTTTTTGTTGGAATCTTTAAAAGGCACAGCCCCACAGCTCCCGCGACCTCCTCATCTGAGACTACAAGAGTCCCCAGCCAACTTATTCAAAGCACTTCTTACCACAGGTCCAACAGCATGGGTACTCACTCAAATCCTGATGCTTAGAAACTGCTGTGACTGGCCCTTACTTCCCTCTCCACAGTCTGCCCCCTTACGCAGCAGGCACCCAGACATCCTTAAAGTTCATCACTTTCCACTACACTCCGAGAAGAGCGTGAATACACCATTGTGCTTTCCATGGAGGAAAAAGCAGAAAAAATGTCAAGTCCTTTACTGGTGAGAGATCCGTAGCGACTGCCACTGGGCCGGATAGACATGGGTGCTGGGATCTGCTGGTGCCACTGAGCTGGAAAATGGAGCAAATAATGTGTTATGATCAAGGGCATACAGTCTGGCAGGTACCCCACAGAAGTGCGTTCTGTCCTCACTCCAATGCTCCCTTTGAATTCTTGGTAAAGCATTTAAGGATATCTAGATCTGAATGATCTTTTTTGCAAAAGAGAGCAATAAAACATTCCCTGCCATGAACAGGGAAATTGATCTGGTGATCTCTTAAGGCTCTAATTCTACAACCTGTGATTCTCACTTAGCAAGAGGTTAGAATTCCTGAAAGAAGGAAGAGTGGATGACTATGGTGATTTCTCAAAATTATCCCCTCTCACTGACAAGCGTGGGGTCTGCTGGCGACTATGTACAGGGGATTGTAGGCTCACAGAGGAGGGCACCTCATGAGATATCGGCAAGAAACTGTGGCCATAGAAGCCAAAAAGGTGGGTTCAACCCTGTGGGAAGTACCCATCCTACACCCTAACCACCCTAAACAGCCATTACCTATCTACCCACCCAGAACCCTAATCAGGTTCAATGAGTTAAAGCAAGAAGACTAAAAAGTAGCTTATATGCAATCAAGCATGGTTCATGGACAAAAGAGAATTGATTTGAGTTTCCATATTCACCAGGTGCTATTCAAAGGAGATCTTGTTTTTAGCAGACTCGATCCTTAGGCTTGAACATGACCTGAATAAAATACCTATCCCCACTGTGCAGTCTCTGCTATTATCTCTGATTCAGAAATTACCAAGTGCTGGGTACAGTGATGCATGCCTGTATTCCCAGCAACTCAAGAGGCTGAGGCAGGAAGATTGCAAGTTCAAGACCATCCTCAGCAAATAAGTGAGACCCTGTCTTGAAATAAAAAAGGGCTGGGGATAGGCTGGGGTTGTAGCTTAGTGGTAGAGCACTTGCCTAGCATGTGTGAGGCACTGGGTTCAATTCTCAGCATCACATAAAAATAAATAAATAAAAAAAAATAAAGGTATTGTGTCCATCTACAACTAAAAAAAATATTTTTAAAAAAGAAAAAAGCTAGGGATGAGGCTCAATGGTCAAGTGCCTTGAGTTCAATCCCTAGTACCAAAAAGAAAAAAAAATTAGCAAGCAATCTCCTGATAGGTTTCTGGGTACCTTGATACGGAGAAGGGGGTATACTAGGTGGGGAACACTGGGGTTCTGGGTCTTAGGAAGCTGTGCTCCTGTTTAGCATTCTGATTTATAAATTGGTCCTTTGTTGATTTCATTATCTGTAATCAGTTTTTCATTCTTAAGTTCCTCTGAGTGGAGAGAATCAAATTTGTAAAGCCATAACACTGAAGGCAAAACTTACAGCAATTCCACTTTAAGAGCATCTCTTATCCTTACCCTGATTACTCTGGCATCTTAATTGGACAGTAATTCCTAATTTTAGGATTTATTTCTGGTGCTGGGGATTGAACTCAGGGCCTTAGACATACTAGGCATGTACTCTACCACTGAGCTACACCCCAGCAGCACTTGAGATGAGAGTGGAGCCTTACTATTCCATTTCTTAGAAGTGTGGTGGTGGTGGTAGAGGAGGAGGTGGTAGTGAAATTATTCTAGTCTAAGGCCTCCATCATCTTTCCCACCCCAGATCCCAACAGACCCAACAGCACCTCCTATTGTTAGTACCGTGAAGGACAGGAAAGAGGCTAGCTGGGAACTCAGCCACTGGAGGGCAGTGTTGATTTATGTCATCCATTTCAGGGTTTACCAGTTGGAGACCTATTGCCTTCAGACCTGGAGGAAACGCCTAGACCAAGAAACCTATCATTGGCATCTTTCTCCTTGGATGTTTTTAGCTTCCTTCACAATTGATTTTCTTTCCCCTTTCCTTTTTTTTTTTTTTTTGATGAGATGAGGGGTGAATACCGGTATTGAACTCAGGGGCACTCGACCACTGAGCCCCACCCCAGCCCTATTTTGTATTTTATTTAGAGACAGGCTCTCACTGAGTTGCTCAGTACCTTGCTTTTGCTGAGACTGGCTTTGAACTCATGATCCTCTTGCCTCAGCCTCCCAAACTGCTGGGATTTCAGGTATGCGCCACTGAGCCTGGCCACAATTGATTTTCTTTTCAAGTCAGAAAAAAATAATACAGATCTATATCTTTCCTCTAAAAATGAGACCTAGGGAAAATGGCAGGTCAAACCCCTTTCTGCATGGTACTAAATAAAGGGGATACCTTTTGTTCACCTGTAAACAGCAGGGCTCTCAGGTTCTAAATAGAATTGCTGTTGTTATTCTGATTAATCATGTTAAACAAGTTACGAATGTGAAATTTATTGGTTTAACCAATTATTTAAACAAAAAAAAAAAAAGGAAAAAGAAAAAAGAAGCACTCTTTTGGATTAAAGACCATGACTCTAAAACATACCAGTTCATGTCAAAGAGTTTAAGGAAGGGGAATAGAGCACACAAAAACATTAATAAAGATTAATTTCTTAGATCCTTTGAAAATGAGAAACATGGCTCAAAGGATTGATAACGAAGACCTGGGTTTGCTTCTTAGCTGTACTCGCTAAACTCTCTGAGTCTCCGTTTTCTCAGCATTTAAATGAGGGTAACAACAATTATAATAATTTCATGAGCCTGGGAGGACCAAGGATACCACTTTCATTAATTATGTCACTATTCAAATGTCACTTGAGTTTAATATTATTAATTTACTTCCACTTAATAGGGAACTCTGATTGGGGGATTGGAGCAATATACATTAGTTGAATGCATAAATAAATGAATGATGGCATCTAGAAAATTCTTCTGGGTGATCACGGTAGTAGGAAGTTCCTGTGGGTGACCCCCTGCAGAAGGAGACAGCATGAAGACACTGGATGGCTAAGAATGCTTGGCTGCACTTTAGAATCTCAGGTCACACCTCAGGTAGGTGCACATTGTGGGCTAGCTGAAGTCTTCCTAGGATCAGAATTCCTCTTTTGGAAGAAGGTTAAGTTCATGGCAAAACACAGAAGTGTACAAAAGCCCTGAGGTACCTAGGACAAGATGACTTTAAAAATCCATCTCTTAAGCACTAAAATCTACCCAATTCTTTTATGGACACTTACTAATCCTAAAAAAAAAAAAAAAATGATCTTAAAGCTGCCTGTCACACACAGATGTTCAACCAATGGATGACATTATACTTACCGTATATATCCAACCTAGCAGTGCACGACACTATGCCAGCTTCGTTTTTGGCTGACAGCGTGTACCATCCAGCATCTGATTTCTTGGCTGGCTGAATGAGGAGGCAGACATATCCTGTTGTGTCCTGGTGCATGCTGGAGAAGAGAAAGAACATACCCATATTTTAAGTAGGAGCAGAAGCATCTCTGTCAAATTTAGGGAAACTCACTCTCTACAGGGAAAAAAAAGGAAATTCTGTTGAAGACAAGCACAAAGCAAATCTGAAGGTTAAAAGAAACTACAAAAGACCAGCAATGAACCTTATAATGAACCTTATAATGCTTAGAAGAAGGTGACAGCCATCCAAGATGCTGTGACCAGTGTCTGTATGTTCCACTGCTCCAGCTCCACCAAAGTTTTCCTTCCTATCAGGGGGAACCCTGCTTTTCGCAACCAAAGTACAGAATGATCTCTTTTCTAAATAAGATTGGAAATTTCAGTGAGAACTTTGTTAAGAAGCTGCGGGAAAGTAAATCAAAACAAGATCCCAGGGGCAAATGTATCTACAGCCTGGAGATGGCATTTCCTAATGTGACCAGAGGGAATGCATGTAGAATTTAGCTTAATGTGATTGAGGAAATCAGTCTGCTTTTTCCTTCTGTTTTCTGTACATCAGTAGTTTTCAACCTTGGCTGCACATTAGAATCTCAGGCCACACCTCAGGGAATTACATCAGAACCTCAGGCTGGGATCCAAGCATTAGGATTTTAAAGAAATTCCCCAGGTGATTTTGATCTGCGGCCAAGGATGGAGAACCAACCACGTGGCTACATGGCCCTTTTACCCCTTATTGATCTGGCCTCTTTTATACCCTGTTCCAAGATCCCTTCAGAGACTGCCACAGCTCATTTACCGGGTAGAGATAATACCAATAACTTCTTGAGTTCGAAGAATAAACAAGTGTGTCCCTTTGGTTGAAAGCTATTTATTATTTGTAAAATAATAAGACTAAATAAAGTCATAACAAGTAAAACAAAAGTAAAAAAAATACCCATCACAATTTCACCACCTTATTATGTTGGCTACCTTCACTTTCTGATTAATGAATTCATTCTTGGAATATTTCTTTATTAAACTCTTGTTGAATACTCTGTTGGGCAGGGCCAGGTGGCTCATGCCTGTAATCCCAGTGGCTCTGAGGCTGAGGTAGGAGGATCACAAGTTCAAAGCCAGCCTGAGCAATTTTAGTGAGGTTCTAAGCAACTTAGAGAGACCCTGAATCTAAATAAAATACAAAAAGGTCTGGAATGTGGCTCAGTGGTTGAGTGCCCCTGGGTTCAATCCCCAGTACTAAGAAAAAAAAAAAAACAAGAAAGAAAGAAAGAAAGAAAGAAAGAAAGAAAGAAAGAAAGAAAGAAAAGAATATTCTGTTGGGCACAATCCTGGATGTGCTGCCTTGGGTGCTGAGGGTGTAAAGATGAAAATGACAAAAACTCTTTCTCTAGAAGAGTCCCTAAGCTTAGTAGGAAAGAAAAAATAAGAGTTAAATAAGTAAAAGTAGCAATAAATAGAATGCAACACACGATAGAGAAATGACGCAGGAAAGGTGCTTTGGGAACATAGAGGGAAGGTTATTTGGGGAAGTCCCTGGCACTAAGGAGAAGGTGTGAAGATGTTCAGAAGCACAAGCATATGTAAGATTAAGCTACAGAAAAATGAACACTGCACAAAGACCAATGATGAATAAAAAGAAATTAAAAATGTACTTTGTAAGTACTATAATATAACATACCCAATTAACTTGTGAGAAAGCTTCCCAAAAGATGTGCTAGAGCCTTTCTAAAAGGTTGAATTTGTTCCAGCAGCTCGGGAGGCTGAGGCAGGAGGATCTCAAGTTCAAAGCCAGCCTCAGCAACTTAGTGAGGCCCTAAGCAACTCAGTGAGATCCTGTCTCTAAGTAAAACACAAAAAGGGCTGGGGATGTGGTGCAGTGGTTAAGGCCCCTAGGTTCAATAGCCAGTACCAAAAAAAAAAAAAAAAAAGATTGGGGACGAGGCTGTTCCAGGTAGTGGAACAACTTGAGCAAAGACATGATGGTATAGAAGAGAGGGTGGCATGTTCATTATGGCCAGGAGTGGAGAGTACATGGGGAGGTGGGAGGACTAGGGACAAGGCAGGAGAGAGAGCCACATGTACATGGTAAAAGGTTGGGATTCTTCCTTTCAGGTGATAAGGAACTGTTGACACATCTTAAGCTGCAGGTGGTGTAATCAGTTTGCATTTGTAAAAGACCACTCTAACAGTGGTGAGGAGGAGAACTGAATAGGGCTTGTGCCTGGTGTCAGAGACATATTAGAATGCTGTTGCTTCAGTTTAGTGAGTTGAGGAAATACATGCATTTGTTCATTCATTCTGTATAAATTGCTACCAGTAAAAGGCAAGGTGCTTGGTGTTGTGAGGTGTCAGGAAATACAAAGACAAAGCTAAGGTGCTCACCTAAGCTCAGATGCTCACAGTCCAGTCGAGGTGACACAGAATGAAACCAATAACACTAACAATAATGGCCATGTGCAACAGCAGAAAACGGGCTCAGACCTGGATCACAGAATACAGACCCAGTCCTGGACTGGGGAGGGGAGGAAGCAGGGGCACTGCTCTGCCTGGAGGTCAAGATTTTGAGCTGAGCCTGAGGGATCACAGACACTGGGGAGGTAGACCGTAGTTGGAGGAAGACACGGAAGAGAGTACTCAAGGAAGAAAAGCTACAAGCAGAGACACATCGGTGAGAAGGTGGGGATTTAGAAGCCATAAATACTTCATAAATTTATTGTATAATTTTAAACTTAAAGTTTTTAATCTCTGAGACAACCATACAACATACAACAAAAACATTGACAAAAAAAGGAATAAATTCTTGATATACACAATAATGTGAATGAAACTCAAGAGCATATTGCTAGGAAGCAAGACCCAAAAGGCTACAATCTTATTAGGTGGCCCAACATGTGCTCCAAGCGCACAGGTCCCTGTGGTGGCTGCCATACCTGATCCTCTCTCTGGTGGAAGGGATGGTCTCATTGTCTTTCTTCCAGTAGAACACGGGTGGGGGCATGCCTATCACACGGCACTCCAGTCTCACTGGGTGGCCTTCGGGAACACCGCTATTTTGCAGTTTCTCCAGGATCACAGGTGCTTTCTTCACTTCTTTTGCTGAGTGAGAGAAGAGATTTCTTGTTTGAATAGTAAGTGCTTTGAAGTTCATGCCTCAAATACACTACATTCTGGAATTCAGAACACTTCTTGTACCCTTAGTGAGGATCATTGCCTTGATCAAGCTCCATAAATGTTTACAAAAAAAAATTGGGCCATGTGAGATAACACTTGAAGATTTGGGATGCAAATGCTAGGAATGGTTAAATTAGAGGATTTTCTTTAACTGTGCAATAATAACTTTTGAGAAACAATATTCTTTATATACTAAAATTGATCCTTTTTTTTTTCTTTTTTGGAGGAATGTATTTCATAGGAGATGTATCAGTTTTCCCCAACTTTTTGTTTTGGAAAAAAAAAACCCTCATACCTACAGAATCATATGGTTTTAAAAAATACACAAAATTACACTTTCTAAGAAGGTCTTTCTTTTGTCCAGAACCTCTTATGTCAGGGTTTCAAAGTCAAGGTTAAAGCAAAATGGTGGGGAAAAAGGTAAAGATCTGCAATCAATGTATCCTTGCAAAATAAAT
Source organism: Ictidomys tridecemlineatus (assembly GCF_052094955.1). Classification (NCBI taxonomy): domain Eukaryota; kingdom Metazoa; phylum Chordata; class Mammalia; order Rodentia; family Sciuridae; genus Ictidomys; species Ictidomys tridecemlineatus. Next base: position 53,278,607 of record NC_135477.1, read on the forward strand.
CTTTCCTATTCTGTTGGCAAGAGGAAATTCATTGTAAGGAATGGAAAAAAGATAAATAAGCATTTATTTGCAGGCAGGAATGATGTGCTGAAGATACTGTGAGCTCATCAGACTGCAAGACAGCAGGAGAAAACCCAAGTCCAGAATTCCTAAATTCTGAAACTTAATTCTGGCTAGACTTCTGCCCTATAGAGGTGGCTCCTTGTAGGTGATGTTTTGCTTTCCTCTTCTATAGGCATGACAGCATTTTGTTCACATTAGCTTATAAGATAAGAGTTTGTTCTCTTATCAGCTCAAATTTGCCAAGCACCCTCCATGTTCTAGGCACTAAGGCTGATACTAGAGATACACACAACAAGTCAGAGTCTCTGACTTCAGAAGCTCACGCAAAGAAATGAACAATTACACAGAAGGCCATGAGCTCTCTAAAAGTTCCTGCTTTTCATTTCTTTTCTTTTTTTTTTTTTGAGATAGAGGGTCTCATTAAGTTGCCCAGGCTGGGCTTGAATTTGTGGTCCTTTCGCCTCATCCCTCCAGGAGCTGAGATTACTGGCATAGAAATACAGAGGAGGACTGGGAAGGAGTAGTTGTGCTTGGTGGATCTACTGTGCCAGGGGGGTGACACTTGAGTTAGTCTTTAGAGAATGAATAAGAAGCTGCTGGGCTAAGAAGGGTATTCTAGATAGAGGGGCCACAGATGTAAAGGCCTGTAACTTAGGGAGATTTAAAAAAAGCCTGGTATGTTTCAGGAATAATACATTGACTGCAGGACAAATGACTGGAATGTAGTGACAGTCAATTTGTTGATTGCTCAATGAATAATTAATTACAATGCTCCCTTTATTGCATGTGTAATATGTACAAGGTTCTGTGTTCTGTTTTAACATTAACACTGTTTTTGAAAGCAACCTAGAAATATGGTCCTTACTACAGTGAAGCGGAAACTGAGATTGGCGGAGTAAAGGACTACGGAATTCTGCCAGAGATTCTGCATATTTGCACAATAATTTTGAAGGGAGTTATGTCTGGGGGTCCCAGCAGCAAACCTTACCTACTACAGTGAGCTCCAGACTAAAAGAATTCTGCCCAGTTTTGTTGGTAGCCACACACGTATAGGTCCCCGCATCCCGCTGGGTGAGTGGGTCAATGAGCAGAGAGTGGATTCCTGTCTCCCTGATCAGCATCTTGTGGGAGGCATCTGGTAGCACAGGTTGGCCATTGAGCAGCCACGTCAGCTCTGGGGGCGGTAAGCCACTCACCTAATAAACAACAGGACAGCTGAGGCAAATGACAGACTGATGACAGGCAGATTTATTTGGTGGTTGAATTCTTCATCCTTGTTTGGCAAGTATACAGTGAGAGAAAACATGGAGTGATGAGAACCCTTCTGGAGCAGTACAGGGAGAAGAGGGAGGGTTCTGAATGAATTGCTGCATGAATTTAAATGATATGGTATTTTGACCCCAGTTTAGGTCACGATTAATCTATTTGATTATATTCATCAGAATAAATAAGAATTAAGCTATAGATAAAACAGACCTGAAGCATCAACATCAGAGATGATATATTGCTTGTAAACTTAATAAGCATGAGTTAGATATGAGAAAGGTCAGATAATAAACCAGGGTTCTCAAATTTTGCTGCAAATTATAAGAGGATGGAGAGGGTTTAAAAATTCCAGTGCCCAGGATTGTGGCTCAGCGGTTGAGAGCTCACCTAGCATGTGTGAGGCACTGGGTTCGATCCTCAGCACCACATAAAAGTAAATAAAATAAATGTATTGTGTACAAATAAAAAATACATATTAAAAAAAATCCAGTGTCCACTTAGAATATTAAACCAGAATCTCTAAGGAGAGGACTCAGACCTTGTAGTTTTTAGAGTTTTGTGAGGGGGAAATAACAGTCAATCTGAATATTATTTAGGCAGCAATGGGAGACTAAGAATCACTGATAGAGGTGCATTCTGAACGAATGCTTAACCTCAAGCCTTCCCAAATTTGCATCTACATTTTCCACAGCATTCCGCATTTTGTCTGGGGCAGAAGTGGTGACTTAAGTTTCTCATCATATTAAGAGGTATCTGCCCTGCTCATCTCACACCTAGTTTTTAATTTAAAAATTAGAATACAGATTCAGTAAATGTGATGGATGTTTATTAGTATGAGAAACCATGTTCTGCTCTCCTAAACTGCCTCACAATCATTGTTTCATGACTATAATTTTTTAAAGGCTACACCTCATAATAATCATTTCAGGGATACAAAGAAAAAAAAAAATCACACTGAAATAAAAACTTTCCAGACACCACGTGGAAGGAAATGTTCAAATTATATCACCTCCTTGGTTGTATTTTAAAAATGCAATTAACTTAATACAATGCCAAAAAATATAATGACTTAAAAATTTCATGAAATAACTTAATTTTGTCTGGTATTAAATTTTCCAAAAAAAGCCTATGTGGAAAATGATCTATCCCTTTGCTAAGAATTCCTTCTTTGGAAACCACAGCTCCAACAAAACAAATACAAACAAAAATATAAATGCAAGCAAACAATCAAATGCAAAATCTGAGTAGATCTGGAACTAAGGACAAGTGCTAAGAATCTACCTTACAGTCCAGCCGACAGAGGCGCCCCTCGTGAGCTACCATATCCCCAGGAGCCTGCAGAAAATGTGGTCGGAAAAAGCGTTCCTGTAGAGGCTCTTTGTCTCTTTCTTGCACTCGGGACCTTCCCCTAGAACAAGTATGTTCAGGTTTCAGACATAGAAGCCATTTTACAAACTCATAGCAACAGGTATTTTGTCATGGCTATAGGACTATAAAGACAGCAGCAGCGGTTTTTTTTTTTTCTTTCTTTCTTTTTTTGGGGTGGGGAGGGGAAAGAGCCTTCTAGGGCAGAAAATTAATAATAATAATAATAATAATAATAATAATAATAATAATAATAATGATAGTGTGGAGTTAATTAAAAAGAAAAAGAAAGCAAAGTGCTAAGCATGTCATAAACTGTAGGATTATCTTGGGAGATCTGTAATCAAATAAACAGGCTTTAGCTTCTTTCTCTCTGAAGTCATTCTGGGTTAAGTGGCTCAGCTTTCTTGCTGTGGGTTTGACCAGTTGTTCAAAAGACATCAAAATAAACAAATAAATCAGTATTCAATCTGAACCTCAAAAGAGAGACCAAAAGAGAAGTCCTGTTTATTATCCAGAACAAGGCAGCTTCAATCTCTTTGGCTTTGAGTAATAAAATTTAACCTGGTTATAAATTATGGCAGACCATTAAAGATGTCCACGAACTTAAACTGGGTAAGAATGACCAACAGTAACAGCTGTTCTTAAAAAAAGAAGAAGGTATAGTTGCAAGGCTGGTGAAATACTGTAGCTGAAACATGGGTTGCTATTTTTATTCCTTTGGTAAGTCACATTTAATTCATATGTGTCAGCAACTATGGAATGCTTTGCTAAGACTTTGTGGCACCATAAGACTCAAGCCACGCTCTTTCTTCTTAGTGATTAGTAAAATCAGAGAGGATAAAAAGCTAATTGCTGTAGTGGAGACAGCAAAAATAATTGCTCTATATACATATAATCATTAAAGGCTCCTGTTTTATTAAAGAGAAGACAGTGACTCAATTCAAAGGATCTAATTTATATCTTATGTACACAGGTGCTACTAATGGTTACAAATTTTTAACCATTAAAATGTACCAAAGATCAGTATTTCTCAAATGTTAATGTGCTTGTGAATCACATGGCCTGTTGTTAAAATGCAGATTCTGATTCGGTAATCTGGGGTTGGCTTGAACTTCTATATTTCCGACAAACTCGAAAGTGGTGCTGGTGCTGCTGGCCGAAGGCTACCTTTAAGTAACAATATGTAGACCCAACAACTTTGGTGCTGTTTGTGGAGGGTAGGCATATGGGAGGAGCCCCCAGAAAGTGGATTCTTCTTATCTTTACCTGTGAGACTGACCCGCAGGGGTTAGCCGACTGCGAATGGGCAAACTCTGTACCATCAAGTGGCCAGAACAGCTGATTCTCCCCTGAGAAATAGGAAAAGAACAAGATTAAATTAAGAACTTCAGAAGGACATGGTAGTGTGTACCTGCAATCCCAGCCACTGTGGTGGTTGAGGGAGGATCACAAGTCAGGTCATCCTGGGCTACTCAGTGCGACCCTGTCTCAAAAGTTAAAAGGAATGGGGGCTGGGGGGGGGGTAGCTCTGTGGTAAGGGCTCATGTGAAATGACTTGGGTTCAGTCCCCAGTACTGAATTTAAAAAAAAAAAAAAAAAGAAAAGAAAAGAAAAAAGAAAGAAATCTACGTTTTTTTTTTTCAATTTATATGTTTTTTTTTCTGCATTAGAACATTATGAAACTTTTTGCTATTATGATTTTTTCTTTGTAGGAGTGGAATGAAAACAATATAATGTGTCTTCTTGTCTTTATATTCCAGGGGTAGAGATTTTTTTAAGACTATCGTGATGATTTTTATTTTAACCTGAGAAATGAACAGAGCACAAATATAAAAAGTTTTTCTTTAACTTTTTGTGAACTTAATACAACTTGTAGCCACAATGCAGAGAGCATGGCCAAATAGTTTTATACTTTTCTCAATAGAGATTCATCCTGTTCTTTCACTAGGAAGAGTGGATGAGAGTAGAAATTATAATTCTGTACTTTGTATTTGAATAGTGATTAAGGACTGGGGTTGTACCTCAGTGGTAGAGCGCTTGCCTCAGCACCACATAAAAATAAATAAATGAATAAATAAATAGTGAATAAATAAGTACCTACATAAACAAACAAGTAAATAAAAAGTATTGAGTCCATCTCCAAGTAAAAAAAAACTATTTTAAAAATTAGTAATTAAAGACATTTTTTTCTGGCCTATCTTTTAGGGAAATTTTAAGACTTGGCCTCATTCAAAAAAGAAGGTGAGAGATTAGATTATGACTTTTCAATTTTTATCAAGAAAAAGAAGGATATGAATTTGAAGGACACTTAAAACCTTTTTGAAGTAATTTACCTGTTCTCTAAAGAACAAAAATGACATATTGTACTTTGATAGAATAATTGGTAGAATAACTCATTAACTCCTCAAGAGACTCAAGGAGTTGACAAACATAAAATTCAGCCCAACAGGTATGGGAGGGAAATGTAGTGAAGAAATAGTACCAATGTCCTTTGACAAAGCCTGAAATGTTGAGTGACCCGTCAGTGGCTAACTAGTCTTTTAGGTTGTGATACTACGCTCTAGTTACACACAATCACAATGCTTCTCATTCATTTTCCTCAGCAATCCTGAGTAACTCGCACTTCTCAAGGTCTCATTCACAATGACATCAACCGCTCCTTCCTCAGAGTGCAGCACAGTGCGTAACCCTGCGTCTCCACCTGGGGGTTGGCTGCCATGATGGTGTAGTTGCCGTCGTCATCGCTGGTGGTGGATTCAATGTGCAGAGAACACGTCCCATCTCCTTCTCGCCTCATTTTGCAGTGCTCATTTCTCTTAGAAATCTGCTTCCCATCTTTGAACCAGTAAACCTGAAGTGAAAGATAATCAAGAAGATTATATGTATATGCATGTGTGCATGTATATATATGTGCATATATAATGTTCCATATATCTTTAGAAGATAAAGAACTAGGGAGTAGGGTGAGGCAAGTGTCAACTATCATTTCTACAACATGTTCCTCTTTTCAAAGCACTTGGAAAAAAGGCTATAAAACTTATTTAAAATGATAGTATGATATACCCCTCCATTATATAATACTTAAGTCAAAAATTCAATATAATTTAGGACTAAGATAAAGCTTTTGAGTATTTTATTGTACTTCATTATTAGTTTAGAAGATACCCTAAGAACCAGATGTGTCTTCAGAGGCAAAACAACGAAAACCAGGAAACTGGCTCTTTTCTTATTACTTATATACATATTTAAGTCTCCTGCAGTTGCAGATCTCAGTACCTATGATAGCTCACCATGCTTGAAAGAGAGTATGGTTTAATATACCAAGTTGAATAAGGCTAGAATTAACTAGCTAAATTTCTCATCTAGCCAAAATAAAAAATTTTTCTTCCTGACAAGTTCTGCATATGTCAAGGATATCTCTCAAAGACAGGGGGGATAAAGTACTGGTTGCAACTGCCCTTTCTACTTTTCCTGGTTACCTAACCATAGATAATAACATCAGGCAAATGTTTGTGAAAGTAGAGTGAAGAGATCTCCTGCCACAGCCACACCAGGTGTAAATCCTTCTCTTAGCTGACTTGCCAAAAAATCTGGTGACTCATAAGATTTTTCAGCAGTCAGTGATAATGATATGACATTTTCGGCATTTACCAACCTAATAGTAATAATACAAATATAGCTCGCTTTGTACAACAGGCACCCTATGTGTATTCAATAGATTTTAAATATAATGAAAAATGTTAGACTGATGAGTTTGATGGTTAAGAGAATCAATAGCCCATAGTACAGTGTTGTGACTAAAAAATTTATTCAGAAATTTTATTAAAATTCTAACAAGTCTGATTTCTTTTTGCTTTATTTAATGATCCTATTCCTGATATTCTCATTTTAGTCAAATAACTGGGTTTTGCTCATTTCTCGAATTGATTTTCATTCCCTCTGTAGATACCCAAGAGTATGCTAAGACTGTTTTGAACACACTGTCTATTATTCTGTGCTGTTGGATGGTCAACTGGCTGGTCATCTTCTCCTACCTTTGGAACAGGTATGCCAACAATTTTGCAGGTGAATGTGACCGGAGAGCCTTCTGTAACCCGGAAGTGCTTGAGTCTTTTGTCAAAGATGGGAGCAATACACTTGCCCGTGGGGATCTCGTCGTGTTGGATTTCATCGTCTGATTCATCTACAGGTGTACGTTCCAAGCGAAACTCTATTTCATTCATCAGCCTCTGTTCAAAGCTTGAAATTTTGTACTCCTGTCAAAATGACAAATATGTTTAAAGTTCTATCCCTATGGTGAGGAAGAACATGTCCACCACTACAATTGAGGATGTAACTTACAGATTCAGATATCAGATTTATACTACAAAACTCAATGAAGCAGGCATGTCCCACTGCCAGCCACTTGCCATGGAGCATTAAGGGAAATTTCAGTATTTCTACTAAAATCCCAAACTGCCTTAGTGAATTCTGATTTCTTACCTTGAAACTGGAACTTCAGTAGAATTCTGTAGGGACTAGAGTGAAAATGGAATATAATTTCTATAACTACAGTTAACATTCATTTAAATATGCAGAACTGCCTATAGAGTTTTTGGAAAAGATGTTCTTCCCTGCATTCTGATACATGCCTGCATCACCATGTTCCTGTCTCTTCTAGACATTTTTGTCCTGAATAAACCTCTCCTAGCTCTACGATGGCCTTCACTACATTTCTCAGTTCCCTTAACAACAGAACTATTTGAAGTAACTGTAGGGCTGGGGGTACAGCTCATGAGAGAATATTTGCTCAGCATGCATGAAGCCCTGGGTTTGATCCCCAGCGCCACAAAAAAAAAAAAAAAAAAAAAAAAAAAAAAGCAACTGCAATGAAATACCCCCACCTCTATTGTTACCAGATGGCTTTCTTGTTGCCTACTTTGGTAGGCTACTCCAATTAAGCTTGTGTTCTCACTGTTCCACTGAAAATGCTGCTGTTAGGGTCTGTAAATTAGCCAAACGGAATCATCACTCTTCTGTTCTTACCTTACTTGACCTCTCAGCAGCATAAGTCAGAGTTGACTACTTTTCCTTTTTGAAACATTTTCTTCTATTGGGTTTCATGACACACCATACTGTTTTTCCTTCTTTTTCTCTAGCAGCATCTGATCATTCTCCTCTGCTGGCACCTAATCCTCTGCTCTTGGTGATCTCATTCAATCTCACAGCTGCAGACAGCTTCTGTATGCTGAGGACTCCCAAAGCCCTATTTCCAAGCCTGATTCCTCTCTAGAACTTCAGAATCATATACCCAATGATTAATTCTACATTGTGGTGCTCAATGGGCATCTCAAAATTAGTATGGCTCAAACAACACTCCTGATTTCTGACTCCCAGAGGTGCTCCTAACCTGCTCTTCATCTCAGGAAATGGTGCCACTGAGATTCATTTACTTGGTTAAATGGTTCAACCAGTGCTTCTCATACTGTCTATGGTAAAAACCAGGTTTTGAAAATTTTCTAATTTGTACTTTTGTAAAATAAAAACAAAATAAATTACTAACAAAATGAAATTAACAAGGAAAACAAAATTATTATATTTATGCACATAATATTTCCCTGTTAAATTGCTATAAAAATTCCTTAATGGTTAATTTCCATTTCTGTAGTTATCTCAAGTTGACAGTTTGAAGTTTGGCGCAGGTCTTTGGGACACTCTTTGAATACACTCAGCTAAACCCTAATTTTAAGACTCATCCTGGATTCCTCTTGCTCTCTCTCTCTGTTAAATCCTATCTGTCAAGTTGAAATGAACTCTTCCCAGTCATTTCATCTAAGCTAACTCTCCATTCTAATTCCCCATATAGCGATACTATACTAGCTGGTATTTTTCTTATTTATTGATTGAATGACTATCTAGGTGTCAGAATGTTTGCTTCACAAGAGCAGGAATCTTGGATGACTTTCTTCCCACTCTATTAACATCACCTAGAATAAAGCTGCCCCCTGGCAGGTGTTCAATACATATACGAAGAATGACTGAATACATAAATGACATAAAGGTCATCACTTGCTTCAACCTTACCACATCTTTGAGGAATCTGAACAATGTACTTGGGTTAAGGGTAAAATTTTATTAAAGTGGTGGCTCTATCTATACTACACTTGAATTCAAGTTGTCATTTTTAGTTATGAACACTGGGAGTCAAATTTCATCAGGAAACTTGCAAAAAATAAGAATATGTTTAAGTTAAATTTAAAGAAACTTTCTGCATACGTCCAGCATAAAAGTTGCACTACTGATCCACTGTCAGTTGGATGTGCTTTAAATTCCCAGTACTGAGTTTATGCTGTGGTCTTCATTTTTCCTTGCCTCATTCCGTTTTTGAGTAACTACAGGAGTTTCTGTGTCAGCTGCTTGTAGGTGCCCAAAGGAGAGAATTTTTTTTTTTTTCTGTATGAATCTAGCCAGTATGGAAATTAAATCAGTGATAAATGACCCATCCTTTCCAGGCTCATGAACTGCCACCAAGCTATACCCCTAGCCTAAATAAAATCTTTAATTGCTTTATAAAAGCAATGGAAAAGCTAACTTAAATTTATTTCAGAAGAATATGACATTTGAAAACACAGCCTCATTTCTTTTCTTTAAATATAATTCTCTTAAGGATGATAATTTGACTACTTGAAACATTAGACTTCAGAAGTTTTTTCAAATTGGCAGAGTTGTGGAAAGGCACTTTTCTTCTGTTGAGAACAATACATCCCAATCAGATACAGACATTGTTAAGATAGGGGCTGGCATCTAGAACTCACTGCCCGAGCTCACTACAGCCTTCCTCTACTCTGAGTTCTGAGTCTGAACTGCAGGGGCAAATAATGAAACAGGTTCAAACCTTGAGAGAGGTTCCCCATGTATTTTGGGTATGATGTGTACTAAAAGAAAAAAATTCAGCTGGGCGCGATGGCACTGCCTGTAATCTCAGCAGTATGGAAGGCTGAGGCAGGAGGATCATGAGTTCAAAGCCAGCCTTAGCAAAAGTGAGATGCTAAGCAACTTGGTGAGAACCCTGTCTCTAATTCAAATACAAAATAGGACTGGGGATGTGGCTCAGTGGTTGAGTGCCCCTGACTTCAACCCCGGGTAGGCTCCCCCCATCCCCACAAAAAGAAAAATTTCTTTTTAATGGTGCTAAAGATAGAACACAGGGCCTCACACATGCTGGGTAAGTGCTCTACTACCAAGCCATACCCCTAGCCTAAATAAAATAATATGTGCTGGAGAAAGTATTCTCCCTTCCATTCCACACATAGGCAGATTTGGAACAACAAAGGTTCCTAGATAAACTTGGAGGTTAACATACATAGAGAATGATTTCTTTACTATTTATCTAATAATCACTCATTCCCTTCCTTGAAATAATCAGTGTTTGTAGCCAACTCCCTGACCCTGCTCACAAATTCTTAGCAAGCACCTGCTATATGATAAATACTATGATGAATATGGAAAATGTGACATTTTATAAACACAGACTCTGCCTTCAAGGAGGTTGTATAAAAATACTTTTAATCCAAATTGTATATTTAAGAATAAATCCCTGAAAGATGCACAAACTTATTTTATATTTAAATGTTCAAGTTAACACCAGAGTTTTGCTTAATTTTTGCATGTTTCTAAGTTTTCATCTTTTTAATCAGCTGATTAAAATGGATTGTTAATGCTCGTTTTGGTAGCACATATACTAAAATTGGAATGATACAGAGATTAACACAGGCCCTGTGCAAGGATAACAAGCAAATTTGTGAAGTGTTCCATATTTAAAAAACAAATAAAAGGGGGCTGGGGTTGTGGCTCAGCGGTAAAGTGGTTGTCTAGCACGTGCAAGGATCTGGGTTCGATCCCCAGCACCACATAAAAATAAATAAAATAAAGGCATTGTGTCCAACGATAACTAAAAAAAAAAAAAAAATTAAAAAAAATAAATAAATAAAATAAGAGGCTGAGATTGTGGCTCAGTGGCAGAGTACTTGCCTAGCATGTGTGACACACTAGGTTTGATTCTCAGCACCGCATATAAATAAATAAAATAAAGGCTCATTGACAACTAAAAAAAATATTATAAATCAATAAAATGCATTGCTACCATAGCAGGTACTATCTACAATCAGAATCTATGTAGTCAAGTGAAGATTTTTCCATTGTTATGCAATAAACCCAAACTTTTCTATTTGGTTAAAGGTTTTATATCTTACCTGAAACTAATGAGAATCTCATAGTTGTGGGTTAATTCAGCAAATACCCACTGAATACTTATTCTGTGCCAGGCTTAACAGGGATGTAACAATGGACAAGACAATCCCTAATCACAGCACCCAGGGAGCTCATAACTGGTGCCTCCTGGGTGAGCTCATGGCAGAGGACATGTGGACACTGTCCCAGCAGCCAGACTTCTACAATGCCAATGGCCTTACAGTATGTTCCAGAAGGCCACTATATAATAATTAGAAACGGAATGGATGTCATGACTATTTGCTCACAAAAGAGGATTGCCATAAAGAATTCACCATAAGAGATGAAAGAGGTAAGATTTAAATAGAGGAAATGACAGAGCAGCTTAGAGAAGAAAGAGATCAGAGGAGCAAAAAGCCAGAATAAGCATCAAGGTACTTACCCTCCCCTCCCCCATCCTCCAGGGCAGTATCTGGGAATTACAGACAGTTTCTAAAGAAGCATTAATGAAACAGGCAGGGGTGCGGGGAACAGAATAAAGAGATGAGATGGTTTCCAGAGAAATGAGGCCAGAGAAGAAAGCTGAAAGTTGAAATATAACATTAGATGAGGGGGGTGGGCAAAAATTTAGAAATGAACAATCAATGGTATTTGCTGGTTGCAGAACATCATGCTGAGTCAAGAGTGAATTAAAATCACTGCTCATGAAGGCTCCATTCCATTTTGTAATCCTGGGTTTCTTTGACCTCTAAGATTCCCCACATTAACTTAAACTACTTAGATTTAACTGGTGGCTGGCCAATCAAGATCCACTAGTGATGAATGCTACCCAAAAGGAAGAAATGATCCAGCCTAAAAAGAAATCAGGGCACCCCTCTCTTGGCTTACCCATCGCACAAAGACACTTGGTTGACAGTTTAGAAAGCTAAAAATTTTAGTAAATATGAACACCTAAAAGGATGACACCATTATATTTCACAAAGTTCTAAGAATCAATGGCAAATGTTAATTGTTAATTGGAAAAATGATGTAAAATGAGAGCAGGCAGACTCTGAAATGTTACAAAAGAGAAATACTTTTGTGGATATATCAAAGAAAAGTAGTGGATATATCAAAGAAAGGGGAGGAGATTGTTTATAGTGAGTGACATTCATCATGCAAGGACTTCTGATTTATTTTCATGCTCAGCACAATGTGGTAATGCTAGACCACAAGTATGTTCTAGAATAATTATTATTATTCACTTGTTATGTTAAAAGCACAAGAGAAGCCAGCTGTCTCAACCTAAAAGTTTTCAAAGTAAAATAAAGCAAAAACAAATGCATATTCTTCTAAAGCAATCATTTGTTCACCACCACCCAAATAATAGGAAAGTGAGAAAACAGATTGACTCCTTTGTCCCCAGACTGCAAGTGTAAATAGCTATTAATTCACATATTTCTTTATGATTGTTCTCCAATCATCCATGTTCTTACACTTTTCTAAGTTAACTTTCTTAACCTTAACAATTCTCCATGACATTTTCATCATCATTTCCTAAGGCAGCAATGCACAAAACAATACCATAATATGGTCATCATTTAATTTCTTCAAACTTTCTCAGGATTGATGTCTGTCAACCTAATGCAAACATTCTATCTCACACAGCTTCTTAGTTTCATAAATTTCATTTTTATAGCTTGGCTTTCATTGTCCACAGTATAGAATGAAGTCTAAAACCAATTCTGTAATGAAGTGATCATAATTCTCAGGATAATGATTCTCAGAAGAAGACTGATGTGTATATCAGAGACAATTAGATAGAGAGGACTGAGAGGCTTTCAGGGACTTCCCAGTTCTTGCTATGGACCCTGAAGTTAGTTCACAGTGAGGTTTAAGAGAGAGTTCTTCTGGGTCTTTGGTACTCAACTCGTGGAAGATCATGTTTACATGTTCTCACATCTCAGGTAATTAAGAGAAACATCCTACTTTCCTGGGAGTTGGGCAATGGATTCGCCTGGATTTACCTACAGAGAAACTAAAAAAGTAAAATCAAACAGCTGATGTGTGAGCTGGTGTCATTTTTACAGGATTCTAATTGATCTCTCTCTGCCTTGTAAAAGATATAGGCTGAACACAGCTCTTATTTCAATGACACCTAGAAGGATTAACAACCACAAATGTGATGACAGCATCATAGGAAAACAAATCTGTGTTTGACAGAGCAACATTTGTGGGACTTGAAAGTAATTGTCATCAAACTGAAAAAGGCTGTTGCATTTCAAGGAAAACGAAAAGTTTCCAGGAAAACAGGGATCTAGTTCTAGTTCCACCACTAACTAACCACTTGATGACTGTTTCAGTTTCTTACTTAGGGGATGGAAGGGAAAAATAGCTGATTTGGCATTTGCAGAGATAATATATGAGAAATTTATTTAGAGAAATTTAAATATTCTGCTTCAGTTCAGTAATTTAAAAATCAAAATTTAAGCTGGGTGGGGTGGCACGTGTCTGTAATCCCTGTGTCTCAGGAGACTGAGGCAGAAGGATACCAAGTTCTAGGCCAGCCTCGGCAACTTAGCTAGGCCCTAAGCAATTTAGCGAGACTCTGACTCAAAAAATGAAAGACCTAGGGACTCAGGTTGTGGCTCAATGGTGAGGCACTGGGTTTGAGTCTTAGCACCACATAGAAATAAATAAAATAAAGGTCCCTTGACAACTAAAAAATATTTTTAAATAAATAAATAAAGTGGCTGGGGATGTAGCTCAGTGATTAAGTGCCCCTGGATTCAATCTCTGGTACCAAAAAAAAAAAAAAAAATTCAAAATTTAAAAGGTTTTAAGTAGCATATTTTCAAAAGATTCTGCTCAGTTGAAGTTGCCTAATGTATAACACAATAGCAAAATATTGCATATCTATGACTCCGTTGGAAGTAAGAGAAACACCAAAGAAAACAGCATGTGGTCAGGAAAATCTGGAGCTTTGTTTCTAATTTGCCCCTTATGGAACAAATTCTGCAATATTTGGCATATTGTTTTGACTGAAATTTTGTTATATTTCAAAATAGATTTTATCAGTTTTCATCTTGGGGAATAAACCAAGAGTTGAAATGCAAGCCTGCATTAAATATTAACCATTTGATTATCAAAACCACACCACATAATCTATCTTTCTTCTGTTTGCATGATGCTCACAGGCTTTCCTTTCCTCTTTGGTGAAACAGGATGTTGCCTGATGGCTGTTTCAGTGATTCAACCCAATACAAAAACTGAGAGGAACTTGTGATCACACCTCAGGGTACCTAAAGTTGAAGGATGTCAAGTGAAAGACAGCTTAAAACTCAAAGTTCCTAAAAGTCTCAACATCTCAAGACACAGATATCAAAATATCTCAGATGTTATGGTGTTTGTCTAAGCTGAGCTGAGGATTGATGGAATAGACAACAGACACTCTCCCTGCTTCTTGAATATTATAGTTTCCTCTTATGCATGACTTTGCTTTTCACAGTTTCAGTTTCCTGCAGTCAGCTGGGTTCCAAAAATATTAAATCGAAAATTCCCCAGAATTAAATTTAAAAGTTTTAAATACATTTTATAACAGTATGTTATTATAATCAGTTTTTTACTGCAGTACTGGAGATGGAATCCAGGGGCACTTTACTACTGCGATTCATCCTTAGTCCCTTTCATTTCATTTTCAGACAGGGTCTCACTAAATTTCCCAGACTGTCCTCAAACTTGAATCCTCTGTCCTCAGCCTCCTGATCCCTAGGATTACGGGTGTGTACTACCATATCCAGTTCATTTTATTTTATTATTAGTTATTGTTGTTGATCTCTTACTGAGTCTAATTTTAAAATTAAATATTGTTGCCCAGTGCGATAGATAGTGCATGCCTATGATCCCAGTGGCTCAGGAGGCTGAGGCAGGAGGATTGTGAGTTCAAAGCCAGCCTCAGCAAAAGTGAGGTGCTAAGCAACTCAGTGAACCCCGTCTCTAAATAAAATTCAAAATAGGGCTGGAGATGTGGCCCAGTGGTCAAGTTCCCCTGAATTCAATCTCTAGTACCGCCCCCCCCAAAAAATTTAAATATTATTATAGCTATGCACATATAGGAAAAAACAGTATATGTGGGGATGGATACTGTCTGCAGTTTCAGCATCCACAGAGCATTTTGGACAGTATCTCCTGCAGATTAGTAGAGAATACTGTATATTCTATCCTAGGCAAACACATAAACATGTAAAATGAATTAACAATGGGGTAATCAAGAACTGCAGATTCCTGCACGTGAGCTTCCTGTGTGAGTCTTAGCTTGTGCTCTACCACCTAAGCTGTAGCATCAACTTCACTGAGGTCAGATGACCTAAGTATGCAAGGACTGAATTAAATAAAATTACATTCCTTACAATAAAATTCCATTCAAGCTACCAGAATCCAACAATCTTACCTGCTGGTTTGATCTGACATCGCTGAAACTCATTTTTTTCCCCAAGTCTAGAATCACTGCATTCTTAGCTTCACGAATGTAATCATCACTCATTGGTTGAGGAGACTTTGTATTTTTTTTCATTAATCCCTGGGAGGGTCTATAAAATAAATTCACACAGAACACATCATGAAGAGCATGAAGCATTGTACAAAGGCCTAGAAATCAGATACCAGTAGTTATTAGGCACTTGTGGGATTAAGCACTATACAGAGAATCTGTTTCTAGAGATATATTTTTAAATTTTTAGTTATTAAAAATCATTCAAAGCTCAAGTTGAAGTTTTTCTTTTTTGTAAACCTTATTAATTCCTTATAATCACAAGGATTATAATTTGCTTTACTTTTAGAACACAACCAATTTGTAGGATTCTATTTCCCACTGAGTTTGCTAGTTTCATTGTTAACTAATTTTCCTAAGTCATTTTGTTTCTTTGTTATTATTACATTATTTTTTTCTTGTGGATGGAAGAAATATGTGTTTTCTGACCTATGTTAGTCAAATTTTCTGATTTCCAAATATGGAAGTCATTTAATTCTTTTTAAATAAATTTCTTGTGGAGCCCTCTGAATTTCTATTTTACTTTGGAGTCAGTGTCAGAAACTGCTAGTGCCTGCCAGCATTCACATCCTCTTCTTTGGCACAAAACAAATACATCTCCAGGCTCCTTGTAATTAGACAGACATGCTGACAGAGGTATAGCTAATAGGCCTGATAGAAGGGATGTAAACTTCTCGGCTATGTGTTCCAACTTCTCCTGTGTGCTATCTTCCCTCTTTCTCTTTCCACCAACCAAATGAAGAAGACTCTTAAAGACCTGGGAAATGGAGGGGTCCTGGGTGCCTGAATGACAGAATGGAAAAGACATCCCATAAACACGGTATAATCACACATTTCCAGCTTCAACTTGAGGTGTGAAACATATCCTTCAAGTGAGTCATGTTTAGAGACACAGGGAAATACTTAATAAGAACTAAATCTTTCGACTCAGTGAATAATGTTTACAAAATAATAACGTGCCAATATAATTTACTGCTTTTGAAAATGTTTAGACTTGATCTCTAGAAAAAATAGATTTAATTGTGATTATAGAATAAAAAAAATCATTCAAAGCAATCATGCCCTGTGTTCAAGGTCCTTGAAACCCATTTTTTTTGTCTAACAGAGAGGATTTATCTAGGAATCCACTAAACAAGACTCTTGCCCCAGACCAGGCTATTCTAGGCATAGGTTCCCACTTAACTGGCAACTCTTCCATCAAAAAACTTTAATGACACTTACGTGGATGGTGCACTTTTAGGTAGTCCCATGGCATTGGTGGGTGGGATGACAGGGAGAGATGGCAGAACAGAGCTGAGGAAAGCCACTGGGTTCTGAATCCGGTTGGTGGGAGAGACAGGAGTTGGTGACACACAGTGAGGCTGAAACTGGTTTCCACTAGGGATGGAAAACACAAGTGGTGGTGGTGCTGGCTCTGCTGGACCTGGAGGGGGTGGCTCATTTGAGGTGGAAATGGAGCCTGGAGATTTGGTTTGCACAGAGGGGTGAGAAAGTAAGAGGCTTTCTTTGCTCACTGTCCTCTGAATGGGTTGGGAAGTGCTGCTCAAGGTGAACACTGGAGAGCTGGATGGGGACACAGTGGCTGCGGTGGTACTCGAAGAGGGGAAGAAATGCTTCGGCCGGGCCAAGCTGAATGTCTGTGATGGAGGGGCCTTCACCTGCTTGCTGGAGGTGGTTACTGCTGGGGGAGCCACGGAGTTCAAAACACTCATGTTGAAAGGAAACTCTTTAGGCGATGAAGGAGATGGGTTTTGCAAATGTTGTTGTTCTAGTAGGACTTGGTTATGAAGTTGTTGTAACTGAGTGGAGTCACTGCACACAAAACAAGAGTGGAGAGAGAGGAGAGAGGCATTACCATCAGCCTCACCCTTCAGAAAATGTATATGG
Source organism: Ictidomys tridecemlineatus (assembly GCF_052094955.1). Lineage (NCBI taxonomy): Eukaryota > Metazoa > Chordata > Mammalia > Rodentia > Sciuridae > Ictidomys > Ictidomys tridecemlineatus. Next base: position 53,295,927 of record NC_135477.1, read on the forward strand.
ACTGTTTATAACCTGATGCTGATTATGAACCCACAACCAGAGCAGCAAGAAATCAGCTTATCAATTACTGGTGAGTTTGTCTTTCCTTCTTCCTCTAAGGGTTTTATGGCACATTGTATTCTTTGTGCTGTGACCCTGGAGTTGTGCAACATAGAATGTCTATAAATTAGAAAAAGAGAGAGAGAGAGAGAGACAATGTTCCTTACTATCCCAACCTTGGATAGGTGCTGAGCTATGCACAGGTGTGAGTTCCTGCCAGGGCTGATTTCTCTGAGACAATATGCTGTATTAATCACTTTTCTTTCAAGGCCTGTGCATGCCAAGCACACACTTCGCCATTGAGCTACAACCCTCACCTCTTGATTTTTTTTTAAATGTTTTGGAGTTTAACACCTTTTTTCCTTCTTTTCATTAACATTTCCAATATATCATAGGTGGAAAGGGTGACTTCACAAAATAAAGACTGAGTTTTATTTTCATTACTGCTGTGGAGTGCTACAAATTGAGTAATCCTTTGCTCATCTATAAAAAAAAAAAAACAACTCTTTGTCCTAAATAAAACTAAGAATTCAAGAGCATTGGTTCCTTGGCACAGTAACTTTCTCTCCTTCCTCCCCCTCTCCCTCATATTAGAAGTGAGTTCTTAAGCCAAGAGAATAAGTAGTATAATTAAAATTTAATTAAGCCTTTTCATTGCTTCATAATTGAAAAATTAATCGATCAAAAGAAGCAGAAATACCTCTGTTGTATTTTTCTCCGAAAAATATAAACAGTAAACATCATTTCTGCTGGTATTTACTTTTCTGATGATATGAAAGTAAAAAAAAAAAAACCTTTTAATTTTTAATGGATCTCATATTTGGCAGGTCATATTGTGATTGATGTAGAATAAAGTGTTATGTGGTTTTCAGAACATGTTTGTAGTCTAAGTAAATTTTAATCTGATGACATTGCAGAAATATTGAACTATGGTTATAAGAATTGCAAAGGTAATGCATGAATAATTATCTTAGGGGAGGAAAGGATGATAAGGAAAGGCCAGGAAGTCATTTGGTATTGAATTGCTCTTATTTTTCTTTATTTTCCATTGGATAAAAGCTAAGATCCAGTTTTCTCCTACAAGTAAGAAGTTAAATGGCCTGTTAGCCTCTACCGTTCAGTGGACCTTATTGGGTTAGAGAGGTTCACAAACCTTAAATAAAATGATACATAGGATTTAGGGTCAAATTATTTTGATTGAGATTCTGAAAGAATTCAGTTGAGACTATGTCTTTGAAAAGTTTTTTTTTTTTTTCATTGAAAGAACCTCATCTTATTTCAGAGAGGTCTTTCAACAGCTGTTTGAATTAGCTTATTCATTATATCAGGACAAGGAATTGATTCCAATCTTTTTTTTTTTTTTTTTTTTTTGGTACCAGGGTTTGAACCTTAACCACTGAGCCACATCCACAGCCATTTTATTTTTTTATTTTTCAGAGAAAGGGTCTCACTAAGTTGCTTAGGGCCTAGCTAAGTTGCTGAGGCTGGCTTTGAACTTGCAATCCTCCTGCCTCAGCCTTGTGAGCCAGTGGGATTACAGGTGTGTACCACAGCACCCAGCTCAAAAACTTTCATTGAGTCTTCTGAGTGTCTACCTTGCTAGGTTGAAGATATAAATATGCCTGAGAGCTTTTGAGTACTGACAAATCTAGTGGGACATACATACATCCAATGCTGACATATAATAACCAGTGATTATTTACAAATAACATCTGGAATCTGTTATTTCCTAATGAAGGCACAAAATGCAATGAAAGAGTGAAAGAAGAGAAGATGAATCACCATACATACTAGTTCAAAAATCCTGAGTGATTCCTCTTGTGCCAAGTAATACCCTGCCAATAAATTGCTATAAACTCAGCTGCTCATTTCTAGTTGCTATGCAGATTTCTGATATCAGGTTTATACTAAGGCTTTCTTAGTTTATACTAAGGCTTTCATATATTTATCAACTCTCTTCTCTTACTTAGTTTAAATGGATGGATAGAAAGACATATTGAGTCCTAATTCTGACTCAATCCCTATTATGTGTGTGACTTTGGGTAGTCTCAGGACTTTTCTGATCCAGAGTCCCTTATAAGTAAAATAGTAATAATATCTCAGTATTGTTGTGAGAAGTGATGGCTCTGTGTGTGTGTATGTGTGTGTGACTATAAAAGTCAATTTTCAAAATTTGTAAGAATGAACATTTGTGTTTCAGAATGATAAGGATATGAAAGAATTTATTAGGGATTTTGAAAAAAAATTGTTTTTGGCACTGGAGATTTAACCCAGAGGTGGTTTATCGCTGAGCCCTTATTATTTTTTTTTTAATGATGTTTCTTGATAGGTTGCTTAGGGCCTCACTAAGTTGCTGAGGCTGGTCTCAAACTTGAAATCCTCCTCGCTCATTCTGCCGAGTTACTGGGATTACAGTTGTACACCACCATGCACAGTAGGAATTTTGAAATTTTGAGATAAAATGTCACATAATCATAACACAAGAAACTTGAGTATTAAGTACTTTTGAAAGCCTTTTTGGCATCAATGCTGGGCAGTGTGTTCTAGAGTTAGCTCTTTCTGGCTCAGAAAGACAACTAGAGTGCATCTCCTCCAAACTACTGATTCAGTGTCCTCCTTTTGTAATTTGAAATCTGCAATGGTGGGAGGAAATTGGCAAATGCTAAACATTATGGATGTCTCATCCTGTCAGTTTTTAAACATTTCCAAGGACATCACTGAGTAATATAAGTAGATGGGCTATGGTTTTTGAGGTGCTCACTGACTGGTAGCACATTATAGTCACCTGGAAACTGTAAAATATAAACAAACCTCACTGATTTAGGTACCAATACCCAGAGAGTTAATTGGCCTAGGAAGGGATCCAGGTCCAGTTATTGTTATCTTTTGTGAATGTAAGTCAGTTGTTCTTAAAGTTCAGCCAGATTTAGTATATCCTGTAGGGCTGGTTAAAACACAAACTCTGGGCCTACAGTTTCCAATTCAGAGTGATACTCTTACCATAAGGTCGTAGGTGATCTTACATGCATGCAGGATTCAGAACCAATGTTTTAGAGAAACACTTGTCCCCAAAGCTTAGGCTTTCCCAGTATATCCTGACTTTTGTCTGACATTTTACATTTACATTTTAAATGTTAACTATTGATTTTGTTTCCTGGGTATTGAAGGTAGAAATTCAGGTCATTTCTCTAATTCTAACAAATGGTTACCAAATTGGTTGCACATTAAAATAATCCATGGAGAGATTCTGGTTCAATTGAGATGGAAAGCATAATTCTTTAAAAAAAAAAAACTTCCATATTTTATTCTAGAGTATAAGTAGGATGAAAAATCACTGCTTTGAACAGCTTGATATTCAAGTAGGAAATTTCAAAGTCAGACTTATCTAGGCTTTGATGATATGGTGTTTAAGAATGACAGCCTCCATTCCTGGGGCAGTTTTAAAATTGACATTATCTCTATTTTCCATATGAATGACAAACTGAAGAAATAAGCAAAACACTATATCCCTGAGAAGAATGAGTCTATATTTTTAATGCAAAACTTGTGAGGTTAAAACCAGTGGGATTAAAATTAGTAAGAGAAATTCCAACACAATGAAATGACAAATGTTTGAGGTGATGGATATGCTAATTACTTGATTCAATCAGTACACATTATATTCGTGTATTGAAATATCACACTTTACCCCATAAATACGTGCAATTATTCTGAGGCAATTTTTAAAAAACTGGCAAGAAAAGGTTATAGGCATGTGGATTTATAAAAGGTGTGTATGTGTATGCGTGAAGATACATACATATACATTCACACTTACACTAGTGTAAAATATGTACACACAATTAAGAGAAGACTTAAGGAAGGCAAGAAATACCAAGGAAGTATATAGAGCTTAAGACTATATTTTTAGAGGGTACCACTACATAAATTAGCAGAAAGAATTTTTTTTAACTAATTAGAAATCTCATATGTCTACTTAATTCTCCTCTTCATAAAGAACCTGATTTTATTCATGGTGGCAGTATGTGCAGCTAACTTTGCAATTATTATACCATATGCCTAAATTTTGGCCAATGAGATATAAGCAGAAGATTTTTGATGACACCTCTAAAAAGATTCCTTAAAAGGGCTTCTGACATTAAGAATGTGACTCCTGGGCTGGGGTTGTAGCTCAATGGTAAAGTTCTTGCTTAGCACATGTGAGGCACTGGGTTCAATCCTCAGCACCACAAAAAATTAATTAATTAATTAATTAATTAAAGGTATTGTGTCCACCTACAACTAAAAAAAGAAAAAAGAAAAAAAAAAAGAATGTGACTTTTGCCCATTCACTCTTCCTGCTACCTGAAATGCAAACATGATGACTAGATGATCATCAGCTATCTTGGACTACAGAAGGTCCCTAGCATTGGAGATAGCAGATGGGAAAGAGAGGAGACTTTTCCCCCCTGTACTATGTTCTGGGAATTGAACCTAGGAGTGTTCCAACACTGTGCTACACCCCCGGCTCTTTTATTTTTTATTTTTAGAAAGGTTCTCACTAAATTGCCCTTGAACTTGCGATTCTCTTGGCTCAGACTTAGAGTCATTGGGATTATAAGTGGTACCCCATGACTGGCGGACACTGGGCTCTTCATGACTATGTAACTACCAAAACAGCCCCAGAATGCCCTGCTTACTTCCCTTTTTGTAGAGAAAATAAACCCTCATTTGTTTATTTTGGCTTTCTGTAATATGAAGCTCCATTTAACCCTAACCAACATACCTAATAGCCCCTAACACAGTCCCTGAGTAAAAGAAATCCCTACAAAGAAGGCAATCCCCAAGGACGTTGTTTGGAGTTACCTATTCCCCACAACTCCCTCCTTTGAGTACTTCCATACATGATTCCTGATCTTTTCTTCCTTCCAAACAAATCCTCTGCACAGCTAGGTTGGGGTGGTCACCTGACCAGTCTGGACCAATTAGAATTTGGAATCAAGCTGCTGAGAACAAGTAAATCAGGTGTGGTATTTGGCACAGATCATGTTAGAGAGGGGGAACTTAGTCATGATGGGTCACAAAAGAATTGATAAGTCTGCCAAATGGTGAAGAATAGAGCAGATATGTAAAGAAAAACAAAGAGACACTCAGACAGAAGGTGAGTCAGTTGGATGAGCTTCAGTGAGTCACAGGCCAGGAGGCCTAGCTCCCAGCTCTCCAGTTCTTTTGCAGGGAGAGTTTTGTTTTCTGTTCCTGTCTATATCCCTTCAATAATCTCCTTCCTTCTTTTTACTTTAAGTGGATTTTTGCTTCCTGAGACTGGCAGAACTTTGAGGGCACTGAGACATTTATGGAAGTGACTTGCTTAGACACATTTTATAAAATTGAATTTTATGCCCAGAATTTTGCCTTATGTGTTAAGAATATAGAACTGAAACAGAGGGATGATCTAAATAAACCTTCTCTCTTAGTTCCTGAATAAACCCTCTAGCCTTCACCTGCTCTTAGTTACTTGTTTCTCATGATGGTAACAGTTGATGACATTTGTCTCTCTCCTTTTTATTTTTATTTTTTGCATTGCTGGGTATAACACAGAGCTCTGCATATGCTAGGCAAGCACTTTACCACTGAGCCAAACCCACAGCCCCTACAGTTGATGAATTTTGATCTGATCACCCTTCCCCACGTCTTAGCCAATAAACATCCCCAAACTTTATTTTTAGGGAGGCAGATTAAGACTTGATCTCCCATCTGCACACCTCATGAATGAACTCTCTTTTGCAAAACTCTTGGTTTCAGTGATTGGCATGCTGTGTGGTGGGCAACATGGGCCTGCCTGGTTCAGTAACAAAACTAAACAGCATGACTTGTGTCCCATGAACATTTCATGGTTAGTAGTGAGCAATTCATAGTGGGAACACTATTGCTGTAGATGTTCTTGTTGATACTTAAAAAGTTTTGTGGAATTATAAACATAATTTCTATCATTTTGTTGTGTAGATGAAACTGAACATACTAGTATCATGCTTTGTATTTTTTATTTTTTAATGGTACTTGAGATTAAACTCAGGGGCACTGGACCACTGAGCCACATCCCAGCCCTGTTTTATTTTTATTTTTTTAGAGATGGAGTCTCACTGAGTTGGCGTAGTGTCTTGTCCTTGCTGAGGCTGGCTTTGAACTCTCAATCCTCCTGCCTCAGCCTCCCAAGCCTCTGGGATTACAGGAGTGCACCACTGCACCCAGCTATTCTTTGTATTTGCTTTGGTTTGTATGATCATCAAACATTGCCACACAGCTCTGACAGAGGTTCTCTAGAGAGTTATGGTACAACCACAGTTTCTGGGTTGAATCACAAAACCATCACTTCTTTCATCCAGTGATATTTATATAAAACCTACTATGATTAATATAGTGTATCCAGCAATAGCAGAGAACTATCTAAAAAAAAAAACTAAATAGCTTTCCATAATCACTACAAAAGCTTAAATTGAAGCAGAAATGGGAAACACAAGGTTGAAATCACAGACTATCAATGTTACTAGACAGAAGAAAGGGCTTTAGAAAAAGAGCACAAATAGGGTGTGGTGGTGCACGCCTCTAATCTTAGCAACTTAAGAGGATCACAAGTTGGAAGCCAGCCTCAGCAACTGAGTGAGACTCTGTCTCAAAACAAAACAAAAAGGGATATAGCTCAATGATAGAACACCTGTGGGTTCAACCTCCAGTACTGAAAAATAAATAAATAAATAAGAGTATAGACATTTACCCAGAGAACTCTGACCTTAGACAAGTGTCTTTCTGAACAGTGTTTTGAGGTAGAACATTAATAACATGGATGATTGTGAAAGTAAATCCACAGTGATGTAAGGATATACTTTTTTTGGGTACTGGGGACTGAATTCATGGATACTCGGTCACTGAGCCACATCCCCAGCCCTATTTTATATTTAATTAGAGACAGGGTCTCACTGAGTTGCTTAGTGCCTCGACGTTGCTGAGGCTGGCTTTGAACTTGAGATTCTCTTGTCTCAGCTTCCTGAGCCACTGGGATTATAAGTGCACCACCGCAAGGATGTACTTTTACAATGTACTTGATGCATATTTTCTTGTTTGATAATTCCCTTTTCCAAATCCATCATTTAAAAAAATTTATATATATATATTAGTTGTTCATGACCTTTATTCTACTTATTTATTTACATGTGGTGCTGAGAATAGAAACCCAGTGCCTCATATGTCAGGCAAGCACTCTACCACTGAGCCCCAACTCCAGCCCCAAATCCATCATTTTTAAGAAGATTAGACTCAACATACTCTTGGTTATTCATTCTAATTTTTTTACTTACAGTTTGGGTTTGGCCAGAACTGGAGGGGGCTCTTTGACGGGTGAGGAAGGCTCTGGGATTTTTGTGGCCTGTCCGTTGAATCTCTCCGGGAAGGAATTGGGCCTGGTCTGGTTGGTGGTTGCAACTCCACCCTCAGAGGATGCTTCGCTTCCTTTGTCATCTTCAGGCAGGTTGAAGTGTACACGGAGCCCAATCCTGGAGCTGGACCGGGGTTCATTATGATTCACCAGAACCCCTTCTAGTTTGGGTTTGGGGGCCTGTTCCACAGAAGGAGGCTCTGGGTTGGGTGGGGATGGCTGTTGATCAAGAACAGCCAGGTTGGTGGTGGAGTTGGCGGGGTGAAGAGACCCATTATTGCTGAGGTCTTCATTTCCTGAAAGGACAATCACATGACCTGAATTGTTAGCCTTACCCAACAAGGTTGAATGGGATTGTAACCTCAGGTTGGGGCACATGTACGAAAGGGACAGTAATCAAACCAGGTAAGTGTACAATGGAAAAATGTTTGGCAAAAACACATCAGAATCTGGGGTGTTAAAGAAAGGTGAGGATGCAGGAAAATAATAAATTCAAAATCTATGTACTTAGCTGTGGATATTGCTCAGTAGTAGAGCACATACTTAGTAGTCTACAGGCTCTGGGTTTGATCCCCAGCACCACCAAAAACAAAAACAAAAAGCCAACAAAACAAAATGAAAAATAAGCAATTTTTTTGGAAAGAAGTTTGGGTGTTTAAGACAGGCATGGTGGTGCACATGCACCTGTAATTCCAGTGGCTCAGGAGGCTGAAGCAGGAGGATCAAAAGTTCAGAGACAGCCTCAGCAACTCAGTGAGGCCCTAAGCAATTTTGCGAGACCCTGTCTCAAAATTAAAAAAGTGTTGGGGATATATAGCTCAGTGGTTAAACGCCCATAGGTTTAATCCCTGATGAAAAAAAAAAAAAAGATTTAGGGCTGGGGTTGTAGCTCACTAGTAGAATGCTTGCCTCACACACGTGAGGCTGTGGGTTTGAACCTGAGCACCACATAAAAATAAATAAATAAATAAAAATTTAGGTGTCTAGTCATCCATATAACACCAAGGAAGGCTGAGGATGTAGTTCAGTGATGGAGAGTTTGCATACCATACACAAATCCCTATGTTTGATCCCCAGCACAGCAAAACAAAACAAAAACAAACAAAAAACCCTAAGGAGAGGTTTTCTTATGAAGTATGAAAGCAATAGCTGAAAAACTGAGGTGGTACAGGTGGTGGCTTTAAATACAATAAGAAATTGAATATTGGACATGATTCAAGAACATTTTTCTTAATTAAATTCTTTTTTGATTCATATGTGAAACACTAAGGAAGGATGACAAACTCTGCACACTCACACTCCAACTCAGTCTAAACTATTCTGGCACTTAAGAAGCCTTACCTCTCACGTCCAGCTGTGCAATGCTTGACACTGTGCCATATTTATTGCTTGCAGTACATGTGAAGCAGCCAGAGTCTTCTGCAAACACTTCAGCAATGACCAAAGTGCAAATTTCCTCTACATGTCAATAAAACAGAATTATTACTGATTTAATCATGAAAGTGAAATTACAGAATTTACTAATATCAATTAGATGATTCTACAAAAGACAATACGAGTAAAAAGGGGCTGGGGACTTGGCTCAGTGGTAGAGCATTTGCCTAGCATGCATGAAGCCCTAGGTTTAATCCCACAGCTAAGTACATAGATTTTAAATTTATTATTTTCCTGCATCCTCACCTTTTTTTAACACCCCAGATTCTGATGTGTTTTTGCCAAACATTTTTCCAGCTTTAAGGTAAGCTGGCTCCTCTTAACCTCAGGTGATGAATCATGATTGGTAAACCAGTCATGCTAACTATTCTTGTTAAGTGGTAGTATGTAACACTATCTGGTCAATGAGATGTCATGGAAAATCTGCTAGAGAGTTTCTGGGAAAGTTTTCCTTGCCCTTTAAAGGGAACAGAAGCTAGTGCAATTTCCTGTTTTTGCCTCTGGATGTTGTCATGTGGTTGTGATACCTGGAACTGTGGCAGCCATCTTAGGTCCAAGAGTAGAAGCAGCCTAAGAGAATATTCTGCTGATGGCAGAATGCAAAATGGAAAAAAGGCTTGGCCTCTGATGATCTCTAAGCTGCTAAAGTAACCAATACCAGGACTGCCATTTCTTAGGGAGTCTTATTATGTGAGAAAATACCTTTTTTATTATTGTTTAAGCTGTTTTTATTTAAGTCTTCTTTACTTGCTATCTAAAGAACCATAAATCATGTAGAAGCAAAGTTTGATTTTGGTGACTCTCAGACCTTATTCTAAACCCTTGGCCTATGCTGCCTTTTCTGTTCCCTTTTCCAAACATTCACACTCTTTATCTTTCAGCAATCCATTCTCAGAAAATGATCTTATAAAGTTATTCACAGGACACTATACCTGCCTGATATTCTGCCTGTGTTCTGTCTCCAAATGTATTTGCATTATACAAGATGGGAGAAAGAACTTTCTAGCTGCGGAGTTTTCAGTCATGGAACTGAAAAGGGCAGGACCTGTTTGGGTTTATTTTGGGGGTGATTCCGAAGCTATTTTGTGTATTTGACTGCCTAATGAAAACTCCCACTCTGATCGGATGTATCAAGGGGTTTGATAGTAGCTAGCAATGAGCAGTGAAATGCAGGCAAGGTCACAAGTGTTCTTTAAATTACTTTAGGGTTCTTCTTTAAACTACTTCCAAAGTAGACAAGAAAGCAAAGGGTGGTAGTTAATTTGTAAAAAATAAAATAAATAGAAGCAAAAGGAGCTAATTGGGAAATATGTCAAGAGAAAAGGATTAATGGTACTAACTCTTGACAGGGTCTATTGACGTTGACATAAAGCTAGGAATTATGGCTATCAGTGTCTCCAATTATCTGGGAAGGAAGATTCCTTTCGCTCTAAGGTAACTTCTGACCAGCTAATGACCATGCCCACATTAACATGAGATTGACTTGTAAATGAAGCCACCTAAATAGGAAGGCCACCATGACAGTTCTGGAGAGGACCAACTAAAGTCAAAAACTCCCCCCTCCCCACCACTGAAGAAGGAGATGAACACCTGATTGTCAAAGAGTACGGAAGGTGGTCCCCACTTCTGGTAAACATCAAACAGTAGAAATAAAATTGGGGACAATATTGTCTCCTTTGTTCTCTACTTGGAGACGGCCCATTCTCTCTCTTGAGAGTGTTTTTGCTTAAGCCTCACTTTTCTTTTACTTTATTTTCCCCTCATTTTCACTTCCCATAAAGTTCTCTTGTATGATGTTTGCTATCTGACTTTACATTTTCTCTTCATCAGAACAAAAGAATCGAGGTTTGAGTTTTAGCTGCCTGCTTTCCTGTTTCAAAAGGCCCGAACATTTTTGAAGGGCAAAGTACCACTCCACTCTAAGCAAAAAAAAAAGTAAATCCACTTCTTGTCTTTGCCAAATATCTCTAAGACCTTAGTGTAGGGTCAAGTAACATGGATTTCAAGGTCTTCTTGAGTGAAATTCATTTCCATTCAGTTGTCAGAAAAAAAGAATTATGATAATGGAATTCCAAATCATCTTTCTCACTCAGGGATACAAACAATCTGATTCTTCAAGGTGGTTATGGAGAGGGTGCTCAGATGTTCACATCCTGATTTGTGAATGACTTATATTTTCTAGTGGTAAGAGTTTCACCTACTGTCACTTCCATCTATCTCATCTAGTATTCCCCCAACTAAATATAACAGCATCAAACTAAACATTTTATTGCGTCTCTGCAAATTTCAAAATTTGATGTATCAAATTTGAGGCACATAGGTTGTGGAATTGGAATTGATCTGGTATCAGAAAAATTGCTCTGCCCAGTTTAAGTATGATTGGAGGCCAAGGATGGTGGGGAAATAATTCCTGGGAAATAATCCTCAAAACTCAAGAACTAGGGCTGGGGTTGTGGCTCAGTGGTAGAGCCTTGCCTGGAATGGTTCAATCCTCAGCACCACATATAAATAAACAAACAAACAACAAACAAACAAATAAATAAATAAAATAAAGGACCATTTACAACCAAAAAAAAATATTTAAAAAAATCAAGAACTCACTGCATCAATACCAGGTATTGCATATATATTCAAAATTTGCAAATTATATTTTCTTATAATAGCTAGGATTCATTTGGATCTTTTTTTACTAAAACTTTAATTTTCTCTTTCTCTTGACACCAGTGTAATTTCAATATGTTCTTATCTATATCAAATCACTCATTACATATTAAAAAATTAAAGTTGTAATAATCTTTGTTTGTTTTGTTTTTTGGTGCTGGGGATCAAACCCAGGGCCTTGTGCATACAAGGCAAGCACTCTACCAACTGAGCTGTATCCCCAGCCCCCGTTGTAATGATCTTTACCTGGTTCTGCCATGGATCGAGGTTCTAAAAGAAAAAGAAAGAAAAAATTCTGAGCATTTGTTTAATTTAAATCAGAAGTTTCCTGTAGAATTTAGTAGTCTCTTGCATACTTAGGAGTAATTAGATAAAGTTAATCTATCGATGTTAATGACCTAAGCACCCACAACCTCAATAGGGACAGAAAAGGGCAGCAAGAGAGCATCTAAATGATGTTGCTGCATCTTGGAACACACCTGGGTCCACAGGGGTACATAAACCTTTGGCAAGGAAAAGTTCCTGAGTTGGCTGGGACTCTGAAATTACTTGCTTTGATTGGTGCTTGTTCGGCCTTACCTGAAAAAAAGCTCGTGAAGACTGAGAGATCATGTAAAATGTAGAATATACCTTTTGCTCTGTGGTTGCTAGGATCAAGAGCCTCAGAATAGATAATAGATTGCTTGAGAACAGGTTCTATATCTTAAATTTCCTTGGCATACCTGAAAATGCCCACTGTAGAACCAGATACTGGAGTTCAGTGAATGTTTATAGAATTGCAGGCACTCCATAAATTGTTGTTGAACTTAGAATATTCTACATGGATAGAACTATTGGAGTTTTTTTTTTTCCTCTCAGTTTAAATGGTATTAGAATATATTACTGTTTCTGATACTACTGCTAAAACCTGGAGTAGTTCTTATTCATATTTCACACTGATCAAAGTAATACCATTTTGAGATTGGAAGAAACAGATTAAGAAAAAAAGCAAATAATTCAGCCATGAAAGAAGGAGGGGGTGATGTGAGGTAATGCATGTTAACTCAGTATAGTCATTCCACAATGTATGCATATATCAAATATCATGTTGTATAAAATAAATTATATAATTTTATTTTTTGGTACCAGGGATCGAACCCAGGGGTGCTTAACCACTGAGCCAATCCCCAGCCTTTTTTATATTTTATTTTGAAATAGAATCTCTCTGAGTTGCTCAGAGCCTGCTACATTGCTGAGGCTTAACTTTGAACTTGTGATGCTCCTCCTCAGCCTCCAGAGCCACTGGGATTACAGATGTGCACCACCATGACTAGTTTATATAATTTTTGTTCATCAAAAAGATAAAGAGAAGTCTAATACTCCCATGTCTTTAGGCATGTAATAAGTTTTGCATGTTCTTTTCTCCGTTAGAAAAACAAAACCCCTAAAAACTAAAAACAAAAGTAATACATGTTCATCACAGAAAAACTGAAAAACACAAAAATGCAAGTGGAAGCAAAATAATTGATCCTAGGCTTGCTGCTCAGAGAAAGACTACCAATATTTTAGCGAATTTCCTTCTCAAGTTTTTTCTATAGTAAATTGTTCTGTATAGTTAACCAAAGGAGCAAGTAAGTTGCAACTTATTTTGGGACTGCAAAGAATCAAAGAGAAAGCATTGGAAGACAAGCTGAAAAGTATGTGATTAAAAAAAAAAAGAATCAACCACTTGACTATATAAAGCTTTCTTACCATAAAAAGAATCAAAACCCAACATGAAATAAAAGAAATAAAAAAACCTAAATAAATACAAAAAAGTACTCTCCCATATTTGATTAATGATATGCAGATTAAAATAACTGTTCCTATACTTGGCCTGTAAAATTAGTGAAGATTTAAAAAAATGGCTAGCAACCATTGTTGGTGAACATGTGAGGCAAAAGGCATTTCCCTGCATTGCTGGTTGTGCTAGAATATAGGAAGGGCAACATGTGTCTGGGACAGACCTAGTTTATACTTGGGGTCCCTGCACATCTCAAAGGGTCTCAATTTGGCTGATCAATTGTATAATCAGTCTAAATTTAGCTCCACTTTTCGAGATGGCATTTTGGCAATACATACAATAAAAGCCTAAAAACTACGTACTGACAGTAGTAATTCAGTGCTAGAAAGTTATTGTAAAGTAACAACTATGGATAATCACAAAGATTTGTGCTGCTGGCATCATTGAAGCCTAGATTATAGTAGTAAAAAACTGTAACAATTTAAATTTTCAACAGGAGATTAAATATGAAATAGATATTTTTTGAGACTAATAAAGTTCTATATTAACATAGAAATATGCCCATGAAATATTGAGTAAAAAAATACATTTCCAAAAAAAGAGCATGTCAGTTTTATTTTAAAGGATATGCATGGGAAAAAAATTCTTGGGGAATATACACGCAAATAATAATAGAGTTTAGTCTTGTGGAATATGATTATAGGTGATTTTTTTACTTAGTTTTTTTAGTATATTTTTAATTAGTTGCTATAACTTTAAAAATAAACATATAATCAATTTATAAAAATAAATTATCAGAAAAATAGTTTTACAGCAACAACTTACTTTTCTGTAAAATCCTAAAATCTGGAGAATCTTCTATCAAGGTCCCTTCTCTGTACCACTCAACTTTAGGGGATGGAGCTCCTTTTACTCTGCATTCAAAGACAACCAGTTGACCCTCAGAGGCTGACAAATTTTGTAGCATCTAGAATGAGAAGAATATTGTTAGAACCAAAAAGAATATATCTTTGGAATGTAGTCTCAGTGTTGAATTTTAGAAAAAGACAACTGTCTCACTGGACGTGGTGGCACATGCCTGTAATCCCAATGGCTTGGAAAGCCGAGGCAGGAGGATCATGAGTTCAAAGCCAGCTTCAGCAAAAGTGAGGTGCTAAACAATTCAGTGATGCCCTGTCTCTAAATAAAATACAAAATAGGTCTGGAGATATGACTCAGTGGTCAAGTGCCCCTGAGTTCAAACCCTGGTATCAAAAAAAAAAAAAAAAAAAAAAAAGACACTCTCTCTTTTATATTTGAATTTTTTTCCAAATTTTCTACAATTTTGAGTCCATGGATGTACATTTGAGTCTATTTTTTAATGTGGAACCACTGACCTCTATAAAGCTCTTTCCCTACTATTTTTCCTTTTGCAGCTGTTGCTGTGCTAAGTTAATTTATTAAATATCCTGCAAAACATTTTGAGTAAAGAAGCTAATTTTTAGTAAAATACTTCTGTTTGTAAACACCCACATAGAATTTGGTTTTCAGAAGAAATAACAATAATGATAATAATTTAAAAATCTGTGGTTAATATATACTAGGTGATTCAACACAGAAGTAAAGTATTATTCCACAAAGAAATGTGGTTGTTCAGGATGTGGGACAGCTCTGTGGCCAAGTAACTGATTTGTCTTGAAGGCTTTGTTTAGTTTACATTATGTTGTTCTAGAAATTGCTTTTTATCTTGCTGTTTTGTTTTCCTTATGTGGTCTTAACAAGTACAGTCTCACTGATCTATTGAGGCATATAGACAATGACAACCTTTATATAATCATAGTCACACATGGAGTCATTGTAAAATATGTTGTAATTCTGTGAAATGCTTTTCGACACCTCCATGATAAAAGGCTTACAAAATTCACTTTGTATTGTGAAGTTGATACTGTAATTGTAAAGTCGATTCTAGACTCTATGGGAGTATGGAATGCACATTTTTCTTTCAGAACTACATCCTCATTCATTATGATTTGTGAGCTTAAAAATCACACCTTCTTTGGTGTGGTTGGTATTCCGTTTGATTATGAAATGTTTCTTTGGCATGTGTGAGAGCATATTTTTATTTTCCATTTTGGCCTAAAGACTATAAACATGGAAATATTCTGATTAAACTTTCTCTAAGTTCTGTAAGTACCAAAGGCTGCAAGGATTTTTTTTATTACAATTTTTGAACCTGCATTTAGGAAATACTGGCTCTTACGTAAGAGAAAGGGAAAGTCAGTAGTTCCTTCTTCCTTTTGTCATTCACTATTAAAAATAATTTGTGGTGTTTTTTTACAGCTTTTGTTCGAACAACTTAGAATATTTTGTGCAAGGCCTTTCACATTTATAGCATTTGTCTAAGGACTACAAGGGTGGGGAGTAAGAAGTAAGAAACCACAAGCCTTTAACCGCACTTTTACCTCAGGGGTGTGTGTACGTTGATATTGTGACAGCCAGGGGGCACTGTAGTTCAACGTTAGTGTTTTTTTCTCCCCCATCCCCAAATTTGCTTGTTGAAGTGATTCATGATGGGTGATGGTTTCTGAATTAATAAAGAACTATTTTATAGAAAATTTGTTTTTTCTTTGTCTACCTCATCCAGTGACAAGAATGAAATGCTGGAAGCATCAATGGGTCTTGGCTGCTCCTGGCAAACAGGTGAATATGTCCTTCACCTTGACCTCTGAGCAAATTCTGTGCTAAAATGGGAGCCTTGGGGCCTATGGAAAACTTTAGCAGTATCAGACATTTCTCTGGATTTCATACATAGTGGAGTTTTCATTGCATCTTAAAGCAAACACATTAGAAAACCATCCCTTCCCAACCATTCCCCCAGTACAAAAGGTGGTGGCAGAAGGGATTAAATGAAATATGACACACTTACAAAATGGATGTGAGCAAAATGAGGTTAATCTATATGTTCAACATGGCTTGCAGTTTGGATATGTAAGCCAACTCTCAATCTACAGAGGATATACTAAAGCCTTGCTTGAAAAAGGACTTCCTTGTGAAATTGTGTTACTTATGATTTAGACCAACACTGGCTGGTTGTTATTATTCATTTGACACTGAAAACTAAGACCTTTGTTCTATTTGAGAGGCCAGCCAAGATACCTTTGAGCTACAGTGTATGGAACAAACCCACTAATGTCCATGATGGGAGGTAAAATTTCATTCCAATGTGAATCAATACTCAGTAAAAAAAAAGATGCCAAAGGTCTTCTTACAAGCCACTTAGAGAAAGCTGATGAAAGCCTTAATTATAAGGACAGTAATAGTTGTTACCACTGAAAATTGTTCTTTCTGAAAAGTCTCTTAAGAAGGAGCTAGGATGGGCACTGTGGTGCCTGCTTGTAATCCCAGAGGCTTAGGAGGCTGAGGCAGGAGGATTGTGAGTTCAAAGCCAGCCTCAGCAACTTAGCAATGCCCTAAGCAACTCAGTGAGACCCTGTCTCTAAATAAAATATAAAACAGGGCTGGGAATCTGGCTCAGGGGTTAAGTAACCCTGTGTTCAATCCCTGGTACCAAAAAAAAAAAAAAAAAAGGAGGGCTGGCCATATTGCATATATCAGGGTCCAAGTCAGTTGTTTGTCATAGTGGGTCTTAGGCTATTTCCTAATGGAAAGATGATGTGCTTTGGATATGGTTCAAGTGCTCCCATAAAGGTATATTTGTTAAAAGCTTGGTCCCCAGTGTGATGATGTTAAGAGATGGTGGGATGTTTAAGAGGTGGGGCCTGATGGGAAATTGTTACCGGCCCCTCCCCTCACTCTGACTTCCCTCTTGCCATGTGTTCTCTCCTTCTCAAACCCATCATTGTGATACTATCCATCATGAGGTTTTTACTAGAGTCAAGCTGATGCCAGTGTCATGCCCTTGAACCTATAGAACTGTGAATTAAATACACTCTTCCTCTTATAAGTACCCAGCCTCAGGTATTTTATTATAGTAACAGGAAACAGACTAAAACATAGGATATGTACATGCTTAGTCACAGTCATATTAACCTCACTACAGATGAATAAGACAAATGAAATGGCCTAGGAAAGATTAAGTTAATCTTTACTAGGAATTATGGATCCCCAAACCAAAGGTCTACAGAGGTAAACAATGTCCAAAGTGCAACTCTGTCTTGTGTGTCATCATCATACTGATCATTTGGGAGAACATTCTTCCAAATAACTTGACAACACAAAACCCTGAGAAGCATGGTCATTTGACATTGAATTTTTTCCCTTCTGCTCTAAAGCCGCAAAATGTTGAAAAAAAGAAGAATCCTTTCTTAACTGAAATGGAAGTTCTTTGCCACAGAATAAATATTACAATGTGCCTGCTTTGTGCCAAGCACAGTACCAGATGCTATAAGTGTGAGTTGAAAAGATACAATTTCTGCTTGGTAGATCTCTTCCCACAAATAGCATTTAGGGACATTCTTGAGAAGGAGCATCTCCTTTATTGGTTAAAAGATGTCAGCTAGGGGCTGGGGATGTGGCTCAAGTGGTAATGTGCTCACCTAGCACGCATGAGGCACTGGGTTCGATTCTCAGCACCGCATGAAAATAAAATAAAGATATTGTGTCCACCTAAAACTAAAAAATAAATATAATTTTTAAAAATGTCAGCTACAAGGTTCACTTTATTATTTTATTTGTTTTTAAACCCAGTCAATATTTTTGCACCTTGGGACATGATGCAAGTGTATGTGTACAGCACTTTAGGCTGGAGTTGGATCAGAGCAGTTTTTACAGATTAAAAAACTTATTGAAAGTCCTTTCCCCCTGGATTGTCACAGGTGCTCTGTGAAAAATTCTCTGGAATTGATGGGCTAGGGAGAAGAGCCCATGAAATCTTCAGAAGTCTGGATTCAACTACTGGGCCCCATGATTTCAGGGTTTCCCTCCTCTGCTATTATATAATGAAGTGCTCTTCAAATTCTCACTTCCCCTGCCCCCTTGCACTCTTCAAATTACTGCTGAAGTAGTTGGAGCCAGAGCCGATGCAGCCTTGAAAGCCTGCCAGAGCAGCTGCTGTTGAGTGGGAGCAGTGATAGGAGCAAGATTCTAATTTGATCACCTCCCTCTCTCCTGCTCAAGAAGTGTGAGTCCTGTTCCCCCCATGGCAAAGTGAAAATATTTTCAATGCTGCATAGAGAATGAAGGATAGTCTAGCTCTACCCACAATTAAAAGCATTTAAAAACCTAAGACGGCTGGGGAGCTAGGAGCTCAGAGCTCAGAGGTAGAACACTTGCAGAATATGTATGAGGCCCTTGGTTAGCTCCTGGCATCACAAACAAAAACACAGAAATTCTCTTAAGTAGATCAGTGAACAAGTGTATATATATTCCATCACCTTCTCTTAAACTCTACCACTGCTTTTCTGGGCCATTCTCCTTTTCATTTTAACCTTGTTTAGAAAGTAATTTTCCATGGCCAAAGGAGTTAAATAAAACTCTGCTCTCTAATCATTGCTTTAAAACAAAAAACGAGCCTTCTTGCCATAACTGGTGAAGAAATGCTTTGTTGGGCAGTATAGAAAGTGAGTCACAGGGGCTGGAGCTCCGGAAGTTCCCGAAGAAGTAAATAGAGCGGGGATAACCCAACAAACATATGCAAATGATCTGTTATCATTGCTCCTGGCCACGTGAAACCATCCTTGGTAGCTCTGACTCAGAAATTCGCTAATGACACTGGCAGTGACTATGACCTCAATCTTGCCCTGGCTGACGGAAACTAACGCAAGCACACTGTGGTTGATAAGTCTCTCTGGAATTTGAGCCACAGCCTATCCTAGTGCCCTATGTCTGTACAATCCTCATCCCATTTATGGAGGCAAAATCACAAGTCCAGAGGGCGGAGAAAGCCTGCCTAGAGTTTAGGTACCAGGGACTATTTTCCCACTGTGAAGCTAATGCATACAGAGATTTTTACCTAACAAATGCCTTATCTAATGATTAATTCATTTTCCCATTTTATTTATTAAAGGCATATGTATCTGCCAATCTAATTAGGAGGTGATCAGTCACCACACAAAAGCAACTAAACCTGATGTGTTCATCAACCTGTGAAAATGAAGTGTGAAGAATTAATGTTAAAGGTTCCTATCAGACTTGTTAAAATAATAAAAATAGCTTTGGACCTATTATTACCTTATGAACTCCTATCTATTCATTACAGGGAGCTTTCAAGGTGATTGGGAAAGAGAGAGTAAACAACTTTATCTTTGATAAATGTACCAGACACATGTGCTCTGGGTGATCTGAATGCCTGGAACTAGGGCACCTAAGATTTGAAATTGAGTGGAGATAAGGACACCTCTCTGGTGTCAACTATCTGGTAAGGCAGATGGTGTTGCAGAACAGAAGAGAGGAGACTTTATTGAGACCAGGTATAAACTCCTTGGTGGTTTAGTGCCTTGAAGAGTCAGCAGTCTCTAAGGTATGACAAATGGGCATGGCAAATTAAAATAAATAGAACATTTCTGTGGCACTTACGCTGTATCGTAAGACTAGGTGATTTAGCAGCGGCAATAAGAGATGACAAGAAAAAGCTCTGTTAGCTATATTTTACACATGCACACATACATACACTCCCCCCTCACAAAGGTCCTTCTTTAATTCCTCCTCAAAGTCTTGTATCCACTAGTCACAACACATTGCTTTTCTATTTCAAGTCTTTGAAAATAGTAAAACTGAAACCTCAGGGGCAGGTTATAGTAAACCAACCTGAAAAATTGAGAGGCATCTTGTTTTACCTATGAAAATGTGTCTAACTGATATAGATATAGGTAGTCACAGCTAGACTTCATGATGGATTTTGGAAAACCATTTTGCATGAGTCTGTATGATTTGTCAGGATTTCCTTGAAATGAATGCTTTTGTGGAAGTTGTGAACGTAGCTCTTTTAAGTGTTAGTACTCATTGCAAGAGACCATTTTGACCATTTTGCTTGAAATTGGGATTTCTCAACTTCACTCCTACTGACACTTGGGGCTGGATAATGCTTTATTTTGGGGGCTGCCATCCTATTCAGTATAGAATGTTAGCAGCCCCCCTCCAATTGTGACAACCCAAAATGTTTCCAAACATTACCAATGGACCCTTGGAGAAGAGAGTTAACCACAATTGATAACCACTTCTGTAATACCCATGCTTATATCTTAGAAGATAAAATCTTTTGAGACCTAGGTGGGTGTTCATACAAACAATGAACATAAATCCAGGCATAGGTTGCACCTATTTGGTCTTCAGAATACTGAAAAATGCAATGTGACTCAACTTTTTCACCTTTGAACTTACTGTCTGGGGCAACATATGAACAGTTTGTTATATAAAAGAAAGAACAAAGGCTGAGAAGTGGGAGAACCTGTTTCTCATCCTCATTCTGCTACTAACTAGTCCTGTGACATTGGCCAAATCGCTTAATCTCTCTGGCTTCCCCCCCCCCCAGGTTTTTTTCATTTGTAAATGAAAGTGCCCAACTGAATTTTCCAGTTCTAAATACAAAGACTATGTGACTCAGAATTTGATGACTCCACAATAGCTGACACCATGGAGCAGAAAGAGAAAGCTCTTTGTCCTTGAGTGAGGCTTTCCATTCAACCTCCCAAGAGCATTTAACTTCATCTCCTTGAGCACAAAACCAGGTACCTGCAACTAGATTCTTCTGAAAGTCCAGAGAAACCTCTAGAGTAGTAAGTGATTAGAATCTTATCACCTGATCCTTAGGTGTGACCATCAGGATCAGTGTAAAAACTGACATTAGAAATCAAGGACTGGGAATGATATTTGGACAACTACCTCAAACCAACCAACCAACAAACAAAACAAAACAAAAACAAAAACAAAAAACCCTAAAGCTTATTTGTACTTATAAAGAGACCAAAGTCCTGAGATAAAATCAGTAAATCTTGTTTTATAAACTTCATTTGGATGCCGCAGTGTCTCTAAAGCCAGGACAGAAGGAAGCCATATTTTGATTACCTTTGTAAACACAGGAGCTGCAATGATAGGTTTTCCATCCAATCCTTGCAAATAGTTGGTAGGGCTCTGACACTGTTAGAAGGGAACAAGCAATAGAGTCATGGTCACTAAAATCATTACATGAATAGATAATACAACAAATCTACAGAATTTGATGTGTAAAATGAATCCCAAATCAAAAGACAAACTTTCTAAGTTTATAAATCATAAACTGCAGATTTCAGTCTGAATTGATTGCATTTCTTTCTAGGTCACGGTGGCTGTAAAATATGTAGTGTCCATTCTACTCCAGCCCCTTCACATGGATGCATGTAATTGGACTTAACCTCCTGAAGAGGTCCCATAAAATCCCTAGGGCTGCCTCAATCACAGTTTGAAAAACCAGTGGATTAGGACTAAAACTTGATCTCTGTGCATTACTAAATGGGCTAGAGAAGAAATTCTGAACTTTTTTCAAAAAGGTTGTAGATAACACATTTAAATATATTATCATTGGTCAACAAACATATCTATAACATCTTACGAACATATTTAGATAGTATGATTTTATATGTTTTAAAGTATACACATACATATTTATTTTTATATTTGCCTAGAAAATGCCTGGAACTATCTGCTAGAAACTATTAATAAGAGGTACTTCTGAGAAGAGGGGGCATAGAGGTAGAAATTTGGCCAAAGTTTTTATTCAGTATATGTCTGTACTTTTTAAATGTTTTTACAATAAGCATTTTGTTATTGTTGTTGTTGTTATTATTATTACTACAGTTCTAGGGATTGAACCCAGGGCAAATTACCACTGAGGTACATCCCCAGCCCTTTTTATTTCTTTTGAGACAAGGTCTCACTAGTTGCTGAGGCTGGTCTTGAACTGGCAATCCTAGTGGTTCAGCCTCCCAAGTTACTGGAATTACAGGCATGTGCCACCATGTGTGGCTATAAGCATATATTATTATTATTTTTTATTGACTCAAAAGAGCCTTTTTGCTGTTTTCTAAAAAATAATTTTGTACCTGCTTACTCAGGAAGTATTATTCTTTGCATCTCCATGAAACTAAGTTTTACAGTATAGAATGTTTGTCCTGGGTCAATCTGAGAGCTGGTAGCTCACTAGATATGTAATCATCCCTCTTTAAAAAGCTGGAATGTCAGAGACAAGCTCATAAAGAGCTTCTTTTCCTTTGATATTTGCCCATGTAACTAGGTAAGAAGTTCACAAAGCAATAGCAACCACTTTCCCCATACATGGGAAGTACAAATTAATTATCATGTAACTTTATTTTGTATGTTTTTTTAAGTTGAATTTATTTTTAAATTAAATTTAATTTTTTGCAGTGCTGGAGGTTGAACTCAGGGCTTTGATTGTGCATGGATAGATAATGTAACAAATCTACAGTGACAAGTTATTTACCACTAACCTACACCCCCTAGTCCCCAAAGTGATTATTATGATGACTAGTTGCAACAAAGAAGAGTATGATCATGCTATACAAGAAGCTCATGGTCACAGTGCATGTCCATCACGGTCAATGGCACTTGTGTTTCACCTAGATTCTTATACCTGCTGGATGGTTGACACTCTGGGCTGGGTCACCAAATGCTGAGCTTGGGGCACTGCTGGAGGAATGGCGGCAGAGGTAGTAGGAGGTAATGACACCTCATTTGGCTTCTGGATTCTGAGAAATTTTTAAAATATAGATTATAAATCAGAACTATAAATGTGTGTGAAAAGTCTGTCAGCAAAACTAATAATGTCATCACTCCTTATAGTTGGATGCAATACAAATCTTTGTTTGACAATATTCTACAAATGTTTACCGAGAGTTTCCTTTCCATATAGTTTGTTAGGAAATGCAAATATGAAGATGGATATGCCACCATTGTCCTTGGGTCACTTGCTTTCAGTGTAGCCAGGGAGTCAAAACACCTGAGATCTAAGATGTGACAGAACCCTGTGCAGAGGATATCTTGTTTAGATTTGTTTCGTTGTTGTCTGTATTTTCCCTCTTGTTGTTCCAAGTAAGAGGCCAAGCTTTGTATATTGTTACCTCTGGGATTGTGACATGGCAGAAAGCAATAATCATCCAAAATCTTCAAGTTTCCATAAATTGAAGGGATTTTTTTTAAGGTCAAAAGAACCGGGAAGTATTCTTGACAAGGTTGTGGAGGAAAGATTATTTGGTTTGTGGGGAAGGCAGAAAGATCTGTGGATCTGGCCAGACAGCCTGGCAAGGGGAAGAACCTAAATTCAGAGGAAAGGTGGAAGGTTCCAGTCTTGCTAAAACATCAGTCCTGAAGCATGTCGGGAAGAAACAACACTGGACTTAAAGACTGAGATCTAGCACATGGGCCTCTCACCTGTAACCCAGGAGAAGAGATGACCATTGACAGAAGGCTTCCCTGTCTTTGGTCTGAATGTTACCTCTCTTGTGTCTCAGCTTCCTCAACTCTAAAATGGGGGAATAGTCATTCTTATTCCACAGGGGTTTTGTGAGAGTTAGATAATTCATGCCAGGTGCTTAGAGTGATGCTTGCTCCCATACTGCTCCATATTTATCAAAGGAATCTTTGCATAACTGTGGAGGGGGAAGAGACACCCAATAATGACAGATCCTAACCAGGCAGGATGGAGTCTAAGAAGCAGAATTACATGGTGATGCAAAGCCTATCATTGTCTCTAAAGCATGGGTTTTCTTCTGCAATAACAAAACCCCTGATTTCTTTACATGACTGCTCCAAAAGACTACATGCCCCAATCTTCCTTGCAACTAGGTGTGGCCAAATGGCTCTTTTTAGTCAGGGGATATGAGGGATAGTGAAATATGCTATTTAGAGAGCTGACCTTACAAAGGAGATGGACATACCCTTTATTCCTTGGTATCTTAAACTAAGAAAATGAGGGTGTACCTTAACATGAGATGAAGCAGAAACCTGGTAGGAGACTGAAACCTACTAGAATGCGAAGCCATTTACCTGATTTTTATGTAAATAAGAACTATCTATCTCATTTAAATCACAGTTAATTTGGGTTTCTATTATATAAAATTGAAGTTACATTTTAACTAATACAATTAGATTTACAGCAAATAAATAAATGAACTGTTTCTTGCATAATTAATGTATCAAAATTCATACCATTAAGTTTTTAACATATTTATGGGAAACCTTGAGGAAGGAGTGATGAGTGTGTAATAGAAGAGGAATTGATTACAGAAACCCAAGAGGAAGAATACTTAGTCCAGGTTGTGAAGGATAAGTAGGAGTTGGCCATGAAAAATAAAAGATGAACCATGCATTGTTTTGATTGAGATGTGAGCAGTGTAGACAGCCCAAGATGGAGGCCAGGTAAGACTAGTGGATCCTCCACTGAATAAGGCTTTAAGTTTTTTTTAATGTTTCTTATTTTGTTTTCCCATAGATAATCTTTTTTTTTTTAAAGAAGGAAAATGATAGGAGCAGAATGATCTCATAGAGAATAATCAGTAATACTTTGGAGACTGTAGAAGAGAGAAGAGGGCTGGAGCATCCATCCCTCTAAGGAAGAGGCTGGCATGGAAGGCCAGCAGGAAGAAGAAACTGAAGCAAGGCCTTGAGAATGATGAGGAAGTGGGTTAAAGGGAGCGTCCTTGACTCTGGTCCTGAATGTTCCTGCACAGGAGCTGAAAGCAAATTCTCATTGCCAGGTAGATAAACACAAAAGATTCTGAAGAGTAAAACGATTTCTGCCCTCACGGAGCTTACTCTCTATAGGGGTAACACAGTTTACGTCTCTTCAACCAGGCTCCCAGATATTTCTGTTTGTTTCAGGTAGCCTCAGGAATGGTTACTATGTCTGTTTCTATTCCCAGGACTTCTGCTGGAATGCTCCTCTCTCCCTTTTGGGGGGTATCCTCCTTCTGTTCTTCAAAGGTTCAGTTTAGGATCACCCACTCTATAAAACCTTTCTTGATCTCTCCCTGCACCCCCAACCAATAACTCTTCTTTTGTACCAAGTCCTGTACACCATGCACATGGTCATCATAGACTATTATATAACTCTTATCATCTATATGTTTGGTATTCATTTCTTGCTACCTCTATATTGCCTTCTACTAGGTGTGAACCTCCTGAAAGAAGGAAGCATCTGATATTTCTTTATTTTGTACCGGAAATTGAACCCAGGGGCACTTAATCACTGAGTCATATCCCCAGCTCTTTTTTATATTTTATGTTGAGACAGGGTCTCATTGAGTTGCTTAGGGGATCACTAAGTTGCTGAGGCTGGCTTTGAAGTCAAGATCCTCTTGTCTCAGCCTCCTGAGCCACTGGGATCATAGGCATGCACCACCATGCCAGCCTTGACTTTTCTTAATATCCATTGCATCTAGTGTAGTGCCTGGGGTAATGTAGGTGCTCAGTCAATGGTTGCAGAAACTAACAAATGAATGGATGCAAGTTTGTTCAGTATATAGTACAGCTATTTAGCAAAAAGGATATAACTTTTCCAGATCAAATATATGTATATGAACATATACACACATCTATACATATATACACACAGTAAATAAGAGATGTAAATATTTTTAAATGATATGTATATAAAATACATAAAATTATAAATAATATATAAAAGTTAAAATATATTTAATATATAATTTAGGATAACCAAATTTTGTGTTCTTATAGTCCTATCTAAACATGAGCTTTTTAAACTATTGGGTTATTGGTTTTTATACTCTGTAGATATAAATACAATATTTTACAAGTGTCACCTCATATTTTAAATACTGAGAATATTCCAATTAATCTTAAGCAAGACTTAAGCAAAATAAGTAGAGTCTTCTCCAAATCTGCCTCTCTCCTCAAGTTCTAGTAACCAGTTAGGACTTTTTTTAGTATCTGAGGATACTGAGTCTATAAGATAGAAAATTAGAATTACCGATTCATCTCTTCCTTGTTAGGATCCCCTTCTGAATCAGAAGAAGAAACTCCTGGAGAATTAAAAACAAAATATGAGCTTTTAAAGACAATACTTTCAATATTTTTAAGCTAGTTCTAGATATTTGAAGAATCTTAGACTTAGAAATGAACTCAGTGATTCCCTACACTAACATTCAATTTGACAAATGAGGAGAAAGACACCTAAAAGTTGAAGGAATTGTTCAAGGTCACATAGCTAGTTAGTGATGGAGTTTAAGCTAGTTGGTCCAACTTCAAAGTGCTCTACTATGTAAAACACCTCCTGATATTGTTGGACTGTCCAGGTTTGCAGCCATTCTCTGGTGTTAGAAATTCTCATGCTCTGGCCTACACAGATTGACTAGAAGAAGGGATTACATTGGATTCTAGACATTGTAGGTGTAGGTGGATGTTCTTCCGTCCTGCCCTAATATTAGCAGGTCAAACTTCATTTTGGAAGTGGGGGTGTTTGAAGTCCAGTTGCCACAAAGAAAAAAAATCCAACAATCCAATCTCAGCACTGTTAACACAGCCTTGATCCCGGATTTACTTCTCAAGATAGTGAATTCCAGGAAGATATAACAGAGCTAAATCTGGAGGTATTTATCATACTCTGAGAATTTGAGGATAAAAACATAACACATTCCTACTAGTGTATTTCTTTAATAAATGTTTATCAAATATTCACTATGCACTTGGTGTTATGTAAGGTATTGGAGATAAAAGTAAAGAAGATGAGACAGTCCTGGCCTTGCAATCTAGTTGGTAAACAGACATTTATGCCATAGTAGTATAATATGTAAGTGCTAAAACCAAGGTGTACCTAAGGTATAATAGGTAGAAAAAGTACTGACGAATGGTCCCCAGAAAAAAACTCAGAGGATGATTTAAAATAGGAACAAAACTTAGTAGATACAGGAGTAACATAGATTGATTTCTTTCCTAAAATTAATCATCTAAGTTTTCTACTGAGATAAATGCTTTTCCAAGGTTCCCAACTGGTATCCATGCTTCTACTTTTGACTCTCTGCAATATATTCTCAACAAGAAGCAAGAGTGACTCTGTTAAAAACTAAATCAGGTCATGCCATCTCTCTACCTCCAGAATTTCCCATCTGACTCAGAGTAAAACCAAAGTCCTTGCAACAACGTACAAAGATTTGTATGATCTGCTCATTTACCTCCCTCTACTTTAACCCCATCTTGTACTTTTGACCTCATCTTCTATTGCTTTTTTTTTTTTTTTTTTTTTGTGTGTGTGTGTGTTGTTTTGGGTGGTACTGGGGATTGAAATCATGGCCTCACACGTGCTAAAGTGCTCTACCACTGAGCTACACCACAGCCCCAAATTTGCCTTTCATTTCTCTTCTTTTTGTGCTGTTAAGGATTAAACTCAGGACCTCACAGATGCTAGGTAAGCACTCTACCATCAAACTACATTCTACACGTGTGTGTGTGTGTGTGTGTGTGTGTGTGTGTGTGTAGACAATATATATATATATATATATTTTTTTTTGAGCCATAATCTCCTTAATTTGCCCAGACTCGTCTCCACCTTGTGACCTTCCTGCATTAGCCTCCCTAGTAGTTCTCATATTACTTTTTCCCTTGGCATGAGGAGCCTGGCCATGCTGGCTCCTCTCTACCTTAAGACTCTCACCTCAGGGCCACTGCACTTGCTGCTTCCTTTGCCTTGTGTGGTTTTCTCTTGACTATCTTTGGGGCTCACTTTCTCACTTCCCTAGGTCTCCATTCAAATGTCACCTGGTTAGGGAAATCTTCACTGCCACTTTATCTAAAATCACACACACACACACACACACACACCCCTACACACTCACACGCATACACATATAACTCCTAGCCATCTTTCTTGCTATTTTTCTAGTTACATATACCTATCATATTATATATTTTATATATTTATTTCACTTGTTTTCTGTATCTCATCATAATATACATTCATCAATATGTAAGTTTACTGGTTTTTTTTTTTTTTTTTGGTAGAATAGCCCTCAATAAATGTTTATTTAGGGCTGCAGTTGTAGCTCATTGGTAGGGTGCTTGCCTAGCATGTGTAAGGCACTGAGTTCAATTCTCAGCATCACATACAAATAAATAAATAAAATAAAGGTTCATTGACAACTGAAAAAAAATTTAAAAATGTATTTATTATAAATATATGCATTAAGCTTCAGGAGTATTTTACATTACCTTCTATATAAATTTCAGCAGAAGTTGAATCTGTCCCATAGATGTTGGAAGCAAAGCAGGAATAGCGTCCTGTGTCCTCTTCGAAGGCTTCAGCAATGGTTAACGAATGCAGATTTCCTTCCTGGACAATGTGAATGTCTGGGGAATTTTCAAGCTCCTTGCCTTCACAGTACCACCTGCAAGTAAGGGAATATGGCCTTTGGACACAACTAAAGAAACAAGACTTAATAATATAGATGGCTCTAGATAGTTTTTCACAGTTTTCTTTTTACACTGTGAAAAACTAAGAGTCAGAACATTAAACAATCTGTTATTTGATCATGACAATGAGAGACTTGGCAGTATTCAAATCACATTGACACTTTACTCATGAGATTGGAAAGTTGCTCTTATTAAGAATGATACAAGGGTTGGGGATATAGCTCAGTTGGTAGAGTGCTTGCCTTACGTGCACAAGGCCCCAAGTTCAATCCCCAGCACCACCAAAAAGAGATACAAGGTAGGTACAGTGGCCCAAATTCAATCCCCAGCACCAGCAAAAAAAGATACAAGCTAGGTACAGTGGCCCATGCCTGCAATCCCGGCCTCTTGGCAATCTGAAACACAAGGATAGCAAATTCTAGGGCAGCTTGGGCAATTTAGGAGACTAAATTATCTCAAAATAAAAAATAAAAAGGGTTGGGTATGTACAAGGCCTTGGGTGTGATTCTTAGCACCGGGAATTAAAAAAAAAAAAAAGGGTGGGGTACAATTGCAAGAAGACAGAAAGCAAGTACAGCCAACTAGGAAGAGTAGGAGAGTAGGGTAGAAAGACGAAGGTGTTTGATATGGAACTTGACTTCTCCAAAAGTGCCTTTCAGCTTTCTATAGTGGGCATTAAATAAACACTTCTTTAGCTTATTTAGAGAACATTGAATAGATAATAAAGCTTTGTGAAGTGGTATACACTCATCCCTGCTGTTAAATTGTATCTGACCTAACTGAAAATTAATTTGTTCTGTTACTTGAGTCACTAAAGTAAGAAGGATGAGTCATATTTTCCTAGGAGAGAGCCCATTCTGGAAAATAACCTAAGTTAAGTATTTAATTATAATTCTATATAACTGATGTTATACTATAATACAAGTTTCTACCTGGCCAAGTTTTCTGGCTAAAAGTTTATACAAAATAATAATATAAAATGATGTTGAAGATGTGGAGGTGCATAATAAGAAAAATAAACATTAAAGTTCAATGGAAATGTCACTTCTCATATCACAGATTGGCAAGTCTAAAGGTTTGATCATTCTCATACGTCATTAGTGGGAATGTAACATGGCATAACACCTATGAAAGGAATGTGGAAATACTGCCATAATCAGACATATATTTATTCTTGGACCTAACAAACCCACTTGTTGGAATCTATCATACAGATGGACTTCCACATACACACAAAATGATATATGTACAAGCTACTCATTGAAATAGTCAAAGATTGAAAACAAGCCAAGTGTCCATTTTTAGGTAACAGATCAATAAACTACAATAGAGCCACACAGTGGAACATGCTGTGATCTAAAAAGAGAATAAGATCACTGATGTGGAAGAATCCTAAGATACACAGTTATATTTTAATTGTAAGCTGCAAAATAGTAGATATAGGGTGTTAGCTCTGTTTAAGAAATGAAGAGTTATAGATTGAATTATATACCCCCCCAAATATGTTGAAGTCCTAACCCTCTGTACTTGAGAATATGATCTTATTTGAAAAAAATGTCTTTAAAAAGTCTTTGCAGATGTAATCAAGTTAAGGTGGGCCTTAATCCAATATGGCTGAGGTTCTTATAAGAGAATGAAAATCCTGCATAAAAATAAAGACACATGGGGGACCCCATGTGATGACAGAGGTAGAGATGAGAGTGATGCAGTTGTAGGCCAAGGAGCACCAAGGACTGATATCCACTACCAGAAACCAGGGAGAGGCAAGGAAGGATTTTACTCAGAGTCTCAAATGGAACACAGCCCAGGTGACCCACCCACCTTTTTTTGGGGGGGTATTAGGGATTTAATCCAGGGATGCTTTATCACTGAGCTATATCCCCAGCCCATTTTCTTTTTTATTTTGAGACAGGGTCTCATTAAATTGTGTAGGGGCTCATTAAATTGCCGAGGCTCGCTTTGAACTTTCAATCCTCCTGCCTCAGCCTCCCTGAGTTGCTGGGATTACAGGTTTAGGCCACCTCACCCAATCTTGATGACACTTTGATTTCAGACTTCTATTCTTCCGAACTGTATGAGAATAAATTTCTGTTGTTTTAAGTCATCCGATTTGTGAAAATTTGTCATGGCAGCCATAGGAAACAGATTTAGGGAGGCAAGAAATAAGATATTAACTCATTTGCATTTGCATAAAGAAAACTGGATAGAATAAAATGAAAGTTAAGAGTAGCTGCCTGTGGGGGTAACACAAGGTGGATGATGATTTATAGGAGTAAGATGTGTCCTTTTATCCTTTTATACTGTTTTTACTTTTTGAAATAATTATTAATCAACATAACAAAAAGCAATTAAGGGGAGGAATATTATAACTAATCAGTATAAAAAATTAAAGAATCTTGGTATTTACTAGTCTTCACTGTCATTTCAGATCTAACTACTCAGTACTTTAATTCTTCCCTCCCACCATTTATATAAAGTAAAATTCTAAAGCACATTAAAGGAAACCCACCTACTCAACTACTTTCTAACAGTCAAACTGTTCTCTACTGTTCCATAAATATGTCGTGGTCACCCCCATATTCAAGTCACTGCTCATGTTTTTCTGAGATTCTTTTCCTCTGCCTTTCAGCAACTGCAAATAGAACTTATGCACCAAAACTTGGCTCAGATGTCACCTCCTACTCAAAGTTACATGTTACCACCTATTTTCAATGATTGTTAGGTCTTCTAAATTTTTTTTCACCTTTTTGTGAGTGTGTTATTTGCTTCATCAAATTATCTTCCAGTCTTTGAGTTCTGATGTGGCAGTGGTACACAATAAAGGCAGCTGAGGAGATGGGTTTGTAAATCTCCCAGAGCACAAATCTCACTAGCTCTAAGGAGCTTATAATGAACAAAGCCTCAGAACACGTAGTTCCAAATACAAAATCTGGGTGTCAAATCAAACATGACAAATTGAGAAAATGTGTTATCTTTACTCCCTTCCTAAAATGCCTCTAAAATGAGAATAAGATAATTTTTTGTAAAGGTTCAATACCACAAAGACAAAAAGAATGGAAGGGGAGACAACAGCAGACCTGAAATTTCAGAAACTTTTGGAAGATGGAAAGCATGTTGAGCAGTCAGAAGAGTTGAGAAATGTGAAAAGCAAAAGCCTTCTTGGAGATGGCAGTAAAGGACATGGCCAATCTATGCAGCAGAATTCCAGAGAGTTTTGGGATTTGGAAACACAAGATTGCTAACAAAAGGGAAGGAGATATGGAGGAACCCCGGAACCAAGCATGGTGGTGTACACTGGTAATCCCAGCTACTCAGGAGACTGAGGCGGGAGGATGGCAAATTCTAAGCCAGCTTCAGTAATTTAGCAAGACCTTATCTCAAAATTTAAAGAATGAAAAGGGCACTGGGCACGATGGGACACAACTCTAATCCCAGCAACTCGGGAGGCTGAGACAGGAGGATCTCGAGTTCAAAGCCAGCCTCAGCAATTTATCGAGACCCTAAGCAACTCAGTGAGACCCTGTCTCTATAAAAAAATACAAAATAGGGCTGGGGATGTGCCTTAGCGGTTGAGTGTCCCTAAATTCAATCCCTGGTTACCCCCACCCCCCAAAAAAGAAAAGGGCTACAGATATAGCTCAGTGTAGAGTGCCCCTGGGTTCAATTCCCAGGACTGAAAAAACAAAACAGACAAGAAAAAGGGGAACAAAACAAAATTGATAATGACAACAACCAAGGATGTTAGTTACAAATTTGGAAAAATGAGCTCTAACCCACCATTTCAGGTTCCTTCCTTACATCTGAGCAGTTAGGGAATATCCCTGGAAGAAGGCTGAGTTGCAGGCTGAACAAGCAGCTGTTCCATATTGGAGTAGGAGAAGAAGGCCTGCAGAAGAGATTTCTCTAGGGGGGAAAAATGGGCCTGGTGGAGCATCCTAGGCTTAACTGCACGGAACAGAATTTTTTGAATTTTCACAGATTGATTGGAAAACCAAGACAAATTTGTGAAAGGACCACAGAACTGAGTCATATGAAAATAGACACCAAGAACCAAGACAATAATCGACTTTAGGTCAAAATAAAAAGGAATACATTTGGCCCTATATATCTGTGGGTTCCTCATCTTCAGATTCAACCTTTGCTGTGGATCAAAACTATTTGGAAAAAAAAAATTGTGTCAGTACCGAGTATGATTTTTTCCCTGTAATTTCCCTAATTCCCTACAGTATAATAACTATTAACAAATCATTTACATTATACTAAGTATTGTAAGTTATCTAGAGATGGGAAAGTCTGGAGGTTTAATTCAGTGGTAGAGCACTTGCATAGCATGTTTGAGGTCCTGGGTTCAATCCTTACCCCCCTACCCCCCCAAAAAAGGTATGTTAGATGATGTGCATAGATTATGTGATATGCAAATATTAAACTAATGGCTTTATATAAGGGACTTGAGTATCTGAAGATTCTGGTATTCACTGGGGAGTCCTGGAATCAGTC
This sequence comes from Ictidomys tridecemlineatus, assembly GCF_052094955.1. Classification (NCBI taxonomy): domain Eukaryota; kingdom Metazoa; phylum Chordata; class Mammalia; order Rodentia; family Sciuridae; genus Ictidomys; species Ictidomys tridecemlineatus. The sequence goes on from NC_135477.1 coordinate 53,329,082, forward strand.
GCCTGAGAACATAGAGATGACCATATAAGCAAAGAAATATTCATTTTATCTTATGAGGCTTGGTAGTGAACAATATTTATATGTTAACAATAAAATAAAAATTAAATATTTCTTAAAAACAACAATATGTTATGATCATATTGAAAAATGTAAAAATAAAATAAGGGTGCTGGTTTAATATAGGGGCACTAAACCTCTACTTTACAGAACAGGAAATCAATAGAAAGTAGCTTACATTAGCATGGCAAGCAACAGCAGTGTAAGCATTTTACGGTGGTTCACTTTCTGTGAAAACAAGAATTTACTAGGTTATTTGCCCTTTCACTGTGTTGATATTTACACTGGCGGTGCAAAAGACACAGTGGGTAAAGCTGCTGATTCTTTATTAGCAACACAAATTAAAGCACTGTCACAAAACTGAGGATGGTTTTTGGATCCACTACCATGCTCATAGTAAGAGAAAAAAAAATACAGTTTCAAGAAAAAATTTCCTTGACAAAGCAATAAAAATCATGACTTTTATTAAATTTCAATATTGAGCTGGGCATGGTAGAGCATGCCTATAATCCCAGTGGTTTGAGAGGCTGAAGCAGGAGGATGGCAAGTTCAAATCCAGCCTCAGAAACTTAGTGAGGCCCTAAGCAATTTAGTGAGACCCTGTCTCTAAATTAAGAATATAAAAAAGGGCTGGTGATGTGGCTCATTGATTGATTGAGCACACCTCTGGGTTCAATTCCCTGTATAGAAAAAAATAAAATAAAAATCAACTTTGAATTCATGTCTTTAAAAAAAATTGTTTTTATTTGTTGATGGACCTTTATTTTATTCATTTATTTCTATGTGGTGCTGAGAATTGAACCCAGTGTGCCGCAGTCTGGCTGGGCACAATTCAGGAGTCACTTGTCAAAAGAAACGAACTTTATTTTTAGAACCACACACCACACCACAAAGCTCCTCAGGAAAAACCTTCAGAGTCAAACTGCCACCACCGGCTTCCCACAAGCCTCTCCACCTCCCCCACTCCTCCTGCTCTTGAGGCTGATTGGCTGGGTCGCAGTGGGCAGAGCCAAAAAAAGTCCCCCAATGAATAGCTCCGTGGTCTGAAAGGGCGGGGAAATAGCCCAATGAGCATTACCGCAGAGGAGCCAATCAGTTGGCAGCTAGAAGTTTGCTGGGGCTGCTGTGAGCCAATCATCAGCTGGCAGCTGGAAGTTTGCTGGCAGGTGGAAGTTTGCTGGGGCCCCTTCGGCTGTAGCTCTCAACACCAGTGCCTCACATATGTGAGGCAAGTGCTCTAACACTGAGCCATAACCCCAGCCTGCCATGTCTTTTTAATATTCTTTATTTTCTCAAAAATAATGGAAGTAAGCCTGTCATTTCAAGTAAAAACAACTGATAGTATTCATTGCCAATGGAAAAAAAAAAAAAAGAGCTTTCAGGAAAAAAACTAGAAAATTTGTATCCCCCCAGAGTGAGTTTAGGGTTTCAATACTTAAAGACTTTTTATTTCATCCAAAAGTATTTAGATGAAATAAAAAATATTTTTGATATTATATAATAAATTGCTTTACCCTTTGGAAGATCTGCATTATTTATTTCCCAAATGACCAAATGTTATCTATTCAAAGGTCAAAATAGACCAATAGGTTTTAGAATAGCAAAGGACAAAAGTTCATCGGTATGGTTTCAGATTTCACATTGCAACTAACCTTCAGGAAACTACTGCTAGTTGAATTTTGTTGTAGTATTAAATAGCAATAGCCACAAAGATCTGAAAGGTTATTAAAATGCTCCTCCTATTTCCAAAACATATCTGTATAAGACTGTATTTATTGCACTGACTTCAACCTAAACAGCACATTACAATAAACTGAATGTAGAAGCATAAGTGAGAATCCAGCTATCTTTTGGTAAGCTAGACACTAAAGAGTTTTGTAAAATCTATAAAATAATACTACTCTTCTCACTAAAACTTTTTGCTTTGGAAAAGCTATTCCTTGTAAAATTATTCATTTTAACATGTTTATTATTGTTATTTAAAAATGAATGAATTGCTAGTGTGGTAGTGTATGCCTACAATTCCAGATTGGGAGAAGAAAGAAGGAAGATTCCCAAGTTCAAGGTCAGCCTCAGTAATTTAGGGAGGCCCCAAGCAACTTAGCAAGACCCTGTCTCAAAACAAAACATAAAAAGGGCTGGGAAGTAGCTCACCCTGGATTTAATCCCCAGTACAAAATGGGGCAGGGGGTGGGGAGGGGTCAGGGAATGCATGCATAAATATTTAAAACATTTCTCAGTTTAATTTCAATATAGTAAATAATTATAAACAAAACCTATTTTGAGTCTCAATCATTTTTTAAGATTATTAAGGGGGGTCTGAGAATCAAAATTTTGAGAATCACTGGTATATTATTCAGAAATCAAAAGGGAAATAAACAGGAAACTGCAGAGAGTTGAAAGTAGTCTGTTCTTTAGTATTTGATTTTTAAGTAATGTAGGTCTATTTATTTGATGAAACAAATATAAACAGCTATTTCAAAAAAAGAAATCCTTTATTTCTATAAATATTACAGGATTATCTCAATTCTTTAGATTTCTTATCTTTACCAAGATGAGAATGAAATCATCCATTAATAATTGGTTAGCCCGAAGAAGTTAAGAGGAATGATTCAAACTGTGGAACTCTCAATCAAAACTGATCTAATCCCTACTCAAATGGCCATGATGGCTTCAAACAATCCCAAAGAACAAGTAGTAACCATGTCTCTGTCTATAATACCATGAGTGGCTCAGAAATAACATGCTGAGGTGAAAGAGTCTTAAATCTACCCTGCTATCCTGAAGAATTCTGAGGTAGGAGAATAACATACTCTCCTCAAAGTCTATCCATGTTAGGGCATGCTTTCACAGAAATGTCCTTACCAGAGCACATTTTTAGAAAGCCAAGTCCTAATGACCCTTACAGAATGGCAGCAGGTGCCAGATGTGATTCATGGCTTAGCAGAAATGAGTCAAAGTTCTGGGAAACAGGGTAGGTCCAAATGACAGAGAAGGATCCACCTTTGATGCACTGGTATAGCTGGTCAGATCTGCTAATTTGGCTACCTACCAAGCTGGGAAAGGAGGATACCGAAGAAACACATTTTCAGATTTAACTGGATTTTTTGGCTGCAAATCATCATTCTGCTGTTAAGTTACTATTTCATCTAAAATATGACTTGGATAAATATTATGACTCATTGTTTTAGCACATTAACAACTTCTAAATGTAATTTGAATGTGATATTCTGGCTCACCAGGAATAATGCTCATTAAAAGAATAATGACTCAGAGTCCAACTTCAACCTTGCCCTAGCCCTTCCAAAGTCCTTTTTCTACCTATGCTTCTTTCTTCTCATACCCTTTTCTTTTCTTTTGTAGAAAATATGTCATTTTTAATCATATATTTATTTGTAGGTTTATTTCCTTAATGTCTCTTTCTTAATGTCCCTTTCTGGGCAATAAATACCACAAAGACTAACAGGACTCAAAGTTATGTTGGATTTTGTGACTCAATTTGGCCTTTTGAATGTCCTGTTTAATTGCTATTAAGTTAAAAAAAAACAACTTAAGTTTTCATGTCCAGTGGCTGTGTTTTACTGGATAAAACATAAGGATGAATGCAGGAAGATAGTTTTTTTTTAAAGTTTTATTAAAATGTATTGAGTTATTCATAGTGGAATCTTCTTCCACCTGATGGTAACTTAAGAAAGGCATATATAAGCAATTATCTATATGAAGATGTCAAGACCATACCTTGCTACATCACCAATTTTAGATATAACAAGAGAGAATGAATAAATGTGTTTTTTTTTTTCCAGGCGGTAAGTACCAAAGATTGAACTCAGGAGCACTCCATTACTGAGTCATGTCCCCAGGCCTATTTTGTATTTATTTAGAGACAGGGTCTCATTGAGTTGCTTAGCACCTGCTTTTGCTGAGGCTGGCTTTGAACTCATGACCCTCCTGCCTCAGCCTCCCCAGCCTCTGGGATTATAGGCATGCACCACCACCACCGTGCCTGACTGTGAAAATACTTTTTTAAAAATGAACAGACATTCTTCAGAAGAAGAAATACAAATGGTCAACAAACATATAAAAAAATGTTCAACATCTCTAGCAATTAGAGAAATGAAAATTAAAACTACACTGAGATTTCATCTTACTCCAGTCAGAATGGCAATTATCAAGAATAATTGGGGTTGTGGCTTAGTGGTAGAGTGCTTGCCTAGTTTGTGAGAGGCACTGGGTTCAATCCTCAGCAGTGCATAAAAATAAATAAATAAAATAAAATATTGTGTCCATCTACAACTAAAAAAATATTAAAAATAAAAAGGATACAAGTAACAATAAATGTTGGCAAGGATAGGGGGCAAAGGATACACTTATACATTGTTGATGGGATAGAAAGCAGTATGAAGACTCCTCAAAAAACCAGGAATGGAACCACCATTTGACCCAACTATCCCATTCCCTGGTTTGTATCCAAAAGATTTAAATCCACATACCACAGTGACACAGTCATATTGATGTTTATAGCAGCTCAATACACAATAGCTAAGCTATTGTAAATTTGCAAGTAAATGGATGGGCCTGGAGACTATCATGCTAAGTGAAATAAGCCAGTCTTCAAAAACCAAAGGTCTAATGTTTTCTCTAATATGTGGAAGCTAACCCACAATAAAGAGGGAGAAGGAAAGAATAGATGTTTAGTAGAATAGACAAAGGGGAATGAAAGGAGGGGAGGGGGAATAGGAAAAGGAAAGACAGTGGAATGAATTCAAAATAATTTTTCTATGTACTTAAATGAATATACCATAGTGAATCCTACCATCATGTACATCCATAAAAATGGGGTCCTAACTAGAATAAGATATATTCCATGCTTGTATAATTATATCAAAATAAATTCTATCATGATGTATAACTTAAAAGAACCAATTAAAAAAAAGAATTGTTTTTAAAGTAAAAGAATTTCTTCCATCAATAGATTTAAAAAAAATGAAAAAGATGAAATTACTTTGGATAGGGTTAGAAATTCTTCATTTCCTTCATCTCATTGTAGTTATTGCTAAATCACTACATAATTCATTTATTTATTTAATTTATTATTTATGGCTGGGCACATGCATGCCTATAATCCCAGCAGCTCAGGAGGCTGAGGCAGGAGGATTGCAAGTTCAAAGTTAGGCTTAGCAATTTAGTGAGGCACTAAGCAATTTAACCAGACCCTGTCTCTAGATAAAATATAAAAAATGGGCTGGGGATACAGCTCACTGGTTAAGTACCCCTTGGTTGAATCCCCTGTACCAAATAAATAAATAAATAAATATAAAAATAAAATCTAAAAAGTTATTGTTTATTATTTATTCTCTTTAACCTCAAGTAGAATGCAATATGGCGCTGAACTTTGCTTTGTTTGTAAGAACTCCTGAGTATGTGATGCATAGAGTGTGTTGGATGAATTGTTATTGAATGAATGAACATGAATTTTCCAGTTTTGTTGTCTTTGACTCAATGTATTTGAATCTTTACATATTACTTTTTTTTTTTTGTACCAGGGATTGAACCCAGGGGCTCTTAACCACTAAACCACATACCCAGCCCTTTTTATTTTATTTTGTTATGACACAGGGTCTTGCTAAATCACTTCAGGCGTCACTAACTTGCTGAGGCTGATTTTGAACATGCAATCTTCCTGCCTCAGCATTTGGAGCCTTTGGGATTATAGATGTGTGCCACCATGCCTGACTTTCCATATTACATAGTTTAAAGTATAACTTCTTCCTTCTGCTTGCTACTCTAAATTTTTCTTTCAAGAATAAATTCTTCTATTTGCTCAATTGGGAGCCTTTCACTGTGTTGATTTCCCCTACCTGTTGGAAAACCTTGCATGTTAGGGGATGTAGGCTCTGATTATAGGAGTGGTTGCTGGTGATTGTTGGGGAGAGGCAGACCATGATTTTAGGTAGGTGAACATTGTGTACCAGTAGCTCCTCTGACTTCCTGGCTATTGTTAGCTATCTGGGACACTGCCCTGTCTTTTCAGAACACATTTGCTGCTCTGGCTTCCGTGTTTAGGGCTGTGCTTGTTGTTCAGCCTAAACAAGGGAAGAGGGAGGCACTGACTTGCACAGCTGCTCTGACTGTAATTCCCAGATTAATCACCCTGACTGCCCAGGGCCCTCTCCTGCTTATTCTGTCTCATGCCTCTGAGCCTAGAGTATACCCAGAAGAGTTGTCAGCTCCACAGTACTTTTTTTCTGGGATATGATTTGGATTTTGGTTTTCCTTGTCAAACAGATTCCTTGTGCTTAGAGGTAAATTTAGTATAAAACCAAAAAAAAAAAAAACAAAAAAAAAAACTAGGTTTCTCATTGACATGGCTCCCTTCTTAGGCCCTATGCTTAATTTTGCATTCATGATTTGGCTTTATTTATCTTACAGGGGACCTCCCAATTTTTATAAGCTTCAAGGCTCACAAAATTTGGATCTGACCCTCCATATAAAATTTCTTTTCTTTTTAATATTTTTTTTAGTTGTTGATGGACCTTCATTTGTATTTATTTATATGAGGGGCTAAGAATCGAACCTAGTGCCTCACACATACTGGGCAAGCACTCTACACTGAGCTACAACCCAGCCTTCCATATGGAATTTCTACCTGTGGGAAATTTCTAAAAATTTTGCACTTACAGATGGTATTCTATGTTGTGTTCCAGTTACATTTTGGGGTGCTGGAATGTAAGATAGACCCATGAGCTCAGTCTACCATTTTGATATAGTGCCCTTTTCACAGTTAAATCACTTCTAATTTGCCTTCTGTACCTGTCACTCTCTCAAAACTGCTCTTACTGAGGCCATTGGTGGCCTCCATATTATTAAATCAAATGATACCTTCCAGTTTTTATCTCACTTGACTTCTAATTAGTATTCAGTGTAGTTGACTACTTATGCCATTCTGAAGCAACTTTTTTTTTTTTTAATGAGCCCCATTTTTCTCCTTCCATTTAGGATGTACCTTTCCAACCTCCTTTCAGAGGGATTTATTCCTCTACACAAACTTTAAATGTCAGAATTCCTATGCAACATTGCAGAGACAGAAGTGATACTCAAAAAGATTAACAGCTGCTTCAGAATGGATACCCTAACCAATCATAATGAAGAAAACCACAGGCACACTCAAGGGCTGTACCAATTATACTGATTAAATATCACTTTTGGAGTGATATTTGCTGCTTTTGTAGCAATTCTTTTCTGACAAAAGTATGAATAAGAAAATTGAAGTCAATTTCATACAAAAACGTAAAAGTTAAAGTATTAGCAAACAAGATCTAGAAATATAAAAAAAGATAATAAATTATGACCAATTTGTGTTTCTCTTGAGAATTCAAGTTTCATTTAACATTGTAAAACTAACATTCTGTACCAAATTAACAAAGAAAAATAACAATCTTAATAAATGCAGTGTTTAATAAAATTCCATTTCCATTCATTATTTAAAAAAAAATTCTTCCTAGACAAAAGGATTTATAACAAAATCCTATGTAATATTGAAAAATGGAAAGTATTCTTGTTAAGATTAAAAATAAGCCTGGAGCACCTAGCATCAGCATTTCTGTTTAACATTGTACTTGAAGGCTTAGCCAACTGAAAAAGGGAAAAGAATGAAGTTCAAGAGAGGATTGATTGGACAGGAAGAATATTCAAAAAAATCTATGATCAATTTTCATGAATTTAGCAGTTGTTGAATAAAAATTTCCTAAAGAATTATTTCATGAAATTTATAAAGTCAACTACATTTCTATATGTAATAAAAATAGAATATAATTTTTTAAAAAGGTACCATTATATTAGATACCTATGCATAAAGCTAACTCAAGATTTGTAAGACTCTAAGAAACAATTATAAATCTTTATTAAAAGATATTCAAGCAATGGAAAAATATACCTTGCTCTTGAATATTAAAGCTCAATATTTTAGCTGGGTTCAATGACACACACATAATCCCAGAGGCTCCAAAGGCTGAGGCAGGAAGATCACAAGTTCAAGGCCAGCCTCAGCAATTTAACAAGGTCCAAAGCAACTTATTGAGAACCTATCTCAAAATAAAAAATAATTGGATATGTGGCTCAGTGGCCGAACCCTCCTGGGTTCAATCCCTGGTACCCCACCCCAAAACTCAATATTTTGAATATATCAAATCCCCTATAAACTGATCTATAGATTCAATTCCATAAATCTTATTATATTTTAAAAATGTTAGTGAAATTTGTCATGATGATTCTAAAACTTGTAGAAAAAAGATCAAAATGAACCAAAAATTCTTAAAATAAAAAAATTGGAAATCAAGAACTATGAAAAACCTATTGTAATATGCGGTTTGCAGGAAAAGAACAGAAAGCCCGGAACTATATCCACAAGTACATGGAATTTTGCTGAATGATAGAACCAGCACTAGAGAAAAGTGGGGAGAAGATGTACTTTTCCATAAGCATCTGTTGGAAAAATTGGTTATCCAATCAGAAACAAACAAAAACCACAATGGTTTACCTGCTTTACAAAATATACAAAAATCAACTTTAAGTGGGTTAAAAAAAGACATGGAAAGCAAATTATAAAACCTTTAGGAGAAAATCTTCAAGGAGTATATCCTTTTTACTTTGAGATTAGAATTTCTTAAAATTGACACAAGCTACAAAACCCAAAAACATAAAAAGGAAAACTAATTAATTCGATACCAAAGTTAAGAACGACTAATATCAAAAGACACCATAGAGAAAACAAAACAAAAAAAAATCAAACTAGGAGAGGATATTTTTATAACACATGTGTCACATGATTGGTATCAAGAATATTTGAACAAGTAGAAAATGGGTCAAAGATTAAGCAAGCCCTTTATAGAAACCGAATCTAGAATGGCCCATAAATCTATGAAAAAATTCACAATCTTATGACTAACTCTGGAAATAAACATTTAAACCACAGGTGTTTCACCAATAACACTTCATACCCACTACCTTGGCAAAACTTGAAATGTGATGTCAATATTGGCAATGATGTAGAACAACCAAAATGCTTATACAATGTTGTTGGGAATTTAAATTGAAACAATGCCTTTGGAAAACAATTTGATGTTATTATGAAGTTGAAGTTATGCATACTCTGCTAGCAATTCCATGCCTAGACACACTCATGCACCAGGGAAAATTCAGAATTTTAATATATTAGAAAATGTATATCATTATTCAATGAGGAAAAATATTAGAAGCAACCCAAATTTACATCAATAATATAATAATCTGGCCATATAGTAAAATACTATAGAGCAATGAAAATGAGTATAGTAAATAGATTTACATGTACTTCTTAAGGAAAAGAGTAGCAAAAGAATATAGACATTCTGATTCCATTTACATAAAGTTTTGCAACCACATAAACATACTATTTTTTTTTTACATTATATTATGGAAACTTTAAACATACACAAGGTAGAGAGACTAGTACAGTGAACCCCTGTGCCTATATCAACAAATTATCAGCAGTTTGTTAAAACAAAGGCAGCTGGCCTCATCCCTAGAGATTCTGACTCAGTTAGACCCAAGTGTGTCTACAATGCTTTTCCATAAAGGTCCCAGGTGATGCTGACTCTCCTGGGTCAGGGACCCTCTTCGCCTCTTTTAGGAGGCTCTCAGAATCTGGCCTCTACGTCTCTGGACTTAACCTCAAATAATTTCCTCCTCACTTTATGTTCTAGCTGCATTTCAATTCCTTAAACTTAATATTTGCTTTGACGCCTCAAGGACTTCAAATTTTCCATTCCCTCAGCCTACAACACTTTTTCTTGCACCTTACTTTGCTGAGCTAACTCTCATCTTTTATGTTTCAGCTTTTAATATCATGGTTCAGGAAAACCTTCCCAACCTATACACCAGGTTTGGTCCCTCTGCTAACTGCTGCCTTCTTTATAACATTTATCACAATTGTAATTGTATAATCACTTGCAAAATTTTTATTACCTAGTTGGGCACAGTGGCATACGCCTGTACTCATAGGCTGAGGCAGGAGCATCAAAAGTTCAGAGCCAGCCTCAGCAACTTAGCGAGGCCTGAAAAACTTAGCAAGACTCTGTCTCAAAATAAAATATTAAAAGGGCTGGGAGGTTGGGGTCATGGCTCAGTGGTAGAGTGCTCGTCTAGCATGTGTAAGGCCCTGGGTTTAATCCTCAGCACCACATAAAATAAATAAATAAAATAAAGGTATTGTGTCCAACTACAACTAAAAAATAAATATTAAAAAAAAAGCAAAGTCCCCCTTTAAAATAAAAAAAGGTTGGGGGGTCTGGGGATGTGACTCAGTGGTTAAGTGCCCCTGTGTTCAGTCCCTGGTACAAAAGAAAAAAAAAATATTGTCTGTGTCCCTTACTTGACAAAACTCCATAATTGCAGTGATTTTTTCTGTTTTATGGCTGCTTTTTAAAAATTTCCTTTTTTGCTGCACGGAGGTTCCTCATGCATGGTAAACAAGTGCTCTGCCATTGAGCTACACTCACAGTCCCTTTGAAATTTTGTATTTTGAGATGGAGTCTGTCTAAGGTGCCCAGGCTGACCTTGAACTTATACTACTCCTGCCTCAGTCTCCCAGGGATTACAGGTGTGTGCTGCCCATGTCTGGCATGCTTGCTGTTTAAATTTAGCACACTCAATAGTACCAGGCACATAAATAGCCACTAGATATTTGTTGGATGAATTAATCTAGATTTTCCCCTAAAGGTAGAAGAATATCCTCTAAATAATATAATATGAAATCCCTCTATGTCATTTAAGATATTCTTTTTCTTCATAACAATTTTGTTTCCTTTTTCTTTCCTTGGCACATAACTTGTAGGAACACAACTGAAGTAGCAAAAACAAAACACAGTGGCCATCATTATCTATAAAAAGGTAAATTGGTGCTGTCTCAGAAGGTTGTATACAAGCAAACACAGAGTGACCCAGCTGTACATTCCTGGGAAAAGAATTTGGCATCAGGGTACAAAAAGGGATCAGGGCCATTTGCTGTGAATTCTTGCAGACTCTTTCATCTGGGTTAACGCATGAATGTATTTCATTTTCTAAGACAAGGCCTCTGATGAAACTAAATTCAAAATTAACATGCTTTGAAAAACACTAGCTTCCATCATTCAGGATCCTGCTTCTACTTATAAATCAATCTCTACTCAATTAACTTGAGTAGAGATTGATCTATAACTTGGAAATCAACAACAATATAAGCAAAAATGATTTTTCAACTTGCTAAACTAGTGTCACAAGAATATAGGTAAAACACTGATAACACATGAGTTAGCATATGGATAGTTGCCAAGTATACGTATATTTTCTTGATAAAATAGTAAAACATTACTTTCCTTATTGACTGTGGTATTTTTTTGTTTGTTTGGTATTGGGAATTGAACCCAAGTGTGCTTAACCTCTGAGCCACATCCCCAGCCTCTTTTTATATTTTATTTAGAGACAGAGTGTCACTGAGTTACTTAAGGCCTTGCTAAGTTGAACTTCTGATCCTCGGGCTGGGGATGTGGCTCAAGCGGTAGCGCGCTCGCCTAGCATGCGTGTGGCCCGGGTTCGATCCTCAGCAGCACCACATACCAACAAAGATGTTGTGTCCGCCGAGAACTAAGAAAAAATAAATAAATGTTAAAATTCTCTCTCTCTCTCTCTCTCTCTGTCTCCCTCTCTCTCACTCACTCTTAAAAAAAAAAAAAAAAAAAAAGAATCTATGTTCACTTTCTTTAAAAAACCATAATATTAAAAAAAAAAAAAAAAAAAAAAAAAAAAAACTTCTGATCCTCCTGCCTCAGTCTTCCAAGTAGCTACGATTACAGGCATGTCTCACTGTGCCTGGCTTGACTATGGTATTCTTATTCAACAAATTGAAATGACTCTTCTTACTAATTTAATGGGTTTTTGTTTTGTTTAGTTTTGTTGTGTGTGTGTGTGTGTGTGTGTGTGTGTATGTGTGTGTGTGTGTGTGAGAGAGAGAGATATTGAGGTAACATGCAAAGGTTTTGGGGGGCAAACTATTGTTAAAAGAAGGCTGGAAAACACTTTTCCACTCTAGCACTGGACTGAACCAACTAGAAGTTGGTTTTAAACATTATGTGTCCCTCTGTAAATATCAGGAAACCACAAGTACTTAGCTATATCAAGAACACAGGGTGATGATGGAACAGATGAATCCCTTTGATAAGATCAATTCAACATCTTTGTATGTGGGCACAGAGATATTGTGGAAGACTTTTCCCAGTGTCCACCTTATTCCTTGGGTTGCTCTAGTTCTCTAATCCTCTCATCTGACCTTCAGTCAAATTTCTGACTGCCTATTAGATATGTTCCCTCCACCCCTCCGACTCAAATCTCCATCAACTTCCTCCACAAATTGGACACCTCTTCCATTTTCTCAGTACTGGCCAGTGATCCCCATCTCTGTTTCAGGTACCCAGTTTCAAACTTATGGGGTAAATTTTTTACTCAACCTTCCCATTTAGTTAATAACCAAGTTCAACTTGACAATTGCCTCTTCTCTTCTAAATATTAAACATTAACATCTTTTCTCTGTCCCTCTGTACCCATTCCAGTCCCAACGGACATAAGATGATTACAATGTCAGTGTCAGTATCTGTGACTTTATATAATCATGTTGAGGTGACCTGACCCGAAAGGACGCATCTCTAGTCTTTCCTTACCTGTTACCCTGGTTTCAATACACTCAAGTCCTTGGGGTTCCCTGAGAACACTTGCTTTGGGTTTTTGCACTTGCTTTCTCCTACAGTTAGCCTCCTTCGCCTCTTTAATGTTCCTTTATCTTGCACTCCAGGCAAGGTAACTCACATCTTCCTCTGGGCCACCATTGTGTCCAGTACACACTTCTGTTATAGCCCTTATTGTACAATATTGCAAATCAAATAATGCTTTGATTACATGTCTGTCTGGTTTTGGTACTAGATTATGAATTAGCCTGTCAAAATAGTTGGGACTTGATTTTAAAACAAGGTCCCTCACCTCCCAAACTCATAATTATTTTGTATTCCCAGTGAATGGTTTTAGTAACTCTATATTTGTTGAATTAAATGAGTTAATTTCTACCTAAATCCTTTTCACTTTTCAAAATTCAACTAAAAGTCCCCTATGTCTCTGAAACTTTCTTTGATTTTTCTAGTTCCCCTAGCCTAATACTACTTAAGATTTATGCATGATAAAAACTAGGGTGATTTTTTAAATAATTGGATTGCAAGCTCTTTGAAGGCAGGGACACGTATTTGTATCATCTGCATCATTATATTGACAACACTGCTGAGCATAAATTAAAAGCTAAACAAATAGTTGCTTTCTGATTAAAGTTGTATACATTCTGTGCTTAAGAAAACAGTGACAGCTATTAGCCTATCTGGAAAATTATAAATTTTTTATTAATTGAACTGTAGTCATGAAATAAAATACAAAATCATTCAGAAATGAATGTAGTGAGTTCCTACTAGTTTCCTAGAATCAAACCAGTGGTTGGGGTATAGATATAAATTTAATTAGTAATGAAATTCTTCTCAGGTAAAATTAACATTGCCACATGAAAGCTGAGTATTTTTCTTTCACTTTCAAATTTGCAGATTTGTAAATTTTTACTTGGTTGATTAAGTACTTTTTGACTTGCTATAAGATGACTTTGTTTTCAAGGAATGGGTACTTTATAGTTTTTTCTGGCTGATTTTTTTATTTTTCTCATGGGTGCACCAAATTAATTCTTTCTTTCTTTCTTTTGATACTGGATTTGAACCCAGGGATCCTCTATCACTTAGCTACACCTCTAACTCTTCTTATATTTTATTTTGAGGCAGAGTCTCACTAAGTTACTTAGGCTGTCCTTGAACTTGTGATCCTCCTCCCTCAGCCTCCTCTGGGATTACAGGCATGTACCACCACACCTGACTGAATTCATTCTTGTGTCTAAAATTGTCATGGTTGAGAAATGGCAAGGATGAGTCCCTGAATGATCTGGTCTGACCAGAGTCCCAGGGAGCATCCTTCATCAGGCTTCTTTACAGTAGAAGGGCAATCACATCCTAAGCCAACTATCTCATTCCTGATTTGAGTTTCTTGTTTTGCTCCTTGGCCTCCTCCTCCTCCTCCTTCTTTTTTGGTAACAGGTGTTGACCATTAGGCTACATCCCTACCCCTATTTGGTATTTTATTTAGAGGCAAGTTCTCACTAAATTGCTTGGGGCCTCGCTGTTCCTGAGGCTGGCTTTGAACTTGCGATCCTCCTGCTTCAGCCTCCCAACTTCTTCTTTTTTAAAAAAGCACTCAGTTGGTGTCCTTCCCCTTTACTCTTCCAAGGAGAACAATAATAACAAACAGCAAATGGAGGTTGCAATGAAGCAACATCAAGAGCCAGCTTCACACTTAAGAGAGGATGCTATAGGTCCTCCTGGTTTCTGATGCTCTACCTGTCCAGAGAAACTTCTCTAGTACTCAACTACAGAAATGATCCCTGAAAATATAGTCTTTTTTTCCTGTTTCTTTCTTTATTCATCAATTTTGCTGAGTGATTACTGTGGGCCAGACTCTGCTTGGTACTCAAGATTCAAAGACAGAAACACCAGAACTCTGCCCTCAAGGAGGAGATAATAAAACCTGATAATAAAATGCAGTGCTGCTGTAGAAATAATATTTGATATATCTTATGAAATTTATAATATTTGAAAACAAATTTCAATATATGAGTATGTCTTTGGGGCAGATTCTCTTGAAATAGTATGCATATGTAAAATATTAATTATATTATAATGATAAATATAAATGTATTAATACTATATTTTATAATGTGAGTATTATATCAGAAGTCATATTCTAGGAGTAATTAGGTGGTTAAAAAAGCAAGCAACTCTTATAAAACTCTAAGTACTAGTAATTGTCTACTAAAGTAAGATACTTCAACCACATTATTCACGTGTTATAAGAGGCAGCAAATGTTACCCTGAGGACTAAGACTGGTTCCAGGTTTGTAGGACCATAAATGTGAAAGAGAGAGATCCTTAAAAATACAAAATAAAATCAGAACACAAAGTTAAGTATAGCTTATGCAGAGCAGGAGGCCTAAGTTTATATTTTGTCTGCCTCGAGGAAAGCTAACTTTAGTGGGCACATGGGAGATGAATATTCCCTCTACTAATCAGTCATATTAGGGAAAGACTTGGGAACTAGACAGACTAGTGTTCATTAATTTGATAATCAAAACTTTACAATAAATATATTACATGTAAAATGAGTCTTTAAAATGATGTTAGCCACAGCCTTATTTTGTATTTATCCTACCACTTGGCTTTCTTGAATATTCTAAAACAAAACAACAGGTCT
Source organism: Ictidomys tridecemlineatus (assembly GCF_052094955.1). NCBI lineage: Eukaryota > Metazoa > Chordata > Mammalia > Rodentia > Sciuridae > Ictidomys > Ictidomys tridecemlineatus. Next base: position 53,344,532 of record NC_135477.1, read on the forward strand.
CTTAAATGTAAAATAAGTTTTTCCTAGAAAAATTTAGCATCCAAATTGAGATGGACTATAAGTATAGAATTCACACAGTGGTTTGAATACTTGGCATAAAGAATACAATGTAAAATATTTGATTGGATAATTACATTTTGAAATCTTTTTACTATACTGGCTAAATAAGGTCTATTATTAGTCTTAGTCTCACCTAGTTCTTTTTATTTTTAAAAAATAATGAAAAGTAGAAAATGAGTTGATTGATTACAGTGCTGGGGATTGCACCCAGCGCCCCATGCATGAGGCCTCTTGTAAGACCTCTACCACTGAGCTACATCCTCAGCCCTAGAAAAAAAAAATATCTATCTATCTATCTATCTATCTATCTATCTATCTATCTATCTATCTATCATCTATTTATTGTACCAGGGATTGAACCCAGAGTGGTTCCACCACTGAGCCACTTCCCTAATCCATTTTTTATTCTTTATTTTGAGACAAGGTCTTGCTAAGTTGTTGAGGTTGGGTTTGAACTTGTGATTCTCTTGCCTCAGCCTCCTGAGCCATTGGGATTACAGGCATGAGCCATGTCAGCCCTAGAAAATTTTAAACTACATACATTGCTAATATTATTTTTCTTTTCTTTTGAACAGAGCTTCTTTAGACACTCTCTACTTTTCTCAAAGGAAGTGTATATAATTTCTGAAACCACATACTTAACAGGTCATACTTAGGAGAATCATGGTAGATGGAAAGCACCATGCCACACATTACTAATGGGACATTTTTACCTTACTTGAGGAGGTGGAATTCCTACCACTATGCAATCCAACTGTACTCGGGATCCTTCGGGAACTTCTCTGCTTCGTAACTTTTGAGTGAACCGGGGAGGTTGACCCAGAGGTTCTTCATAGTACAAAGATGAAGGCGAAGACCCTGGGGTGGTGTCTCCACCAGATGCCTCACTGGCAGCCTGCTCAGCTTCACGCCTCTTGGCTTCCTGTTGTTCAAGGGCATGATTCACTTCGTTATCCCTGGTATCTGTAGGGATAGGGATGGGAACTGAAGATCTTTCTCGTCTTTCTGACAGATCTGAGAAACTGGGACTGTTTTCCTGCGTAACTTTGTTCTGAGATTCCAATTTACTCTTGTGGTTTTTGCAGGCACGAGGTCTAATCCTCTTGGAGCTATGGGCCTTGAAAAGGGAGGAAAGCTCTTCAATGAAATCGGCTGCCTTATTTAGGAATACTTTTTTGGACTGGGTTTCAGAACTATATTGTGGCCTTTTTGCCTCCTGGGGGTCCTCTTTAGAGCTGGTAGGACTTCGAGGGTTATCCTGACAGAAGTTAGGCTCAAAACTTGATTTAGGTGAGTGTTTCATCTGATCAGAAGCTAAACGTTTTCTAGCTTGAGCTTCATCTGTTTTCTCCAAAGGATCATGATTGATTGCCAATCTTGCCAAATTGACACTTTCATCTAATTCTTCTTGGCTCAGAAAGGCTGAAAGATCTGGAAGGTCATCTTGGCCTCCTGCTCCTTCAGCAGCCCCAGAAGGACTGCCGAAATGGAAAGGGTTAGAGGAAGGTTCTGCTCGACTCCTCTCGTTGTTTCCCCGATGTCTGGTTTCAGCTAAATAGCTTTCTCTGAGAAGCTGAGATATGGAAGTAGAAGCTTCTATGCTGTCGTCTTGCATGCTACAACAAAACAATAATAACAAAAATAGGGTCACTTCTAGGAAGTAATGTCTATATTTATTACAGCATGATGTATATTCTTGAGCACTTAGAACTCAAAATAAAAATCACCTCATTTTGACACTTTTACAAAATTTAAGGACTTAAAGATTACTTGCCAATTATGAAATAAGTAAAAATTGAAGGAAGACTCCCTGAAATTGGAAATAAAAGCCTGAGAAGTTACTATTTTATTAAATTCTTTAAATGCAATTTCAATTATGAAAACTATGGTATAGTTATAGTGATATTAAATATAACGTCGGGGCTGGGGAATATAGCTCAGTGGTAGGGAACTTGCCTAGCATGTGTGAGACTCTGGTTTTTTAATCCTCAGCACTAAAAAGAAAGAAAAGAGAGAGAATAGTAGAACGAATTGGACATAACTTTCCTATGTTCATATATGAATACATGACTAGGGTAATTTCATATCATGTTCAACCACAAGAATGGGATCATAATTAGAATAAGTTATACTCCATGTATGTATAATATGTCAAAATACATTCTACTTTCATTCATATCTAAAAAGAACAAATAAAAAAAATAAAATGAAAAAAAGATAGGGAGAGAGAAAAATACAATGTCTTTTGGATATAAAAATGCTTTCCTATGCAAACACAGATTTGCTCTCCACCCTCTCCTCTTAACATTGTTTACAATAGATATATAGAAAATTTAAAAAATATTACTGGGTGCCATGGAGCATGCCTGTAATCCCAGAAACTCTGGAGACTGAGCAAGAGGATTACAAATTCAAGTCCAGCCTCAGCAACTTAGTGAGGCCCTGAACAACTTGGTGACACCCTGGCTTAAAATAAAAAAGGCTGGGAATGTGTCTCAGTAGTTAAGTGATCCTGAGTTCAATTCCCAGTACCAAAAAAAAAAAAAAAAAAAAAAAGTGAGTTAGAGCCTAGGCTTTAAAATTTTTTTCTTTAATATTAGTTAAAAGGGAATATGGGAGGTAGCAGAATGCAAGCTTGGCTGGAGACTTTTCACTAAGTTAACTTATGAGTTTTAAATATATGAATATATTACCTTTTCAAAAAATAGACATTTTTTAAGTCTAAAAAACATAGTACAATAGCCAGGCACAGTGACACATGCCTGTAATCCCAGTGGCTAGGGAGGCTGAGGCAGGAGGATTTCAAGTTCAAAACCAGCTTTGGCAACTTAGTGAGGCAAGCAATTCAGAGAGACCCTGTCTCAACATAAATATTTTAAAAAGGCTGAGGATGTGGCTCAGTGATTAAATGCCCCTGGGTTTACTCCCCATTACAAAAAAAAAAAAAAAAAAAAGAAAGAAAGAAAAGAAAAAAAATTAGTACAATAATGAAAACTGATTTTATACTGTTAATCTCAGACCTATTTATTCATTTAAACATTTACTAGAGGAATGGCAAACTTACAAACTAAATTAATTCTCTTATGACAAATAGATGAAGCTCACTGTTATAAGTATTCTTCCCATTGACCTTCACTTGCCTTACGCACCATGCTTTTGGCCACCACCAATCAATCGGAGACAGTAACAAGAGAAAGATACTCTGTCATTCTTTGTACTATGCTTTGGGCCTTGTGCTGGGAGGATGGAGAAGAAAGTAATCTTCTAAATTTCTCCTGGCTTTAAGATTCTATGTTGAAACCTATCTAAATTCATTCATCTCCTTTTCTTTGTACAATATAGCCCCTCCACACACCTTAGGTCACCCTCAAGGCTTCCTAAGGACTGGCCTACTTTCCAAACTTCCACAGTGCTATCCCAAACTAACCTCCCAGTTGGCAAAGTAGGCAGTCACCTTGAGAGGGCAATTAGAGATGGCTAAAAGGATCACTTACAGCAAAATATTTTTTTCCACATGCTTGCCAGAGCCTGAGATTGTCCCTACTGGAGCCATTTATTTGGGTGAAGTCTATTGTGCTTTTATTTATTTTTTATTTTTTGGCGGTACTGGGTACTCAGGGTGTTGTTATGTATGCGAGACAAGCACTGTACCAACTGAACTATATCCCCCAGCCCACACTACTGTGCCTTTAAAAGAAGTTAATCTAAGATACAAACATGTGATACGAGGGCAAAGACTCATCTACAAGCATATTCGTCATAGTATGAGTTATAATATTAAAAGGTTAGAATTATGTCTAATAATGAAAAAAAACAGTTGAATTATGATACATTTATGAACTAGAACTATATGACTATTTAAAATTTTGAACAACAGTGAATAATAATACAAAATAGTATTTAAAAATGTAATTGATGTCCCCACTGAAAAATTTTCTCATTTGTGTGCCAGCTCTGTGGAAGAATAGATATATGAAATAAGGTTCAAAATGCTATTTGAAAGTATAATTAATATACTTATTGATTACAATCAGTAATTCATAAATCAACTGTTGTGTTTTTTTTTTTTTTGTAAATCATCTATTTCTTTAGCCTAGGTTTGAGTTTCTAGTATGTTTAGATTCAAGGGTGAAAATTAAGTGCCTTATAAACCAGGATGATTTTTTTTCTCTGTTAGCTGGACACTACTCTATTTTGTGTTGTAATGTGACTTTGTTTTTGACTCTTTATTTTATGATACTTAGATCTTGAAGCAACATGGAATGAGCACTGGCCTTGGATCTAGATACATTCAGTTCCAAATTCTGTCTTCATCTTTTAGCAGTTTTGTGACTTTGAGAAATTTACCTTCTCTGAGCTTTGGTTTTCTCATCTGTAAAAAAAATGGATAATCTCTACTTCTCAGGGGAGGGAGAATTAATAACATCACAAGGGCAAAGTGCTTCAAACAGGGCTCATGAAAATGGGTACTTAACTTATGTTGTTGTTTTTTTTAATTCTTGGCTGGGCTCAGTGGCACGGTTCAGTGGCACACCTAAGTGGTACAGTTCAGTGGCACAGCTCGGTGGCACAGGCCCATAATCCCAGCGGCTGGGGGGTTGGGAGGTGGGGCTGAGGCAAAGGGATCATGAGTTCAAAGCCATCCTCAGCAACTTAGTGAGGCCCTAAACAACTCAATGAGATTCTGTCTCTAAATAAAATACAAAAGCAGGCTAGGGATGTGACTCAGTGGTTAAGTGTTCCTGGATTCAATTCACAGTCTCATAAAAATTTTTTTTAAAAAGCCAACAACAACAAAAGCTTAGGGTAAGGGATATTGCTCAATAGTAATGTGCTTGCCTAGAATGTAGGAGATCCTGGGTTTGATCCCTAGTACTGCAAAAAACAAAACCACAATAAAAATACCTCTACTGCCAGGTATTCCCAGCTATTCTCGGGAGGCTGAGACAGGAGGGTTGCAAGTTCAAACTTGGACTCGGCAACTTAGCAAGGCCCTGAACAACTACTAAATAAAACAACTCTAAATAAAATACAAAAAGAGGGCTGGAGATGTGGCTTAGTGGTTAGGGACCCCTGGATTCAATCCCTCTCTGGTACAAAAACAAACAAACAAACAAACAAACAAAAACTCTACTTAGGTGAAGGTGATGTTAATGTTGAAGAACTTTCAAAAAGTTTATATTTATGGTAGAAATAAAAAAAGAATATTCATATAAGTAAACACTGCTTTCTTTCTTTTTTGCTTTAAATATTGTTTTATTTACAGTTAATGTACTCAACATGCAATACAAAGCTAATAATCACTGGTCATCTGCTTTGGATAGACATTTTATTCCCAAACAGCCATTACCATAAATTTATGTAAAATATATAGGACTCCACTAGACCCAGCATGACAAGACCTTATGCCTCTGATCACATGGGAAAAAGGATAGACTGCTATGCTGACACCAATAGGTCCAGTTTGGATTCTAGCTCAGTTAAACACTGCTTTCTGCAGGCAATATTTTAATGTTTTATGACCCAACACTTCGGTACCAGATAGACTGGTTCAAATCCTAATCCTGACAGTCCTAGTTGTATACACTTGAGAAAGTCTCACCCTTGTAAGCCTCAGTTTCCTCATTTATAAAACAGGAATAATAACAGTAGCCACCTCATGGATTGAAGTGATAATTAAATATACTTCGTATTTAGTAAATATTTGGTAAATGGTGGTTACTATTACTCTTATCATTATATAACAAGTATGCCCACAGATGGTCTCCATTTTGTAGATAAGAAATACAACCAGTGAAATGACTTGATCCAAGGAAAAATTGTGAAAAGAAACTGAACTCTAGATTTGTAGTTAATTCAGCATATCTATATTCTATTGAAATACAGGCTCATGAATGCACTGTGCTGACTTTAGATCTTTGTACGTGGTCTGGTCTCTTTATTTGGGCTGCTCCCTGTCCCCCTCTCCCTTTACTCTTTGAAGGGACCAAATTCATATGATCTGAAGTTCCTAGCTGAGACTTCAGTGTCTTAGGATTTCTTTTCTTCCCTGGGTTGGGTCCTCTCCACTGTGCTCCCCAAACTCACTGTCCTTATCTCAAAACACGCACTTAACCCATTATACTTAATTTGCCTATTTATTTTTCTCTCTTCCTCACTTTATTATTGCACACTCATCTCTACATACACAGCATCTAGAAAGTAGTCAACAAATGTCTATTGGATTGTTTTATTCATGAGAACTTCCTGTTAACTCTGTTGTTGCTTACTTTTTAATTGCAGGGTAAAGATAAAGTAGGGCAAAAGAAACTTATGGACAAAAAGGATAAAAACTATGAACTGGTAAAGGAGTCATAACTTTAAGGTGACTGTCAAATGTATCTTTATTTATAGTAGGGGAAAAAAAGCTGGAATTATGCTTTGTTTTCATTCCAGTAGTATCAAAGAGCATCTAATTATAATCAGAACATCTGGGTTTAAATCTTAGCTCCAACACTAAATAATTTTGTTATCCTGAGAAAGTTGGTTAATGCATCTGAATCTCAATTATCTTCATCAAGTAGGATAACAATTCTATTTAAGATGGTTCTGAGATGAAAATGCATATATAAATTGTAAAATTGATGAGTATTAACTAAAAATAGAAAATAGGATGCATTCCTTTCGAGTATTAATTTAAAAACTGTCTCCTTTAACTATTAATTTTAAAAACACTTGTTATAAAATTTTTGCTTTAAAAAAGTTCAAGTGCTACTATGGATTACCTAGCTTTCATTTATTTATCCAATCATTTTTCCCCCCAGAGCTGGGAATAATACAACACAGGATCTTGCAATGTTAGGTAAGTGCTCTAGCACTGATTTATACCCCATCCCTCATCTAGTAAATATTTATTAAGCACCTACTATGTGGTAGGCACCATTCTAGGAATTATGGATTCTGTAGCGAGCAAAGTTAAAACTGCATTTCTATGGAGTTGACATTCTAGTGGGAAGGTATCAATGTTAAGATACCTGGTGGCTTAGACAGGAAGATCGGAAGTTTAAGGCCAGCATAATTTAGCAAGGCCCTAAGCAACTTAGTGAGATCCTGTCTCAAAATAGAAAATAAAAAGGAATGGGGATGTGACCCAATGGTAAAGTGTTCCTGGGTTAAATCCTTCATACCTAAAAGAAAATGAAGTAGAACAAGGGAAATGGTGAGGGAGGAAGAAAGTTATGTTGTCTTAGCTAGGAAGGTGGAGCAAAGATTCTAATGTGGAAAAGTTAGTCATGAGACCAACTAGAGTGGGGGACAAAAAATGTTCCTGATTGATGAAGAAATGTCAAGGCCTAAAGAGAAGAGTGTTTGGTGTGTTTGAGTCAAGACCAATGTGCCAAGTGAGTGAAAAACAAGAATGGAAGGAAATAAAGCCTGAAATGTATAAAACCAGATCATATTAGGCATTGCAGACCATGGAAAGGAAACAGATGACGTGGTTTTTTAAAAGCTCCATTGTGGTCGCTATGCAAAGAATCAAGTTGAACAAGGCAAGAGTAGAAGTGAGCAGGTCAGTTGGAAAACAATTGTACTCTGCAAGGATAACAGAGGTACTTAAAGTGGGAGGTGGTGAGACATGGGCAGAGTTTGAGATATCTTTTGAAAGTAGAGCTGAATGATTTGCTGATATGAGAAAAGAGCAAAATCAAAAGAGACTATATTAAAGTCTCTTTTAATTATGGCCTGAACAACTAGCAGAATCATTGTTGGGATGAGGCAGGGGTGGGTTTCAGGAAGGGAAACCATAAGTTAGTTCTCTGAGACATTTCATCTGGGGTGTTCAGGGTGACATTTGGCTTGTATTATTTTTTATTTGAATGCATTCCTACCCTTTACAAATTGAAATGTTGATTTTATGCCACTTTTTTTTTTTGGTACTGGGTATTAAATTCAGGGACACTCAACCACTGAGCTACATCCTCAGCCCTTTTTATATTTTATTTAGAGACAGGGTCTCACTAAATTGCTTAGAGCCTTGCTAAGTTACTGAGGCTGACTTTACAACTCAAAATTCTCTTGCCTCAGCCTCCAGAGCGGCTGTTATTACAGGAATGCACCACCATACCTGGTGATTTTATGCTACTTTCAAAATAAGAATGAGTCATTGCCCTTGTCAGCAGATCATGGTATTGGTGGAATGGTACCAAGTTGAAAACGAAACAATTAATGTGGCATCAGTCATCAAGACAGACTTTAGTAAATCATGTAAACCAATTAAGTCACACAGAAAACTTACTTTGCTGAGTCTATTTTTTTCCTAGGACTTTTCCTGAAGAAAGGATCTATCTTAAAAACTTGTTTTGTTTTATAAAACAAAACTTGATGCTAATACCTTGGAGTATAATTTTCAAGTCATACTAATTCAGCATTATATTATTATTATATGGGGAGGGATGCTGGGGATTGAACTCAGGGGCACTCAACTACTGAGCCACACCCCCAGCCCTCTTTTATATTTTATTTAGAGACAGGGTCTCACTGAGTTGCTTAGGGCCTCACTAAATTGCTGAGGCTGGCTTTGAACTTGCAATCCTCCTGCCTCTGCCTCTGGAGCAACTAGGATTATAGGTGTGCACTACTACTCCTGGCTTATTATTATTTTCTTTTTAAAATTTTTTTCCTCCATGGTACTGGGGATTGAACCCAGGCCCCTCAGTCTGCTAGGTAAACACTCTACCACTGAGCCATATCCCCAGCACTTTTATTTTTAAAATTTTTATTTTGAGACAATTTCTTGATAAGTTTCCCAAGTTGGCCTTTAACTTGCAATCTTCCTGCCTCAGCCTCCCAAGTAGCTGGGATTATAGGTGAGGGCCACTACTATATCTATCTAATGCTACCCTTCTTTAGGATTTTCTTAAGAGTTGTTCTTCGACTCTGTTGTTGGAAATATCATGTGGTATAAATGAATCACTTATTTAATATGACTATTTAAATTGGGGCATTGACAAGAAAATTGACAAAAACCTTATATGAAGTAATTTGAATCCAAATAAAATTATTGATGTTTTCTTACTATGAAATGTCATTAATTATTCATTCATTGTCTTATTTTTATTAGTAGTGTTATTTCATTTATTTTTGGTGCTGGGGATTGAATGCAGGACCTCAAGCAGGCTAAGCACATGAAATATCATTAGATTTAATGAGGGTGAGGAGATACTGATCAAAGTGTACAGAAATAAATAGAAATAAATAGTTCAATTAGAAATAAATAGTTCTGGAGATTTATTGTATAGCATGGTGACTATAGCTAATAACAATGCAATGTGTACTTGAAAATTGCTTGAAGAATAGATCTTAAAGGTTCTCATCACACACACAAAAATAATATGTGAGATGATGGATATGTTAACTAGCTTGATTCATCATCCCACAATATGTATATATACCATATATATATATATACATACATATACATATATCAAAACATTATGCTGTATATCATAGATACATATACTTTTTATTTGTTAATTAGATCTTAATAAAATTTTTTAAAAATGAAACTTTTTATACATGTTGTAAACATTGCTCTGCATTCATTATAGTGTGGAACATATCCATTAACAAACAAACAAAAACCCCCATAAAACTCAAACCCAGTCTCTAGGTCAACACAAAAATAGCCTAACATTTAATAATTATTTATAAAGAAAGCCCAGAATAGGAAAAGATAAGCATGTTTAAGTTATTCACCTTCAAATGGGGATGAACAACTAACTTGCTGATTCCCTAGGTTTATTTGCGAAAGTACTTTTAAAATGTACAGCACTATTCAAATTGAAGAAGATCCTTTTATGTCAGAGCACAGTGGCACACACTGGTAATCCCAGTGACTTAGGAGGCTAAGGCAGAAGTATTGAACATGTTCAAGGCCAACCTCAACAACTTAGTGAGAAATAAAAATAAAAAGATAAAAGGAACTGGAAATGTAGCTTAGTGGTAGAGCACCTTGAATTCAATTTCTAGTACCTTGGGGGTGGGGTGGGGTTGGGGAAGATAATCCTTTTTTGCTGATAAGTAATTATGCTTAGAACTTTCTTTAGGAAAATAATAATAATAAATTATTAAACTTTGCTTCTTCTCCTTAATGCTGGTATTGACCTATTTGTTTTGCTTTCTGTATCTCATAATGTCACACAAGAGAAGTTTCTAAATTTCTTTTGGAGAAACTCTTGCTTAGCCAAGAACCAAATCCCAGTACATAGGAACTGGTTCTGTAGAGATGTGTCCACGTCACCTTTTAAAAATTTGACTGCCGATGGGTTACCCTATTATAATGTCCATCCCCTCACTATTTCAACTATCACCTCCAAGTCAGTTTTATTTCCAATCTATTTTGGGTGTGAAAGGCATTGGTAATTTAATAAATTAGTATATACAGTGTTACGAGTCAGTGCTTGAGGTATGCGGTTATGCTATGCCAATAATAATATAGAAATGATACAAGACTCATTCTCTCAAAGACTTTTCAGTTGAAAGGAAGAAAAACAGCAAAGATAGATACAGACAAATGTATTTCTTAGAAAAGCATGTTGAAATAAAGAGGCAGAGCCTAGATAACACATAGGAATAGAAGTGGGGATTTGTTAACTAGAGACTTTCCACTAAAGGGCAAAGGCTAAAGGAACGAGAAGTGCATGGGCCATTCTCTCATTGTTTCAATCAAAGGGTAGGAAAGAAAATAAAGATTTCATTTAAGAGGGATAAAAAGAGTTTGGCTATTAAGAAACAGTATTCATGTTAGAGTATTTAGAAGAGGCTAAATCTATTAAGGTTACTGAAGATTAATTGAATTTGAAAGACAAAATAAATGGTATAAAAGTATAAATCTTAGGGCTCACAGAAAGCCTAATGGAAGGCAAACAAAAAGACTTCTGGAATCTAGGATTAAAAAGGGGTTTGGGGCTGGGGGTTAGCTCATTGGTTGAATGCTTGCCTAGCCTATGCAAGGCCTGAGTTCCCCTCACCCACAAACGGGGGAGGTTTGGTGGTAGTCATACAAGTGATTGGCATGGGAGGTTTCTCTCTCTCTCCTTCTCTCATGAGTTCACTATTCATAGAGGACTAAGCTGCTATATAGGAAATTCCAAAGGAGAAATCTTTGTCAATCCTCATTAACTCCAATATTTCTTATTTTGTATTTTAAATTTTAAAAAACCCAAGAAAAAAAAAATTAACATTTTCATTCTGTTTTAGCCTTCAACTATTTGTATGAATTTTTCCTCAACATTTTTTATTTGTACATTATAATTGTATAGACCAATGGGATTTGTTGTTACATATTTGTATATGTAAACAATATATTGATATTAATTTTTAATTTTAGGTAGTTAAGGTTTGGAAGAAAGATTAACTTCTCTAATTAAGTTGACATAATAGGTTTGCTAGATTGAGAGAGGAATAGGTGCCCCAAATAAACTTGAGATCTCAAGACCTAGTTCTAGTTCAAGTGTTTGGTGGGAAGGCTCTGCTGGGCCCCTCCCTGAGTGTGCATTGTGACTCCAGGGGGAGGGCTAAGTACCAGGCAGCTTGTACAGGGCTGTCAAGGTGACTCTAGTTATATATGAGATCTGAGAACCCTTTGACTGCAGGTAAATAATAATACCGACTTTTGTTTCCACCAAAAATATATCTGTTCAAACTTTGTTCTTACATTTATAAACAGACTATTCTGTCTATACCTGGGTTGTTCCTTTAAATACATGTGCAATGCTCCAGTCGTTTTAAAAGCACTTTGTTAACTGTTTTCAAAATTTATGAAAATATCTCTCTGGTGCTTGATTATCTTTCATCTCCCAGGAAAGGGAAAAGGCTGTTAAGAAAACCCCTTTCATTTTTCTGTCTTGTTATTGGCAGTAACACCACAAGGCCAGCAACGTCTTTGTCAAATCTCAATGTGAATGAAGGAAATGAATTATTCTGAGGTTAGTATTAATCGCCTTCTATTTTCAGGTTAGTGAGCTGAGACTAGTATTCCTGTCACATATAGGAATTAATTGTTGAAAAACTGAGCTGTCACCTATTCACATACAAGTATTAGTTTGTTAAAACAGAATCTGATTTACCTACTGTCCAATTTCTTCAAAAGTAAATATGCAAAAAGTGTGACTTCTAAAACCAGCTTAGATAAAAATTCAAGTTCCTACCATCCATGAATTGCAGTTCTGAGTCTGTTCCACTAAATATGGGCTTTGGAAGCTCGTTGTAACAGAAATATATAATATTCAATATTATAATTGATAGATGTATGGAAGGCTGGGGGGTTTTTACATTATTGTCAGTTCCAATAGTGTTAGCCATATGCTATAAGTGGGGATAGAGACAACCTTCCAGAACTTGGATAGTGTCCAACTGTTTGTTTCATAGTCCATTATTAAAAGATTCTGTAATGCCTGAAAGTTCGTCTCTCAATATGCATGGAAATATAGTGTGTATATATTTCAGATATCCTCAAATGGCCTTGAATTCAAATATTTTGCTTGTTTTCAAACAATGCATCTGATAGTATATCTTACTGTTTGTTTTTAAAATGTTTATTATAGCTATAAGATCCTTAATTTTAATCAATGGAAGATTTATTCTCGTGTAATCACTGACATATTTGAGGAAATTCAATCATGAAAGGTCAATATGAAGTATAGACAGTCTTGATTTCCTAGGAAAGGACTATGGATTTGATGTGAATGTCAGAGTTATTATAAATTAAGGAAAAACTATAAAGTTAGGGAAAAAATTCTAGTTTAGACCTTGTAGAATTCATTTCATTATTACTAAAGTGAAAGTGATTGAGTCATCAAAATGTTTTGAAAACTAGATATGTTTTATTTCTTCAAAACTGAATGATGCTAAAAACAACTTCAATAAGTATGTAAAAATCTGTTGATAAAAATTTCTTAACACCATTACCATACTCTTCATTTTTGGGGACTGGAAATACAGAGTAATTCATCTTTTCTCTTTTATTGTTTATACAGTTTTAAAAATATATTTAAAAAATGTGCATCTAATTACTGCTAATAGTGCAATGTTCCAGGCCAAACATTTGCCACTGACTGTCAAGTGTCTTTCTGATGCAGCTGGGGAAAGAGAGAGAGAGAGAGAGAGAGAGAGAGAGAGAGAGAGAGAGAGAGAGAAAAGGAGAAAGAAAGAGCAATGTCCCTTGAGCAAGACTTTCTGCAGCTGTTGTGTACATTAATCCAGGGAGCAGATCTCCCAAAACTAAATATAGCAAAGCATATCCTTTTACATGATAAAAAAAAATTTAAATGAAAGTCTTCAACTATGGAGTCACATTATTTTAGATTTGATTTCCTTTAAAAAGGAAATGGCATCTCACACATATTCCCTGCATAAAGAACATTATTTTAATAAATGAAGTGTGGAAAATGTCTGTGATAGTCACAACATATCACAACTTCCTCTAAAAAAAAATATTTTTCTTTAGTACTGAAATAGGCTATGATCTCTATGAGTCTCATCAATCTCCTCCAAAAGATTTACATGTAGAAAGTTTTACTTTTTACTTAAGTATGTGTCCCATCATACATAATTAGAAAGTTAGCCTAAGTTTCACTCTAAGTAGTAGTGATTAGTTCTCTGAAATATTCCTTTTCCCATTGTCAGTGCCCTGTTATCAAAACACACTTGTGAGCTTCAATGTGGACATTACCTTTCTTTTTTTAGTTGACCCAGATGGGGATGTCCAACCCAGGCACTCCAACCGCGATGATTATTTTCCAAGGAGAACTTTCAGATGAAGGCACAGGAGAATAGGAAAATTCTTCACGCCCTTCGAAGTAGAGAGTAGCCGTCCATAGAGAGTGAGGAGTTAACCTTAGTTTCAGTGAAGATGGCTGTAAGAAGCTGGACAACCTGTCACCACCGGAGCCAGAGCATTTGTCAGCTCACAGGTCCCAAGTTATTTTGAGCTGTATAAACCATGTGCCTGTGAAACATTCCACCTGATTGGACAGGAGAAAACTGAGCAAAGGGATTCCATAGCAGGACAGCACCTATGGGGGGTGGGGGTCAATTGGATTTTCTACCTAAAGGATTTTACTTACATCTGGGAGTCCAAAAATATGTGTCAAATGATGTTTGAAATTCATACTAAATGCTGTATATAGTTGTATATACTGATGAAAATGGCATTAATTTTAAAACAGATCAAAATACTTCATTTATAAGATCCTTAATTTTAATCAATGGAAGATTTATTCTCACGTAATCACTGACATATTTGAGGAAATTCAGTCATGAAAAGCAGAGGCCTAAGGTTTTAAAGCAGAACTTTTTTGAACTATTGGTCCAAAATCTAAGCAAAAGCATAGAACATAACTAATACTCAAAGTTGCTAATTAGAATTCACAGGGGAAAAGAAGAGGAAAAACCCGTTAGCCTGAGAATCAACTTTGGAACAAATTAGTTTGAACAAATCTCTTCAGGAAAACAAATCAGATACTGCTTAAAAGTCAAAATGTCTAAATAACATAGTATATTACAATTCAAAAGTACTTGGGAATAACTTCTTGTATATTATTTAGAAAAGTACAACACTAGCTGGGCGCAATGGTGCTTGCCTAGTATCCGAGCTACTTGGGAGGTGGAGGCAGGAGGACTGCAAGTTCAAGGCTAGTCTGGACAATTTAGCAAGACTCTGTCTCAAGATAAACACTTTTTTAAAAGGGCTGGGGTTGTAGCTCAATGGTACAGAGTACTTGACTAGCAAGTGCGAGATTTTGGGTTCCATCCCCAGCACTGAAAACAAAAAAAAGGTAATGATAGATATATATCTTCTTTCACAAGCACTACCAATCAGTAAGGGAAAAAAATCCTTAGCTAGACCAACAACTACAAAATACTTACTTTCATAAAGGTATAGCTCTTTGATATTAATTTCAGACATTTTTAGAAAATGAATTTGAATAAAAAGCCCTATTGGTTAATACAGATTAAGTGATGCTGTAATGTTATTAATCTTGTTAGAAGCCTGGGTTTTGAAAATTCAGGCCAAAGCCACTGATTATCATTTAAAACATTTGTTCTGAGATTCCAATAGCATGATATAGATAAGTTTAAATCTAATTTTATAATTTAATTACTGAATTGCTTTAGGGTTTCTTCCCATTCATTCATTCAACAAATTTGTACTTAATTGTTACTATAAACCATGTACTAGTTATAAAGCAGAGCCCAAAATACACTATATTTCCTGACATCATGGAGTTTACTAAGAGATCTTCTTCAGTCATTTTGAGACTATCTACAGTACATTAAATAAAGATAAAATTTCTTTGGTTATTGTGCTCACATCAGAGATTTTATTACTTTTTTTTTTTTTTAAGTACTAGGGACTCAACCCAGGGGTGCAATACTTAGCTACATCCCAGGCCTTTTTGTTGTTGTTGTTTTTGAGACAGGGTCTCACTAAGTTTCTGAGGCTGGCCTTGATTTTGTAATCCTCCTTCCTCAGCCTCTTGAGTAGCTGGGATTACAGGCGTGAGCCACTGTGTCTGGCTCACTACACCTTTTATTATAGGGCTTTATGTTCACACAGGCAAAACAAAACAAAACAACAACAACAAAAGAATTTAAAAACTTTTTAAATAATTCAAGTGAAAAAAGGAAAAACTATTTTCAAGGAAAGAAAAATGATTCAGAAAGGGCTGAATTATCTGGGTAGGTTATTATTACCAAAGAAATTCAGATCCTCAATGAACAGGTTCATTTACTCTCTTACCTAATTCTGTGCTGAAACAAACATCAAGAATACTTACTTTAGTTGGGCCTGGTGGCACATGCCGTAATCCCAACTGAGGCAGAAGGATTGCAAGTTCAAAGCCAGCCTCAGCAATTTAGTGAGGCCCTAAGCAACTTAGCAAGACCTTGTCTCAAAATAAAAAATAAAAAAGGTTGGGAATGTTGCTCAGTGTTAAAGCACCCCGGGTTCAATCCCTGGTGCCCCCCAGCCCAAAATGAATACTTAATTTTATTTCTGCATTTTCTGTTTATGTATATACTCCAACAAATTCTTTTTACTTAAAAGAAAGAAGGGCTGAGGAATGTAACTCTGTAGTAGAGTGCTTGCCTAGCAAGTGTGAGGCACTGGGTTCAATTCCCCAGCAAAACCAAGGGGAAGGTAAAAGAAGAATTACAGAAGAAATAAGCCATGGAAATTCTGATTTCTCTTTCATTCTTTTTTTTTTTTTTGGTACTATTTTCAAATATAGTCAGCATACAAAATTTTTTGTTTTCTAAAAAATGCTAGATACAAATATTCGAGTATTATTTAGTAACTGTGAGCACCTTGCTTACAATTCATTAAACTCATATTCTAGATTTTTGTTTTTTTAAAACTAGCTTCTGTTTCTACATAACCTAGTCCCTACCTTGCTTATGATCAGTAATAATTATATAAACATGATATCACAAGCCTACTAGTTCAGAGTTTACCAGAATTTACTGGTACAAAGAATAATCTTTAAAACTTTTTAATATCCAACATAGTTAAAAACAAACTCCATTAGTGATAAGCAAACACAAGGTTACATGTCTTAAGCTTTCCCCATAAAGCTGAGTGGTCCATCCAACACATGTGTTTATTGTGGTTTAAACATGATCCTGTGCTTGCCCTCAGCTGTTTTCTTAATTCAGTCACTCAGCTACAGAAACAATTTACTCACATTGGGATGATCCACAGGAATGCTGAGGAATCTGGAAAATC
The DNA here is from genome assembly GCF_052094955.1 of Ictidomys tridecemlineatus. Classification (NCBI taxonomy): domain Eukaryota; kingdom Metazoa; phylum Chordata; class Mammalia; order Rodentia; family Sciuridae; genus Ictidomys; species Ictidomys tridecemlineatus. Next base: position 53,361,357 of record NC_135477.1, read on the forward strand.
TATGGCAGAGGAAGTCTTCACTTGGAGAAGAAGCATGAGAGAATTTCCTTGCTGGTAGATTCGTACAAAATTTGTATTTGCTATTTTTTCATTTTGCCATAGGCTTTAATTATTTAAGAGAAATTGCTCACATATAACCAAAGCTTCAATAAGTTTTGCTCACCATTCACAGATTTATGTTGAGGTATAGCCCTCCAGTGTCAGATAAAAAAACAAAACCAAATTTCTGTGTCCTATTTTCGAAGACCAAAGACATGTATATATTTTCTAACCTTTTGTAATGAGAAACATTTTCACACCAGAAGCAAGTACTTGACCATCCAAAATAATAGTTAAGTGGTAGATTATAGAGCCTTATACAAACCCTGTGATATCATGGAGACATACAATAAAATCCTTAAGAAATTTCTTTTTCATCTAAACGGTTTTGAAAATGTTTGCCTGGGAAAACTAAAAACATTAAAAATAATTTTTTAAGTTCAAAACATATTTCATTTTAAAACTAAAAACATTAAAAAAAAACTTAACAGAACACCTGTTTAAAAGTATGATACTGATATTGAAAAGCAAATTTATAGTTACCTGTCTCGGGAGAGGCACCATTCCTACATCAATCAACCAGGATCATCTAAAGTCCAAATCTCACTGCCTAACTTGTGTCAGCCACAAAAGTAGCATGAAGGAAATGTGATACTGCCGCGCCAGAGCAATGAAGAGTATTTACAGGGTTCCGTTGCAGATCCAGGGACAGTAGTTTAGAACAGATTGCTCTTTCAGATCAACTTTAATAACTCAGTCTGTATGATGTTCTTTGCCTGGAGGGATAGTGGGGGTGGATAATAACTAAGATAATGAAGATGACTAAGGAAACAGGCTTTCTTGAGCTCTTTGACCAGTTGAAGATGATAGTCAAGACATTATAAAGAATGAAGTGCAAGAAAAAAAGAAGAAAGCAAGTGTAAAGAATGCACAAGATATCCACATAGGTCATGTAATTGTCTTTATTGGTACAAAACTGAGGTTATGGTTAATGCATTTCGTAAAATAAATATGGGAAAACAGCAATCTTTATAATAAATACTTCATATTTGGCCATCCTTTAGAGTAATGGAAGTATTGATGTGGATTTAGAACACAATAAGGCTTCCTTTAATTGTGTACATATCAAAATTTGTACTTTTTAAGAAGTATTATTTCCAAGAATAAAATCAGTTCCTATAACTTTTTTAAAGAGCATTCCGGGGCCAGGTACGGTGGCACATGCCTTTGAGATCAACCTCAGCAACTTAGTGAGGCTCTAAGTAACTTAGTAAGACTCTGTCTCAAAATAAAAATAAAAAGTGCTGGGATGTGGCTCAGTGGTTAAGTGCCTCTGGGTTACATCCCCAGTACACCCCCCCCACACTCACACACAAAGAAAAAAGAAAAAAAAAAAAGAAAGAAAAGAGCAAAGAGCATATTGGTTGGGGGTGGAGCTCAGGGTAGAATGTTTGCTTAGCATGCACAAGATATGGAGTTCAATCCCAGCATCAAAAAAAAAAAAAAAAAGTAAATAAAAAACAAAAGAACATCCTCTGACACAAAGTTACTAAAAAAAAAAAACCCAAACAATTAGTATTGTGTATACAGTCTTTTTTTTTTTTTTTAATAAAAGTATACCAAAGTTTATTAGGAAAGAAAGTACACTGAAGAGGGAGAGAGTTTAGGACAAGAAAGTCATCTCCTTATGTATAGTTTGTCTGTCTGTCTGTCTCTCTCTCTTTTTTTTTTTTTTTTTTGGTACTGGAAATTGAGCCTGGGAGTGGGAAGGGGTGAGGGTGGGGTTTTCCCATTGAGCCACATCCTCAGCTCTTTTAATTTTTTGTTTTGTGATGGCTAAGTTGCCAAAGATGGCTTCGAATTTGTAATCCTCCTGCATAGTTGGAATGACTATATATGTAGTGTTATAATCTTGAAGGTATACAGTTGATTCTTACTTTCTACTTCCCACACATGAATATAATGATTATATTAATATAATATCTTGGTAGAAATAAGTTAACATTCCTAGCTGTGGGCTAGGTACTGTGCTAAGCTCTTTATGTACATTGTGCTTTATTTAATGTATTCCCTCACCAGTCTGTGCAATGGGAAAAAAAAAAAAAAAGATCAACAATCTATGAAGTGGGTACTGTTAAAATTCTCATTCTACATGTAAGAACTCAGGGCTGGAAAGAGGTTAAAAACTTTCCCAAAGTGGGTTGGGGTTATAGTTCAGTTGGTAGAATCCTTGCCTCACATACGCAAGGCCCTGGGTTCAATCTCCCCAGTACTACAAAAAAAAAAAAAAAAACCAAAAAAAACCTTTCCCAAAGTCACACAGCAAGTAGGTGCCCGAGTCAGAATTTAGCCCTGAGTCTAATGTTGTGCTGCAAATATTTAAATGCATTTATAAAAAAAATTAAGGATAAAAGTGGATATAAAACATACTCCCTCTTGAGTAAGTATTTCCAAAGGAACACTTTAGGACTTTTCAGTTTTTAATTTCTCTGATCAAAATCAATCCTGGAATTCTTTGGTATGACAAAATAACAAAAATAAGAGAAAATTTAGGAGAGACAAAAAAGGCAAATATACGTTTTCTGTGATATTTTACCTGGGAGTGTGACTTGCTATACAGACAAGCATCAGGCATTAATACTCAAAGATAGGACACCGGAAGGCAGTAAGAATGCTTTTGAAGACTTTTTTGTTTGTTTGTTTCTGTTTATTACAGTCATTGTGCTGAAACAATTTAAGAGCTTCATTAATTTGAAACTAGATTTAAATGCCTTAAATGTTATTTCTGAGCAAATCAACACAGGGCAGTAATGTTTTTGAAAGTTAGGGTTAGGAAAATGAGTTTGAATTCTCCTTTCATAATGTTAGTTAGCATGGAATATGCCAGTGTGCCAGGCTCTAGGTGATTTCACTCCGATTCTATTTTTGGGCTGCACAGACATCTCAGAAAGCTGAAAACAAAATTCAGGCGTTCTTACTCATGATCAAATAATCACACCAACGCTAATAATGTGAGGGAAAGGAAAAGGGAGCTAACTTTTCTTGCAGGTATACTCTAGGGTGGGGAGTAGCCTGAATTATTCTTATTTAATTCCCGAAATCCTGCAAAGTACTGTTATCTGTATGATATTGGGAAGAAATTAGGTTTAACGAAGTGTAGCTTTCCCAAAGGCACCAACCAGTGGGCTGCAAAGCTGGGTGGATTCAAACTTAGGTCTTCTAGTTTAGAAGACTTAGATCTTGTAATTTACTTTCTTTTCATTGATCCCCACTACCTTCTCATAAAAACTAATTAATCATTCAGTTCAGTAAAAAAATCAGAAATAACACCAGGCATGGTGGCACACGCCTGTAATCCTAGCGGCTTGGGAGGCTAAGGCAGGAGGATCACGAGTTCAAAGCCAGTTTCAGCAAAAGCGAGGCACTAAGCAACTCAAAGAGATTCTGTCGCTAACTAAAACCAAAATAGGGCTGACATTATTACTTTGGTTTTATGGAGTTGGTGTCTATTTGACAAAAACAAGAAGAGACCAGAAGAATAGCATATGACCAAGCCTAGAGTCATTTTCACAAGGAAGACTCAATAAAATTAGTTGACTGAAACAACAAGAGCTAACACACATTTTTGAGAAGTCATCATCTTATTACATACAATGTGTCACAAAATTTGCAAATACCAAACGGAATGAACTTGTTGCCAAGGAGGGTAGTGTACTGAGTAAAATCTTGGAGAAGGTAAGTTGTGGAAAATTCAAAAGGAATTTGTAGTTTAGATCCCTATCCATGCTCACATTTCTTTCTTTTCTTTCTTTTTTTTTTTTTTTTTTACTTATTGGTATTTTCTTGATTTAGCAAACTTCCTATTGAACAAAGACAGCATACCTTAATGTAGGAGATGTGCAAAATCTTTTTGTTTTGCTTTTTTTCATCCATTCTATTCATCTTCAAATTGTTCTTCATTCCAATTTGGGAATGAGTGATTTAAAGTCTAGTCTAAACAAAGTCTCCTAGTCCAAGGTAATTACTATGTGTGTTAATGTCTTAGAGCTCTTTTTCTTTCATCTTCTAGCCTAGGCAGTAAGCTTTAATTCAAAGTGTGAGTGATAGTGTCACTAAAAGGGATAAATAAGCAGACAACATTACAGAAAATATTTATTTATTTATTTGGTATTCGGAACTGAACCCAGGGACGCTTAACCACTAAGTCACATTCCCAGCTCTTTTTATTTTTAATTTTGAGCCAAGCCCCCGCTAAGTTGCTGAGGATCTCATTAAATTGCCAAGGCTGGCTTCAAACTTCTGATCCTCTTGTCTCAGTCTCCCAAATCACTGGGATTAAAGGTGTGTGCCACCATGCCCAGCTGTTACAGAAAATTTAAACACAGAAATTTATCAAGTGTAAAGTGAGATCAAAATAAATCTATTTGTAAATAGTCTACTGGGCTGAAAATATTGTACAAATTTTAATCAAGATTAACAACTCAGCAAAAGTGAGGCGCTAGGCAACTCAGCGAGACTCTGTCTCTAAATAAAATAGAAAAAAGGGCTGGGGATATGATTCAGTGGTTGAGTTTAATCCCCAGTACCCTCCCCTCCAAAAAAAAAAAAGAATAACAAAAGACACATTGAAATATCACACTATATCCAGCAAATATATGTAATTATTATGTGTCAATTGATTTTTAAAATTTTTTTTAATTTTAAAAAAGAATAAGAAAAACCTTGGTATAATCCACAATGCAATCATCCTAAACCTATAAAATAGAAACAATCTTTCTGGTCTTACTGGCTGCTCTTCTACTCAAATCCTCATCTCCAATCCAAAAGTTCCACCACCTATTTCCTTGTCTTCTCTTTTCCCTATGCCTTTGTTCATTATTTCTTTCACTTATTGTGTCAACAACAAGTAGTTGTAATATTTCTTATATTATTGAATTAAACTAACTTTTCATTTGTATATTTATGGGGTGTTTTTTTGTTAGTTTTTTTTTTTTTTTTTGGTACCAGAGATTGAACCCAGAGGTGCTTCATTACTGAGGCCCATCCCAGTCCATTTTATGCTTTATTTTGAGATGGGATCTCGCTGAGTTGCTTAATGCCTCGATAAATTGCTGAGGCTGGCTTTGAACTTGAGATCCTCCTGCCTCAGCCTCCTGAGTTGCTGGGATTACAGGCATGCACCACTTTACCCAGCTGTATATTTGTTTTTCTACCAAACTAGATAAACTCTTTGAGAATCAGAGCTGTAAAAAAAATTTTAGACAGACAATTCTAATCTCAAGGCATATCATAAAGTAGGCATGTTATAAATACTTGTCTGTGGCATACCATAAAAATTATGTATAAATTGTTGAGTAGTCCTAAATTATTCTCTCAATTCAATGCATATTTACTTAACTTTTAATTGTGTGCCAGAAGAGAGCAAACCAAAATTAACATTGATTGAATTATCATTAAGGTTATGATACTATCAAGAATTACCATCAGAAATACTATCAAGAATTAAATCAAGGGGCTGGAGATGTAGCTCAGTGGTAGAGTGCTTGCCTAGCATGTGCAAAGCCCTGGTTTGATCCCCAGCAAAACACACACACACACACACATACAAATAATAATAATCATCATCATCATAATCATCAAGCTGGTTGAGATGACACAAGCCTGAGTAATCCTACTACTCAGGAGGCTGAGACACGATGATTGCAAACTTGAGGCTAGTTTGGGCAATTTAGTGAGAGGTTATCTCAAAATAAAGTAAGAAGGGTTCAGGATGTAGCTCCATGATAATGAGTTTGCTCAGCATATACAAGCCCTGCATTCAATCCCAGGTACTGGGGGCGAGGTGTGTGTGTGGAAACTATTGCTAGGCATGGTGGCACATGCCTATAATCCCAGTGGCTTTAGAGGCTGAGGTAGGAGGATCTCCAGTTCAAAGCCAGTTTCAGCAATTTAGTCAGACCCTGTCTCTGAATAAAAAATAAAAAGGGCCAGGGATGTGGTTCAGTGGTTAAGAGCCTTTGGGTTCCATTCCTGGTATTTAAAAAAAAAAAAAAAGTATTAAGTCAAATGAGGACAGAGCCTAAAAAGATTGGATATTCACTGCACACCAGTGAAGAACTAACTGTGTAAACTTTTGGCTCAATGGATATTTACAATTCCTGAGATAATTGGAAAGGTGGATCCTTGTTTCAGAAAAGGCTTGGTGCTTTTTACCTTTTTTCCCCCTGTGGTACTGGGCCTAGGCATGCTAGGCAAGCATCCTACTACCACTGAGTTCCATTCCCAGTTGGTGCTGGTTATCATTGCTGAAGAGTTCTTCTAAAGGGGTCCTATAAGAGTACTTTCACATCTTTGCATCCTCATGAACTAGCTTTCTACTATTTTTCCTGACCACCTTTCTACAACCTTTGTTTTATCTCATGCACTTTCTCTCCACCCCCAAAAAATCATACTCATATTTTGCTTCTATTGCTGTTTCTCTTGAACTTTATACTTCTTGACCCTAATTCTACAGGTGATGGATAGGGCTCTGTTCATTTGCATGTACTGGATTATGGGATCCCAGATCAAGCCAGCACTGAGCTTTCTGTTTGCCTAGAAATAAAGAATATACTTATCACACACATAATATTCTATATTTCAATTAAGATTTCAACCATTTGTAACCAGGCACTGTGGTGCATGCCTGTAATCCCAGTGACTTGGGAGGCTGAAGTAGGAGGATCACAAGTTTGAGACCAGCCTCAGCAACTTATTGAGGTCCTAAGCAACTTAGTGAGAACCTGTCTCAAAATAAAAAATACAACAAGGGGTGAGGATGTTACTCAGGGTTTAAGCACCCCTGGGTTCAACCTCTAGTACTAAAACAAAACAAAAAATTATTTCAACCATTTGACTGATTTCAAATTGTACTTACTTCCTATAAAGCAGATAAACACAATGAATTACTTAGCTGTAGCTGACCCCAGCCCAGTTTCCACATCAAAACCAAGCCTTGTTGTTTGTATTTAATATGTAATTTAACTTAATTCAACAACCCAAGAAGTATAGATCATTATCTTCATTATCTCCATTTTATGGAGTATAAAACTGAAAAGATTATATGCTACTGTGGTTTTTGTGAACTTGGTGATCTGAAAAAGTCTCAAGAAGTCCACCTTGAGATTGTCCAAGGTAGACTGTGTCATTATCCTCTTTTTATGGAGGAGGAAACTAAAGATCAGAGAAGAAATTTGCACAAAGCCACTCAGAGCTGTGATTCACAGCCAAGGCCCATGTGAGACTGAAGTCCAAGCTGTTCTCTCCTACACCACACGCCACCTTTCAGATGCATCCATGCTCATTAGTATTCAATTTAGAATCAATTTTTTTGTGTGTGGGGGGTAGGCCCCTCAGAAGAGGTAGAGTAACAGGAAAGAGAGACATCTTGTTATATTGGGATTATGTTGATTTGGTAACTCTCTTCAAAATGCTTCCAAGTCCTTGGAAATTCAGATGATTTACTACCCCTGACTGGTCAAAGAAATAAAAGAACCAAAGTAGCAATAAATAACAGGTAATCCTTGCCATGTATCTCTATCTGCAAATTATTACGCATAATAAACTCAGGCATGAGAGACCATATGGTTAGTATATTTTCAGTAGACATCTGGTTAGCATGTCATTTTAAAAGTTATTTATGGGGCTGGAGTTGCAGCTCAGTGGTAGAGCGCTTGCCTAGCATGTGTGAAGCACTAGTTCAATTCTCAGCACCATGTATAAATAAATAAATAAATAAAAATGAATAAAGGACCATTGACTACTAAAAAAAATTTTAAAAAGTTATTTACAATCATGTGTTGATTATTATAGTCCAATAAAAGCAACAACAAGCTGAGCATAGTAGCTAATGTCTATGGTTCCAGCAAAGTTCAGGAGCTCGAGGCCGGCCTAGGTAGGCAACATAGAAAGGCTGCATCTTAATAAAACACAACAACAATAACAAAGCAACATTAGGTCTTTGAGTTTGATCTTTTCAATGATTATTTTATATATAGGAAAAGTTAAGCACTAGAAGAGTGCTGGCCTTGAACTTGAGATCCTTTTGCCTGAGCCTCTTGAGTGACTGGGATTATAGGTGTGTGCCACCATACCCAGCATTACTTGCTTCTTAATTTTCCATGAATGGTAGGTAGAAAGAATCTTATTACTATACTAACAGATATGACTGGACTGCCTATTTGCTGATTGTTCACTATGTTTGTGTTGGGATAGAGGGTTGAATGGTTTTATTTTATTTTATTCTCTCTTCTCTATTAATTTAGAAAGCAAAGAGCAGAGGATGTTTCCAAACCCTGGTAATGTCTAACTCAAAATAACAAAAAGAAGCAGATGAGCTAAAAGTCATAGTAAATCAAGACCTTGAAGGTCCTAACATTCAGAATAATGCTCATAAATCAAATTTAAGTAATTTACATCATCTATTTTAGAAACAGATAACAACAACGAGCTATATAGGAAGATGTTAAAATAAGAAATTTAAAAATGCTATAATTAGGCAGATAATAACTGTACTTGGAATTGGATTCCAACTCTAACATTTTTTTTTTTTTAACCAGGGATTAAACTCTGGGTGTTTAACCACTGAGCCACATTTCCAACCCTTCTTTCTTTATTTTTTAATTTTGAGACAGGGTTGCTCTGAGTTGCTTAGGGCCTTGCTAAGTTGCTGAGACTGGCTTTGAATTTGCATTCCTCCTTCCTCTGCCTCCCAAGTTGCTGGGATTACAGGTGTGTGCCATTGTGCCCCACTCCAACTCTGCCACTTATTATCTGAGAAACTTTAAGCAAGTTATTGAAACTCTATGTGTTGCTCATCTCTAAAAAAGAGGAGCCAGAATTATGAGCCTGCAGTCCCAGCACTGGGGAAGCTGAGACAGGGGAGTCACTTGAGCTCAGAAGTTCTCTACTAGCCAGAGCAATGTAGCGAGACCCCCAACACCCCATCAAAAAATAAATAAGACTAGTAGCTATCTCTTAGGAATGCTGTAAGAATTAAGTGAGTTAATGTGCTCAGAACAATGTCCGGCTTCTGGCAAGTAGTCAATAAATGCTAACCACCATTATTTCCATCATTATTCTTCTAAAAATGTTTTTTTTTTTTTTAAATAAACACCATTTGTACACAGTTTCGCTGAGCTGTAAACTTAAGGAAAGGCCAAAGGCTGAATGGGCCTCCTAGACTGATGACTCAGTCCCAATAGCAGTTCAGGTTTCCCGACTGATTCAGAGCTTGGCTTCTTTCCTGAGACTGACAACAAGAATGTCAATTAGTGCCAAGAGTGATGAGTTTTCGTAACATGGGGTGCTGTCCATTAGAGATGTGAAATAGATCACTTACATCTTGTATAGAACACTGAGAGTGATCTACCAAGTTCAGATTCAACCCAATGACATATAGGTAAAATGCTTCTTGATATCCATGCTCCTGAACCATCTGCTTCTGAATTCTAAATTCTCAACTCACTCACTGCCAATGGGCTAAACATAGCTAAAGGATTTAAATTATAATTTGATCTGACAACCCAGGTATCAAACAAGACTTCTTCAGCCAAATAAGTAGAGTGGTGACAAATATCAGAACAGTATATCTACTCTACAGTATGTGCTTTATGACAAGAAAATAATAATTGAGGGTATTGGTGAATATCTGTCTTATTTCTCATCTAATCTAAAAAAAATGATGTCAACATAAGTATGGTATTTAACACAGACCAACAAAGGTATTGTTAAGGTTAAGTGATTTAGAGGAGAGAAATCTAGGAAAATGGGAAATGTCTTAGTCTTTCTGTGATCCTGAATTGTCTAATAGATTAATGTTGAATACTAACATCCCATGTGGAATAAGACAAGGCAAATTTAGATCGAAAAAGTAAACACTCCTAATGATAATGATGGTGAACTGGGGCAGATGTTAAATACAAAGAACAATGATGACACATTATTTACATGATGAAGTGTTAACATTGTGTTTGAAAAAATGTTTTATTGGTTTGTTTTTATTAGCTATTTCTCATCAGAATCCTGTCAACAGATGTGCTTTAATACTCATGTTTTACCTATGAGGAAACTGACATATAAAAATAACAATTAGAGTTACGTGGACATTCAATACCAGAAAAAATTTTAGGAGTTTTTATTTGCATAAATGTGCTTAGTGGCTCACACCTGTAATCCTAGGGTCTCAGGAGCCTGAGGTGAGAGGATTTTGAATTAAGGCCAGCTTCAGCAATTTAGCAAGATACTCAGCAACTTAGTGAGACCATGTTTCAAAATAAAAAGTACTGGAGATGGAGTTCAGGAGGAGAGTGTTCCTGAATTCCATCCCCAGAAACACCAGAAATACGATAACAAAAACAAAAACACCAGAGGTATTATTGCATAGACCATAGTTTATCTTTTAAGTTGTGGTAAATGTGATTTGTGCCCACATACCTAGAATGATATGATTTGGGAATTATTAGAAGTATTAGTTGATTTTTGTTGTTGTTATTGTTGCTAGAGATTGGACCTAGGGACACTTTACCACTGAACTGCAGTCCCAGCTCTTTTTATTTTTTGAGTGAGGGTCTTGCCAGGTTACTCAGGCTGGTCTTGAACTTGTGATCCTCCTGCCTCAGCCTCCTGAGTCACTGGGATTATAGGTGTGTGCCACCAGGCCCAGCTCAATTGATTTGTATACATTATCACTTATCCATCCAATTTATACCAAAAGATGAGATGTCTTAGCATCATAACTCCATTTTGATTCAATTTTGCAAGCAAAGATACTGATCAAAAATCTATTTTAGGATATCGGGATGCATAGTGGTAGTAAGCTTGTGTAGCATGTGTGAGGCCCTATGATCCCAAGTAACACACACACACACACACACACACACACACACACACACAATCTCTTTTAAATTTTATTTTCTGATAACACATTTTTTCCATTTTGACTTGTGGTAAGATAAAATTTACCATTTTAACCATTCTTCAGTGTATGGGTTGGCATTAAGTATGTTCATACTGTTATGCTACCAATCATCTCCAGAACTGTTTTCATCTTGCAAAACTGAAACTATACCCATAGGACAGAAATTCCCCAAACCTCTCATCCCCCTAACCCTGGCTTTCATCATTCCTCTTTCTGTCCCAATGAATTTGACTACTCTTAACTCCATATAACCTATTCTCAATAAACATTAAATAATATTTTATTTAATTTCTTCAATTATTCACTTCTGTCTCTAAAGTGTTGGTAAGGCACTGTCTTCAGAGTCCACAAAAGACTAGTCTTGGGTGCTCTGAGTTTGTTAAGTTGTGAAATGGCAGGTACTTCAAATGGGTGTAAGGGGAACTTTGGGTGTGTGGTTTAGGATTGGCTCTCTCATCTTGCCAGTGCTGGGATGCTTCTGCCAACTATGATGAGAAAGAATTATTCATATGCACTGACTTTCACGTCTTCCATCTTTCAGTTACAAATACCCAGTTTCTGTTTTCTTTGAATGTGTTTAAATGTAAGACCTAGTAAGATTATTTCAGAGAAGCATAATTTACATATCACGAGGAAAATTTTGTGATAAAACACTGTTAGCCAGGGGCTGGGAATATAGCTCAGTGATAGAACATTGTGCCAGGCCCTCAATTTGATCCCCAGGGGGGGGAAATTACTTCTAGCTACATTTTTAGAACATGGTTTTGTCAATTTCTAATTTCTCTAATACTTGAGAAAAATACAATGAACCTCAGCAAGGCCAAAAGCACTGGTTCTTAATCTTTTCAAGGATGAGGACTCCTTTTCCAACATTAAAAAAATATGTGGCTCTCTCAAGTGATGATAATTGTTATTTTTTAAAAATCCACCAATTTGGAAAATACCTAATGACAAAAAGAAACCATGAATTTAATACTTATTACTTCAAACATATTTGTATTTCATTGATTGTAACACTATCAAACAATATTATTTATTCTGTTTTCAGATAATCCTTAACGTACACATGGATTTTTGGATCCATTATAATTACTTCATGGTTCTCCAGGGTTCTTCCTCACAAGTTAGAAATCACCCATCAAAGGGAAAAAGCAGGTTTCAGCCCCAACTGTCTTCTCACTAGCTGTGCAGTCTTGGGCAAATCATTCTATATACTTTAGTTACCTCATCTTTTCAGGGACTGCAAAATGAGGGAAATCTTTGTTTTGCTAACATTAGGAAACAACAATGAGTACAAAATTGAGATAATATATAACATTTAAAATCTAAATGTGATATACAAAATACAATGAGATATATAATTGAATTGGATATTGTAGAAAACACAGAGAAGCATCATAGAGCCCTCCTACACTCTGGAAATTAAAGTAGAAAATCAAAATATAATGAATAATACATGTAAATTTAGGTACTTTAAGAAAACAGCACATGTGTGCAAACCTATAATCCCAGTGGCTAGGAGGCTGAGGTAGTATGATCACAAGTTCAAAACCAGCCTCAGCAATTTAGCTCAGCAAATTAGTTACGTTTTACGTGAAAGCCATTTAAAATTAGAATTCTGGCTGAAGCAATATTCTCTTGGGAATTTGGTTAATGTAAGTGCTTAAAATAACTGGATCACTTTTTAAGAATGTTTGGAGGAAAAAAAACACATTTCTAAGTTTGGAAAGCTGAAAACCAGCAAGTGGAACTGGGTAATTTCATCAAGTTAATTACAAGCTATAAATTCTTATGACAGGTAACCAAATGGACTTCTCTAAGAAGTAATCTTATAATTCAATGTATAACATTTAGCATGAAATAAACACAAGGCAGGTGTTTCTTGGAGAACTTGCCATAAAATATTGCCACAGTATAAACAATGGGTATGACATTTGACCTATGATCTGGTGTTATTCTATTCCTCTCCTCTCCTCTCTCTCTTTTTCTCTCTTGGTACTGGGGATTAAATCCAGGGTGTTTTTTACTTACCCTTTTTACTTTTTACTTTGAGATGATAGGGTCTCACTGAGTTGCTTAGAACCTTGCTAAATTGCAGGCTGGGGATGTGGCTCAAGCGGTAGCGCGCTTGCCTGGCATGCGTTCAGCCCGGGTTCGATCCTCAGCACCACATACAAAACAAAGATGTTGTGTCCGCTGATAACTAAAAAATAAATATTAAAATTCTTTCTCACTCTCTTTAAAAAAAAAATCTTGATAAATTGCTGAGGCTGGTTTTGAATTTGCAATCCTCCTGCCTCAATTCAGTCTCCTGAGTCATTGGGATATATAGGCATATGCCACCATGCCTGTCTCAGTGTTACTATTTCTAATCTGGAGATGTAGATAAATTGAGAACTAGAGAAAATAAATAAGTTATTTAGGACCGTAATTGTTATCAATTCAAACTTGAAATTATAATTATGTGCCACCTGGTCTAGCAAATGAAACTATTTTCTATGGCCTTTATGAAATAATATCTTGGTTATATAATGTGCATGACTGTATCTCCCCTTCCTGTTTTTATAAGCACTTACTTATTGAGCAATCAAAGGATTCTACTAGGTTAAGATTTTCTTTAAATCTGCTCTATAAGTTTTATAATATGAATAATGCTTAGGAAGGACAGAAATATGGCCATTTACTAAGAGTCTAATACCTGTCTACTGTCTAGATACACTATATCTTACTTCATTTATTATTTACTAAAATGTCAGAATGTATACCATATACATTCTTTATAAATGCATATATTTCATTCCATCAAGTTGTATCAAAGATTATCATCAAATAAAAGTCATCATTATTGCAAATAACTTATTAATCATTTAATCACATATAACATTGACTTGCCACTAAAACTAAATAATGTTAGAGTAATGGTTGTTAAGTGTTCACAAAAGTGAAGAAATGGAGGCAATGATGGTTCCCCTTTAGGATGAATCAACAGGTGATACGACAATAGAAGAGGTTTCTCTTTTCTCTTGCCAACACTTGTTATTTTATTTTTTTAATTTTTAAAATATTTATTTTTAGTTGTAGTTGGACACAATACCTTTATTTATTTATTTATTTATTTTTATGTGGTGCTGAGAATCGAACCCAGGGCCTCACACATGCTAGGTGAGTGTTCTACTGCTGAGCCACAACCTCAGCCCCACTTGTTACTTTAAAAAGAAAAAGAACCACAAAAGACTACTGTATAATTCCATTTGTATGAAATGCCTAGGATAGGCAAATCTACAGAAACAGAAAGTAAATTAGTGGTCGCCCAGGCTGTGGGAGGAAAAGAGTGACAGCTATTGGACAGAAATTTGGAGAGAGTAGTGGGTGATGAAATGTTCTAAAATTGATTGTGGCAATTTTTTTGCACAACTCTGATATTATTCTAAAATCCACCAGGGTGTATATTCTAAATAGGTGAGTTGTATGGAAGGTGAATAAAGTTATTATTTTTAATTCTAAATTTCTGCCATTCAATTTCATAATCTCTCACCTGCATCCCACGAAGGCGATGGAATTGGGGTTCCTCTATGTGAGATAGGCTAGCTGAGGAATAAAAGCTAATGAAGGGAAAATCACAGTACATGGGAAGTAATTTGTTAAAGCAGGGGTAGGACGGCTGGTCAATCTTAGGGATGGAGCTTCCCACCCTGGAAAGAAAGCGAGCTGGGTCCTGCACTTGCTTTATTTATATGGTGGGAACATCAAAGCTTTTCGATGGAATGTTCTTTGCCAAATAAGGTAGAGGGTGGGCTGTCCAGTTCCCAGTGGGTTACTCTGGAGCTCCTAGAGCTGTCTCATTAGTAGAGTGGGTCAGAGATCTTATGCCCTGGGCAGTCTGATACACATGGGAAAGCTGGGATCATTCCCAAGGGGAGACCTAAGTCCCCCATGGCTCAGTACCCTGAAGTAGCTTTACAGGAGGCTTCCCCCAATAATCCCTTCAGATTAACCCAGTGAGTATCAAGAAACCCATTTTTGGGGAGGGGGGTACAAGGAATTGAACTCAAGGGCACTTAACCACTGAGTCACATCCCTAGCCCTTTTTATTATTTTGAGACAGGGTCTCACTAAATTGCTGAGCCTGGCTAAATTGCTGAGGCTGACTTTCAACTTGAGTTCCTACTGTCTCAGCCTCCAGAGCTGCTGGGATTATAGGTAGGCACCACCATGCCTGGCCATTTTTTTTTTTCTTTTTAAATTGGTACATCTCAAATATAAAGAATGGTGGGTTTCATTGTGGCAATGGTCACATTTACATAAAAACAATTTGATCAACTTTACTCCCCGATACCCTCTTTCCTCCTGAGAAACCCTCTTGATATCCAAAAGGGTTTTAACATTAACAAGTTTTAACTTCAAAAACCAAAAGGTAAACTGGGCATGGTAATGCACCCATGTAGTCCCCAGTGATTTGGAAAGTTGAGGCAGGAGAATAGCAAGTTTGAAGCCAGTAACTCTAAAATTAAGCAAAACTAAATAAAAAGATCTGGGGATGTTGTTCAGTGGTAAAGCACCCCTGGGTTCAATCCCCAGTAACAAACAAACAAACAAACAAAAAAAGGCAATAAAAATGAATTCCAGCTCAGGAGACAGAAACTTATAGAATTAATGGAGAGGGACTGTGGCTATAGCTCAGAGGTAGATCACTTGCCTAGCATGAATAAGCATGTCCTGGGTTCAATCCCCAGCAGCAGAAAAAAAAAAAAAAAACAATAGAGAATGATGGAAGAATACCCTGATGGGATGGCTCATATAAAATCAACCATTATAACTTCATCAAATAATATCAGAAAATTCTAATGCTTCACAGGAGTTTATCTCTGTTCCCAATTAATTCAACTGCTTTGTACTTCATCCATGAAAAAAACTCACTGTTGCCCATTGAGTCCTATTTGTTTTATCTCTAATCTTCCTTTCTGGCTCTGCAATATCTCATCCTTTTCCTCTAATCATTTGCTGGTGCCCCTTATTCCTCTTTCCCATGTGATTTTACATATTTTCTGACATCACCCCTATCTATTCCAACACTTGAAGCAGTACTTATACACCCCAAAGAACTCCAATTTAATGAGCTGTTTGAATGAATACCATGGGTAAGGATGCATATAATTCTTTTTTTGCTCTCTTAACTGTCAGATTCCTGGAGGCATCTCTTTACTGGGCAATATTCAATCTTTGAATTCTCTGGACATTCCTTTAAGAAATCTCTTGCTTTGCCTCTGAAGTTGAGCTCTGAGAGTGGGCCTTACCTGGCACAAACAGCAGTGGAGCTCCAAAGGCTAAGGAAGTTTCCACAGGGACTCCCGGCCCCTCACCTCATTTGTTGAGGGCAATGGGAAGGCTGCCGTGGCTGTCCCTTCCTGGGCTTGCCCATCCTTCTAATTTTAGGCTGCTTCCTCATGCTGCTGCCATGGGTATCAAAGCATGTGGCTCCCCTTGGAGGAGCTATTTTCTCCTATGAGCCTCACTTGTTTGTTTCCAACTTCTCTCTCTTCTCCTTTTCTCCCCACCTCTGTGGGGCTGAGCTATCTCTTTATTTCTCCCCTACTCCTTCCCATTAAAACCAGGAACTTGCACATGCTAGGCAAGTGCTCTTGCACTGAGCTACATCCCCAGCAACTTTTTACATTTTATTTTTATTTTATTTATTTTTTGGTACTGGGGATCGAACACAGGGGCACTCAACTACTAAGCCACATCTCCAGACCTATTTTGTATTTTATTTAGAGACAGGGCCTCACTGAGTTGCTTAGCATCTCGCCATTGCTGAGGCTGGCTTTGAACTCCTGATCCCCCGTCTCAGCCTCCCGAGCCTCTGGGATTACAGGTGTGCCACATTTTATTTTGAGAGTTTCGATAAATTGTTGAGGCTGGCCTGAAACTTGCAATCATCCTGCCTCAGCCTTCCAAGTAGCTGGGATTACAGGCCTATGCCACTCATGTCTGACTGTGTAGAATTATTTCATACTTAAAAATTAAAAAAGAAAATCTTTCAGGGCCTGGGAATGTGACTCAGTGGTAGAGTGCCTGCTTAGCCTGTGCAAGAGCCTGGGTCCCATCCCCAGCTCCAAACAAAAACAAAACAACAACAGACAAAATAAAACAAAAACAAACAAAAAACCCTTTCAGAATTATACTCAGTCTGATCTGAATTTACCTTCAAATCCAAGAGATCAAGGGAAAATTTTTACATTCGATTTTTTTTTTTTTTTTTTTGGTACCAGGGATTGAACTCAGGGGCGTTTAACCACTGAGCTACCTCCTCAGCCCTTTTTTTATTTTGAGACAGGTTCTCACTAAGTTGCTTAGGGCCTTGCTAAATTGCTGAGCCTGACTTTGTACTTGTGATCCTCCTGCCTCAGCCTCCCAAACACTGGGATTATAGGCATGCACCACCGTGTCCTGCTTCACATTACATTTTATTTGTACCTGCTGAAAGCTAGAGTTCCAGATCATGTTTATCTAACAAATTTACTGGATTCCTATTACGGTTAATATGTTGTCCTAGGTCACTGAGATGCAATGATGAGCAAGGTAGACATGTATTTCACTGATGAAATCTTTTTTTAAAAATGTTTTAGTTATAGATGGACACAATACCTTTATTTTGAATTATTGATTTTTTTTACTGTGGTGCCAAAGATCGAACCCGGTGCCCCACACATGCTAGGCAAGTGCTCTACTGTTGAGCTACAACCCTAGCCTCTCACTGATGAAATCTTGATAACAGATTTAACAATTTCTACTATGTTCTGTGTCCTCTATTAAAATCTCGAAATAGGGGCTCAGGTTGTAGCTCAATGGTAAAGTACTTGCATAGCATATGTGAGACACTGGGTTTTATCCTCAGTACCACATAAAATAAATAAATAAACTGGGAGCAATGGTACACACCTGTAATCCCAGCAGCTAGGGAGGCTGAGATAGGAGGATCTCAAGTTCATAGCTAGGCTCAGCAAAAGCAAGGTGCTAAGAAAGTCAGTGAGATCCTAAATAAAATACAAAATAGGGCTGGGGATGTGGCTCAGTGGTTGAGTGCCCTGAGTTCAATCCCTGGTACCAAAATAAACAAACAAATAAAATAAAGATACTGTGTCCATCTACAACTAAAAATAAAATTAAAAAGATTTGGCATATAGTTAGACTTGGTAGTGCATGCCTGTAATCCCAGCTTGGGAGACTGAGTCAGAAGGACTGAAAGTTTGAAGCCAGCCTCAGCAATTTAGCAAAAACCTATCTTACAATAAAAAATAAATAGGTTGGGGATATAGTCAGGTGGTAAAGCACCCCTGGGTTCAATACCTAGTACTAGAAGAAGAAATAAAAGAAAAAGAAGAAAGAAAACGATCTTGAAATATCAAAATCTTGAGTAGAGCCTCTTTCCTCAGAGAGGTCACAGGTATTTCAATACATAGAGTGTGATTCAGAGAAACAGGTCTTATAAATTCCTGTTGAAATTTAGCGCTGTGAAAATGAACAGATTCACTTATTCAGTTAATCAGTCAAAATAGACTTGAGGTGTTCTTTGAAAATGTTATCCTGCTAGACACTGGAGATAATAAACAAAAATACATATGCTATAGATCGCTCCCTTAGAAAGACTACAATATAAACAAAACAATTGTTCAATTCACAAAAAATTAATGGATGTTTAGTAAATATGTGTCAATTGTTTGTGTGTGCGTGCAACACTAAGAATTGAAACCAGAGGAGCTCTATCATTGAGCTTAATTCCAGCCCTTTTTATTTTGGGACAAGGTCTTGCTAGCTTGCTGAGGATCTTGTTAAACTGCCTAGGTTGGTCTTGAATTTGCAATCCTCCTGCCTCAGCCTCCCAATTTGCTGGGATTACAGATGTGTGCCACTGTGTCCAGCATGTTCACAGTCTTCCCTAAGGTCTTCTTAATTATCTTTTTCCCTAGAAATATGTGTGTATATAAAATTTATTTTTTTGGTACCAGGAATTAAACTCAGGGGTACTCCACCACTGAGCTACATCCCAGCCCTATTTGTATTTTATTTAGAGACAGAGTCTCACTGAGTTGCTTAGTGCCTTGCCTTTGCTGAGGCTGGCTTTGAACTCATGATCCTCCTATCTCAGCCTCTGGAGCCACCAGGATTACAAGCAAGCACCACTGCGCCTGGCTCTAGAAATATTTTTGAAAGATTTTTACAAACTAAATAAAGTTTGCTAATAATTGATTTCTCATATTTTAGTAATTAAAAATAAAAAATGGGGTGCTGGAGTTGTGGCTCAGTGGTAGAGTGCTCACCTAGCACGTGTGAGGCCCTGGCTTTGATCCTCAGCACAACATAAAAATAAATAAATAAAACAAAGGTATTAAAAAATAAAAAAAATTTTCCAGCTAGAGCTTCTGACAAATATGAAACAACTTGTATTCATTTATTCTTAGGGATACATATCTAAAAAGATCTAAGTTCCTTATCTTCAGCTAGCAATCCAGTGATGGAGAATATAGGCAATTGATTATGCTGCAATGTGGCAAGCTCTATAGCAGAGGATGGCACCAAAGAGGAGGGTGTTTCATAATTGGCACAGATAGGGCAAGTCTTCATAAAGGAAGGACTGCTTAAGTGAGTATTGAAAAATGAGAATCATTTTGAATGATTGAAGAGGCAATATGAACATGTAAGGCAATGGGGTGAGTATTGGGGTTGTATACCTACAATCCCAGCAACTTGGGAGGCTGAGGCAGGAAGATTTTAAATTCAAGGCCAGCCTTAGCAACTTAAAGGGATGTGGTTGCTGGGGCTGTAGCTCATTAGTAGAGCACTTGTGGGTTCAATCCCCAGGAACTTCTCCCAAAGATATTTTTTAAAAATGTAGGGAGATGAGAAAGAGTGTACTTGATAATCCATGAAACACGGATAATTTGTGATTTGGGGAATGTGGTCAGGGATAAGGTTGTAGAGGAGGATAAAGACTTGATTATGAAGGACTTTGAATGCTGATGATAAAGATTTTAAAGAACTATGATCAAATCAGCATTTAAGAAAGATCACCTCAGTGACTGGGAGGTGAACCCAAGAGTCAAGACTATAGGTAGTTCATGGGCTGGGGCAGAAATTCAGGGTTGAATTAATGACAACCTGAACTGAGACCACGGCAGGAGAGATGAGGGTTGAAATAATTAAAATCCAAAAGCAAAAGCATACATTGTCTTCATATATTATTGATATAAATAAAAAGTTGTTTATTAATTTAAAGGATCTAAATATGCAAGTGCAGTAGACAATATGGAAGCTCTATGCAATATTTTGAGATTTTCTTTTATATCCCCCTGAACATTTTGTTATTCTATGGAGACAGAGGAATTGAAAAACCTAGAGAAAGCATTCTAGGATTTCAAAGTACAGATGATGACTATCAAGATAACAAGACATTTGGAAAGAGTAGTTGGGAAGAGATCCTGAGTAAAAATGAGTTACAAAACCCCAAGATTCACTGAGTAAAATTATTTTGACCTCTATATGTGTTCAACACACTTTGGAGTAAACTTGGTATATACTATACAATATACTTGAAAAAATACCAGAATGATGTTCAATGTTATGTTAGCAGTATGCATCTCTTGGGTGGTATTTTTATTGTTATTTTCTTCTTTATACTTTATTAAGTTGTTAACAATAAGCATTAATATCTTTAAATAAAAGCTATTTTAATGTTTGAAAATGGGAATTCCCTGAACTAAGCAAATTTAAATTTAAAACAGAAGAATTTTATACCAAATAAGAGAAACCATTTTACCCAGTCTATTGGTAACTGAGTGAGAAAAGGATGATAGGATGTTTCACACTTACTATAGATTAATTTCAGTATGTAATTAAATTATCTGACTTGCAATACTTTTAAAAAATGTTTCAAACTAAGAATAATTCTAACAGGTACAATTCCACAAGATTTTAAAAAATATATAGTTTTTAGACATTGATGGACCTGTATTTTATATGTGGCACTGAGAATCGAACACAATGCCTTAACACATGCTAGGTAGTTAAGGGCTCTACCAATGAGCACAACCCCAGCCCAACCATAGGACTTTTATTTTATTGTGAACACCTGTCAGACTTGTGAATGGGAGCAATTTGAAAGCTACTGTTTAGAATTTAGCTTGCTGGGTAATACTTTCTTTTAAAGGTTGAACAGATGAAGTTGTGTGTTGTTTGTTAAAAGGAAACTGTACACGATACTTCAATTTACTTCTTAAGATTCCATGTTTACAAAGAGTAATGTTTCTTGTTTGGCTTCATATATATTTACATACACACACACACACACACATACATATTTTAAAAACATCTTGGATTATGTAGTGTTTTTCTTGGGCAAACATTTCTGTCATTTTTAATATGGTTAAACTGTATTTAGTCAACATGGAGGTGGCAACTATAATTTATCTTCTAGGAACATTCTGTCCTTCTAGTGACTACTGCTCAATTGTTCCTTCAGGCTATCTTACAGCAAGATTATAAGAACACATTTTAAAAAGTCTAATAAAAACTGTCCATAAAAATGTCAGTGCTTTATTTATTTCTGGATACCAGCTATTAGGACAAAAAAGCACAAGTAACAGTAAACATATTTTTCCAAAAAAAAGCATAAGTAACAATAAACATTTTTTTAAAAAATTGCATTTAATATGCATAAAAATATCTGTATGCTAAAGGCAACTAACAGTTGGCTCTATAAACATAGAATGCATAGTTAACAAGAAAAATTCTGGGGGATGGGACTAAAAAGTTTTTCTATTTCTTTGCTTTTATGGTCCTTTGTTTTGCTTTCATAAAATTTTCAATGCTTAACTAAGAATTTGAATGTGTCAATTCTATTTATAAAAAAGTGATGATCAAATAAGATGCTTAGCAAGGCTGTTTCCTTTATAACATTATTTTGAAAGTTATTAATAAAGGATTCAATAGATGAAGGTATACATGCTCTGCTAATTTCTGTTAAAAAAAAAAAAAGCAATACTGGGGCTGGGGATGTGGCTCAGTGGTAAAGCACTTGCCTGGTATGCAGGAGTGCCTGGGTTCCATCTCCAACACTGGAGAAAGGGAAAAAAGCAATATTATTAATTTTACAAAGACTTGTAGTTACAATTAATTTCATTCCTGATCTTATTTGATGGCAGGGAGGCATGCCATTTAAAAAATATACATTAAAAATAAAGGGAGCTGGGGGCTGGGGATGTGGCTCAAGCGATAGCGCTCTTGCCTGGCATGCGCAGGGTGCTGGGTTCGATCCTCAGCACCACATAAAAATAAAGATGTTATGTCCACTGAAAACTAAAAAAATTAATAAATAAAAATTAAAAAAATTAAAGGGAGCTGATAATTTAGCTTTGTGGTGGAATGCTTGCCTAGCATTCAAGAGGCTTTGGGTTTGATCCTCAGCACTTGGAAAAAAAGGAAGAATAAAAAATGAAAATATACATAAACATTCTTCCCAGACTGTATATATCTGACAGCTAATTAGAACTTTCCCACTTCAACTATCTTTTTGGTTCTGGGGTTTGATCCCAGGGCACATACACATAATCACTGAGGTATACTTCCACCAGCCTCCAACCTCAAATATCTTTTTTGAAAGGTCTCATGACTTTTATGAAAGTGTGACTGATTAGCTCTAAAATTTGAGATTCCTCTTTATTATTACCATCTTAATTTTTTTTAAAAGAAAACACATACATTTAAAAGATTCACAGTAGGCGCAGTGGTGCATGCTTGTTGTCCTAGTGTCTCAATTGGTTGAGGCAGGAGGATTGCCAGTTTGAGGCCAACCTCAGCAATTTAATGAGCCCCTGTCTCAAAATAAAAAAGGCAGGGGCTGTAACTCAGTGATAAAGTGCCCCTGGATTCAATATCAAATACCCAAATAAATAAATGGATTCATATAAGTATGGATCCCACACTTAATATTCTATTACTTTAGTAATACTCAGTATTAATTAGAACTCATAGAATCCTCATGATTACTGTGAGATAGTTAATTTGAAAGCATAGTTTTTTCATGCAGTTTTATTCTTTACTGCCATCAAAAACAAAGTAGTTTGAGAACATTTTCTGATGAGAAAGAGTAGTAACTAGAGCAATCGCATTACGATTTCAAATGCATGAATACATCCCCACATACTGGTCAAGGTCCACATTACATGTGATTTTTCAAGTTTATGTCTGTTTTAATGTCATTTCAATTCCTGTAATTAGAGGATGGAAAACAAACACAAGTAATCACAGAGTAATAAAAAGAGAGCATTTAAACATATTTCTAATATTCAAAATTGAAAGATACTATTGTTTTATACTGAGACACTGAGAAGGAAACTGAAGCCAGAAAATAAATTTGGAGTGACAAAGGAGGTTGGGATGATTGTGAGAGTGAAAATTGAGAAGGATTCCTACAGTTAATGCTCAGAATTATTCTTTATGTTTAGATTAAGTGACATTTCATAGCATATAATATAATCAATACAATTCTTTTGCTTGCATATATTAAAATAAAGGCCCATGTATTCCATTCTGCTTTCTTATTTATGTGGCAGGAGAGTTATTTCTCCTGTTTCATTTATTCCTGGGACTGGCCCATACCCATCTAGCGTAATAGTAAAAATATTTTTTATTTTTTTGTTGTAGATGGACAGAATACTTTTATTTTTTTTATGTGGTGCTTTTGAGGATTGAACCCAGTGCCTCACACATGCTAGGCAAGAACTCTGCTACTGAACTACAACCCCAGCCCCTAAAAAGATTTTTTATTGATAAAATTCAGAAGAAAGATGAAAAAAGAAACTGCTATGGGCAGAATTATATCCCCCATAGAACTCATATGCTAAAATCCTATCCCCCAGTACCTTGGAAAGTGACTATAGTTGGAGATAGATCATTTAAAGAAGCAATTAAGGCAAAATGAGGTCACAAGAATAGGCCATAATCCAATATGACTGATGACTTTATAAGGAAAAAGACAGGGTTAGGACACAGAGAACACACAGACCAAAGGAAGATCTCTTGAACACACAGTGAGGAGGTGGCCATTTACAAGCCTAGGGTAGAGACCTTTAGAAAAAAATCAAACTGACTAACATCTTGATCTTGGACTTATGGCCTCCAGAACCATGAGGAAATAAATCACTTTATTTAAGTTGCCCCTCTGTGGTATTTTGTTACGGCTGCCATAGCAAATTAAAACAGAAACACACTGTTGATTTTTTTAAACTTAAAGACAAAACAGAACATTTGGTTGGACACAGTAGCATATGTAATTCTGGTAATTCCACAGGCTGAAGCAGGAGTATTGTAAGTTTGAGACCAGTAGGACAATTTAGCAAGACCTTGTCTCAAAATTAAAAATAAAAGGCATGGGGTGTGTGTGTGTGGTTCGGTGGTAGAAGGTCCCTAGGTTCAATCCCCAGTACCAGAAAATAACAACAACAAAAAACAAAACACTTGATTTTTCCTAGTCAAAACTTATCTATAAATACCACTACTATTCATCAATTGCACAAGTCAAAAAGTTACCATATTACAACCTTGTTGATCTTATCCCAAAAATGTGTTCTGAATCTACCATCTTCATATCCATTATTACCATCTTAGTCTCCACCATTATTATCTCCCATTTGGATTTTTGCAAAAGCCTTCTAAATAACTTCTTCCATTTTCACTCCTCTAATTCAGCAATCCTGTCCTGTTCAACATCAGAAGTTATCTGTTCTCTTAGCATATACACTAACTATCCTGCTTGGAATAGAACTCTTGGGCATGCCTACTTGTTCCATCCTATTTCCAAGCATATTTAGTATACCTGTGTTTGACCTCCACTAATTTTCTCAGTTCCTAGAAAATGTCAAGTTCTTTTCTGCCTCAAGGGCTTCATTTGTTCCTCTTACCCACAGGGTTTTCTCATCTCTTCATAGTGCTTGATCCTTCTTTCCTTATTTTCATATTTAATGGCAACTCCTCCACTGAGACCTTTACTGCCCATCCTATTTTAAGGATTCAGTATTCTCATTTCTACTCTCTTTTCTTTGTATTACAACTTACAATATACTTTTACTTACCCACCTGATTTATTTTGTCTGTCTCTACTAGAATCGGAGAGCAGCACAGCTTAAGTGCTCAGTAAAAACTTGTTGAATGAATCTGGTGAAACATTTGCCTTGTGTATGTTTTAGGCTGATGCCATAATGCTAGAAAAAAAGCCAAGAAAAAAGATAACCTTGGAATTTTAAAGACAGAATGAAAAGAAGGAAACTCTCCAGATTACAGGGACTTATTGAGGGACCAAACAAGATATGGCTGAACAATTCCTTAATTGAATAGACCTAAACTTGGAAAGCAGGAATGGATAAAAGTGACTAGAGGAGGCTTTCCAGTTGCACACTCAAGATGGAACCTGTGATGTGACAATTGGTGACAAGTTCTTTTGTATGCTTAACAAATGTCCAAAATTCCAGACTAAAAAGATTATCTACAGGCAGAAGATACATAGATAATGTTGGTCTTCCACTCATCTGAAGAGATTTTCAAAATATATTTATCCCATAGGTCACCAGAAGGTAGGTGAGAGTCACATTAAGGTTACAGAAAATTAGGAAAATGGAAGAACAGATATGATTTCTTTTTTTTAATGCTTTTTAGTTGTTGATAGACCTTTATTTACTTATTTATATGTAGTGTGAGGCACCCAGTGCCTCACACATGCTAGCAAGTGGTCTCTACTGCTGAGCTACAACTCCAGTTCCCAGATATGACTTCTTGACAAAGGATTGTAGTGGGTTGAATAGTGTTCCTCTCCAAATTCATGTCCACTTGGAAATTCAGAATATGACTTTATTTTGAAATGCTTTTGCAGATTTTTCTTTGCAAATTATGGCTTTAAAGATGAAATTAAGTTATAGATCTAAATTAGGCAGACCCTAAATCCAAAGACTGGTGTCCTTATAAGGGAAAGGAGAGGCAGATCATAGAAACACAGGGAAGACGCCTGTATGAAACTGGAAGTTGTAGTTATACTGCCCAAGGCAAAGGATGCCATAGCCACCAAAACCTAGAAGGATCAAGGAAAGATTTTTTTTCTAAAGCCCTTGGAGGATATATGGCACTACTGATATCTTGATTTTCAACATCTGGACTTAAGAACTGTGAGAAATATTTCTATTGTTATAAGTGACCCAATTTGTGAGAGCAGCCCTAGGAAGTTAAACACAAAAATCAAAAGAAAATCAAGGAGTAATTTAATTTTTGTGCCATTTATTTGTTCCATTCCTTCAGTGGTACAAATGAACCCAAATTTGCAATCTTAGATACTTAGCCCTTAAATGTTTGCTGTTTCTCAAACTATGTTTATCAAAACAGAACTTCTAACCCACTCTAGGGGACCAAATAATTTGGTATGTAATTGATAAAATGGAGATCCTCCAAGCATTAATATTTTAAAAGTTTCATAAAAAATGAATAGCTTGACTTAAACCATATATAAACATGGATATATATTTTGCAGATGAAAGGAATATTTGATTAGCTAAAATTTCTACATTGAATTTTAGGTGAATATAATAATTATGTACTTCTACATTTTGAACCTATTTTGTTTTGGAAGCAAATAATATTTCTCTTACCAATGACATTTCATTTTATATCCAGGACTGAACCCAGTGGACTGAACTCATTTTTTCACTAAGCTACATCCCCATTTTTTACATTTTTATTCTTTGAGACAGAATTTAAGTTGCTGAGGGTCTTCCTAAACTGCTGAGGTTGGCTTCTAACTTAAATCTTCCTGCCTCAGTCTCCTGAGTCTCTGGGATTATAGGCCATTGTGCTTAGCTATCATTGCAATTTTAAAACCATAAGATTAATATTGTTTATAGAAATTTGGAAAATAGAGAAAAAAACCTGCTCCAATCTCCAATGTAATGATTTCTACTATTTTAGCACATTTCTTTTTCTTTCTTTCTTTTTTTTTTTTTTTGTGGTATTGGGGATTGGATTGATGGGTATTCTATCACTGATACACCCCTAGTCACTTCTCTTTTCTTTTCTTTTTTTTTTTTTGGTATTGGGGATTGAACCCAGGAGCATTTTACCTTTGAGACAGGATCTTTCTAAATTGCTTAGGGCCTCACTAAATTGCTGATGCTGGCCATGAATTTACAATCTTCCAGTCTTAGCCACCAGTCATGGGGTTACATGCCTATCACCTGCTCAGCCCTAGACCTGCCCCTGTACTCCCTTGCAGGCCTCAGTTTGTTTTTGTTTTTTACCAGTCTTTAAATTGCCAGGCTGTCTTCAAATTTGCAGTCCTCCTGCCTCAGCCCTCCAAGTGGTTGAGATTAAAGGCATATGCCACTGTGACTGGGTTCTTTTGCATTTTTTTTTTTTTTAAAAAAACATGGCTACAAGTAGGACATATAATTTTGTAGCCTCATTAAAAAATTGAATCATATACATTTTGTATTTAAAATCACAATTTTATCAGCCACATATCAAAATTTGCTTATTCAGTTCCCTAATATTGTAATTCAGGTTGCTTTTCACTTTTGCTATTTGAAATAATGCTACAATAAAAATCTTATTCATATTTTTGTTTGCTGCCTCTTTGTTTTTATCTCCTAATAGAATTGAGAGGGTGTCATATACTTGATGCTCAATAAAATTTTGTTAAATGCATCTTCTATTTTGTTAGGCTGGAACTCAGAAGTGATATAATACAGGTAAACAGTTTACTTGTGCAATATCTCACAATAAATATTGTTATTATCATGAAAAATATTAAGGAAACATTTTTGGCTCTTAAAATATACTGTCAAATATATTTACTTATTAAAAGAATTGTGATAATTTACAATGCTATCAGCACCATTAATTAATTCACTATTTCTCTTTCTTTTGTTGTTGTTGTTACCAGAGAATTGAACCCAGGGGTGCTTTATTACTGAGCCACATCCTCAACCCTTTTTATTTTTTGAGATAAGCTCTAAGTTGCTTAAAGCCCCATTAAGTACTTAAAGAGGGTCTAGGGCTGAGCAGGTGATGCACATGTAAATTGCTGAGACTGGCCTTGAATTTATAATCCTCCTGCCTCAGCTTCCTGAGCCACTGGGATAACAGGTATGGACCACCATGCCTGGCTAATTCAACATTTCTTGAGTACATACTGTAGTCCAGGAACAGTTCAAGATACTTAAGGACAGAGCCCTGAACAAAATAGACAAAATTCCTGCATTTATGGAATTTTCAGTATAGTGTAGGAGACAAAGTTATACATCTATTTACATAATATATAGAATATAATGTATGAATTAAATGCAATTGCTCATGTATTTCTTATTTATCTATATGTTACAACTAATAAACGTAATGTTGTACAGTTATGTGTTATATAATAAAATGTCATATGACTAAGAAGGAAAATAAAGCAGGATAAGGTAACACGGAACAAGAAAGTGATTTTCTTGTGCAGATTGATCAGGAAAGTTTGTGAGTAGAGACCTGAATGAAGTGAGACAAGATATAGCAGGAACAGTATGGGTGGATGGAAAGGAACAAGAACAGTGAGACAAGAATAAATAACTCAACGATCTCTCAACCATCTGAACATTATCTTTTTAACTTGAAAATGGTCTGTAAAAAAATCACTGTACTCATTAAAAAAAAAAAAAAGAAACGAAACTCCTATACTCTTGTTCTAATTTTTTCCCCCTGGTACTATGGAATGCATTTCCCAATATTTTCTTACCACTTCTAGTTTGGGAGAGACTACTAGTAATGGTAAAAGCTAGCATTTACAAGATTCTTGACATGTACAAGGCACTACATGTGATTTTATTATTGTCTTTTGCACTATTGGGAATTGTACCCAGCTACATTCTACTACTGAGTATCCACGGACCTTTTGATTTTTTGAGACAAGGTTTCACTAAATTGCCCAGGCTGTCCTTAAACTTGCTATCCTCCTGCCTAAGCTTCCCAAGTAACTGGGATTATAAGTGGGGCCATTGAGCCTATCATTTTATCTTATTAAATTCGCACAACAATCCACTTAGATACGTACTATTAACATAGGAATTATGACTAAGTAATTTTCTGAAATGCAGAATGTAAGTAAATGTGTTTGGGAGCTAGAAGGATAGAAGTCTGAAGTGAGCTGTAAGGTTTAGGCTCTGAATCCAGATAAACCAACACTAGCTATAGTCCCAGCTATTCTGGAGGTGGAAGCTGGACAATCTCAAGTTTGAAACCTGACTGGGTAACACAGGCAATAGTGAGACTGAAAAAAAAGTCCCACAAGAAAAGAGGCTGTTAAGATAAGAATAAAGTATGTTTTGTGGGTAGTCCCTCCATTCCTAATGTTGAAATTACACTTTGTTTGCTAAGCATCTTTTTTTATACTTATTTTTGTAACATACTGTTATCAGTTAAATTGGTTCCTCCACAAGTTTAACCTAACCTCAGGGACCTGTGAGTGTGCCTTTATTGGGAAACAAGGTCTTTGTAGACGCAATCAAGTTATAAGCTCATAATAGATTATAGGGTGGATCCTATCCAATAGCCGGTATCCTTATAGAAAGAGGGATATTGGGACTCAGAGGCACAGAGGAAATACCAAGAGAAGATGGAGGCAGGATTAAAGTGATGCTTCCACAAATACTCTCAAGAAAACTAGAAGAGGCATGGGAAAACTTTTCTACCTGAACCTCCAAGAGGGAACCACCCAGCTGTCACTTTTTGTTCTTCTGATCTCCAGAACTGTGAGACAATAAATACTGCTGTTTTAATATACTGATTTGTGGTAATTTGTTATAGCAGCCCCAGGACACCAACACATATTTAAACATATTCTAATATAGACACTTCGAAGTTTGAAATATATTTCTCAGTAAAAGATATACAGCCTTGTGGATTCCTTCTAGGTTCTCAACATTCACTCTAAAGTCACAAGTCTTGGTAAATCTTAACTTCAAAATGCCTTGTTGCAAGTTCTCCAGTTTTAAAAGCGATTGTAGCCACTCCCCTGGTTATCCTTTGTTCGAAAGGCCTGTGTATCCTTGAGCATACATCCCTCATTAATCATTTAAACTTGAGGCACAGGAATGATTTGCATGAGATTTTGTTGTTCTTCCTCCTTTCAAGACTGACGCTGATCAGATTACCAGTTACCAGGTTTCCTCAACTATTTCCTCCTAAGGATAAAAGAAAGTTGATAGCAGTATTAATGGTTTCTCAGGAAGAGAGTTTGCCATTTTTCTTGATTATTATCGGCTTACCTTTTCTCCCCCACTCAGGTCTCGCTATGTTGGCCAGACCGATTTCCAACTGGACTCAAAGAATCTTCCTGCCTCAGCCTCCTGAGTGCGGGATTGGCTCTACATATACATATACAAGGCACTTGTACAGGTGCAGGCCACCATATCTGGTTCTGAACAAATCCTTTTTTCTTGCTGTCCACTCCATAGGACCTTTTTATGTTGTGAGTAAATGGACTCGGTTTTGGTAACAAGATGGTGTTAACACTGGCCGGTGAAATCCAGCCTTTTAGAAGCAGGAACTCTAGCTATATGCCTATTTACTTTTCTGACTGAGCTCTCCCAGGGAGAACTCAAAAAGTCTGAGCCAACGCTATATCAGGAACCTGAATTGGTGGTGTTGACATTTAACGCGACAAGCTTCAGCCATTGCTATCAATATATCTCCCATCTTCAGATTAGCTCTAATTGAGTCTAGATCCGTCCGCCTTTATATAAAATGCAACCCCAGTTTGGGGTTGCATCCGATTATTCAAAATCTCCTTAGGGAAGGGGAAAGGCAGAATAAAACAACGAAAATTCTAACGTGAAGCAGAAAGACTAAATTTTTTAGTCTTTTTTTTTTTTCATAAAATGGCCCTTGTGCACGCAGAGCGTAAATAAAAACACATACACCTTCTCTTATCTAATTCACAAACTCCAGCTTCTGTATTTGGCGCTTTTCCCATTAGTCAAAGGAACGCAAAGCTGCCCACCGCGCAGGCGCATGTGTATCCTAGAAGGGTTCTGGCGCAGGCGCGCGTGCCGGGAAGTGGGCGGGCTCGCGCGCGTGCTCCGCGGTTCACTTCCGGCAGGCCCCTCCCCCTCCCCCGCGTAGCCACCTCCTCCTCTCCCTTCTCCTTTCTGGCCTCTCCCTCAACTCTCCACCCCTTACGCTCTCCTCCCTGCTCGCTTTCAGTTCTTCCCCTCCCGCTCCATCCGGGTCGCTGACGGCTGTCTCCGGACTGGACAGTGGTGGCGGCTGCTTTTCTCTGAGGAACCTGGTAAAGTTTCACAGGGACCTGACCGGGGAGCAGCGGAGCAGCGGCCCGAAGCCGGAGGAGCCTTGGTGATCGCCGCCACTGGCTGAAGGAGGGTCCCAGGAGCTGGAGACGTGCTTTAGCAGCCGCGCAGTCTCGCTATTTGGGGAGGGGCCGTCCTCGGTCGCCTTGGGCTTTCCCTGCCCTGAGGGGTCGGGTGAGTCGTTGCCCGGGTGGGTTCGGGGGGCGTGTGGTGGCGTTAGGGAGGGGGCAGGCTGGGCTGCGCGGATACAGGCCGGCATGGCGAAGGGCGCTTTCTCAGCGCTTCCTGGGGGTGAGGGGCGGGGGGTGAGGGAAGGGTCGGTGCACCTTGGCCCTGGGGCTGGAATGTCGCACCTCCCTGGGGAAGACCTCCTTTGGGTTGAGGCCGCCGGGTGCCCAGACTGGTCTACTGGCCTCTGCGTCTGGGAAGCTGCGGTAGTTGACTGGTCGGTCCGCGAGGTTGGGAGTGTGCATACGATTTCCCTTCCCCGACCCGCGTGAGCTGGTGTAGGTGCCTGTTGAGGGAAAGGATGGGAGTAAACTGCTTCTCATTCTCCTACCTGTTGCTGGAGAGAGAACGCTTTTCCCGTATCCCTTTAGGACTTTTAAGAGAAAAGAGTGGCTAAATCTAGTCGCGCTGAAATCGAGGATATTTTCCTTTCCTCTTCTTAAAACAAACGGGGCGGGGGGGGGGGGAAATACGGGAAGACAGTGCAGAACTCTCGGTAACTGTAGAGTTCTGATGCCCCAAAAGAATGAAATCAAACTTCTTTTAACGGATGGGTTATGGAATGGGACACCTTCGGCACTTGCTAGCCGTAATGTGGAAAAATTGGGTTTTGAAACTTTGAAGTTTTGGTGTAAGAACTGTAGGTGATTACAACAGGAATAATGTAGTAGTACCGGTATTATTTAATAACGTAGTGCATTTGAAAATCTGTGCAGGTTTAGACTTAGTAGACTATTTGTTATTTATTTCTTTGCAAGCGAAGAAATATTCAGTCAATGTACTGGAAAGTTCTACAGATTTCGCCACCAAACTATCAGTGTCCCAGCCCCCATTTCTATTCTTGAAAAATCAGCAGTCCTGCTGGGGTGACTTTACAATTTTTTTCCCCCGTCTCCAAATAGTTGTCCCAGAGGTACACATACACATAGACGTGGATTGCCCAGGGAGAATTTTTGAGTCAACTGCCGCTCCTAATAGAAAATGTTGAATTTTTGGGGAGGTCTTGATATTGAAATTGTGTATTTATTATAATCACATTAGTTTAGTGTTTAATTTGCAGTGAGGTTGGAATGTTAGTATTTTGACTAAGATCTCTGGAGGTGATTGTTTTAAAGTTAGGGCTTAATAGAATTCTAATTTTTTGTATGGCCTATTAGTATGAATAATTGAAAGTCATTTGAATTATCGGAAAGTTAAATTTTTCCATTATTGGTTTTATTTCTTTTACAGAAAAGAACTTCAGTTTTCTGTTGATGTGGAGGTAGGTGTTGTATTATTTAATTATGCTATGATTTGAGGAAGATTGCAAGGTTATGCTTCTGCAGTTGGCTGTATGCTTGACTTTGGAGGGGCATTAGAAAGACGTCTTATTTCCTGCTCTTATTGAAATTATTTAAAGTAAAAACAAATAACTGATTACTTTCATCCACAGTTATTTTCATAAGTTTAATCTATCACAAGGCAACAGAAAGCCAAAACTAGTTAGTGTTTTAAATTTTGCAAAGAGTCATAGAAAGTGACAATTTTCCCAAAGCATTTTTGTATGGTGCATTTAAAAGTAAAACAACTAATTGGTTTTAGAAGCTAAATGATACTTATGTAGCATAGTTTAAAATGTCTAGTGTTTACTGTATAGTGATTATTGTAGCCTATCACTTGATTAAAGAGCAGTTATATATCTTGTTTCCTTTTGAAGTCATGTTAACTTTTTTCTGTCTCCTCAGACATAGGGTACCTCCAACTTCCCAGTGTTTCAGAAGTGAGTTTTGTATTGAAACTGGAAGACCAAAATAATTACAAGCATGTTGTGCTGGGGAAATGCATCCTTTGGACAACTAGGTTTGGGTGGAATTGATGAAGAAATTGTATTAGAGCCCAGAAAAAGTGACTTTTTTGTAAATAAAAAGGTCCGGGATGTAGGATGTGGACTCAGACATACTGTATTTGTTCTGGATGATGGAACTGTGTATACGTGTGGATGTAATGATCTAGGACAGCTAGGCCATGAAAAATCCAGAAAAAAACCAGGTAAGTGGAAACATTTTCATTTTCTATTTCTAATAATTATTTTTAAGTTTGAAGTATTGTATTTCTGTAGTCTTAAATCTATATTCTTTATCAAACTTTAAAAGCAAAGCAGGAGTTAATTATATCCTTGACATTTGCTTGCTTCTTTTTGGTTTCTTTTTTTACTGTTATTATAAACCCTTATAGTATGGTGTGTAAAAAGTGAAATAGAGAAAACCAGCCTGCAGAGTATCTACATCTTCTTTGGTATAAAGGTATATAGAACTCTTTAATAAGCTCAGTCTCCCTTAACAGATTTTAATTTTGTAATTTATTTTGATGTTTTTGTATATCTGGGGGGGGGGAACCCCATAAGATAATTTTATTTGGTTTAATCAGAAATATCATTTTTACTACCATAATTAGCTACTTTCAAGTATCAATGCTGTCTATGATGGTTTCATGAATATGAGGTATTCTGAGTTTTCAGTAGCTGATCAAGCAGAATTTAAAATAATTTTTTTTAAGAAAATGAGAAATTTGAGGAATTTGGTAACATTTCATGTTCTGTTTTCCTGGATATCTTAAATATTTCCATATTTAGGAATATTACTATGTTTTACTTTTGATTATAACAAAAGTTACTATCTTAAGGTGGTAAATGTGGGTAAGAATGCAACTATATTGACTTGGTTCTATTTTCTATGGCAGTTATTTTTTATAAGTTCACTTTTTAAGTGGTTTCTGTTGTTAGTTACTTTTGATAATACAGTTATCAAAAGTTAATACAGATATAATATATTCAGGCACCTTTCAGCTTTCATATCATCTTAACACCATGCCAAACTTCAATCTTCCGATAATGAAAATTGTAAATAATGTAGTTTTTTATCCTTTGTTGTGAGGGCTTAATCTCTCTTGTCTCTTCTGCTTTAATTTATAATTTAGTTTTAATGAATGATAATGGTACTCAATGTAGTTGGTTTAATTATTGTAGAACTCAAGGTAAATGGCAAGTTCCTTTTATCTCACTAAGAATATTTCATGGAATCTTACCAGATTTTCGTATTTTCAGGCATTGAGGTGTCACTTGGTAGAAATGAATGAATGGTACTTTCCGATAATGGCTTTGATTTTTATCTGTGCAGTAGAGGCAAATGGGCCCTTTACTTTTTTTGTTTAGCTTTGGAATGTTGCCTCAGATTGAAATTTTCATGGTATTGGGACTTCTGCTGTTCTTTGTATTTACCATGCTCCATAGAAATAACTGAACTTTGCATATCTATAATTTTGGAAAGAATGGAGGGCAAGTAGAAAATACAAAGCCAGCACATAAAAATTGTCAATACAGTTACTGCAGTTTTCTAAGATTAAGAAGATTTAATGTTATTAAACACTTGTTCTGCGTCCAGGACAAGGATAGACACTGTATGCATAGCATGATGATAATGCCTGAAATAGCTTCTAACTTTGTAGGTGAGATTCTGAGAAACTTAACTAGCCACTTCTTTGTGGTCTTACTGACACTGTATTGATTGCATCGTGACATCTATATCATCCTATATTTTCATCCTGAAGAATTATGTGATAATATGAAGTTAGGAGTATGGATTTCCTTAACTTAGGAAACCTCTTTAGGATTACCTCATTGTTGTCCAGGGTATGTACCACAGTCTGGAATAGAAACATGATAAAATGAGCTTTTTCTTTCAGAAATTGAGCCTGGGTTGGGAGTTAAAAGCAAACATAAATGAAACAACTGGATAGAATTAAAATTTTAAATGATGTGCTGAATACTTTCAGTTCAGGAAATTTAAATAATGAGAAATGTCACTGTGGGATAGAATTAAAATAAGATTTCAGGGTGAAAATGAGGGCTTAAGTTTAATATTGTCAACAATAGCTGAAAAATAAGTCTGGTATGATGGTGCATGTGCATGCCTATAATCTCAGTGGCTGGGGGAGGGAGGCATGAGGAACAAAAGTTTGAGGCCAGCCTCAGCAAGAGGCCCTAAGCAACTTGGTGAGACCCTGTCTCAGTAAAAAAATAAAAAGGTTGGGGATGTGGCTCAGAGGTTAAGCACCCCTGGATTCATTCAATCCTGGGCACATCCCACCCCCGAAAAAAAATAAAAGTCTGGAGCTGAAATTGCTTAGTTTTATACAGGGAGGATTCTGATCCTGAAGAAAGTCTTTTATTATTAGAAGTCCTGGTTCAGTGATGATATATTGAAGGGAGGGTTCAGAGGTAGGAAAAAGTGAAAGTTCAAGGACAGTTGATTGTGATAGGGATTTCATTTTTTAACCTCAGTCTTGGTTTAAGCTGCTTTAGTAGTAAATTTTAATGTTTTTAACTAAATTACGTTTGAAATAATTCTTAAATTCTGTAAATGTGCCCCTTTCCTAATCCTTTTTTAAATTTATGAGTTCAAGGAATGGATTAGAAGATAAGAAGTTGTTGGATCTTACTGGATTTTAAAGTCTTCTAGTAATTGAACAATCTGGTTGTATTTCTAGGATCATGTAGTAAGTAAGCATGGTTCATTTCATCAGAGCTTTAAATTTGTCAGAGAAATCAGAAAGAATGGAACTAAGAATTATTTCTAACATAGTTTGACTTTATAAACGTATCCTATAACTAATAAGGAGTGAAGGAGAAAGAGTAAACCTCATTAATGATAAGTTATTCTTGAGTCACAATAATTTACTAGAGTACTTGGCCTTATAGTTTAGTAAGTAGATTTGGCCTGTGGTCTGTTAGGAGAGTGTTTCCATTCTGGACATTTTCTGATCCACATAGAAAAGTTTAACTGATTTATTATACTAAGAATGTAGATTAAGTTCACATTCATCTCATTTCTCTTGTACGTGTATTCCCCTTGCTATGACCACTAGTTTTTTCTGAATTACTTACAGAGAGAGACTTTCTGTTTTATTTACATGTATTTTTCCTGTGTAAGAACTTTTTTTGGGGAGGTGGGGAGTGTTAGGGCCTATATTCAGAACTTTCTAATTAATCTTTTTAAGCTAGTGTCTCAATTTCCTTTTCCTTTTTAATTTTTTTTTTTTTTTTTTTTTTAGTACTGTCTAAATTTCTTCTTTTTTTGTACTGGGAATTGAACCTAGGGACATTCTACCACTGAGCTATATCCTCATTTTATTTTTTATTTTGAGACAGAGTCTTCTAAGGTGTTGAGAGTCTACTAGATGCCAAAGTTGTCCTCGAATTTGTGATTTTGTGATCCTTTTATCTCAGGTTCCCAAGTCTCTGGGATTACATGCATGAGCCACTGTGCATCTTGGTTTCTTTATCTTTTTCTTTTGGGGATTGAACACTGGTACTTTACCAGTGAGCTACATTCCTAGCCCTTTTTATTTTGTGATGGATCTTAGTAAATTGCCCAGGCTGGCCTCAAACTTAACAATCTTTCTGCCATTCTCCTGCCTCAGCCTCCCAAATCCCTGTGATTGTAGGTGTGTGCCCCCATGCCCTGCTGTGCCCCTCAATTTCTTAATTCATAACAAGTAAAAAATTTAACTTTCAGCAAGCTATATAAGTCCATTTAAATGAATTGTTTTTATACTTTCTTCCAAATTCACTTCTGAAAATTTTAAGAAAATTTGTAGGAAGTATACTTAACAAGTTTCTTTATGGAGTATATATCTAGTCATAGCTATAACTTGGTGACCATGGTCCTAAATGTTTCGTACGTCTATTTCCATTTATTTCATTTTAGAAGTGATATTAAACTTTTATGACCATAATTTGTAAATGCTGTGTCATAATTCTATTTCAGTAGCTTTTTGTGCTTTGCAGAGTTCTTTCAGATGGTTTATCTCATTTAATCCTCTCAATAGTCTTTTAGGTAGTGCAAGTGTTGTGTTGCTCATTTTACAGAAGAGGAAACTGAAGTTAAAAAAAATTGAGACTAACAACAGGGTTACTAGACTAGCAGACATTAAGACACCACTCTAAATCCTGTAGTTTTACTTTTAACCACAAAGATTTTATCCTGCCGTAGTGAAAAGGTAGAATATTTGTTCACCTAGGAAGAAAATAGTTGTCATTGATATTTTAAAGTAATTCTGAAGGTAGGAAAAAAATTTTTTTAATTACTATTTTGCAACTAAGGTTATACAATTAAGACACCATGTTCTATTACCCCTTGTTGCATAAATTCAAGTCATTTTAAGAACCACATAAGATTGAGAGTTGTTTTCAAGATGTAATATCGTGCCATCACAAACTAAAAATCCAAGTATGTAGTTTATTCTTGGATGGAAGACTAACTTGATTAGCGAAGCCAGCAGTAGGTAAAGTTTTGAATAATGTGATAAAATTAATTTATGGTTTATACTTAGCATTTATAAAAGATAAAAGATAATGAATATTGATTCTGTTTCCTATATTACTGTAACAGTAATTTCTGTTGATCAGTTCAGTAATTAAATCTCACAGCAGTAATAACTTACTTTCTGCCTTCATTTTCTGTTCTGTTCTTTCTATTCACAAAACAAAAATCTGCAAATCAACTGTTCTATAAAATACAGTTGAAATTTAAAAAATATAAGTATGGGAAATTATTTACTGGAGAGTGGGTTAAAAAATATCAAATATTTCTTACTGAACCAAAGTATATAAAACCAAAGAAATTCATTATGTTTTATAACTTATAAATTTCACAATATCTTCTAAGGAAGAGAAAGGTGTAGGTGATATGATGACTTGAAAAAAAGTAATTACTGGGGTCAGGACTGCAGGCTTGCTTTGGACACTTGAGAAACATTAGTAGGCAAGAATCTGTCAAGTGTAGGGAAGAAAAACCCATAATGCAAACAGATACTACTGTTAGAGAGATGTATAATAATACTTTACTTTGTGTAGGACCCTACATCTGAGGAATTTCAAGAGCATTACACAATAATTCATGGTTCCTTTCAAAATGCTTGTGACACAATTTGCAAGAATTATCCTCATCTTAGGGGATAAATTTACGGAGAAATGGCAGCACAAGTTGGTAAGTAACTTGTCGAATAGCAGGTGACTGGTGAACAGCTGTAAATTGAGTCTGAAAGTTAAACCTACCAGTCCTCCTACCTTATTCTAAATTATACTTATGTTTAGAGTTATTTGAGGCAGATCAAATATTAATGCACAGGTTGTTTTCCTTGCCATTTTGCTTGATGGCCTATCAAAATAAATTGTTGAGATGATAGCATTATGGTCATAACTCTGTGTGGTATGAGGAATACTGAATTTTGGTGCTGAGAATCAAACCCAGGGCTTCTTGCACATGAAGTAGGTACTCTACCAATGAGCTACATCCCACAGCCCAAGAATATTTAGATAAAACATAAACTTACTGTGGTAACATCTAGTCTTTTCTCATTTCTCTTATGTGCCTATTTCCCTTTGTTGTCTTAACTGCTACGCTGTTAAAGCTTTTTGTCCAAGGTCTATAGAAATTGCTGTGCAGGATTGATTTGGTGGCTGACATTGGAACTTGGATTTGTCATTTATGTTGTATCAAGGCTATCATGTATATACATTTATTTGTCTTTGGGATATATTGATTTGGTGATGCTTTATGAAACTCAAACCAAACAAAAAATAGTAATAACAGTAGATGCCTGATCTGAGCAGATTTTAACAACTGGCAGCTTCTTTAGATGGTTTTCTCTTTGTGTTTTTGTAGGATTGGATGTGAATC
Source organism: Ictidomys tridecemlineatus (assembly GCF_052094955.1). Taxonomy (NCBI): domain Eukaryota; kingdom Metazoa; phylum Chordata; class Mammalia; order Rodentia; family Sciuridae; genus Ictidomys; species Ictidomys tridecemlineatus. Next base: position 53,400,674 of record NC_135477.1, read on the forward strand.
ACTTTCCTTAATAACAGGAATATCATAGATTTCTGTTTCAGGGTTTAGGCAGTTATCAAGGATTCTTGTTGGAAGGGACAGCCTAGGTGGTCCAGTGTCCATCATCTTAGGAGGTTCTTAGCATTCCATGTCCTTAGTATGTTATATGAATGTATTGCTGTTAAGTTCATTCTCACAAACCCCATTTATTTTTAAAATTACTTTGTTTTTTTAAACTATAAAACATATTAGTACTTGGATGACATATTAAAAAACTTACAGAGGACATGTACTCAATGAACTCATAGATTAAAATTGTGTTAGTAAAATGGATAGTGTTTATGAAGAAGCCACATAATGAGCCCATGGCTTATTTCATTTCTGCTTCTCTGGGCTTGTTTTTCATGTTGATGGAATTAGAAAGCAGTAATTTTAAAATATTAATGAATTATGACAGTTTTTTTATGTGCATTAAAGGCTATACTGTATAATCAATGTACAAAAATTTATTCAAGTTACTATAGGCAAAAGAAATTTCTATCATTCTTTAAACCGTATATTATATATATGTGTGTGTGTATATGTGTGTGTGTGTGTGTGTGTGTATATATACACACACAATTTTTTTTTAAAATCTGCGTATACTCTTTTGTCTCTTTAGCACAGTAGGATTTCAGTTTAGCCTTCCTTGATGGTGAGGAAAATATTCTGGAAGCCTTTAGTAATGTTTTCCATAAATTAATTGGAAATGTCCTAATTATTTTTATTTTTAAATTTTTTTGCAATGCTAGAGATTGAACCATAAGGACTTAAGCTTGCTAGGCAAGTGCTCTACATGTGTGCTGCATCTCCAGTTCTACTTTCTTATTAATATCAAGTTTAGCCTCATTTTATTCCTTTGCTCTAGGTGTCATTATTCTGAAATACACATTTTTAGGTTTTTTTAAAATAATTTTTTGTTTTTATTATAAAAGTATAACATGTTCTTCTTGCCTAGTATACCCTGGGTTGGTTCCTTAGTACCACAATCAAGTCAAAACAAAACAAAACAAAAATAGTTCATGTTTGTGATAGAAAAATTGGAAAACATTTGAATATAAAAATTGACCCTAATGCCATCATGCATAGATAATAAAATTTTGGGACCTTTTCTGTACTCATGTTTCTGATTATAGTCTGAGAGTGTGTAATTCTAATGCAACTTTTTTTAAATAAAAAGTATTTTTTCAATTTTCAAATATCATTGAGGGATATTGTGAATGATCATTTAACATTTCATTACTTGGATATACCAAAAATTTGGGTTTCTTTAATTTATTTTCAAATTTTTGTTATAAGTAATGCTGCCATGAATGTATATATTAATTTAGTGTTTATTTGCATCTGTTTATTTCTTTGGGAAAAAAGTCTTAATTTTAGCTAGTCTAGAAGAAACAATAACTGAATTTAATTTAATGTATGTATGTGTTGCTAGGGATTGAATCCCAGGGTCTTATGCATGCTAGCTAAGTGTTCTGTCACTGAGTTACTTCCTTGGCCCTGTTTGAGATAGGTGTTGCTAAATTGTCCAAGCTGGTCTTGAATTTGCGATTTTTCTGCCTCAGTCTCATTGCTGGGCTTATATATGTGCATTACCATGCCCCTTAACATGCCAGGCATGGTGGCACATACCTGTAGTCTCAGTGACTTGGAAGGCTCAAATAGGAGGATTTCAAGTTCAGGCCAGTCTGGGCCACATAGTGAGAACCTGTCTTAAAATAAGCAGGGTTGGGGATGTATGTAGTACCTCAGGTTCAATACTCAGTACAGGGTGAGGGGAGGAAGGTAAAAAAGACAAAATTGAGATCAGATTATAGAATTAAATTTAGGAGCTTGAATTTAATTTGGTTAATATCCACACAGATAGTTGGTCATTGGAATTAATATGGGTTACAAAAGGAAGGATTAGAAAGGAGAGAATTTGGGGTAAAGAAATTAGGCTGTGATAGTAGTCCTTCAAAACAAAAAAGGAGCAAGTGAATGGAGGAGAGATTTGGGAAGCAGAAAGAATGGACAGATTTTGATTTAAAAGTGAGTAGTAAGATGGGTGATGTGGTTCACGCCTTTAATCTCCTGACTTGGGAGGTTTGAACTGTGCTTCAAAGCCAGCTTCAGCAGTTTTAGCAAGCCCCTAAGTAACTTAATGAGACCCTGTTTCAAAATAAAATATAAAAAGGCTGGGATGTGGCTCAGTGGCTAAATGCCCCTGGGTTCGATCCTTGCTATAAAAAGAAAAGGAAAAAAGAATAGTAAGTGTTAAGAACCAGATATGATTCCAGGTGTAATCATTAATAAAAATGAGAATCCAGGAAGAGAAGAAATATGAACTAGTTTTATTTTAGGAGGGGAGAGAAGATTCTGGTGACTAAATTTTGTTGTAAATTTGGTAGCAATATTCAGTAGGTAGTAAGGAATTTAGTACCATATGTGGGGAGAATATTAGGGCTAAAGGCACAAAATATTTCATTTCCAGTTTTGCTTTTTAAGTTTGGAGTAGGCTAACAATTCCAGTTGTAGGTTTCTCTCCTTGATCCAGTGTATCACGTCACTAATAATCCATTAACAATATTTAATTTTGCGCTTTTGAGAAGCTGTTTAAAATGCCTGGCAAATAGGATGTCTTTGTAAATTTAAGGTAACCTGAATTATTGCCTTTTATGCTTCATCTGTTTTGTAATTTTTATATACAGATGAATGAAAATGTCTGTTTGCCAGGTGCCTTCTGATATGATTGATCATTTGGATTTTTTAAATATGTTTATTTGCTTATTCTTTAATGGATACAACCTGTTAATTACTATGTTTGCATTACTTCCAGGTTTTTCTAGGGAAAAAGCTTTTTGAAGTTACAAGTAATAATATAGATACAAGTTGTTTTGGTTGACTAATAGAAATAATTTTAACTATAAATTGGATATGTGCTGGCAGTTTAAGCAAGATCTCTTGGGAAATATGTTCTTTGAGGCAGTGCTATTTTTGTGATAGGGAAATGGAAGGCAGGGAAGAAATAGGCTATAAAAGAGGTCCTAAGGAGTAGCATTAGGAGTAATCCGAAAACAACTGGAAAAAAGTGTTTTATTTCACCTGTTAGTTATTAGAAGTCTGATTTTGTTAATTTTAAGGATGGCATGATGAGAATAAAGTAGAGCTAAGATTGCTTCCTACAGTTGATTCCATCTATTTACAGATAGTGCAAGTATACTTTCTGATCCAAGGATAACTCGACTATGGATTTCATAACCAGGCTCTCTTAACAGGAATGAACTTTATGAATTTTTCAAGAGTAATTAGGTAAAATGCTGATTAGGTGTTACCAGAACATAGGTTTATTCAGTTCAAAAGTTGAGTTAGTCCCTTTAACTGTGAATAAGGAGGAAAGTGTGTATATTTAGAAGTTGGTATGAGAAGAAATATACAAACCATAGTATCGGAGAAAAATTTAGTAATTAATTATTATTTATAATATTGAGAAACTGTACTGCTGATATTAAGAAACATGTCAGGTAATATGATGAATTAATTATATTCTATCTAAAAGTCTTATAACCCTTGCAAAGTATGCATTTGCGCAGATTTATTTATTTGTTTATTTATTTATTTATAGTACTGGAAATTGAACCCAGGAATGCTTTACCACTAAGCTATAACCCCAGTCCTTTTTATTTTTTAATTTCGAGAGAGGGTCTCACAAAGTTATTGAGACTGGCCTCAAATTTTCCATCCTCCTTCCTCAGCTTCCGGAGTCACTGGGATTATAAGCATGTACCACCACACCCAGCTTTATTTGCTCAGTTTTATAGGTGAGGAATATAATACTTTGATAGTTTATGTAACTCATCCAAAGTTAAAATTAACACTTAGTAGAAACAATAGGAAGTTATATGGAAGTTGCTGGGAAAACTCTGAAAAATAGAGCAGTAATACGTTAAATTCAATATCAACATGTGTTAATTTTAAAACTGTAATAGTTAAAAATTATTCCAAATAGATGTATTAAACCAACAACCAAATATTAAAGCTAAGACATAAACCTATATCACCTTAAATCAATAGGGAATAGATTTAGGTGGGCACTATTCAGTAAATGGAATTGGAATGTAGGAATGACATCTAGAGACTAAAAATACTGGGTTAATTTCTCATTCCATGTACATATTTATATAAATTCCCAATAAGCCAAATATTTAAATGTAAAGACTAATAAAAGTACTAGAAGAAAACAGACAAATTTATTTTGGGGTCAGGGAAGCCTTTCTAACTAAAATGAGAATAGACATTAAAAAAAACTATTATTATAAAAGAAAAATAATAAGCTAAGCTGAAATTACTGTATACAAAGTTAAAAAGACAATTAGAAGGACATTGATGACTTTTGTTAAAGAAGTAAAGCAGTCCTGGAAACTAATGGGATAAAAACAACCCAATAGCAAAATGGACAAAGGATATGAAACAGGTAGTTTTACAGAAAGGAGATACAATTTTTTTCTTTTATTTTTCCATTTTTTATTGGTACATTATTATAGATAATGGATATGTTATGCTATGTTTATACATGCACATAACATAATTTGATCAGTCTCACCCCCTAGTACTTTCCCTTTCCCTCCACCCTTCTTCCCCTTGTCTGCTTGCTGTACTCTAAAAATATTTTTAATTTTTAATTTTTTGATTTTTATATTTTTGGTACCAGGGATTGAACCCATGGGTGCTTAATCACCAAGCCACATCCCCAGCATTTTTTATTTTGTCACAGGGCGTCACTAAATTGCTTAAGAGTTTTGCCAAACTGCTGAGGCTGTTCTGGAATTTGTGATCCTCCTGCCTTGGCCTCCAGAGCTGCTGGAATTATAGACAAGGACCACCACGCCCAGCTACTAATGGTTTTTTAATGAGTACAGTTTAACCTCATTCACATTAAGAGACATACAAAATAGTATGCTAAGGTAACCATTGTTTCCACATATGAGGGTAACAAAAATCCTTAGTTTTAAAAGAACACTGTCAGAATTGTCAGTATACAAGTATTTATATGTTTGTGTTAATGTAAATTGAGAAATTGTAAAATAACATGTACTGCAACATTGTTTATAATGACAAGACATTAGAAACAATCTTAATGTCTTTTTGGAATTGGTAAAATAAATTATGGTTCACCTAATCAGTGTAATGCTGTCTAAGTTTTGAAAAGGATGAAAGAGTTCTTGGACTGACACAGCAAGAATTCTCATATACATTAAAAAAAGCAAAGTGTAGAACATTGTATAGAAAACTGTATTTTGGGTAAGTCAAAAAGAAAAGTATACATTTATATTTATTTAGATACATTAAATAAAAACTCTGGAAGGATACATATAATTAATAACTGGTTACTATTGGTGGAGAGGTAGGAAAAAAATGGTGAGAACTACGTTGATGGAGGATATAAATGTATTACTATCAATATATATATTTTATTTCATTTATTTACTTTTTTTGTAAGCGGTGGGTCTGGAATTAAAGTGCTTATATACAAATCCTGCTCTTTTGCTTATTAGGTTTGTTATCTTTTAGCATATTGCTTATTCTCTGTGTGCCTATGTGTCCTCCTCTGTAAAATTAGGATAATCGTACTAATTCCTAGAGTGGTTGTAAGGATTAAGATAGCATGTAGTACAAAGAATAATGTCTGGCATATGGTAAGAATTCAATAAATGTTTCCTTAAAAAAAAAAAAGCTATTAGAGTGAGAATTTAAATTTAAGTGTGCCATATACTAATAACAGTATTATTATATTTACCTAATGCCTGTTATATATAGAAACAATGCCTGTTCAGTATAGACTATGCTATTTACATGCTTGCCTCTAGATAGACAATGCCTATCATTCAGTAGCTATAGTTCAGGCTTTTACTCAACAAACAAGTTCCAGGCACGAAAGAACTTTGCATTTAGAGTTTAAATACCTTATTTGAGTTCTTTTTCAAAGATTAGACCAAATTAAAACAAACAAACAAACAAACTTGTGATGGTATTTTGGAGCAAGGCTTTACCTTCAGACTTAAAAAATGATACAGAACAAGAAAAGATGCCATTTTTCTTGTGAGAAGAACATAAGTAATGGAAATTAGGTTGGTTATTGATTTTAATAGATTATTTCATGATGACTAATTATAAGGTATGGTTGATGTGCTGATATTTTCAGGTACATAGGTACTGAATACATATGGATTTCCAGTTTTCCCAACACCATTTGTTGAAGATGCTATCCTTCCTCCATTGCATGCTTTTAGCCCCTTTATCAAATATAAGATAGTTGTAACTTTGTGGATTAGTCTCTGTGTCCTCTATTCTATACCATTGGTCCACTCGCCTGTTTTGGTACCAGTACCATGCTGTTTTTGTCACTATTGCTCTGTAATATAGTTTGAAATCTGGTATCGCTATACCGCCTGATTCACACTTCCTGCTTAAAATTGCTTTTGCTATTCTGGGTCTTTTATTTTTCCATATGAATTTCATGATTGCTTTATTTCTTCAAGAAATGCCATTGGGATTTTGATTGGCATTGCATTAAACCTATAGAGAACTTTTGGTAATATCGCCATTTTGATAATGTTAGTTCTGCCTATCCATGAACAGGGTATATTTTTCCATCTTCTAAGATCTTCTTCTACTTCTCTTTTTAGGGTTCTGTAGTTTTCATTGTATAAATCTTTCACCTCTTTTGTTAGGTTGATTCCCAAGTATTTTATTTTTTTGGAGGATATTGTGAATGGAGTGTTTTTCCTCATTTCCGTTTCAGAAGTTTTGTCGCTGATATACAGAAATGCCTTTGATTTATGCGTGTTGATTTTATATCCTGCCACTTTGCTGAATTCATTTATTAGTTCTAGTAGTTTCTTTGTAGACCCTTTTGGGTCTTCTAAGTATAGAATCATGTCATCTGCAAATAGTGATAATTTAAGTTCTTCTTTTCCTATTTTTATGCCTTTAATTTCTTTCGTCTGTCTAATTGCTCTGGCCAGTGTTTCGAGAACTATATTGAATAGAAGTGGTGATAGAGGGCATCCCTGTCTTGTTCCAGATTTTAGAGGGAATGCCTTCAACTTTTGTCTGTTCAGAATGATGCTAGCCTGAGGCTTAGCATAGATAGCTTTTACAATGTCAAGGTACGTTCCTGTTATCCCTAGTTTTTCAAGTGTTTTGAACATAAAGGGATGCTGTACTTTGTCGAATGCTTTCTCTGCGTCTATTGAGATGATCATATGGTTCTTATCTTTAAGTCTATTGATGTGGTGAATAACATTTATTGATTTCCGTATATTGAACCAGCCTTGCATACCAGGGATGAATCCTACTTGATCATGGTGCACAATTTTTTTGATGTGTTTTTGTATTCGATTCGCCAGAATTTTATTGAGGATTTTTGCATCTAGGTTCATTAGAGATATTGGTCTGTAGTTTTCTTTCTTTGAGGTGTCTTTGGTTTCGGAATCAGGGTGATGTTGGCTTCATAGAATGAATTTGGAAGAGCTCCCTCTTTTTCTATTTCCTGAAATAACTTGAAAAGTATTGGTATTAATTCTTCTTTAAAGGTTTTGTAAAACTCCGCTGTATACCCATCTGGTCCTGGGCTTTTCTTAGTTGGTAGTCTTTTGATGGCTTCTTCAATTTCATCCATTGATATTGGTCTGTTCAAATTGTGTGTATCCTCCTGACTCAGTCTGGGCAAATCATATGACTTAAGAAATTTATCGATGTCTTCACTATCTTCTATTTTATTGGAATATAGGTTTTCAAAATAATTTCTAATTGTCTTCTGTATTTCTGTAGCATCTGTTGTGATATTGCCTTTTTCATCCCGTATGTTAGTAATTTGAGTTCTCTCTCTTCTTCTCTTTGTTAGCATGGCTAAAGGTCTGTTGATCTTATTTATTTTTTCAAAGAACCAACTTTTAGTTTTGTTAATTTTTTCAATAGTTTCTTTTGTTTCAATTTCATTAATTTCCGCTCTGATTTTAATTATTTCTTGCCTTCTGCTACGTTTGCTGTTGTTTTGCTCTTCCTTTTCTAGGGCTTTGAGATGAAGTGTGAGCTCATTTATTTGTTGGTTTTTTCTTTTTTTGAGGAATGACCACCAGGCGATGAATTTTCCTCTTAAAACTGCTTTCATTGTGTCCCATAGATTCCGATATGTTGTGTCTGTATTTTCATTTATCTCTAAGAATTTTTTGATTTCCTCCTTTATGTCTTCTGTAACCCATTGATCATTCAGTAACATATTGTTCATTTTCCATGTGATGTAGGATTTTTCCTTCCTTCTTTTATCATTGATTTCCAGTTTCATTCCATTATGATCAGATAAAATGCATGGTATTATCTCCACCCCTTTATATTTACTGAGGGTTGCCCTGTGGCATAATATATGGTCTATTTTTGAGAAGGATCCATGTGCTGCTGAGAAAAAAGTATATCCATTTGATGATGGTTGATATATTCTGTATATGTCAGTTAAGTCTAGGTTATTGATTGTGGTATTGAGTTCTATAGTTTCCTTATTCAACTTTTGTTTGGAGGATCTGTCCAATGGTGAGAGAGGTGTGTTGAAGTCACCCATAATTATTGTGTTGTGGTCTATTTGATTCTTGAACTTGAGGAGAATTTGTTTTATGAATGTCGCAGCGCCATTATTAGGTGCATAAATATTGATAATTGTTATGTCTTGTTGGTGAATGGTTCCTTTTAACAGTATATAATGTCCTTCTTTATCCCTTTTGATTAACTTAGTCTTGAAGTCGATTTTATTCGATATGAGGATGGCCACCCCTGCTTGCTTACGAGGACCGTGTGCGTGGTATATTTTTTCCCATCCTTTCACCTTCAGCCTGTGTATGTCTTTTCCAATCAGATGTGTCTCCTGGAGGCAGCATATTGTTGGATTTGTTTTTTTAATCCATGATATCAGCCTATGTCGCTTTATTGGAGAGTTTAAGCCATTAACATTCAGAGTTACTATTGATATATGGTTTGTACTTCCATCCATGTTTGATTATTTATCCTTTTTTAAAAAAAAAATTTAGTTTGTTTCTCCATGATTATTTTTCCCCTTGCCCTCTGTCTTTACCGAGGCACTTCCCTCTGATGGTTTTGGTTATTGTTTTTCATTTCTTCCTCGTGTAGTGTTTTGCTCAAAATGCTTTGCAATGCTGGTTTTCTGGCTGCAAATTCTTTTAACTTTTGTTTATCATGAAAGATTTTTATTTCGTTGTCATACCTGAAGCTTAATTTTGCTGGATACAGAATTCTTGGTTGGCATCCATTGTCTTTCAGTGTTTGAAATACATTGTTCCATGACCTTCTTGCTTTCAGTGTCTGTGATGAAAAATCCGTTGTTAACCTTATTGGTTTACCCCTGAATGTAATCTGTCTCCTTTCTGTTGTAGCTTTTAATATTTTCTCTTTGTTCTGTATATTGGATATCTTCACAACAATGTGTCTTGGCGTTGGTCTACTGTGATTTTGTGTGCTCGGTGTCCTGTATGCATCTTCAATTTGTATATCTGTTTCCTTTTTTATTTCTGGAAAGTTTTCTGTAATTATTTCATTCAGCAGGTTACTCATTCCCTTGGTTTGAATCTCTGTACCTTCTTCTATCCCGATGACTCGTAAGTTTGGCTTTTTTATGTTATCCCATAACTCTTGGATGTTTTTCTCGTGATTTTTTACCAGCCTTTCTGAGTTGGCTAGACTCTTTTCAAGATGAAATAATTTGTCTTCATTATCTGACGTTCTGGCTTCTACTTGCTCCACTCTGTTAGTGATACTCTCAATTGAGTTTTTAATTTGGTTTATAGTTTCCTTCATTTCTAAGATTATGGTTTGATTCTTTTTTATACTCTCTATCTCCTGATAAAGGTGCTTAACTTCTTCTTTTATCTGTTTGTGTAATGCATTCTCAATGTGTTCTTTCGCTGCTTGAATTTGCTGTCTCGTATCCTCTTTAAGGTTCCATTCCATCTGTCTAAGGTATTCCTTGAGTTCTTTATATGACCATTTTTATGAAATTAGGTTGGTTATTGATTTTAATAGATTATTTCATGATGACTAATTATAAGGTATGGTTGATGTGCTGATATTTTCAGGTACATAGGTACTGAATACACTTTTAAACCCAGCCCTGCCCCTCCCAAAATGTTGAATTGACCTTAAAATTTAAAATAAATGCATTTGCTGGGTACAGTGGCCACTTTGGGAAGCTGAGGCAGGAGGATCTCAAGTTCAAGGCCAGTTTCTGCAACTTAGTGAGACCCTATCTCAAAATGAAAAGGACAGGATGTAGCTCAATGGTAAAGTGCTTGGAGGCAAGCATTATATTTAATAAATAAATCAAATGCATTAATTAATTAAATAAATAAATGCATTTGATTACACCTTCTTACTCAATTTGCATTTGTAGTTATTTCCATATGAATCTAAGTAAATTTTTTGCTTTGTGTGTGAATTTATTAATACAGACTGGGAGAAATTTAAACATCAAGAAAATAAAAAAGATAGTTATAACTGAAATTAAAATTAATAAATTTGGAGAACAAATAAGGAACATTTGAAATGGAAACCATTGTGAGAAATGGAAAAGATGATGAAAACCATCTAGGTTCTCCAGTCTCCTTCTCTTCAAAACTGCAAAAACAATTTATCTTTCGGGTGTTAGATCAGTGGTAGAACTCTTGCCTAGCATGTGTGAGGTCCTAGATTTGAACCCAGTACTAATATAAAATAACAACAAAAAAGTCACTCATCCTTTTTTGTTTTTGTTGTTAGTGCTTCTTGAATTCATCTAGGTTTAAACCTTAGATTCACTTTGTGGTCTGCTTCTTTGCCTATAACGCCAACATTAAATCAATTGCTAAAATGTTATCACTTATTTTCTTAGTAACTCTTTTGTCTTTATTATTTTTGCAAATGGTTAACTCTGAATTCGAGCTAGTTGAACTCTTGGGCCCTATCTCTGTCTAATATTCTTTGTTTTCATTCTACTTACATCATTTGTAGTCTATGCAAAAACTGTGGCAACAGTTCTAACTGATTTCCCTGCTCCAATTTACCCTTCTTATTATTCCAAGTTAGTCTTTCTTATGGCATATTTTCATTTCTGTCTCTTGAAATTTCTCAGTTAAAATACCATCTCCTTTATACTACCTAGTCACTCTTATAAGTACTTAAAAGAAAAAATAACAATGACCTATGTATTTATAAAATAAGCATATTGTGAAAACAAGTTATTAAAACATCTTATATTTGCATATTAGCAAAAGGCTGTCAGGTCAGTAAATAGGGAAATGTTTATAACTGTGTTTTTCTGTGAATTAGGCATGGAGCACACTCATGGTATTATGAGGATTAAATTATTAGTCTTTAGTACAGTACTAGCACATAATCTATATGTATGTTAACTGTCTTTTGTAAATAGAATATGTAATAGGGGTTTGAACTTGTGAATATATCAGTTGTGAATTTCATAATTCAGATGTTTCTCCATATAAAGTTTTTTAAAAAATTTTTGCTGTAAACTAACATATGTAAGTTATTTTAAATTAACTTTAAATTAAAATTTTTTTGTGGTGCTGGGGATCATGCCTTGTGCATGCTAGGCAAGTGCTCTACCGCTGAACCATACCATTCTCCCCTAACTTTAAATTTTATAAGAAAATTTATTAAAATATTTTTTTTGGTATGAGTCATGACATTCCAAATTCCTTTTGGTAACTATTGGTAATTTCAGAGAACAGAAGTTTTCATTTAATTTTTGAGATTTTAGTTTTCCTTTAATTCTGAATTTGTTTTGCAGTATAGCTTATGGTCATTATAAGCTGGATATTAGAGGTTCTTTCAAATGTGTCAAATAATTTTTACTTCATCTCACTTAAACAATATTTTATTTCCTTTTCAGTAACAGAAAAATTTGAGTATTCAGTGAAATATCTTTTGCTAATTTGTTTTTGAAATAAAATTAGCAATAAATGATTGTTCAAGGGAAAATAAATCTGACTATACTCTTTTTTTATCTATAGAAAATAAGACTGTGTAACATCTTTTTTTTAAAAAATGGAATTTAGTAATACTTCAAATTTCATGATGGTATCTTGTGAACCTTAAAAGTTAAAATTTTTAGATGTGAATCTTAAAGGCACTTTACATTGCTCCATTTGGAGTTTTGAGTTGTTCAGAGAGAAAGGAAGAGGACATCTATTTTTAGCAACTATTGAGGCATGGTAGGATAAGATTTTGAAACTTACTGTCTGACAGAATTAAGCTCTGAACACCTCAAAAAAACCAAACCAAAACAAAGCAAAACAAAAAAACATAATATAGGTATTTAACAAAGTATATTCTTTTGACTTTTAGTATTGTAGTTGTTATCAAGATGGTTGTTTGTTACTATTCATAGTAATAATGTTTTCTATATCCCCATAATTTGAATATAGAATCAACAGTGTCTTTGATTATTATTCATACGTTGTTGGAGTCCCTCCTCCTTTCTTTGTGCAAGTGTTCTACCTGTAGCCCATCAAGATAATTTCTTTTCCTTCTTTTTTTTTTTTTCCCTTGCTGTGCTGGGGATTCAACCCAGAGCTTAACACGTTAGGCAAGTGCTATAGCACTGAGCTGTACCCCCAGCCCCAGAGAGTTTTTTTTTGTTTGTTTTTAATTAAAAAACAAAACAAACAACTAAAAAACTCTAGGACTTCATGAAATTTATTGATTACACTAAGTTAAGATTAACTATGGACTATGGACTAACTATGGATAGTCCCTGTTTAATGAACTGATTATGTTTTTAGAAAACTTTGGCTTGATTTCCTCTTAATTTTTTCAGATTTTATTGTGTATATTTGAAGTTTACAACATGATATTTTGAGTTACATAGAGTATCTATCTATCTATCTATCTATAGAAATTAATCTACCTATCTCACATAGTTACTTTTTGTGTATGACAAAGAGAAGTTAAAAATCCACTTAACAAAAATCCTTAATATAATAGAATTTTTATTACCTTTAGTCCTTATTTGGTGCATATATAATCTCTAGACTTTCTTCTTCCTACCTATCTGCTGTTATATCCTTTAACCTACATCTCCCTATCTACCTCTTCCATGGTAATCTCTTTCATTCTCTTGTGTTTTAAGCCCTGTTTTTGTAAAAAAAAAAAGAAGTTATTCCCACATGTAAGTGAGATTGTGACGTTTTCTGTGTCTGGCTTATTTCACTTGGCATAATGTCCTCTAGGTCTGTCCATGTTGAGGTAAATGGGATAACTGCATAACAGCTTTTTTGAGGTCAAATAATATTCAGTGTGTGTGTGTGTGTGTGTGTGTGTGTATGAGTGTATGTATGTGTGTGTTGCATTTTTAAAAATCTGCTTGTCAGTAGGCATTTAGGATTTTTCCATATCATATTGATTATTGTGAATAATGCTGCAGTGAACATGAGGGTGTAGATCTCTTTATGAGGTGATTTCATCTCTTTTGGGTATTTTCAAAGAAGAGGTATTTCTAGATCATACAATAGGTACATTTTAAAAATTTCTTCAGCAACCTTCTTATTGTTTTCCATAATGCTCGTACCATATATATTCCTACCGACAATAAATAGAATGCGCTTTTCTTCACACCCTTGCCAACATTTGTTATTTTACTTTTCAAAAATATTTTTTAATTGTTGATGGACCTTTATTTTATTTATTTGTATGTGGTGCTTAGAATTATACTCAGTGCCTCACACATGCAAAGCAAGTGCTCTACCACTGAGCTACAACCCCAGCCCCATTTTTTTTTTTTTAATAATATCCACCTGTATAGGAGTGAAGTGATGTTGCGGAGTGATTTTAATTGCATTTCCTGTATGATTAGTCATCTTCAACATCTTTTCATTATATCTGTTAGCCATTTTTGTGTCATTTTTGGAGAAATATCTGTTCAAGTACTTTTCCCATTTTTAGTCAGGTTATTGGTTTTTCTGCTTTTGAGTTGTAAGTGTTCTTTATAAAATTGTGATCTTAACTGTCTATCAGATATGTGATTTGCAATTATTTCTCCCAGTCCATGTTTTTGATTGTATCCTTTGCAGTGCAGAAGTTTTATAGTTAGATATAGTCTCATTTACTTATATTTGTTTCTGTAGTATGAATTTTTGGTATGATGTCAAATTCAATATCAAGGAATTTTTTTCTTCTAGGAGTTTTTTTTAGGGAGTTAGAGGGGTTGGACTCAGGGATAGTCGACCACTGAGCCACATCACCAGTCCTGTTTTGTATTTTATTTAGAAACAGGGTCTCACTGTCTCTAAATAAAATAGCTTAGCACTTCGTTTTTGCTGAGGCTGGCTTTGAACTTGCAATCCTCTTGCCTCAGCCTCCCAAGCTGCTAGGATTACAGGTGTATGCTACCGTGCCCAGCTCTTTTAGGAGTTTTATGGTTTCAGTACTTATATCTCTTATACCATTTTGACTTGTTTTTTCTGTGTGGTATAAGATAAGGCCCCAATTTTATTCTTTTACATGTGGAAATCCAGTTTTCCCTCCACCATTTATCAGAGATATCTGTTCCATTAGGTCTTCTTGGTGGCCTTGTTAAGAATTGGTTGACTGTGTATGTTTGGATTTATTTATGGGTTCTCTGTTCCATAGGTTTATGTTTCTATGCCAGAACCATACTGTTTTGATTACTATAGTTTTGTAACAATTTTTCCCCAGGTGTTAGGTTTGAACCTATGGGCACTTTACTACTGAGCTACAGCCCTCCACACCCCCTTTTAAATTAATTAATTAATTAGGTATATATAACAGAATGCATTTTGATTCATTGTACACAATTGCAGCACAGCTTTTCATTTCTTTGGTTGTACATGATATAGTGTTACACCATATTTTCAGTCATACATGTACCTAGGGTAATGATGTCCATCTCATTCCACCATCTTTCCTGCTCCCATGCCCCCTCCCTCCCTTTTGCACAAAGTTCCTCCATTTTTCCCATATCCCCCTCCCCCATTTATGGATCAGCATCCACTTACTAGAACATTCGGCCCACTTTTGTTTATTATTATTATTTTTTTCAGAATAAAATACTCATTTTTATTTTATTTCTTTATCCATTTACTTATTTTGTGGTGCTGGGAATTGGACTCAGGGCCTTGTGCATGCTAGGTAGGCATGCTACCACTGATGGCCAAGTTGCAGGGCCTGGCCTCACACTTGTGATCCTCAAGTCTCATTCTCCAAGTAGCTGGGATTATAGGTGTGCACCACAGTGCCTGATTGGTAATGTGATTTTAAATCAGTAAGTGTGATGCTACCAACTTTGTTTTTTCTTTTTCAGTATTATTTTGACTCTTTGTATTTGATATTTATGTGTATGTCTTAATATGAATTTTAAGGTTGTTTCTTCTATTTCTGTAAAGAATGCCACTGGATTTTGGTTAGGGATTTCTTTTGATAGTATGGGCATTCTTTTCTATTAATATGGGATATTTTTCTGTTTATTTTTTTTATGTTCAGTTTTTTTTAAATCAGTGTTTTATATTTCAATGGACATTTTTTTTTATTTCCTTGGTTAAATTCTTTGGCATTTTATTAATAATTTTGATGCTACCATAAATGGGATTCTTTTCTTGAGTTCTTTTTCAACTAGGTCATTTTGGGGGGGCGAATATTGGGGATTGAACCCAAGGGTGCTTAACCACTGAACCATATCCCCAGACCTTTTTATTTTTTATTTTGAGACAGGGCCCTGCTAAGTTTATGAACCTGGCTTTGAACTTGCGATCCTCCTGCCTTAGCCTCCCAAGTTGCTGGAATTATAGGCATGCACCACCATGCCTGTCTTCATTATTCAGCTAGGTCATTATCATTTAAAAATTTTTTTTTTAGTACTAGGGATTGAACCCGGTGTGCTTCGCTTACTAAGCTACTTTTCCAGCCCTTTTAATTTTGAGATAGGTGCTTGATAAATTGCCTAGGGCCTTACTAAGTTGCTAGGGCTGGCCTCAAACTTGTGATACTTCTGCCTTTGTCTTCCAAGTTGCTGGGATTGCCAGCATGTACCACTGAGCCTGGCTTAGGTCATTATTTTTGTATCCTTCAACTGGACTGGATCATTTATTATGTCTTAATGGGGGTTTTGGTTTTTTTGTTTTGTTTTGTTTGTATGATTTTGAGGGGTTTCTACATGTAGAATCAAATCACATCTGCAAATAAAGATATTTAACTTCTTCCTTTCCAATATGGATACCTTTTAATTCTTCTAATCTTTTTTCTTTTCCTAGTTTTTGAATTTCTGAAGCAGTTATCTGTTTTCTTTTTTCTTTTTTTTTTTTTAAAGAGAGAGAGAGAGAGAGAATTTTAATATTTATTTTTTAGTTCTCGGCAGACACAACATCTTTGTTGGTATGTGGTGCTGAGGATCGAGCCCGGGCCGCACGCAAGGCAGGCGAGCGCGCTACCGCTTGAGCCACATCCCCAGCCCCAGTTATCTGTTTTCAAAGTTGGTATCAGTAATTTAATGGAGCTAGTATTCTGGAAGAACAAAAGTTGTTTTGGCTTTTTTAGTATGCAGAAAAGGATACTTAGCTCAGAACAGTTCAAAAGTGGAAATATTGATTTTTAATACATTGTTTTAAGTATTTCTCTAAGGCTCTAATTTAAAAAAGTATTTTAAAATTTTAATTTAATTTCTGAGTGTTAGAGCTCAAACCTAGAGCCTCACACATGCTATGGAAGTGCTCTACCACTGAGTTTATACCCATAGCCCAAATGTTTTTAAAATTAAATTGTTTTGAATAGGCAGTATATTCACAGGTTCAGATCAAAGCAAAATATATTGAGAAGCTTTTGCATTTGACTGTTAAAATTTCCCCTCTGCCTGTATCCTCTATAGAACTGTCTTTGTTAATTTTTTAATTTATCTTTCCAAAGTTTCTTCGTGTAGACATAAGCAAATATGTATTCTTATTCCCCCTTACCTTATACAAAAAAAAAAAAAAAAAAGCAAATTGTGTATTCTCTGTTGACATCTTGCTACCCCTTTCTTGTCAATATACCCTGGGAGAGCTTTCCATATCAGAATGCAAAGTAAAGTTTGCATTACTTTAGTATACCCTACCAGTATACTATTCAGTGTGTACATGGAATCCTTTTACGGATATTTAGAAAATTTTTAGGCTTTTATTCTTATGTAGTGTGGCAAATTAAATTAAATTGTTTTGAATAGGCAGTGTATTCACATGAATTCGCACACATTCATGTTCAGTGTATCTGTAGGATAAATTCCTGAACATGGAATTATTAGGTTGAAAGGGAAAACTCCTGTTTTGTTAGATAATGCCATGGCTGTTTTCTCCATGGAAGTTGTTCTATTTTGTACTCCCACTAACAGTATGCAACTGTGCCTTTTCCAGAAGTGAAAACTGGTACCTAGGTATGTGGTTCTTTTTTTTTTTTTTTTTTTTAATAAGCCTTATTTATAAGCAATTTTAGGTTCACAGCAACATTGAATGTTCTCAATACCCCTATGCCCAAACCCATACATGAATTACCTCTTCACCATCGATATTGTGCATCATAATGTGCATTTGTTAAAATCAATAAACCTACATCAACATGTTGTTATCACTAAATTCCATAGTTTACCTCTAGTTTACTCTTTGTGTGACTTATTCTAAGGGTTTTAACAAGCATATAATGGTGTGTATCCACCATTGCAGTATCATGAGGAATAGTTTTGACTGCCCTAAAAATACTCAGGGCTCTACCTGTTCATCCCTTCCTTGCCCAAACTTTGGCAGTCAGTCTTTTTACTGTCTCCATAGTTTTGCCTTTTCCAGAATGTCATCTATTTGGAATCTCATAGTATGTGGTCTTTTCAGATTAGTTTCTTTCACTTAGCAATATGTATTTTAAGTTTCTTACATATCTTTTTGTGGCTTGATAGCCCATTCGTTTTTAGCATTGAATAATATTCTATTTTCAGGCTGTACCAATTTTGTTATCCATTTAACTAGTGAAGGTCATGCTTGTATGTTTCCAAGTCTCAGAAATTATGATTAAAGCTGCTATAAACATCCATGTGTGGACATAGTTAAGTACCAAGGAATGCGATTGTTGGAATACAGGATCATGTATTTGATTATAGTTTGTAAGAATCCACCAAATTATCTTCCAATTATACTGAGCTATAACCCAACCCTTTTTATTTCTTATACTGAGACAAGAGCTTGCCTAGTTGCTAAGGGTCTCACTAAATTCTTGAGATTGGCCCGCACCGATGAGAGAACTCAAGTTGTTTCATATCCTTGCCAGGATTTGGTGTTGTCAGTGTTATAGATTTTGGCCATTCTAATAGGTGTGTAATTTGTATCTTCTTGTTTTAATTTGCAATGCCCAGATGGCATCCAGTATTGTGCCATCTGATCTTATGCCTACTTGCCATCTGTACATCTTCCTTGGTGAGATAGATACCTGTCTGAATCTTTTGCTATTTTGTAATTGAGTTAGTTTGTATTCTTAACTGTTGAATTTCAAAAATTCTGTGTATGTTTTGGATAAATCCTTTATCAACTGTCTTTGTAAATATTTTTCTCTGCTCTGGGACTTACCTCATTCTGTTGATAAAACTTTATTGATGGTTAGCCTATATAGAAAATTATATTTTTGGCTTTTCAGTGTAGTTTGAATGTATATTTCTTTCATTAGTGAAGTTGAACAACTTTGATATGATTAAGTGCTGTTTCTATTTTTCTGTGAACTTTCTTTTTTTTTTTTTTAAAAGAGAGAGAGAGAGAGGAGAGAGAGATAGAGAATTTTTAATATTTATTTTTTAGTTCTCTGCGGACACAACATCTTTGTTGGTATGTGGTGCTGAGGATCGAACCCGGGCAGGCGAGCGCGCTACCACTTGAGCCACATCCCCAGCCCTTTCTGTGAACTTTCATTCAGTTCAAATCTTTTACCCACTGATGTAAATTATGAATCTTTTTTTTTTTTTTTTTTGCCTCTCAGAAGTCTTTAAAAATTGTGGAGGTTAGTTTTGCCCAGATGAGAAACATTTTTCCCCTCATTTTTTAAAATCTGGTTCTCAACTTTGCTTTTATATTTAGTTTTGCTATAACAAGTAATTTTAATTCCCTCAAATTGGATACATGGGAATCTCTTCTCTTCAGCTAATGATCTAGCTTAAGAATTATTGCCTTCCAAAAGTCTTCCTAATGTTTTTAAGGATAACGTAAGTATCTGTTGTTCCTATTGTCTTTTTTCTGTCTTACCATTAATTACATCCTTATTTCACCTGTTTATGCACAAATTGTAAATTCCTTGAGGATCAGAACTGTTTTTTTCATTTTTGTGTATCTAGTGTCTGAAGCACTCGAAGTAGAAAACAATGTTAATATTTGATATAAATGATTGTTCTTTGTTTTCTGGACTTTGATTTTTATAGCCATTGCTATCTAATTTAAGTACTCTTAACTTTGTTATTGATGAACATTAATCTTACCTGTCTTTTTTTTTTTTTTTTTGCTACTTCCTTTTAGGGTTGTTCTGGAGAGAAATTGATTTATTTTGGGAGCCTTTGTGAGACATAAGATCTTTTCTAAGTTTCACTTTTTTATTCATAATTAGATTTGTAGGAGTGTTTTGATGGAAGCAGATCCAAGTCCTTTTTCTTTCTTCAATTTTTTTTTTTTTTTTTTTTTTTGTGGTGGTGGTGGTAGGGAAACCGGTGTTTTATATCTTTTTTTCCTTTTTTGCGTTTCTACAATGTAATTTTATAAAAACATTTAGATTACATACAAAAATGAGATTAAGTGTAAGCTTTCAGTTATTAATACTTTAAGGTAAGTGACTACAATAATAAATCATTATAGAGTTGTGCAGTTTCTTAGAGGAGATATCTAGGGCTAACCTCTCACGACAAAAATGAAAATTTTAGTAATATAGAAACAATTTGAATTTCTCTACATGAAAGAATGTGAACCTCCTGTTGCAGTTTTTTCCATTATTGAATTGCTACATTTGTAAATGGAGCTAAAATGTGCCAAGAAACCCTAATTGATCCAGTTTTAATCACTTTTGACATTAGGCTTTTAGTTTACTGAAATCAGTAATTATAAATTTCTTACTAAACTAAAAAATATTAATTTAAATGGTATTTTTAAAAACTCCAAGTTTTTAATGGTACTAGTGAAACACTCACAAACATTGCACATCTCAAGGAAACTAAGGAGACTAGAGAAACAATTTCCATACTGATAATGTCAGTGGCTGGCTTCTTTACAGTCTGTTGAAGTCCAATATTTTAAATGAATTTCTGGCTTAAAACTTGAACACATTTTAACCATATATGGAGTTTCATATTTGTTGATGTTAAAATGGCAGTCCACAAAAGAACCTATAAGTTATGATCATGTTGCCTTTCTGTTCTTTACTCAGCATATCCAACAGATGCTTTTTTTAAAATGAGATATGTAAAGAAGTTATTGTTCATTCAAAAATTACCAATTCATATAACATTAATTTCAGAATCATTTCACTGCAGTGTCTGTGTGGTATGTGTGGGTCAATTATGGTTTTATTGTTAAAATCAAACAGCCAAGTTGTTTAAACGATTCTTTTTTTTACCTGGACCCTTCTTTTATTGATAATGGTTTTGAATAGATTGTACATTGAGAGAATCTTTATGAACTCTTCTTGACATTATATATCCACTTAGAAAATTATCTGTATTTTACCACAACAATTATTACACATGGAGCATGAATTTGTTAGATTTTTCAAAATAACTGATTATTTTTAGTGTGTATTTGAACATTACCTTAGCTTTTTTTAAATGTAAAATGAAGATTGAATATATTATCATTGGAAGTTCAAAATTAGAATGTAATGTCTCTCTTCTTGACTTCTGTTCTGTAGAGCAGGTTGTTGCCCTGGATGCCCAAAATATCGTAGCTGTTTCATGTGGAGAAGCTCATACTTTAGCACTTAATGACAAGGGCCAGGTGTATGCTTGGGGTCTCGATTCTGATGGACAACTTGGCCTACTAGGATCAGAGGAATGTATCAGAGTACCCAGGTAACAAAGGTGACCACAAAGAGGTCCTTAATCTTTTAAAATGTGTTTGTTTATTTAAATCATTCTGCTTACTGTGAGCATGTAAGCATTGTCATCTAATTATTTCTTTCCTTTGAATCCTTTAAGAATTTTCTAGGTAAATTAAATTTGAGTTGACCTTTTTAATTTGGGCTGAACTATTCAGCTACTTTTTAAAATATATTCTTATGTTCTTCACATTCAACAGATTTTATGTTCATAAAGAAAAGGGACAGGGAATTCCTACTTTAAAATAACTTTTATCTTAGTAGCATGGACTGATTGAAGCTAAATATACTGTCTTGAATATCCCAGCTGTTGAAATATTTACTAAATATAAGTTGGTTCATGATACTCTTTTTTTCAGTGTGGTTTTTATTGACTATGGCAGCCTAAACATGCTTATTATAAAAAGAATTTGCTTTCTACTTTTTTGTTTTAGTTAACAGTGATCACAATTTAATTTATATTATTAATGTAGAATTGCAGAATTATTTCACAATTTAAAAATGATGCCTGATCAGTATTATAGTCTTACAGAATTGTATAGGACATAATCATTTTTTTAATATTAAAAACTGAGCATAAACAAATCTAGATAAAAATATAAAGATTTTAAAAGAAGTTTTTATTTCTTAAGATACCTAAGTATACTAACTTGTACTTAGATTTTTATATTATACAAATTCTGGTCTCTTTAAACCCTTTTGTTCTTTCTTCCTGGTGGTAATAGTTTTAGGGACAAAAGAACTCTCCAGGGCACCCCAAGATATTCTTATAACTATTTTTAGATTTATTCTAGGTAAAAAAAAAAACTTTTTTCTTTTTTTGCACACATTTATGTGTTCTATTTTTGACATTGATAAGGTTTGTTTTGATTTAAGGAAAATTTTGTGATAGGACTGGGGATGTAGCTCAGTGGTAAAGCACTAGCCTAGGAGGTCTGAGGCCCTGGGTTCAATTCCCAGTGCATCGAAAAAAAAAAAAAAAAAAAGGTTGCAACTACTAGGGTAAAGTAGAACACAGGAGAAGATATATTTCAGAACAGGAATTTGCAGTTTGAAATTTAATGTTTGTTCTATTATTGAACTATCCTTTGAGACATTTGGATACATCATATTCGTATGTTTTCCTTAGTCAACATATAACCAAATCCTGTAAAACTCCTCAAATTTGGTTCCTGTTGTTTCTTCTGCAATAACAACTAAATAACATAATTCCCAGTTTGCTTATGATGTCCCTTAATGATGGTGCTGTTGGGAGAAAAATATTTTTCCTTAAGCTGAGTAAATTAAATTTCTTCAGACAGTTTAGTTTTGACTTCTTTCAGAAAATGGTAATTTTTAACTAGATGGTTATTGACTAGATAATATAGAGCAACCTTAGAAACAGTGACCTTAAATTTAACCTACCCTTTACTACTTTCATTGCTTCTTCCAAGTAATTTTTATAGAACAGGATTTTTAAGATAAGTTTTAAAAACTATTTGTATTTTTCAGATGAAAAAGGACTTATATGTTAATCATCTTAATTGATTCATGGCAGAGCTTTCTAGTTTCCCTTATTTTTACTCTACCAGTTGCATAATCCTCATTTTGTTGTGGTTCACTTCTGGCATTTCAGTACTATGTAGGTGAAATAGTAAACAGAAAGAAAGGTAATTAAAAGGAGATAGTTTTATTGTGTGAGAATTTTATTTGATTTTGCAGTGCTGGAGATCAAACTCAAGACCTCATGCATGTTAGTCAAGGACTCTACTACTGAGCCACCTGAAAAAGAACTGAGTTTTTTGTTGTTGTTGTTTAAATATCTGATTTTGTATGTTAAACATCTGTATTAACTTAGGTATTATACTGTTTATCCTTCTCAGGTTTTCAAATTTTTATGTATTGGATCTGATTTGTATGAACATATATACATAGTTTTCACTGATTCTATGTTTTATAAAAGATTACCAGAGATTTTCTTTTTAATTTTAGTACCAAATCATTTTTTAGATATAAGACTTTTTCTAAGTACCATCGTACTTAAACCAGTTTTGTAAGTTTCATACACATTATCTATAAGGGGATTTCTAAAAATTAGTGTTGATAAATTTTCATATGAACAATCAGAAAACTGAAGATTCACATTAGGCTATTTCTCCTCCTCCTCCACTACAGGGATTGAATCCAGGGACTCATGAATGTTAGGGAAGCCCTGTACCCTGTACCTGAGCTACATTTCTACCCCCTTTTTTTTATTTTGAGAGTGACTCATTAAGTTGCCCAAGCTGATCTTGAACTTGCTACCCTGCTGCCTCAGCCTCATGAGAAGCTGGGATTACAGGTGTGTGCCACCATACCTGGCAGGATATTACTTTCTTGACACAATTTTGGTTTGTTTTTTGGCTTGGTGCTGGTGATTGTTCTCAAGGCCTCATGTGTGATGGTCAAGTGCTTTACCACTGGGCTACATTTCCAGCCCCCAACACCATTTTCACGCTTGCAGATAAGAACATGAAAATTAAGCAAAATTAAGCAACATTTCAAAATTAAAGACTGTGACAATAATAAATAGGTTATATCTGAAATTCTTACTAGTTGGCTGATTTTTTCCTACTTATAATTTTGTGTGTTTTTGAAGTCACTACTATTTGGGGAAGGTGTGGAATTAGTCAGTTATATAATCTATAGAGTTCCCTGTAGACTTGATTTCTGGCTAGATTTTTTTTTAAAAAATGGAGAACATAATACTTGTATATAGAAAAAAAATTAAATTTAACTTTACCTTCCTTTCTTTTTTTTTAGGGGGGAGAGGTACTAAATATTTAACCCAGGGGCACTTTGTCACTGAGCTATATTCCCAGTCCTTTTTATATTTTATTTTGAGACAGTCTCATTAAATTGCAGAGGCTGGTCTTTTAAGTCCAGCCTCTCAGACTTTCAGCAAAAAATTATAGCAGAATGATAGTAATGATAATTCTCACGAGTATATAAAACTATTTTTGGACTAATTAAACGTTAAAATTGTCATCTTGTTCAAAAATTTTATTTTCTTGACTCTTTTAAATATTTTATATCTTTGCCTGATTTTAATATTTGAAAATTCAGAAACACTTTAGATTAAAGGGAAAAATTGTTTTTTTGTTTTGTTTTGGCAGTACTGGGGATTGAGCCTGCCTTTTGTATGCTAGGTAAGGTACCATTTAGCTATTTCCACAGTCCAGTGTATATCTTAATGATAGAAACTAGATTAGTTGTTAGCCTAAATTTTTCAAAGTTGAAAAAAACGTTGGTGTTAGGTTTAAAAAATTTTTTTGACAATCTGGGAATTGAACGCAGGGCATCAAGATATTTCTTTTGTTCCTCATTTACATCTTCTCTAGCCCCAATGTTAAGATTTTTCTTAAACCTAAAATTACTAGGAAAGTTGCCTGAGAAAAAGAAAATTGTTCATTTAATTTTGTAGATGGAGACAATACCTTTATTTTACTTATTCATTTTTGTGTGGTGCTGAGAATCTAACCCAGTGCCTCACACATGCTAGGCAAGCTCTCTAACCACTGAGCTACAACCCCAGTTTCCCCACGCCCCAGTCATGTGTTTTATGGGAAAAATATTCAATGCTTTGGTTCCTCAATTTTTATAATTTTTTTCCTTTTTTGATACTAGGGGTTGAATGCAGGGCTGCGCTCCACCTGAGTTCTACCTTTGACATTCCCAACCCTTTTTATTTGAGACAAGATCTTACAAAGTTTCCTGGGCTGGCCTTAAACTTGTGATCAGTCTCAGTCTGCTGAACCACTAGGATTATAGGCATGTGCTACCCGGTCCTCCTGGCTCAGCCTCCCAAGCTGCCAGGATTATAGGTGTGCACTACTGTGCCTGGCTTCTTCAACATTTTAATAATATAATGTAAAACTTTGTACTAGTCTTTATTAGCAGTGGTTGGAATTTTGTCTTTAGAAACCCAGCGAGTAGCAATGTTTAGTTGCTATCTATATTGCCATTGTACAACTGTTGGATAAATGGAAGAATACAGCAGTACTAAACATATTAAGTATGCTAGAGCATATTGTCATATTTAGCAAACTGTCAAGAAAATTTTACTTTGGACCAAGATGGCAATTCAGATGTGTTTAATAAATCCAAAAATACCCATACCCCAAGACAAGGATGTATAAATCTGATTTCCAAGATTTAATCTTTTCTTTAAAATTTCAAACCACTTCAAAATTCATTCAATAATTCACTCAGTTCTTTACAGTAGATTATTTTAGTGATATCATTTAAAATGTTTGTGCTCTAAGCTTTAGTTACTTGAAATTTATAAGCAGTATAAAATATTTGCTCTAGAGGTCTGAGTTCTTAATGTCTTTTCAGAGATGATTATTTGGGAATCTTCATGTTGTGTGTGTGCATACATATGTATACATTTATACTTATTTATAAATTTTATTATTTTATTTTCCTATTAAGTGCATTTAACTTCTTTTGAAAATTGAAAACATTAAGCATATCTTTTGTACTTGATAAATAATTTTTTAAAAGTTTATTTTTAAAATCAATACATAGAAACAAAATTGTACATATTAATGAGGTATTACGGTGTTTTGGTACGTTAGGTTAACCATTTCTCCCCAAACATTTATCACTTCTTTATGGCAGAAATATTAAAATCCTTCTAGGTTTTTTCTTTTTTTTTTTTTTTAATGTATGTGTGTGGTGCTGGGGTTTGTAACCTAGGGCCTTGTGCATGCTGGGCAAATGCTCTACCACTGAGCTAATCCTCAGCCCCTCATTTTAGCTTTTTGAGATAGACATTATATAGTTACTGTCTATGATTACTCTACTATCCAGTAACACACTGAAACTATAATGTACTCATTGACCAACCTTTCCCAATTCTTCTATTTCCTCTATTTTCCCCAGTCTGTAACCATCAGTCTACTTCTCAATTTCTATGAAATCAGCTTTTTGTATTCCACATGAGTGAATCATGAAATACTTGTCTTTCTATGCCTGGCTTACTTTATTTAACATTAATGATCTCCAGTTCCATTCATATTTTCACAGATAACAGGATTTCCTTCCTCTTTTTTTAAATAGCTGAATCATATTCCATTGTGTGTATGTACTACCTTTTCTTTATTCATTAGCTGATGGATACTTAGAATATTTCACTTCCTTGGCTGTTGTGATAACCCTTAGACATAATGATTTAATTTCCTTTGGACATATACCCAGAAGTAGGATTGTTGGATTATGTGATAGTTCATTTTTTAAATTTTTAAATCCTTATTGCTTTTCATAATGACTATACTAATTTGCATGTATACCAATAGTGTACAAGTGTTCACCTTATTCCACATCCTTGTCAGCACTTGTCATTTCAATAATAGTCATTTTTTAAAATATTTTTTAATTGTTGATGGACCTTTATTTTATTTATTTGTATGTGGTGCTGAGAATTGAGCCCAACGTGTCATACATGCTAGGCAAGCATGCTACCACTGAGCCACAACCCCAGCCCCAATACTCATTCTTAATAGAGTGAGGTGATGATGGCTCATTGTGGTTTTGATTTCCTTTTCCCTGATGATTAGTGAGTTGAGCATTTTTTTACATAAGTGTGGTCATTTTTAAGTCTTCTTATCTATTGCCTGTTTGTAGATCAGGTTATTTGCCTTTGAGTTTTATGTGTTTTGGGTAGTAACCCTTTGTCCGATATTTTCTCCCATTCCAGTGTCCTAAAGCATTTTCCCTATGTTTTCTTATATAGTACTATATTATATTGGGTTTCATATTTAAGTATTTTTAAATGTTTTTATTTGTGCAGTATAGTTATCTGTGAGAGGATTTCATTAAATATAATCATACATGCATGGATTATGGTTAAATGTTTAACTCATTTTGAGTTGATCCCCCTCACCGTAACTGGTGAGTTAGAGGGCTGGTCAGTCTTATTCTTTTGCATGTGGATGTCCAATTTTTCTAGCACCTATTTAATGAAAAGTCTTTTTGTTTAATGTATATTTTTAGCACCTTTGTTGAATGTTGACTGTAGCTTTCTATCCTGCTTCATTGGCCTCTGTGTCTGTTTATGTCAGAAACATGCTATTGGGATTATTATGGCTTTGTTTGTAATATACTTTGACAATAGGTAGTGTAATAGCTCCTTTTTTGTTGCTTTTGCTGAAGGTTGTTTTGACTATTTGTTTTTGTTTTTTTTTTGTTTTTGATTTTGTTTTTGTTGTTCCATACACATTTTAGCTTTTTTTTTTAAGTTCTTTGAAGAATGTCATTGATATTTTGATATAATGAATGCATAGATCACTTTGAATGGCCTGGAGATTTTAACAATATTTTGTTTTTTCCTCAATCATGAATTCAAATGTCCTTAACTTTGTTGGGGGTGGGTTCGGGGAATGGAATTGCTTTCTGGATACCCATTTCAGGTAGTTTGTTGGCATGTATTACAGTGCTACTGTTTTTATTTTTTAATTTTTTTTTTTTTTTTTACTAGGGATGGAACCCAGGGGTTCTCTCCCACTGAGAGACATTCCCAGCTCTCTTATAATTTCTACTTTTTATTTTTCATTTTGAGACAGGGTCTTGCTAAGTTGCTGAGCCGGGCCTCAAACTTGTAATTCTCTGCCTTAGCTTCCCCAGTCTCTGGGATTAAAGGTGTGTGCCACCATGCCCAGCTAGCACTACTGATTTTTATATGTTAATATTGTATCCTGCAACTTTGCTGAATTCTTTAATTATAATAGTTTCTTGTTGGACTCCTTAGAGGTCTTTATATCATAAGATCATGTCGTCTACAGTTACAAATTGACTTCCTTCTTTCCAATTTGGATGCCTCTATTTCTTTCTCTTGCCTGATTGCTCTGCCTAGAATTTCTAGTACTATGTTGAATAAAAGTGGTGAAAGAGGGCATCCTTGTTTTGAGTTCTTAGTAAGCTTTCAGGTTTTCTATATTCAGTATAATGATAGTTTGTTTTTGTTTTTTGGTGCCGTGCTGTGGATCAAACACAGGGTCTTGTGTTTGATCCACAGCAAGTACTGTCCCACTTAGTTTGATCCAAGGCAAGTACTGTCCCACTTAGTTATATCCTGAGCCCAGCTTTTTATACATGATCTTTATTATAGTGAGGTATGTTTTTTCCATATCTCTTAGATTTAGCAATTTTATCATGATGTTGGATTTTATCAAATGAGTTCTCTGCATCTATTGAGAAGATCATATAGTTTTTGTCCTTCTTTCTATTAATGTGGTATATCACATTTATCAAATTGTATATGTTGACCCTGTCTTGCATCCCTGGGATGAATCTTTTTGATGTGCCGTTATCTTCAGTTTGTTAATATTTTGTTAAGGATTTTTGCATCTATGCTCCTCAAAGTTATTGTCCTGTAGTATTTTTGTTGTTGTTGTTGTGTCCTTGTCTGATTTTAGTGTCAGGGTAATATGCAGTTGGATTAATTCCCTTCTCTTCAATTTTTTGGAATAATTTAAGAATTGTTGGGATGTAGTTTAATGACAGAGAGCTGTCTAGCATGCATTAATCCCTGAGTTCAGTCCCCAGCACTGCCTTAAAAAAACAAAAACAAAAAAACAAGAATTGGCAGTAGTTTACTCACCAGTGAAACCATCTGTTCCTGGCTTTTCTTTTCTAGGAGACTTTTCTTTTGGGCGTGCTAAGGATTGAACCCAGGGCCCTGTCCCTGCTTGGCAAGCACTCTACCACTGAGTTCCAGCCCTACTGATTGAATATCAGTACTTGTTATTGATCTGTTCAGGTTTTCTGTCTTTATGGTTTAATCTTGGTAAGCTGTATGTATCCAGGAATTTGTCCATTTCTGCTAGGTTATCGAATTTTGTTGGTGAAGAGTCATTCATAATAATCTCTTTTGAGCCACTCAGTTGTAATGTCTCCCTTTTTTTTTTTTTTTTTAAATTTGTCTTCTCTTTGTTATTTTGACTAAGGGTTTGTTAGCTTTGTTTTTTTTTTTTTTTCAAAAAAACAATTCTTCATTTTTTTTTCATTATCTCTGCTCAGCCTTTTTTTTTTTTTTTTTTAAGTTTTAGATGGACACAGTACCTTTATCTTATTTATTTATTTTTATATGGTGTTGAGGATTGAACCTAGTGCCTTACACATGCTAGGCAAGCACTTCACCACAGAGCTACAACTCTGGCCCAGCTTTTTTTTTTAACCCCTCTTGTTCTTAATCTTAATAAGATGCAATGATGGGTTATTTGAGTTCTTCTGCTTTTTAAATATAGATGTTGATTGCTTAAAAATTCCCCTTTTAGTACTGTTTTTATTGTCTTACATAGATTTTGACATGTTGTGTTTTGATTTTCATTTGTTTAAAGAGATTTTTGATTTCTGTCTTGTTGTTCAAGAATAAACTTGTGCACTGGGAATATAGTTCAGTGGTAGAGTGCTTGCCTAGTATGTGCAAGGCCCCGGGTTCAATCCCCCATGTTGCATCCCACCCCGAAAAGTTCCTTAATTTCTGTGTGTTTATATAGTTTCCAAATTATTTTACTTCATACATGTTTTCCAGTGCATTATAATTGTACATAATGTTGGGATTTATTTTTACTTGTTTGAGTTTTTAAAGTTTTTCTTGTTATTGATTTCTAGGTTTTTGTTTGTTTGTTTTTGTTTTTGGTACCAGGGATTGAACCCAAGGGCACTTAACCACTGAGTCACATCCCCAGCCCTCTTTTGCATTTTATTTAGGGACAGAGTCTCACTAAGTTGTTTAGGCCCTTGCTAAGTTTCTGAGGTAGCTTTGACCTTGTAGTCTTTCTGTCTTAGCCTCTTGAGCTGTTGGGATTACAGGTGTATGCCACCGTGCTTAGCTTGATTTCGGTTTTGAAAAAAAAAAATTGAGACCTGTTTTATAGCCTATTATATAATCTGCTCTGTAAGCTGTTCCACCTAGTGATAAGAAGAATGTATTCTGCATGTGTTGTTTGGAATGTCCTGTAGAAGTCTTTTAGGTCTGGTCCATTTGGTCTGTGGTGCAATTTAATTCTGCTCTTTCTCTGTTGACTTTTTGTCTGAATGAGATATCCATTGTGTGGGATAATAAAGTCTCTTACTATTATTTTATTGGAGTCTGTCTTTTCCTTTTAATACTTGATTTACATTTAGTGCCCCTATATTGTGCACATATATATTTAGAATCATTATTTCCTCTTGATGAGTTGACACCTTTATCATTGTACAATGACTTTCTTTGCCTCTATTGCTTTTGATTTAAAGTTTGTTTTTATCTGATAGGATTATGGCTGCTGCTCCTTCTGGATTTAATTTGTGTAATATCTTGCTATATTCCCTTACTTTCATTGTATGTGTGTCCTCTGAGGTAAAGTTTTTTTTTTTTTTTTTTTTTTTTTACAAACATTTAATTGGGTTTTATTTTTTCCTTTTTTAAAAAAATCCATTCAATCACTTTGTATCTTTTAATTGGAGAATTTTTTATCATTGACATTGAAGGTAGTTATTGATAGGTTGCAAGATCTTAGTACAGCCATATTGTAATTTGTTTTCTGGTGTTACGGTAGTTCTTCTTTTTTTGTTTTTTGCTTTCTTACTCTTTCAGTTTTCCTTTGTGATTTTGTCATTTACTCTGGTAGTATGTTTTGATTCC
This sequence comes from Ictidomys tridecemlineatus, assembly GCF_052094955.1. Classification (NCBI taxonomy): domain Eukaryota; kingdom Metazoa; phylum Chordata; class Mammalia; order Rodentia; family Sciuridae; genus Ictidomys; species Ictidomys tridecemlineatus. The sequence goes on from NC_135477.1 coordinate 53,431,470, forward strand.
TTATTAATTGTGTTTGTCTCTGCAGATTTTTGTGGATACCATAAGTCTTACAAAAAAAATCTTTTGATATAGCAACTATGCTGAAATAATAGCACCTTAACAAGATTGTAAAGATAAAAACAACAACAACAAAACAAAAAACCACTACTAAAAAATACTACACTTGACTCCATTCCTCTGCACATTTTGAATTTTTCATATCTCATTTTACATCTTTATTTATTGACATTAATATAGTCATTATGGTTTTGGTTTTCATCTTCATATTAAAAATATGAAAAGTTTACTTGTGATGAATTCTATAACATTCTGTTGTGATTAAGTATTTTCTAATTTGTTATCTGTGAAAAAATGGAACTTGGGAAAACAATGTAGTAAATTGTTACCACTCAGAATAATTTTTTTTAATTTCTGAAAGCTGAGGAAACAAAGCAGATCCCTATCTCTGTTGTTAGTGTTTAATAATCTACTGGAAGATGAAAGGAGATACTTTTTTCTTCAACATAGTAATGCCACAGTAGAATGTATTTCTTTGTGTAATATGTACTCAAGAAATTAGCATTTGTGTTATAGGGCAGTATTTTGGAAAGGAGAGTCACTGAGTTTAAATTACTTTGCAAATTTAGAAGATTTTTGGTAAACTTTATGACTAATTTAATACTAAAGCTTCTAAGACTTTACAGATTCATTTATCCTTTAACAGTGCATTCCTTACATAGTATTTGCCAAGCACTATGGTAGGTATTAGGGATTCTAATGCATATAAGTTACATAGTTGGCCTTTATGGAACTTATTATTTAGCAGAGGAGATTAACATTAAATGAATACTATGTACACTGGTAATTAGTAATAACATGCTGTGAAGAAGAAAAGCATAGTGTTTTATGAGAATGTAGTATTTTGAAATGTTTGGTTTTGCAAGTTCAAGTAGATAACTGAAATAGTTTTTTCCCCAAAATATTAAATATAGTGAACAGATGAATGAAAGATGTGTTTAGTGCACATAATAATAGTAAGTTTACTATTTACTAAGAATAAACGGCATAGTTGTAATTTCCATGTTTTTTCATTCCTAATTCTTTCTGCATTACCAGTGTTTAATTTTGCTATTGGGAAAAAAAAGCATTTTGTTACATTTGAAAATTTGAAGGTACATTGGATCCTGCTAATTTGTTGGATTCTGCTAAATTTTAGCACTACAGACTCTCAAGCTTTGTAGTTAAGAACATAAATCCACTAAATAAAAATATATCTAATAAAACAATATGGAATTAGAGTAACTCTCCTTTTTCCTGCTCACAATTTGATTTGCTGAAGCTGCTTCCCGAAAATCATGGGTATCGACACTCTATTCAGAACTTGCTCTGGACTCTCATTTGGCAGAATCAGGTCAGATGGCAGTATCAGGTAAAGGGAAATAAGAAACATGTTTTTTTTTTTCTCCCCACCCCCCTTTTTTTTTCCTTGAAAGCATTCACTCAGGAAAAATAGTAGAAAGACCAGGAAAAGGGGAAGTATTATATAACATGAAGCACAAGGTTAATAGATAACTTGTAGTGTTTTTTTCCCCCCCCCCCCCCTTAGCCTTTAGAATTGCATTGCAATTAAGCAAACATTAGAAAGAGAGGTGGGATTATAGAAGTATTAGAACAAAACACAGATGACTGAAAATTAAGATTTAACATATCAGTGATAATCATAAATGTGAGTTAATTAAATTTCCCTAGTAAGAAAGTTAGATGTCACTGATTGATTGATATGTAAACAAAAGGATATGACCTAAAAGGAATAGATTTAATAATTTGTGAATTGGTAGAAAATATGATAGGAATCCTTATTGGTTCTAAGGAATCTAATAGAGAAGAACATGTATTAAACTAGACCAAACACCAATTTAAATCGTGTACATTTATTTTACAAATATATTGCCTAGTTTCACACAGTATAGATTTTTTAAAATTATAATAAAAGGAAATTCTGAATTGTCAGAGCACTATGAAGAGTATTTGACATGTGAACATTGTTCACTTTGCTTAAGTATTTTCTTTGAGGGTTTTTTCTTTCATAGCTTTTACTTTTTTTATATTTAGATCTTGATTACTGATTTTTTTTAATACAAATTTTTTGGTAAATTGGCCTTAATTGAGGTCAGTATGAAACTCTGCACATAGTACATATTCAGTAAATAACATGAGTAAGTGACATTCAAGATCCATTTGTTAAATGGAATGAATTGATCCTGCTCTTTCTTCTTTTCTAGAAATATTAAAAGTTTGTCAGATATCCAGATAGTACAGGTTGCTTGCGGTTACTATCATTCACTTGCACTTTCTAAAGGTAAGCATTGTTTTTATTTTCTTCCAATTTATTACTGATGCTTTGAGCAGAAAGGGCTCTGACTTTTTAATCTTTTCCAAGATTGTCCTGGTTCTTCTTGATCCTTTTCATCCAATATAAATTTTGGTATTAGCTTGTCAGTTTTTTTAGACAAAGAACTTGATGGAATTTTGATATTTTGTTGTCTGTAAATGAATTTGAGAAAAATCTTTACAGTATTGAGTTTTGGGATCTTGAATATCTCTCTCTGTTTTTTAAGTCTTTTAACATTTTTCTTAGTATTTTGTTTTATGTGGAGAGATCTTATACGTTGTTTAATTAGTTTTTTTTTAACCTTTGTATAATTTATTTTTATGTGGTGCTGAGGATTGAACCCAGTGCCTCATATGTGCTAGGCAAGCGCTCTACCACTAAGCCAGCACCCCAGCCCTTTTATTAGATTTTTTTTTCCCTCTTAGGTATGCATTTTTTTTCTGTTTGTGAATGGTGTCATTTTTAGTTGTTTATTATAGTGATGAAATTTATTTTTGTTTTTAACTTTTCACTTCATAATTAAAAACTATTTTTTCATAGCTGGGGAAGAATGGCCTCCAATCTCATTTTAAGCTCACAGATAAACTTTTTGTGACTAAAAGTAGAGAAAGTATGTAAACATACTGTTAGCTTTGTGTTCCTGTTTTACTAATTTTTTTAAAAAAATATTTTTTTAGTTGTTGATAGGCTTTATTCATTTATATGTGGTGCTGAGAATCACACATGCCAGGCAAGTGTACTACCACTGAGCCATAGCCCCTGCTCTTTTACTGATTTAATTTAATCTTTATATTCCAGCTGAGAACTAGGTCATAGGTAGTAAAGAACCTGCCATTTTTTCTTTTTTAAGACCATTTATGGGTTTTTTTTTTAAATCATCATCATTATATTATTAAATTAAGTGAATGTCTAGGGTGAGCTACTATGAATAAAACACTGGGATAGAATTGTGAGGAAACAAACAAACCAAGACAGTTTTAGGGGCTCTAAAGTCTTGTGGGAGAGGCAGCTATCCAAATAGTTTGAGGAAGGAAAAAAATAGTTAATATTTTGATCAAGATAGAAGTAAAATCCTTTGAGGTAAATAAAAAGTCATTGGTACTGATTAATAGAATGGTAGCATAAGGAGAAGATTGCTATTTGGTATGAGTCTTCAAAGATAAATAGAATTTAAGAAATACAGAATTATTAAGTGGTTTGGGTGTTGACAAAGGGGATAGTACTAGTAAAGACATGGAGCCAAGAAGGTGTTGTAATTGAGTATTGGCATATAGTTTTATGAATTGTGAAGGTTATGGGAGATATATTTCAGTTGAGGCTGAAATACAAACAAAAATGTGTTACAAAAAAGGACCTTTAATGTTGTATTAAGGAATTTGCATTTCTGTAGGCATCAAGGAACGAGGCATCTCTGTATTCTTTGCTGTTGCTCTGCTGCCCTCTTTTTTGATATTTTGGTAGGTAGATCCAGCATATATTTAGACCCCAAGAATATACAAATGAGGGCAGTTTTCCATCTAGACCTTTTTTTTTTTTTTTTTTTTTTTTTTGGTATGTGTGTGTGTGTGTGTGTGTCTTACACAGCTTTTTGCTTTAGCTAGTATCACATTCATCTAACAATTTGTTGAACATTTAGTGTGAACTAGGTACACTGTAGTATATGGTAATAGGCAATACATAGGCCCTCATGATACAGCCATACAATAATGATACATACTACCATAGGGTTGTAAAAAAAAAAAAAAAAAAAAAAAAGTTTGAAGTATCTAGAACATTTAATAGGGAGGACTGTCCTTAATCTGGGTAATCAGGGAATGAAGACTTCTCCTGATAGAAAGTAGAAGGGTAACAGATAAAAATGAGGGGAAGGTTTAAACAGAGGGAACAATAAATGTGTGAGGAGCAGCTATTGAAAAATTCAAAGGAAGACAACTAGGATTAGAGTACAGTGAGTGAAGGAAGGTATGAAATGAGATTGGAAACATGTGAATCATACAAAGCCTTACGTTCTTCAAAGTGTTGTCCCCAAAGCAATTAGAAAACACCAAAATTTTTTTTCAGGCAAACAAAATTACCAAATCTGCCTTTTTATAATATTGCTATGCAAATATGTAAATGTCTTCTTGTATGCATATAGAACATTTCTGAGAGGCTTAGAGGACTTACTAGTAAAGGGTAGAAATAGTTGTCTTAGAAGAAGAATTTAGGGACTTAAGTTATAGAGGGAAGCTTACTTTTTTAAAAATTTGATACTGGGACTTGAACCAGTACATTTCCAGTCCTTTTCCATTTTTTATTTTGAGACAAGATCTAAGTTGCTTAGGGCCTCATGTAAGTTGCTAAGGCTGGTCTGAAAGTTATGATCCTCCTGCCTCAGCCTCCCCAGTTGTTGGAACTATAGGCACATGCTGCTGTATCTCATAGATGCTTGCTTTTTTAAATGTGTACGGTTTTTTAGTAGGAATTTTTAAAAAATGCTTGTGTACTGTGCTTGGGTTGTGACTCAGTGGTAGAGCATTTGCCTAGCACTTGAGGCACTGGGTTTGATCCTCAGCACCACGTATAAACAAACAAATATTTGTGCACTGAAGCACTTAACTAGTTTAATGCCAGTTGTTGGTTTAATAAAGATAAAAAGATGTCTGAAGTTATGAAATAGTCTGGCACTGGGGGAGTAAAACAAACAAACTGGGGAAATTTACATAACCGGGTACAATGGTGAAGAACAGATCTGTCATATTTTTCTTTAGAAAGGAAATTACATATAATCTATTGATATGGATATGTATAAGAGAGGAGGGGTTATTAATGATGGTTCCCTAGTGTGTTACTGAATAAGTTACTATGTTATTTACTGAAACAGGTGTGGAACATTAAGTGGAGATCATGAATTCCATTTGGAACATGCTGAGTTAGAAGTGCATTTGACATATCCAAGTATGAATGTCAGGTCAACACTGGGTTATATGGATTTTGCTCAGGAGAGATTTGGGCTAATGATAGATTTTGAATGTGATCAGCATACAATTGATAACTGAAGTTTTGAGCTTTAGATGAGTACCTCTTGGGAGATATTGAGGAATATTAAAATAGAAGAATATTAAAAAGAGCTAGCTATTGTGAAGGATCGTAAGGCAACATTATCCTTACTTAGATAATTCTCAATCGGTGTAATTAATCAAAATAAAATGTAGAATGTTCTTATAGATAATACTCTAGGTAATATAAATGTTTTTTATGTTTATATAAAATAAACCTAAATGCTAAAAAGATCATGAATGTTTCCATCTACTGAGAGGAGCAATGTCCCCAAATAGCAGATGATCTTCAAATCAATTTTTTTTGTATGTTAATAATAATTTTGTGATTTTGTTATTTGTTTTATTTTTGTTTTACAGCAAGCGAAGTTTTTTGTTGGGGACAGAATAAATATGGCCAGTTGGGTTTAGGCATTGAATGTAAAAGGCAAGCTTCACCACAATTGATTAAGTCTTTGCTTGGAATTCCGTTCATGCAAGTTGCAGCTGGAGGAGCCCATAGTTTTGTACTTACCCTTTCTGGAGCTATCTTTGGATGGGGACGCAACAAATTTGGTCAGCTAGGTCTTAATGATGAAAATGGTAGGTTCTCATTATAGTTCAAATGTATTTTTTAAAAGACATGCTCTTTCGAGTTGAATGATTTTTATTGTGTCAGAGAAAAAATGTGTTCATATTTTTAGAGGATAAGACTAATATGTTAATTTAAAAATATCTTTTGATAGCATTTTGAAGGAATGGTGGGAGGCAAAAAAAAAGGGTTTTATTGTAAATTATAGAAATTATATCTGAACAACATTTTTGGATGTTCCTTAAAAGACAGTTGAAGAGCATTCCTTCAAATTGGTAATCAGCATGTTTCATTATTGGCCACCATCAATTTAAAGAAGCCGTAAAATTATTTTGGGAAGGGACTGGGTGCTTGCCAGAATACTGCCCCTCGAGAAAGGAAAACAAAACAAAAACTTATGTAATCTGAAGTTTTAAATCTGTATTTCAGAGAAATACTTACATGATCTGGGTCAGTTAAATTAATTTTTTGGTTGCTTTCTCTTCTGACAGCGATACTAGAGTCTTGACAATAAAATACTTTGAATCATAAGAAATTTTAACTATCTGAAACAATCAGGATCTTGGATGTGGTTTTTCATAACTGCAGTTGATTAGCCAATATGGTACATAACAAAAATGGTAATTTCATAAAGTTCAGCATAATTGTGATGACTGAAATGTACAAAAGTGAGTTGTTGATCAAGTAACAACAATGATAAACAAATAATATTCTCAAAGAATTAACTAATAAATCTATATAAGAAAACTGTGCCATGATACAACAGTATATATCATTACTGCTACAAAAATAGCAGAAAATAGAGTTTTCAATCTACTAAGTAGAATCCTGTGAGCATAATCATAAGGTAAATATATAAAGAATGATGTGTATATAGAAAATTAGAAGTAGTTAAGTAAATTTTTTAACTTCCTTGATTGCTCAGTCCTGTGCTTATTGGCATATAGGTTGCTTAACACTTAAGTATTTAAATCCTTACTTTATCACAGTGTAATGGATAGATAGGCCTGGGAACCTAAGTTTGTAGGCTCGTACTATAAAGTCATTGACTCATAGTTAAAATTATTCAGTCATCACTATGTTGAGCTTGGGAAGCTGTATAGAAAACACTTTTAAAAGAATTTCAATTTAAAGAATATTGTTAACATCTCTTATTGGAATTTTCAGATAGGTATGTTCCTAATTTACTAAAGTCACTAAGATCTCAGAAAATAGTTTATATTTGTTGCGGAGAAGATCATACAGCTGCGCTAACCAAGGTATTATACTCCTAAAACTTTATTATTACTCATAATAGTTCTTTCATAATTAGTGAATGTTTTATGATTTTTATATTAAAACTTTATGTTGAAATTGATGTTTCAAAAATAACTAGTAAAAAGACCTAGATTATTATTTATTCTTAAAAACAATTTGCATTAATTTTCAGCCTTAACATTATAAAATATGAATTATGATATACTTCTTACATGTTATGTATATTGTGTTTCTCAACAGTTACATGAAATAACTGGTTGAATAATATTTTTGAAAAAAATTATCCCATTTTAGTTCATCAGACTTGCCATGCTATGTGTATCAGTCCCATTTATATTACATAGCTTTATCTAATTTGAAGTTACCTTCTATTTACTTATAAACATTTTAGAACATGTAGTAGAGGAAACTTAATTTCTGTTATTTATAGCCTGAGTATTGGACAATTATAGTGAACTTTCAATACAGTTTGTCGATGGCTTTAACATTTTCATCTCTCAATTTCTTGGGTGTGTGACAATTCACTATCAGTACTGCTTAGTTTTCTAGTGTGTAGGAGTTAAATGAAAATGAAAATATCCAGGCTGCAGATGTAGCTCAGTGTTAGAGTTCTTCCCCAGCATGAGAGAGCACCAATCCCCAGCATCAAAACCCAAAGCAATAGCAAAAAACTCCATTCTATTAACCTTAACTGAAAAAGTATTTATTATAGTCATTCATGTGAACATAAAGAATTTGGCAAGGTTTTCATTGACTAAATTAGAAAATGGTGTTTTTATTTCTTTATGTTTGTCCTCCAAGTAGATAAAATTAAGAAGGAAATTATCTTATAATAGACTTTTAAAATTCTGTGCTTTTATTCTCTCATATTGAGAATTTTGGCATAACAAAGATTGTTTTTAGTCATATTTAATCTTTCTTGCTGTTAGTAAGGAAGTCTTTACTGTAAGTACTTACCAATCCTGTTATGTTTTGTTGTTTTTTTATCATTCAAATTACAATTGTAATTACTAAAGTATTAATTAATCACTTTGTTTTATAAATTTTAGTCATTCTGTCTTTGATATTTGAAAGAAATAATTCTATATAGAAATAACAAAAATATTTTGTGTCAAAATATGTTTCATATGGTATCTAATTTTGTGTGGTAATTTGTAATAGACTAATAATACTTTTCAGATTGAATCTATCGAATAACCATTTACTATCTCAGGATAGTAACTGTATCCATTGAAAGTTTAAAAAAATGTTTTCTACCAATCTTCTGCATTTATCTTTCAGAAGACAATAATTGGTGATATTTGTTTACTAGAATTTTTGGCATACATTATTTTAAAGAAAACTAGATTTTAAAATTCCAAAAGTAAATATTTATTTTCCTTTAAGTTAGAATATATGCCTCATATCTATATATCTTCTACTTTTGTTGAAGAATTTCTTATGCATAGATTAGCATTGCTTTATGAAGCAGCTTCCTTATGTAAATACCTACATTAGGCTAACTGCATTAAGGTTTAAAGGCTGATTTTTAAAATACAATAAATGGAAAGACATGTAGTATTAGTGAGTATGGAGATACCACCAAAACATTCAGATTTTTTAAAGTTCATTTGCAAATTAATTATGTAAATCACATATAAATATACCTTTTGACTTAGCAATCCCACTTTTAAGAATCTACCCCAGAGAAAATGAAATTTTACATCAAAGGTCATAGTTTTGCTATTAAAACAATTCTACAATAGCACACCTGTAATCCCAGCTAGGTAGGAGACTGAGGCAGAAGGATAATAAGTTTGAAGCCATCCTGGGCAACTTTGTGAGAACTTGTCTGAAAATAAATATTAAAAAGGACTGAGCTACAACTCAGTTGTGGAGTAGTTGCCTAGTATTCATGAGGCTCCAGGAATGAGCCCCATTACTGCAAAAAGCAAAAATTCAAAACAAAGCATGGCCTGGGTTTTAGATGACTTAAGAAGTTAGTATTAATTTTGTGAGTGTTGTAATAGTATTAAGATTCTGTATTTTTTGTTAGAGACTTGAGCCATCAAATATATATACACCTTGATGTGGGTATTGACTTGATGACCACAATTTACTTCAAAGCATTCCAGTGCTTTTTAAAATTTTCACATAAAATACTTCTCAAAAAGGTAAAGAGGAGGCATAAATATAATAAGATGTCCATTCTTTTGCTAGTTACTTTTGCCAGTTAGTGTAACTGAGCGGTGGCTGTATAATAATTGTATTTTCTTTCTACTTTTGTACATTTGGTGCTTTCTATAAATTTTAACAAGAAAAAAAATTGTTTATAAAGAACATTTACATTGCACTATCTGCTTAAAATCACTAGTTGTGCACTCTGGTTGCATGTACTTTATGCAGAGATTTATTTTCAAAGCATAATTAGCTTGCAAAATTTTATTATGGTACTATCTTTAGGTATTTGTGAAATTTTATAAATGTGTACTTCAAATTCAAGAATATAATGAGGTTAAAGGCAATGCAAATAAGTAATCATTTAGCAAAAAAATCAGCAACAACAAAAAATCCCCAAAACATTAAGTCTTTCAATGTAAAATATGTGAAAATTATATACCTTTTGGACTGGAATTCTCTTATTTTGAAGACATTTTTTTTCTTCAATGAATCATCTATTAACTGTTAAATTTTGAAGACAATTATAAGAGACAAAATTGAGTCCATATTTAATATCAGCTTATTTTTCTGAAAATCAGTTATTTTATTGATTTAGGCCTTCTAATAAATGGTTTTGTCTTTTTTTAGGAAGGTGGAGTGTTTACTTTTGGAGCTGGAGGATATGGTCAGTTGGGTCATAACTCTACCAGTCATGAAATAAACCCAAGGAAAGTTTTTGAACTTATGGGAAGCATCGTCACTCAGATTGCTTGTGGAAGGTAAGGTGTTCTAGAAAACAGCATTTTGGTCTTGATGCTGTTATTATTTAGGGTTTGTTTAGTAAATTGTTTTAGGTATCTAATAATCTGAAATGAAACATTTCCTGCTAAATGCTTAATTTGCTGCTAAGGAATCATCAGTATAGGAAAACCATCTTTTATGTAGTGGTTATAATTTTTTTTTTTTTTTTTTTTAAGGGAGTGCTCTCCTTTTTTTCATAGTGGCTGTATCATCTTATATTTCCACCAATAGTGCACAGGTTTCCATTTTCTTTATATTCTTAATAACACTTGTTAGTTATTTGTTCTTTTTGGTTATACATGACAGTAGAATATATTTTGACATATCATACATACGTGGAGAATAACTTCCCACTTTTGTGATTATACATGGTATGGTGTTACTCTGGTCACGTATTCATATTTGAATATAGGAAAGTTATGTCTGATTCATTCTACAGTCTTTCCCATTTCTCCCCTTTCCTTCCTCCCACTCCCCCAATTGTTTTTTTTTTTTTTTTTTTAGTAGCCACCCTGGTAGATGTGAGATGGTATGTCAGTGTGGTTTTTCTTTGCATTTCTCTGATGTTTAGTGATGCTGAGTATCTTTTCATGTGCTTACTGACTATATGTACACCTCTGGGGAAATGTTTGTCCAAATTCTATTCCCATTTTTGAACCTAGGTTTGGATTTTGTTTAAAAGTTCTTTCTGTGTTCTAGATGTTAATCCTCTCTCATGATTTAGAGCTATTCTGTTTTTTTTTTTTTTTTTTTTGGGTTGCCCTTGTATTATGTTGATATTGTCTCCTCCCATCCCTTTGGCTAAATTGTTTCCTTATTATCTCGTGTGTGTGTGTGTGTGTGTGTGTGTGTGTGTGTGTGTGTGTGTGTGTGTGTGTGTGAGTGAGTGTGAGAGAGAGAGAGAAGATAAACTTTGTTTTTATTCATCTATCTGTCTATTTATTTAATAGATTATGACAGTGGAATGCATTACAATTCTTTTTTTTTTCCTTCTCAGTTTGGGTTTTTATTTATGTATTTATTTTTTAATACACGACAGCGGAATGCATTACAATTCTTTGTGTGCGTGCGCGCGAGCGCACTGGGGATTGAACTCAGGGCCTTGTGCATGCAAAGCAAGCACTCTACCAACTGAGCTATACCCCAGCCCCTACAATTCTTATTACACATATAGAGCACAGTTTTTCATATCTGGTATATAAAGTATGTTCATTCCAATTCATGTCTTTATACATGTATTTTGTGGAGTTTTTTTGCATTACAATTTTTATTACATATATATATACCACAAATTTTTATATTTCTGTTTGTATATAAAGTATGTTGACACCCAGTTGAGTCTTCATACGTGTACTTTGGATAATGATGCCCATCATATTCTACCATCCTTGCTAATCCCCTGTCCCCTCCATTTCCTTCCCACCCCTCTTCCCTATCTAGAATTCATCTAATCCTCCCATTCTCCCCCTCCCTACCGCGATATGAGTCAGCCTCTTTATATCAGAGAAAACATTTGGCATTTGTTTTTACAATTCTTATTACACATATTGAGCACTGTTTTTCATATCTCATATACTATTATCTTTACAGTATATATTTTATGAGGGTGTTGCTGTATTGTCTGGGCTGACTCCAGGTTTCTGTCCTCAACTTCTTGAGTAGATAGGTACGGGCATGCACCCCTACACCTAATAATGTCTTTTTTTTTTTTTTTAAATCTTGCTTTATTTTATTTAATTTATTTATTTATTTATTTATATGTGGTGCTGAGGATCAAACTCCTTGCCTCACATGTGCTAGGCAAGCACTGTACCTCTGAGCCACAACCTAATAGTGTCTTTTGGTGCACAAAATTTTTTAGTTTTCATGAAGTCCTGTTCATCTACTTTGTTCTTTTGTTGCTTGGATCTTTTGTGTCATATCCAAGAAATGATCACCAAATCCAGTTTTGCACTGTTTTCTTCTAAGTTTTATAAGTTTACCTTTTAGATTTAGATGGATGACTCATTAGAATTTAATTTTTTGTGTGGTATAAAATAAGGGTTCACCTTCATTCTTTAGTGTGTAGATGTCTAATTTTCCCTGACCATTTATATAAAAAAGAATGTTCTTTCCCCCAGTGAATGTTTGTGGCATACTTGTTAAAAATCATTTGAGCATATTAAGCTAGAATTTATTTCTGGGATGTCTATTCTGCTCCATTGGTTTATATGCCAGCACACTCTGTTTTCATTACTAGACCTTTGTAATAAATTTTGAAATCAGGAAGTGTGAATTCACTAGTTTTTTTTATATTTTTTTCAAAATCATCTTAACTAATTGCAGTCTTTTGATGCCATAGGAATTTTAGGGTGGGCTTTTCTAATTCTGCAAAAAAAACCTGGAATTTTAATAGTATTTATACAGACTCTGAACATTGCTTTGTGTGTCATAAACATATCTTAATATGGTCTTCTGTCCAGGAACATGGTATGCTTATTTTTTTAAGCTTTCATTCTGCTGCTTTGCAGAACTTTCTTTATTATAACAAATGGTTTGTGTGTGTGTGTATGCACGCTTTAGTGTGTTCTACATATACAGTGATTTCATCTACCTCACATATAATTTTACTTCTCCCTTTCCAGTTTTCCTTTTATTTACTGTCAAATTGTTCTGGCTTGAACATCAGGACTGTGTTGAATAGAAGTAGTAAAAGTGAGCATCTTTACCTTGTTTGTGATCTTAGAGAAGATCACAATCTTTGATCATTGAATATGATGTTCACTGTTAGGCCCCCCTGACCCCCACAATTTTTATTGGTGCATTATAGTTCTACATATTTATGGGATTTGTCATTACATATATGATTATGCACACAATATTATAATATAATTTGGCCAGCATCACTCCCCAGCACTTACTCTTCATCTTGCCAATTCCATGGTTCCTTTCTTTTACTAATCTCTCTTTGATTTTTAGGAGATCCACTTCCACCTTTCTTTTACTTTTTCCTCTCAAGCTTCCACATATGAAAGAAAATACACAATCTTCTGAGTTTGACTTATTTTACTTGACATGATGGTTTTTAGTTCCATCCATTTTCGTGCAAATGCCATGATTTCATTTTTCTTTATGGCTGAATAAAATTCTATTGTATATGTACGACATTTTCTTTTATCTATTTATGGATACCTATTGATGGATACCTAGGCTGGTTCCATAGTTTGGCTATTGTAAATTGTGCTGCTACAAACATGGGTGTGCATGTATCATGTAGTAAGATGATTTTAATTCTTTAAAATAAATACTGAGGAGTGCTATAGCTGAGTTATATTGTGGTTCCATGCCTAGTTTTTTGAGGATTCTTTATACTGATTTCCATAGTGATTGTACTAATTGAGTCTTACCAACAGTGTAAAAGTGTTTCTTATTCTCCACATCTTCTTTAACATTTATTGTTATTTGTATTCTGTATTCTTGATGATTTCCATTCTAATTGGCCTGAGATAGTGTTGATTTGCATTTCTCTAGTTGCTAATTTTGTTGAACATTTTTTCAGGTATATCTTCTTTTGAGAATTGCCTGTTAAATTCATTTGCCCGTTTATTAATTGGGCATTTGATTTTTTTTGATGTAAAGTTTTTGAACTCTTTATGCATTCTAGATATTTGTCCTCTGTGTCAGAACAATAGCTCGCAAGGATTTCCTCTCATTCTGAAGATTTTCTCTTGACATTCCTAATTGTTTTCTTTAGCCTGTGCAGAAGCTTTTTAATTTGATGCCATCCCATTTGTTAACTCTTGACATTATTTCCTTAGTTTTAGGGAGGGGTCTTATTGAGAAATTCAATGACTGTGTCTAAAAATTGGAATGTTGACCCTACATTTTCTTCTAGGAGTTGGATAGTTCCTGGTTTAATTCCATGCACGGTCTTTGATCCATTTGTCGTTGATTCTTGTGCAAGGCAAGAAATAGGGTCTAGTTTTATTCTTCTATATATGGATGATCAGTTGCCCCAGCACCATTTGTTTAAACAAAGGCTGTCTTTTCTCTATAGTGTTTTTGGCACCTTTGTCAGGGATCAGATTACTATAGCTGTATATTTGTCTCTTTACCTTTATTCTGTACCATTCGTCTGTATGTTTGTTTCTGTGCCAGTACTGTGTAGTTTTTGTTTCTGTAGCTCTGTAGTATATTTTAAAGTCATGTGTTGTGATACCTCCAGTATTACTTTTTTGGCTTAGAATTGCTTTTGCTCTTATGTGTCTCTTATTTTTTCTAATGAATTTTAGACCTTTTTTTCTAATTTTATGAAGCATGTTGTTGGTATTTTGATGGGGATTGCATTGAATCCGTATATTGCTTTTGGTAGAATGGCAATTTTAACAGTATTAATTCTGCCCATTCATGAACATGGGAGGTCTTCAGTCTTTTGAGGTTTTCTTCAGTGTTCTGTAGGTTTTTTTGGCAGGGAGAGGTGTGGGATTTAGCAACGATTTATTGATAGAACACCTGGACCTGGGTCCTGCGCAAGATGTTATGGGCGGATCTGGCCTGGGCCTGGGCTCCCTCCTTAGTCTGCTGGTGTGAACCTTTTCTGGAGGCTGGGCTCCAGCCGATGCCTGGTGGAGGGATGGACCTGGGCCTACTCCAGTGTTCTGTGGTTTATAGATGTCTTTCACCTCCTTGGTTAGATTTACTCCTAGGCATTTTATTTTATTTTTTTAGGCTATTGTGAATGAGATTGTTTTCCTAATTTCTTTCTTAGCAGTTTCATTGTTGGTATATAGGAAAGCTATTGATTTTTGTAAGTTGATTTTGTAAAATACTCTTTTGCCAAATTTGTTTATTAGCTGTAGTAGTCTTTGGTAGAGTGTTTGGTTGTTTTTATTATTCAGGTATAGGATCACATCATCTGCAAGCAGTGATAATTTGACCTCTTCCTTTTCTAGTTTTATCCCTTTTATATCCTTCTCTTCCCTAGTTGTCCTGGCTAGAATTTCTATAAAGGAAATGCTTTCAGTCCCCCGCCCCATTTACTGTGAGGTTGGCTTTGGGTTTTTCCTTCTGTCCTAGAAGTTCTTTCTGTCCCTAGTTCTTCAGTGTTTTTATTATGAATAAGAGCTGAATTTTGTCAAAGGCCTTTCTACATTGTTGAGATGACTAAGTCATCTTGTCCTTAATATTACTTATGTGATGAATTATATTTATTGGTGTGTGTGTGTGTGTGTGTGTTTGTGTGTGTGTATTTTAAATCTTTATTTTTATGTGGAGCTGAGGATCAAACCCAGTGCCTCACATGTGTGAGGCAGGTGCTCTACCACTGAACTATAGCCCCAGCCCCTGATTTTTATATTAAATCATCCTTGCATCTCTGAAATAAAACCCAACTTGGTCATGGTGTACAATCTTCTTGGTATGTTGTAAATACAATTTGCTAATATTTTACTTATCTAAATTAATCAGGGATATTGGTCTGTAGTTTTCTTTCCTTGATGTGTCCTTATCTGGTTTGGGTATGAATGTCATAGGGCTTCATAGTATAAATTTGGAAGTGTTCATCTCTTTCTATCTCTTTATATTTTGTGGACTAATTTGAGGAGTATTGGCATTAATTCTTTAAAAATTTGTTAGACTAGGTGAGAATCCATCTGGTCCTGCAGTCTTCTTGATTCAGTTTTTGGCACATCTTGTTTTTCTAGGAATATATCCATTTCTTCTAATTTTGCCAATGTGTTGGAATATAAGTTTTCAAAATAGTTCCTAATGATCTGCTAGATTTCTGAGATGTCTGTGGTGATTTCTCCTTTTTAAATTCTAGTTTTATTTTTTTAAATTCTAGTTTTATTAACTTGATTTTTCTCTTTTTCTTTTGGTGATTTTGGCTAATGATTTATTAATTTGTTTATATTTTCAAAGAATCAACTCTGATTCATCTGTCCTTTGTTGTTATTTCATTCTCATGTTCATTGATTTTGCTCTGATCTTAAAATTTTCCTTCTAATGGTTTTAGAATTGGTTTTCTCTTCTTTCTCAAGGGCTTTAAGATATATCATTAAGTTGTTTACTTGGGATCTTTCTGATTTTCTTATGTAGGTACTTATAGATATAAACTTTGCTGTTCGACCTGCCTTCATAGTGTCCAAGAGGTTCACTGTTCTCATTTGAGTCTAGTAATTTTCCAATTTCCCTCGATTTCTTCTATTACCCTTTTATCATCATTCAAAAGAGTATTTGTTCAGTCTCCATATGTTCATATGGTTTCTTTAGGGTTTTGTCATTTATTTATAATTTCATTCCATTGTGATCTGATAAGATTTAAGGAATTGTACCAGTGTTTTGTATTTGCTAAGAGTTGCTTTGTGGCCTAAACATATGGTCTGTTTTGGAGAAGGTTTCATGAGCTTTTGAGAACAAAATGTATTAAGCTTTTGTTGGATGGAATATTTGGTAGATGTCTGTTGGGTCCATTTGATTTATAATATTTTTCAGGTACAGAGAGTCTTTACTGGATTTATGTCTGGATGACCTATCTAAGGGTGAGAGAAGTGTTTTGAATTCACCCAGTATTATTGTACTGGTATCAGATATATCTGAGACTTCAATTTGAGTATTGTCTCTTTTATGTAATTAGTTATACCCATGTTTGGGGCATAAACATTTGTTATTGTTTTATCTAGTTGTATTGTTCCCTTTACCAATATGAAGTGAACTTGTTTGTCTCTTCTGATGAATTTTGGTGTGAAATCTGCTTTATCCAATATGAGAGTAGCTATTTTGACTTGTTTGGGGGTTCCATTTTCATGATATATCAATTTTCATCCTTTTACTTTCAGTTTGTGACTGTCTTTGCTTCTAAGTTGCATATCTTGCAAACAAATAGTTGGGTCTAGTTTTTTAATCTATTCTGCCAACCTGTGTCTTTTACTTGGAGAGTTAAGACCATTTGCATTCACTGTTATATTAGAGAGATGTTTATTAATTCCTGCCATTTTGGTTTATTTATCATGTTTAATTTTGTCCTATTTTTCACTTGCTTAGCTACTCTTCCAATGAAATTTGTTCTTTTGTGAGCTCTGATGTTTGGTTTTTATTTCATTTGTGTTCAGTATTTCTTACTGCAATGCTGATTCATAGCCATAAATTCTTCTAGTTTCTTTTCATCTTGGAAGGTTTTTACTTCATCTTTTATTTTTGAAGGATAGTTATGTTGTATGTAGCAGTCTTAGTTGATAGTTATTTTCTCTCAGGATTTGGAATATATTGTTCCAAGCCCTTCTGGCTTGTCCAGTTCATGCTGAGAAATCTGAATTGATTCTGATTGACTTGCCTCTAAATGTGACCTAATAGTTTTCTCTTGAGGATCTTAAAATTTTGTCCTTGTTTTGTATGTTAGGGATTTTATTATGATCTGTTGTGGTTCTTTTTAGATCTTGTCTCTTTGGGGTTCTGAATGCCTCTTGTATCTGTATGGTCCATCTATTTCTGAAGTTTTGGAAAATTTTCTGTTAATATTTCCCTGAAGAGTTTGTCCATTTCATTAGCCCAAATCTCACAACTTTTCTAAATTCCAGTGATTCTTAAATTTCATCTATTAATGTTGTCCCAGAGTTCTTATATAGTCTGATCACAGTTTCTCTCTCTCCCTCTCTCCCTCTTTCGAATACTGTCTGAATGTTTATTGCTGGCCACTGTGTCTTCCAGCTCTGAGATTCTGTCTTCAGTATGGACTACTCCATTGGAGAGACTTTCAACTGAACATTTTTTTTGAATTATTGTGTCTTTCATTCATTTCCAAGATTTCTGTTTGGTTCTTTTTCAATATTTCTATCTCCTTATTGAATTTCTCATTCATATTCTGTACTTTCTTTCTTTTTTTTTAAATTTTTGTAGATGTAGATGGACAGCATGCCTTTATTTTATGTATGTTTGTATGTGGTGCTAAGGTTTGAACCCAGTGCCTCACACATACTAGCCAAGCACTCTGCCACTGAGCCACAGCCACAATCCCTGTACTGACTTTATCTCGGTGATTTTTCTCTGTTCCCTTGGAATTTATTGATCATTTTTATAATGATTCTTTGAATACCTTATCTGATATTTTCTCAACTTGGTCTCACTGAGTTGCTTAGCACCTTGCTGTGAGATTGTCTTTAAACTCATGATCCTCCTGTCTCAGCCTCCTCAGCTGCTGGGATTACAGGTGTGTGCCACCGCACCTGGCTTGGTACAGTTTTTACTTGCTGTAGTGTCCTAGAGTAATCTACATTGAGACCCATTTGTAGGTGTGATATCCAGAGTCTTTGTTTATTTCTGTTTTTGCTATAGCTGTAGCATTGGCTATCTGTAGGTCAGACCTGGTGGCCCACCCCTAGACATTTGTACTTGGGGCCTGGTTGTCAGTTCGGGTTTTTGTCTCTTCTGTTTTTTTTTTTTTTTTTTTTTTTTTAAGTATAGCTGAAGAACGAGTATCATTAATTTGTGTGCGAAGCAAGGTGCGCTGACTTCATTGAGTTCAGCAGTAGAGTTCCTACCTTGTGAACTTGTGATATCCCTGTAGGTTTCAGTACTTCATAGAGTAGGGGTAAACAATCATTAGCAATAACTAATGCAAACAATATATGACATTAAACTAAATACTTGGTTCCTACCATAATATCTACAATGTTAATTGCCACAAAAAACAAATGGTAGGGGCAGCAGTTGCCAACAGCAAACACAGTAAAAACAGCAAAAACAGTAAGTAACCATTAACTATCTAGCATGAAAGCAAATAGCAGGTATCAACTATAGTCATCCATAGGAACAGTATTAATAGTGGGGGCAGGAGTTATATAAATCAATTAGTGCTAAAAGTGGTAAGAATACAGTTAATTAACAGAAAAGAAAATGAGACAGAATGGTAGAAAAGAGTTTATAATTGCAGAAAGTGATAACAAAAATGCAGAAAACAGCATTGATGGTTATAAGGAAGTAGAAAAAATACAAGTAACAAAGTGAAGGGTGAGCGAAAGAATAATAGAATTTGGCTATTACCATAAGAAGAGAGAGGTAAACAAGAGAAAGAGACAAATAAAAACAATAGAAAACAAAATCAAAATATACTAATCAAAAATCCTAATCCTCAAAAGACAAAGCAAAGAAATATAATTAGTTTTAAAATGTTAAAAACAAGGAAAAAACAAAAAACATGTAATATATATCTATTAACCAATCAGCACAGCAACACACACACAAAAAGAAAAAGAAAATATATTCTTAATGAAAAATTAAGGAATCATTTCCACTGAGGTGGTCAAAATAGTGGACAAGAATAGATGGTCACTGTGCCTGACTTTCTTTCCATTTCTTCTTCAGCTGTGTACTTAGAGTGAGAACAAGGATTGAACATTATTAACCCCTTTCTCTTTTTGTGGTGCTCACCAAGTTTCTACTTGGAGTGGCATAAGACCATAGCTGTTTCAAATAATTCTCAGCTCCTCTTCTCCCAGTATGAGGTAGGATGAAAGGGATAGGATAAAAGGGATGGGAAGTATTGTCAGGTGGTGTTTTATCTACAGAGACCAGATGGATGCACTCCCAGGGTGAGTCTGCTGCAGATTTTTTTTTTTTTTTTTTTTGAACCGGGGATTGAACTCAGAGGCACTTAACCAATGAGCCACAACCCTAGCCCTATTTTGTGTTTTATTTTGAGACAGGGTTTCAACTGAGTTGCTTAGCACTTCATCATTGCTGAGACTGACTTTGAACTTGCAATCCTCCTGCCTCAACCTCCGAGCCACTGGGATTGCAGTGCTCCACGATGCCTTGCTCTGCTGCAGAATTCTATGAGGGGAATTCTGTGGTGGGGCTTAGGTCTAATCAGGTCTCAGGTGTTTTGTTGGGTGGTGTCTGCTCTGGAGAGATGTGATCAACATATCCCTAGGGCTTGGTGATTGCTGATATCTGCTGGGAGTCTGGATCTCTGGAGCCTCCCAAGGATTCTACTCCTAGAGTATGAGGGCCAGTCTTTCAATCCTTTCCCAGGCTTAGTCCCTGAGTGTATTCACACCTACCTGTTCAAATTCCTGACCCTGTTTCAGCTGGTTGTGTTATCTGCCAGACTCAGAGCGAAGCAAATTGGGCTTCCTTTGCTTTTCCAACTTGAATCTTCCTGGGCAACACATTATCTGTACCTGTTTTGTTTCTGTTCTGTGAGGTACACCCCAGGCCACACAATAGGTGCTTGCCAGGACAGTATAGGCATGTTTGCTAAGATCTTCCGGTTTCCACAGCAGCAGCTGCAGTATGGCTGCTGCAGGATGGCTCTTGCCTCAGCTCTCCATGGCCATTTGGGAAACACTGGGCACTTTTTAACCACCAGTACATGGTGCAGCCTCTGAATCGACTAAGGGCAGACTGCCTTTCTGATATCAGGTTTCTCTGTACTGTTACTGTTCTCTCTGTGCTGAAGCAGCATAGCTACTGCTACCACTGCTGCTGGCTAATGTGGTTTTTTTTCTTTGTTTAAAGTACCCAAATTTCTGAGTCTCTTAAGACACTGTGTCCCATATTGAGTTTTAGTGAAATCCTGCATTCACCCTCCTTGCTGAGAAACAGTACTCCTTCTGCTTGAATCCTGAACCACAGAGCAATGAGGAATGCAACTTTCCTCTAGCCCCTACCTTTGAGAGTCCACCATTGGGTTTTCTTTTGACTTTCCTTATTTTGGGTAGTTTTTCCTCCTTCCCAGTTTGTCAGGTTTTTGTTGTTTTGTTTATTTTATTGTAAAAGTGTGTTTAAGTTTGTCAAGTGCTCTTTCTGTAGCTATTTGAATTATAATTGTTGTTTTTCTCCTTCATTCTGTTAATAAGGTATACCACATTGTTTTTCTCCATTTTGAACCATCCTTGCATTCTAGGAGTAAATCTTGTTTGGTCATGGTGCATAATCGTCTTAATGTGCTGCTGTTTTTTATTGAAGATTTTATTGTACTTTATTGAAGATTTTGTTTGTTTTCTGCAGTACTAGGGATTGAACACAGGAGATCCCCTGCCCTTTGTATTTTTTATTTTGAGACAGGGTATCACTTTTTTGCTGAGGCTGTCTTAGAACTTGAAAGTCTCCTGCATCAATCTCTCACATCGCTGGAGTTACAGACGTTCACCACTGTTCCAAACTATTGAGTTAACAAGGAATAATGATCTATAGTTTTCTTGTAGTCTTTGGCTTTGTTATGAGGACGGTGCTGACCTCATTGAATTAGTTAGGAGGTGTTTGGAGAAATCTGAGAAGGACCCCCCCCCCCAATATCCAATCTCAGATACTCTGTTTAAGCAACAACAAAAAAAACATTCTCAGACATTCATAATAACCCTTTCTGTCACATTACTTTTTTTTTTTTTTTTTTAGTTTATATTTTTTTCTGTTAACAGAGCCTTCCTTGCCCCTTTCCTGTGATGCTAGGGATCCTGCTGAAGGCCTTGTATATGCCAGGCATGTGCTACTGAGCCACACCTCAAGCCCTGTCCTGGTCTCTTTGGGTTATTTGCATGAAATATTTTTTTCTAGCCTTTTCATTTTCAGTTTATGTTTATGTTTAGTTTATGTTTCAGATCTAAAATGAGTATCTTGAAGAGAATGTGTATAGCCACATGTAACAGCAATGTTCTAGTCTTAATGGGCCACATGTATGATATAGTCCAAAAGATTATAATAGAACTAAAAAATTGCTTTGTCACCTGTAACAGTATAGCCATCAAGACATGAAGCATAATAAATTATTCCTGTGTTTGTGGTGATACTTGTGTAAACAAATCTATTGCACTGCCAGTCATATAGAAATACAGCACATACAATTATGTATAGTATGTATAAGACTTTACAACTATGTGGCTTATGTATTTACTATGAGTTCTATAGTATAGTGTGCTCCTGTTATTTATTAAGTAAAAATATTTAATGAAAAAAACTATGCCATGTTACTCTAGCAGGAGCCTCATACATCTCATGTATACTGAACCTCTTGGTTTTGTCATCTTTCTGTTGTGCTTGATTTAATTTTTGTTCTTTATGACTCCTATGTGTACAAAATCCACTGCAACTATTGAATGAATGACCTGGAAAAAAAGTAAAAAAAAAGTACGGACTACAAAAATGGAAATTCAGTGATGGCTCTTCCTTGTAGTCAGACATAACCAATTCCATCATAACTATGATTTTTGAAGAACAGGGACAAAGTGATAGCAGTGGGATATTAAGTGAAATCATGCAGATACAGAAAGACAAATTGTACATGCACTCATATGAAAACTAAAAATGTTGACCTTATAGAGGACTAGAATAGTGATTACCAGAGGCTAGGAAGGGTAGAGGTAAGGGGAAGTAGGAAAGAGTTGATAAATGAGGGGGGTGGAAACATACAATTAGGAAGTTTAAGTCTTGTGTTCTTTAACATAGTAAGGTGATTAGTGATTAATTTATTATATATTTCAAGAAACTGTTTTGTGAATGCTTACAATACAGAAATAATAAATGGTTGAGATGATAGATATACTCATTTCCATGTTTACTGTATTTAATGTGTTGTATGTATGTGTCAAAATAGCATACTGTACCCAATCACTACATATGATCATTATGTGTCTGTTTAACAAAAGAATAAAAGACTAGAAGTTGTTAAGGATCTGCTTCATTAAACACAAAAAGATTAATAGAAATTTTAAAAGTGTATGTATTTGTGACTGGAGAAACATCTAATGACCTGGATTGAAGACCAAACACAGAAGCATAACTCTCTCAGCACCATGAGGATCATGAGTGAAGCAAAGTTTGTTTGTATTACTGAAAGAAAAGGCTAGACCTGACTATAATAAATTTATTGCTAGCTCTGTGTGGTTTACATTATTCAATCATCATTATTTATTATATCACGTGAAAGTAGTTAAGTGTGAGTGCTGATGTGAAGGCAGCTGAAGAATTTTTTGGAACTCTAGATAATTTGGTTATACAAGAAAATTACAATCCAGTACCTTTCCTTGGGTGTGTAATTGTGACTTATATCCCTCCATATATGTGGTTGCTTTTGAATGTCCTAGACCTCCCAACAGGGGAAGAAGGAAAAAAGTGAAGGAAGGATAAAAGGGGTGAGGGGAAGAAGAAAGAAAAGACTGCACCAGCCTTATAAGTCTTCAGCCAGAATGAGAAGAATACAACGATAGCTATCTACCTTTCTGCATCTTGGCAGTCAGAAATGAAAATAAGTGATCAAAACTCTATTCCCAGTACTTGGATAAGGTCCTTATTGCTCACCCAGGCACCTGTAAGCTATTCCTGGAACATGTTCATTGATGTGTGATGCAGAGAAGCCAGATGAGTAGCTACTGCTGTGCTGAGAGCTGAGATTTCTTTGAATTAGCTACAATTTTCTATCTAACCCATCTCCAAGAAGTTGCAAGCTTTGAATAGGCTAAATAATTCAAAAATGGGTATATCAGATAGACTCTGCCAGTGTAATTGTTACGTAGGTGGGAAAACAGATTCTTGGTGTGTCCTAGGCTATCATTTTCTTAGAATTCTCCTGTCTAGCTACAGTTTTGAAAATCCTTCACCCTCCTGCTCTATCATGCCACTGTTGCCATAAATTAAGTACTGTATGTACTTGCAACTTGAATACCATCACTTTACTAAACTCCTACTAATAACTTATTTATGTATATAATCATATCTGTTAATCAGTTTAGTTGTTTCTTTCCGTTATTTTTACTTAACATTTATATAATTGTCTTGCCTTAATGTGTTGGTTGGGACACTAGTATAATGTTAACTAGAAGTTCTGAAGATCACAAAACATCATGTCCTGTTTCTTTGTGGGAAAGCTTCCAGTATTTCACAATTGTTTGTTACAAGATTTTTGTAGATAACCTTTATCAGATTAAGAAACTTTCCTTTATTACTACTTTTTATCGTGAACAGATAGATGCTAAGTTCTCAGCTTATTTCAGGATGATTATGATTTTTCCCTTTTAATCTGTTAAATTTCTATAAATTATGGCAAATTATGTTAATGAAATTTTCTAGTAAACAGCTTTGTTTTTCTGGAGTAACTGATTTGGTTATCAAGTTTAGTCTGACAAATTGAGAAATATATCCTTATTTTCTATTTTTTAAAAGTAAAACCAAAAGGTTGGTAGAACTTGTCATTAAAGCCAGCTGGGCTTGGCATTTTTGTTTTTAAAAATATAAAGACATTCTTTTATTTCTTTTGCTTCAAAGGTTGTTTGTTGTATCTTCTTAAGTCAGTTATTTGGAAGTGGTGTTTTTTTCTAAGAATTTAACTTTTTAGTTAAATTTTAAGCTCACTAAACATTTTATATCTGAGCTGGGTACAGAGAGGCACATGCCTATAATCCTAGTGACTTGGGAGACTGAGGCAGGAGGATTACAAGTTCAAGACCAACCTCAGCTACTTAGCAAGGCTCTCAGCAATTTAGTGAGACCCTGTCTAAAAAAATAAAAAGGACTACATAACAATTACACTGGCAGAGTTTATCTGATATACCCATTTTTGAATTATGTGGCTCAGTGGTAAAGTGCCTCTGGATTAAATCCTCAGTACCAAAACCAGCAAAATAAAAAGGTAGGATATATTTAACTTATTTGTAAACATAGTTAAAATATCAGAGTTGTACAGATTCATGAAGAGTACAATAGTTTTCATTCTGTAGTTTCTTAAGTTTGTTTTGACCATAGTACCTCCATAGGGGTCTGGAGTAATAAATATATTGATGGGTTTCCTTAGAAGAAGGAAACATTATTGCTGTTGTGATGGATGCCAGATTACTTGCTTAGTTCTTAGCCTAAAACTTTTTTTGAGTGGTGCCCAAAGACAAACAGGGAAAGTGGAGGAAGGACCTCCTTGGACATCTTAGTTGGATGCTACTCCTGTGCTAAATCATCTGTTGTAAGGGATTTTAGTATAAACCTTTGAACATTTAAAATTTGAATATTTTAAACTTGAGCATTTTCTGAACCATGCTTCTGCAACCTACCTGTGTGATATTGAATTGATTTGTTATAGATTAAGGTTGTTGATATTGTACAAAAGTTTTATAACAATTGTTTTTATTTATTTTTGAAGAGAAAGATTAATTTCAGTTATTATATTTTTCTTAATGTAAATTGTTTGGAATGTAATACTAAGTCTGAGGTTTTCTATCATTTTAGGCAGCATACTTCTGCTTTTGTCCCTTCATCAGGACGAATTTATTCTTTTGGTCTTGGTGGTAATGGGCAGCTGGGAACTGGTTCAACAAGCAACAGGAAAAGTCCTTTCACTGTAAAAGGAAATTGGTTTCCATATAATGGGCAATGTTCACTAGATAGTGGTAAGTAATATATTACAGCTGTGTTACACATACTAAGGTTTTCAATAAAATGTTGTTCTTAAGTGATGAAGCTTTTTATGTTTTTAAGTTAAAATAGCAAGTTTAAGAGCAATGCATATGGTTGCTTAATTTGTTTATTATATATAGTTAAGGAAATTCTTGATAAAGTAAAAGTGGTTTCTAGAGGGTGGGTCATATAAGAACTAAGTGGTGGCTAGAAATCAATGAGAGGGAGTTTTTATATAATCGTTCTCCAGGACTCTTCATCTTGTAGAATTAAAGCTCTTTATTACACCCCCACCACTATCATTGTGCTTTCTTTCT
Organism: Ictidomys tridecemlineatus; assembly: GCF_052094955.1. Classification (NCBI taxonomy): domain Eukaryota; kingdom Metazoa; phylum Chordata; class Mammalia; order Rodentia; family Sciuridae; genus Ictidomys; species Ictidomys tridecemlineatus. Next base: position 53,457,315 of record NC_135477.1, read on the forward strand.
CTGAATTAGATTTGACTCTTAATGGAATGGAATCATATGGTATTGATTTTTCTAACTGGTTTACTTAGCATAATGTTATCAAGGTTTATCCATGTTGAAGCATGTGTCAGAATTTTTTATTTTTATTTTTAAAGACTTAATGTTCCATTTTATGTTTATATCATATCTAATTTTACTTATAGGCTTTACTTATTTCCACCATTTAGGCTATTGTGAATAATACTGTTGTGAACATGGGTGTACAAATATCTGAGATTCTGCTTTTAATTATTTTGGGTGTACACAGGAATTTAAATTGTATGTCAGAAACTAATTTTTTAAAGTTTAAAGTATATAAGTCTACCTATTCAAGATAGTAAATTTTTAATTTTCTTTTTATTCCCTTTTTGTTTTAGCCAAATGTGTATTTCTTTATTTTTATTTCTATTTTTGCAGTAGATCTAGGTTTTCTTATTGACATATAATATGAAATATTAGAAATATTTGATGCTATTTTTGCATTCATTTGGTTACATGCTATAATGAATATGTACTTCCTTTTTATGTTTTCTTTACCATCCTAAATTGTTGAACCCAGTGTCCCATGAATGTGAGGCAAGCACTCTACCACTGAGCCACAACCGCAGCCCTCTTTTAAAGATCTTAATAATCAGATATGGTCACACTCTGAGGTATTGAGAGTTAGGATTTTAGATTTGAACTTTTTTTTTTTTTTTTTTTTTGGTACCAGGGATCAAACACTGAGCCACATCCCTAGCTCTATTTTGTATTTTATTTAGAGACAGGGTTTCACTGAGTTGCTTAGTGCCTCACCTTTGCTGAGGCTGGCTTTGAACTCATGATCCTCCCTCCTCAGCCTTCCAAATGGCTGGGATTACAGGCATGTGCCACCATGCCCACTAGATGTGAACTTTTTGTGGGGACAGTTCAGCACATCACAGGAAGGCAAAAATCAGTGTGAGAGGAAATTTGCACATTTCATTAAGATACATACAACCACAGTCCATTTGCTGTACAGGGGCAGAGAGATAAGGAAAGTACTGGGAGATGAGATTGTTTAAATTACATAATGTCATGTATGAATATGGAATAATGATCCCACTATTATGTATAATTATAATGCCCCCTATTAAAAATAAATTAAAAACTTAATGGAAAAAAATGGTTTTAGATTTAGAAATCAAATTCCAGTTAAAACTTTCAAAGAAGATGGGCAGACCTGAAGTGGGTGAAATGATTTTTACCTTTACAAAATTTCTTATTTTTCTTTTGTTTCCTGTCTTATTTCATATTCTCTTTCTTTCTTGAAACAATAGTAATTAAATGGTTTTGCAAAAAAACAGTTAATAACTGAAGTATGAATTATAAAGGAAAAAATAATTATGGGTACTTAAAAATTGTACTTGCTTACCTTTTTTACTAAAGTGACAATAAAATGGTTCAAAAAATACATAATATGGTTGAAAGTAATTTTAGCACTCTCATAAGTGAAAAACTTTGTTCTTTTCCTCCTTAGATAGTGAAAAGCAACATGAAGCATAGGAAATTATTCTAGTAAGACAGAATATGTGCTACCTAGAAGATTACACAAAAGTGTACAACAACATTTTATAGGCATGTATCGGTAAAAAAAAAAAAAAAAAAAAACAGACTTTATGAAATTTGCTAAAATTTTAAACCATTTTAAAATCTTAGAGTCACATATACACTCTAAGGCAAATAAAATCCAGTTACCTAATTGTGTTTTTAAACTTTTATATTCTAGAAAAAAGTGATACTTTGGCTTTGTGAGTGTTCATGAGGCCAAAATAGTCTCTGTAGTTTTAAGTTTTCTGGTTGTAGATGTATACAATGCCTTTGTTTATTTACTTTATGTGGTGCTGAGGATCGAACTTAGTGTCTTACATGTGCCAGGCAAGTGCTCCACACTGAGTCACAACCCCAGCCCCAAAGATGTTTTTTATGTTAACATGTAGTGCATTTATTATTGATGATCTTCAAATAAATCAGTATTAAAATTTTTTTTAAGTTGCAATATGTTTAAGTATTAATGGTTTCAGCTTACATAAATAAAAGCCATTTGGGATGCTGAATTAAGTCCTAAGGGAGTAGGTTGTTTCAGAGACCATCAAAATGCCCCCTTTTCTTTTTAAAAAAAATTCTGCAGTACTGGAGATTGAAACTGGGTACTCTACCACTGAGGTGTACCTCAACCCTTTTTGGTTTTTTTGAGACAGGGTGCCTCTGAGTTGCCCAAAGTTACTGACAAAGTTACTGAGGTTGGCTTTAAAGTTGGGGTCATCCTGCCTCAGTATGGGTATATTAGTTTGTTTTTGCACCTCTCTGAACGAAAGAACCTAACAGGAACAACTTAGAGGAGGGAACATTTTTTTGGAGCTCACCATTTCAGAGGTCTCAGTCCATAGACAGCCAAAGATAAAGATAGCAAGGCTGAAGAGCAGGTTGGAGAAAAACACCTTATAGTGGCTTTGGGGACAGAGGAAAGGAGGGAAAGAGAGAAAGGGGAAAGGGCCAGGTCACAGGGAAGATGGATCTTTTCAGGGCATGCCCCCAGTAACCCATCTCTTTCATCTCCTCCCTACTTGCCTACAGTTATCAACCAGTCAGTCCCATTCAAACTAGGATGGACTGATTATGTTACAGCTCTTAAATTCCAATCATTTCAACTTTAAACATTACTAAATTAACAAAGGAGCTTTTAGAAAAAAAAGTTTGTAATAATTACAACCTAAGGTTAGGATTGTAAATATCAAGTGTTTTTTCATGTTGATGAGGAAGACATTGAAATATCCAGCAGATAAATAAGACATTAATAAGATACCCAATAGATAAAGGAAATTAATGTTAATAAAAAATACAAAAATTTATTACCTCTTTAGTATCAAAGAAATGGAAATTTAAAAAACAAACGGATAGTTAATAAACGCACATGATTGTGTACTAACATTCCCTTTCCTATTACAGGGTTACTGTATAGTAGATTGAGGGAAGCTAATTGTCCAGCTAAAATATGAAGAAATAATGGAGCCTATATTACCATTTTAAACACACAATGAATTAATGTTCTAAGCATTGAGCACTAGTGCTTCCAGGAATCACAAAAAAAGGAACTGAACCCGACATTGTGTTTCCTGATGGAAGAATACCCCCAAACCCCCAGTATAGTAGTTTTACTGAAATAAGGTGTGATTGAAGCCTTTTTTTTTTTTTTTTTTTGAGAGGGGGAGAGAGAGAGAGAGAATTTTTTTTTTATATTTATTTTTTAGTTTTCGACTGACACAACATCTTTGTTTGTATGTGATGCTGAGGATCGAACCCGGGCTGCACGCATGCCAGGCGAGTGTGCTACCGCTTGAGCCACATCCCCAGCCCCCAGCAATATTGGGAGAAACCATAAATATAGTCAGCAAATCCAATCTCCAGCAAGCTGTACATGATAAATGACTAGATTTCTCAGACTTTTTGGAGTAACAGTTGGAAGGAAATTAAGGAAACTAATTTCTAGTGCCTAACCTAGCTCCTATCCCGTTCATGTATTCTAGATTAGTTATCTATCTTCTAGGGAATTTTTAGTGGGCAGAATCACTTAGGGACAAATAAGCAACATATTAATAAATCTTTTGGGGAAAGGAACAATTTCATGTATACTTGTGAGAATGATGTGATTTTTTAAAATTAAACAATCAGCTTAATCTGTTCTTGGAATATATTTTGGTCATAGGGCATTCTTGTGACTTGTGAAAACTTTTTTTATTAATGTTTTGAACTCTGAAGCTTTTATTACTATGTGCTAAGCTAGATAAAATTTATTTTATATTGTTTATTCATATTGCCAAATATTTACTTAGTTATTTTACAAATGAAACACTTTACTTGATAATAGGGAATAATAAAGAAAATTAAGATGTGGTCCTTGAAGAGAATTTGTAATTCTCTGTAGCAGGTATGGTAACTAATAATATAAGGTGAAGAAATAGAAAACTAAAGAGATGGAGGTCATGTATTATATTTAGAAATAACTAGCTTTAATTTATAGTAGCTGTGTGTGTCATCTTTTAAGCAGATATATTGAAAAAGGAACTAATTTTGCATTATGAAGTATTTACTCAAGTTTTAATTTTTACTGTGTGTGTATATACACAGCACAGCACAGCACACACACACACACACACACACACACACACACACACACATAGATTTTTTAGTTGTCAATGGACCTTTATTTTTTATTATGTATATGTGGTGCTGAGAATCGAACCCAATACCTCACACATGCTAGGCAAGCACTCTACTACTGAGCCACAACCCCAGCTGAGTATCCTTTGTTTAATTTTAAGCTATCTTGCAGCTTTCATTCTGTTTTTATAGTATCTTTAGTTTAAATTGAAATGTAATGAGGTAGACTAATTCTTGCATGTATGCCAGAAGGATGAATTGTAAACTTATTAAATGCTGCTTATGCTTGTGGAATCATTGAACATTCATCCTTTGGTCTGTCTCATCTTCAGAGCAATCAGAATATTTCATGAGTGGGAGGTCTAATTAAATTAGATGAGTATGGCAAATTCAGTAGTAATGTGATGTTCTGGAAAATATGTTGTGTTTTGGATTCTAATTTTTGCATTTTATTTGTATTAGATTCTGAAGAATATTTCTGTGTAAAAAGAATTTTCTCAGGTGGAGATCAAAGCTTTTCACATTACTCTAGTCCCCAGGTAATAATAGTCATGTAAATTATTTAGCTAAATAATTAAAATTTTTTTCATTTGTTCTTCTTAGTTATACGTGACAGTAGAATGTATTTTGACATACTATACATACACAGAGTTGTATATGATGTGGAGTTAACATTGATTGTATATTTATATAGAAGAACATAGGAATGTAATGTCCAATTTATTCATATGAATGTAATGTCCAATTTATTCTAATGTCTTTCCTATTCTCATCCCCTCTCCCTTCCCTTCATTCCCTTTTGTCTAATCCAGTGAACTTCTGTTCTCCCTTTCCCTCTTGTTGTGTGTTAGCATTCACATATGAGATCATTTGGGATTTGTTTTTTTGGGGATTGGTTTATTTCACTTGGCATGATAGTCTCCAGTTCCATCCATTTACCAGCAAATGCCAAAATTTAATTCTTTTATGGCTGTAGCTCAATAATTTCGAGGAAGTTTTAAAACACTTTATGTTCTTTACATGTTACAGAGTAGTTGCTTTAATTTTTATCCAAGTCTTCAAAATTTATATTTTGATCTATAGGCTAAGTTTTTTGTTTCATGTGTTTACTGGAGATTAACTTTTGTTAAAAAGTATATAATAGGAGGTTCTTAGATTTGAATTATAGATAACACCCCTTCCCTTTGACTAATTTCCTTATTTTTATAATTTAGACTTGTGGGCCACCAGATGACTTCAGATGTCCAGATCCTTCAAAGCAGATCTGGACAGTGAATGAAGCTCTGATTCAAAAATGGCTAAGCTATCCCTCTGGAAGGTTTCCTGTGGAGATAGCCAAGTAAGGAAAGCATATTACCTACACAAAGACAAACTCAACTTCTCAACCTTGTGGTAGAGTAACCTTTACTGGGAATTTTCATTTCAGTTTTAATTTCATTGAAGTTCACTCACTGCATGGTTTATATGTATAAAAATTTAAATATTTATAATTTTCATAATGAGTATTTTTTTAAGAATTTAAACTTTATTTTGTTTGTTGTTTATTTGTTTTTTTTATGTGGTGCTGAAGATTGAACTCAGGGCCTCACCCATCCCTAGGCAAGCACTCTACTACTGAGCTACAACCACAGCCCATAATGAATCTTTTTAAAGATCTCATTTAAATTTTTACAAGTTTCAGAAATTTGTACAAGTTTCAATTCTACCGTAGATATGTTAAATGATAAACTGTGGAATTAGATATTTTGGGATTTGAAATATGTCCCCTTTGATGACATAATAATCACTCTTAATTTTTATACTCTCTGAAAGATTTGAATACTCCTTTTTTCTTGAATATTGTGCTTATAAATTAATTTGTCTAGTAGCGGTCAATGACAGACCTCTGTTATTTGGTCAGTGTACTGCCCTGGTCCTATGAGATTATGATGGAGCTAAAAAATTTCTGTTGTCTAGTGACATTGTAGCTGTCATAACACAATGCATCGGGCTGGGGATGTGGCTCAAGCGGTAGCGCACTCGCCTGGCATGTGTGCAGCCCGGGTTCGATCCTCAGCACCACATACCAAAAAAGATGTTGTGTCCGCCGAGAACTAAAAAATAAATATTAAAAATTCTCTCCCTCCTCTCTCACTCTCTCTTAAAAAAAAAAAAAAAAGAAAGAAAAAAAGTAACACAATGCATCACTTGTGTTTGTGGTGATGTTGGTGTAAACACTGCATTGCCAGTTACATACAAGTATAGCACATTTACTTATGTACAGTGGGTAATAACTTGATAATAAATGACTGTTATTAGTGTATATGTTTACTATACTGTGCCTTTTATTGTTACTTTAGAGTTTACAGTACAACACTATGTTATGCTACATTGTCAGCAATTTCATACATCTTGTATTTGCTGAGTATCTAGAGTGCATCACTCTTTCTTATGCTTTATTTAATCTTGAGTGGTTTTGTCAATCATAGTCCTAAGAGCAATAGGCTATGGATATACTCTATATAGCCTAGGTATTTAGTAGGCTATGATGAATTGTTGAATGCCCCATTTCTCAGAACATGCCCTTTTGTTAAATGATGTATGACTATTTAAGCTGTTTTGTTATTTTAAATGTCTAAAAATTTTCTGAAAATCCCAGCGTAGGCCTGAAAAATAGCACCCACGGTTACCAAATATCCAGGGTTATCCAGTGACCAAGATTATCATTATACCATGTAGAATTTTACAAATTAAATGTGCATGCTTAAAAAAAACACTTAAGAACATTGGCCAGGGACAGTGGCATATACCTTCAATTCAAGCTACTCTGGAGGATAAGGCAGGAGGATTGTAAACTTGAGGCCAGCGGGGAAGTTCAGGGAGATCCTGTCTCAAAAGGACTAGGGAGTGGAATTCATGCTTAGCACAGGTGAAGCCCTGGGTTCAAACCCCAGTTTTGCAAAAAATAATGTAAGAATATCATATTTGTTTGATAAATTAGAATCTGAAAAGCACATTTGAGAAAATTAGGGCATACCATTATACCTTTTCAAACATTACATAATCTTCAGTAAGTTACATAATTCTGATTCATTTTAATTGGGTGTTGTTTAGAGGAGTACTCTGTACCGTTAAATATTAGATTGACTGTTCATTTTCATTTCTGTAAAAAATGGCAAACAAAAATCATTTTTTGTGACTTTTTAAAAAAATTTCTTTTTAGTGAGATAGATGGAACATTTTCTTCATCTGGTTGCCTAAATGGAAGTTTTCTAGCTGTTAGGTAAGTAGCAATTCCTTGTTTTGCTGAAACTTTTTAAATTTTTTGTATTAAATATATATTAAGGTGAATAATGTTAAAAAAGTTTTTTTTTTTAATTGTCATTTTTTTCTTCTTTAGCAATGATGATCACTATAGAACAGGTACCAGGTTTCCAGGGGTTGATATGAATGCTGCTAGGCTTTTGTTCCACAAACTTATACAACCTGATCATCCTCAGATATCTCAACAGGTTTGTTTTTAAAGTATTTCATTTTTATAATATTTAGCTGAGGTTTTGATTCCATGTTATTTTATGTGTTGTAACCTAATTAACTTCACTGTTTCATGGACTCCTTATGATGTCCTTCATGTAATTTTATTACATGCACTAATAGAAGAATTAAAATTGGACTTCATTTTATAGCATTTGTAATTTAACTGTGAGAGATCTGTGTATCTTTCCAAATGTTAATAGATTCTGAATTAATATCATTGTTTTGGTTGAGTCTGTTTATGATTATAGAGGTAGAATATTTATTAGACTTTCACACAAAATTTTTAAAGTTATCTTGGCAGTGCTTAGGCATTAATTTTCATTGTGCTCCATGGTACATTTATTGTATGATATTGTCTTATCTTTTTATTTCTTCACCTTTTCATGTTTGCTATAATACCATTTTTTTAAGTGAATTCGTTTTAAATGAAGTAGGTTTTACTTTTTGTCAAAATATAGGTGGCAGCTAGTTTGGAAAAGAATCTTATACCTAAACTGACTAGCTCATTACCTGATGTTGAAGCATTGAGGTTTTATCTTACTCTACCAGAATGTCCTCTGATGAGTGATTCCAACAATTTCACAACAATAGCAATTCCCTTTGGTACAGCTCTTGTGAACCTAGAAAAGGCACCACTGAAAGTACTCGGTAAGAATTTCAGTATTTTTTCTTTTGAAACCTTTTCTCTTTAAATGAAAAATGCTGATAAGTTCTTTTTGCTGTTTGACATTTTGCTACCTTTCTTTTTTGACATAGTTCTACAGGGAAAAATAAAGCTATTTTTCCTTTTGTCGATTTTTTTTTTTCCTAGTCATTTGCTTCTAATTGTTGGAGTTGCTGAAAGCAAAACTTGTTAGATACAGAATTTTAATTAAACATAGCAGCAGAATTGGTATCAAGAAAGAAAAATTGTTATCTTTATTTCTCTCCCTCATTGCCTTGAGAGTGATCTTGCTATTAAAGAAGTAAACAAGGAAGAAACAATTAAAACTGAATAAACATGGGTTTTATATCATCCTTGAACTCTGATGGTCAACCCTTTGCCTCATGTTTTCTTTGCTTGCTGATTTCCTAATGTTTGATTTTATTTTTCTGCTTGTAGACAAGATTTTATTCTTCATCTAATCTAGCAGTTCTGTCTCTATTTGCTGTTTTTTTTGGCCTAACCTTTTCTCACTTTAATCTTTCTAAATTATATGGATTTCATTTCTGACTCCTAATCTTTATAGTTTGCTTGCTACATTTAATCCATTGCTTTCCTTTCTGATAGTATTTGCTAAATATATGGAGTGGAAATAAATGAATAATAAAATAAGTACAAGAGCTTTTAAGATGGCGGGTGAGCAGAGGAAGCAACAAGCAAGGGATGGAATACTGGAATCTGAGGAAATTAGCTAGTAATAGAAGAGTGAAGCAGGAATTCATATTATTTCCCTATTTCAGAAGATTTCTTTTTCCCTACTTGATTCATGAGATTGTAATATTTATAGTTAGGAACAACAAATTGTGAATGTGGAAAACGACATACATGTTACAACTTTACATTATTAAGTTTCTAGGAATTTCTTGCATTGTAAAATTGGTGCTATACAACATTTCAGCTTTATAGTAAGCTGAGAGAGAAAATGTGGAAAGATCCATAAATATTAGAGCAAAATCATTTTAAACATCAAAATTCTGATAACAAAAACACTGTAATAACTGGTTTTAATATTAGGTACAGGTATATGGTGGATTTTAAAACATAATGTAGGAAACCAATAGTGTAAATTCATAGGCTTTTTATACTTTATTTTTTCTTTGAGCACTTTTATGGACAGTATATTTTAACTTGGTGTTTGGGTTGGGGGGTGTTGGACACTGTAGACATGTTATATAAAATATTGCTATGTGCACCTTCTTGGGATTTTCAAAGGGTTAAAGAATCCCTGCTTTAGAAGAAAATCAGTATGGTTTTGAAAATTGTGAATTTTTTTATTCATTTTATTTGCATGTTCACCCTTTAATAACAGAAAACTGGTGGTCAATACTTGAACCTCCACTATTCTTCAAGATAGTAGAACTTTTTAAGGAAGTTGTGGTACATCTTTTGAAACTCTACAAGATCGGCATTCCCCCTTCTGAAAGAAGAATTTTCAACAGTTTTCTTCATACTGCATTAAAGGTTTTAGAAATATTACATAGGGTATGTCCAATAGTTCCTTTATTTTTCTCTTTTCCCATTCCTACTAACAGATTGATAATGTTCATTTTAACATTAATATATTACATATTTAGATTGGCATAAAATATAAAAATTTGGAAACATTTGTAGCTTGTTTTAAATGAAATAGTATATCTGTACTTCAGAGTTTTGGTCTTACTTCAATAGGGATTTATAAATAACTTGTTTATAGTTGGGCAGAACAATAGCATACTAATGAATTAGAATTCTTATATTTTTCTTGTGAAGAACATAATTTGTTTAATAATACTTTTTTTGTTAGTTATAAGTGGTTCTCATATGAAAAAGAGTGGGCCTAGTTCTTTTTATGAATATTTAAGCTTATGGTTCTTTTGCTATTAGATACTAAAGGCCTCAAAATAGAATGTTTCATTTGAAACAAATGACTGATTTGAAATTGGAACCATATGTAATTCATTAATTTGCCTATTGTTCTTTCCTGCCCTTCTTCCCAGTGTAAGAAATAGTACCCTTTACACTTGTAGCAGTACAGTTATATGAAGAAGTAGAATCTCAGCTGTTGCATTAAAGATGGATTTGAGTCATCCCTGACAGTTGGTAGGTATATCTTTGTTATGCCATTTGGTATTTTTGAGTTATTATTTAGATGAGACATGACCTAAGGGAGAAGCATTTGTTTCTAGCCTATAGAGTGACTGAAAACCTCAGATGAATCTTTAATCTTTAGTTTCTTTTCCTTAACAGCTTCTTTGTATTTCCAGATTCTTCTTGCCTAGTGATGAGGTAAATAATAAGGGGATGAAGGAGATAGTCCTTTTGTTCTCTGTAAGAAAAAAGCCTTATGGATAATTTATTTTCCTTTTTATTCTTTTAGTGAAGCTCCTGAGTATTTTTCTCAACTGCTTAACTTTCTGAACTTTTTCCTTTTTTAGTATGTCTGAGATTCCTAGAGAAAACTAATTTCTCATTATAATTAAAGAAATGAAAGCCATTTCTTTCCTAGAGAACAGGTCATTGCCCAGAACACAGCTTTCTTGCAGCATATCAGGGTCTGGGTCTGCAGCAAACTGCTGTAATGAAGATACTCTTAACTTCATGGGATGGGTCTCTCCCTTTCCATATACTTTTTGCCTAGGATTCAAGACATTAATTAGATTTTTTTTTTTTTCTTTCCTCTGAACAACTTCTTCCTACTATATCTGCAAACCATTTCTTTTCAGGTGGACCTATTCATAAGTGATTACTCAGTCTGTTTGTCTTCGTTGTTTACTCTTCTTTATTCCCCCTTTTAAAAATACTATTTTTCCTTAGCTGTGGCTTTTTCCACAAGAAAAAGAGAAGGGAGGATCAGGGGAGGAAATCAAACATTTTGTCTTTCATAACTACAGAAGGGACTTGAATAAGTAACTTATTTGCCTAGCTCAGAAACCTCAATCTCTACCAAAGAAGAAAGATACAGAGTTCTATTTCTAAAGGCTTTTTTTGGGGGGGGGTGGGGGGGTAAGATTAAAATCTGGAGTCAGGCAGCACTTTATTCCATGGAATAGAATAAGTATTCCTCAGTAACCTTTTTGATGGAACCATACTAGGATCCAGTTTTTTGTTAGGTTAATTTTCCCTTCACCTTCAACTAACATTTATTGCTTGCTAACAATGTCCAGAATTGGAACCTCTTCTCTGTGAGCACTTTGTATATATTACTCATTTAACTTTTGAAAACCCCATAGTGTTGGTATTTTGCCCATTTTTAGACTGGAAAATGAATCTGAACATTAAAGATCATGAACCAGTGAGTAGCACAATTGAAATATAAATCCGTATCTACTTCCAGTGTCCCTGCTGGATCCAATGTTTCTCTGTGTTAGCATATACAGTAACATGTTTAGGAAGGGGATTTGCTTTTATGTTAAACCTCTCAATCTTCTGGATGGCAGATACTATGGTATTATGTTATGGGACCTGGATTAGGAATTAGAAGATCAAGGTTTTAATTCTTTTTTATGCTGATTCATACCAGTGTGATTTTTGAACAAGTATTTCTCTTCATCATATATGTAAATGAACAGTTATATACAAAGTAATTAAAATACCAACCCCAATAGTTTTCTAGGATTGATATATGGTTTAAATATTATAATATATGTATGTTGTTATACATTCCAAAGTCAGTGATTTCATTATCACACATCACTATTTGGGTAGAAAACCACTTATTTTGATTTGATTTATTGGGTTAAAAGGAAAGTGGGTTCTTGTTATTAAATACTTTAAAGCAGAGTAATACTGGTTGAATCAGAGTCTTTCTCTCTCTCTCTCTGTCTCTCTCCCTCTCCCTCGCCCCACCCTCTGTCTTTGGTATTGGGGATTGACCTCAGGGATGCTTTGCTACTGAGCTATATTCCCACCCCTTTTATATTTTGAGACAGGGTCTCACTAAGATGCTGACGCTGGCCTCAAAGTTGTAATCCTCCTGCCTCAGCTTCCTGAATTGCTGTGATTGCAGTTGTGTACTACCATGCCTGGCTGGGATGAATCTCTTAAGCATCTCCTTCTGGATGTCCTTAATGCAGTCAGTTAGTTATCTTTACCTCTTACTTTAGAGAAAACTTGGCTTCGTCCTATTCTACAATAAATAAATACCTATGGATAATTAGCCACCAGGGATGATTCATTTTCATCTTTAAAGAAATCCAAGTTACTTATCAGAAACAACCGTATACATTATGTTTGGCAACTGTATACATTCTTCTTTCTGCTCCATGGTTAAGAATTAGGGAAAAATTCCACTGTTTCCTTCTTGACCTAACCCTGGAGCAGGATTAGAAACTAGAAACTGCATATTGTGTTTCCTGTTCATTATAGGTTATGTGGATGTTCTTGTTCCTCCCATATGTCATGTCCTTTGGAAAGCTTTTGAATTAAAAATCATTTCCTGTGCTCCAAATGGCATCATAAGAAAAATACCTTTGGTACCTGCTGTCAGGAATGGACATATCAGAAATAAGTTTACTGGCAAGTAATTGTGTTATTTCTGAGTTTTCACACAGGACATTGTAGTGATACTAGTATGACAAAAGAAAAGCCTTATATTATCTGTCCAGCTTAGTTGCTATATATTGTGCTGATCTTCTAAATCAGTGATTTTTTTCAAACTTTTTTTTTTCTTTTGCAAGGACCTCTTAAATAATATATATACTCAATATACCACCCCTGAACTGAAGTTTGTAAACCAGGATTCTAAATTGTAATTAAAATATTAAATAAAAGTATTATAATAAAACATATACAGATTTTATGTATTTTAAGTAGTAATTCTGAATGTATAGATTGTTTTGAACTTCTGCCATGTAATCTCTTCTGTTTTTATTTTGTGAATATTTATTGAGTGCCTACTGTATGCTTATTATTATATTAGATAATAGGGATGCAATGATAACTAAAAGATGTGATTTCTGCCCTTGTTGAGCTTATAAAATCAAGGGGAGTTGTACATACACAAGTAAATAAATATTTATGGTATACATGGTAAGTGCTTGATTAGGAAAAATGTAGGTTGCTAACTCTGAATGGCTAAGGAAGACTTCTTGGGGCAAAGGATGTCTTGTTAATCATCTACCTATAGATTTTTATTCTATTTTTTTAAACTCTTGATTTTTATGTGTTAATTTGTAATGTATGTCTTCTGGGATTAATCTTATGTTCCATATCTGATTTTCCTATTTTAAAAGCAGTGTTAATTAGTTTTCTCTTTAGTTATCAAATCAGTGGATCTGAATTAACTACTAGCCAGAAGCTTTTCACAAGTCTTAAGTTTGAAATTAATCTGTTTTTGAAGCAAACCTGTTTTTTTCATCATTAATTTTAATTCTAGTATACTAGCATTTCTCTTAAGAAAACTTACATAGCCAATATCCACAAGATATACAGACTGCCAATTACAGCATAGTTTCTTTCCTTTTAGGAGAAAATATTAAAATATTAAGGATAAAATATATATACTAGTTCAATGGAATGTGAATGATCCAGGGTCATTAAATTTTAGAGTGACTAATGTGATTTAAATGTGATTAGAAGCATATATTTATAAATTTGAATATGGGGAGGGAAACCATCGTGTTTAGTATAATTGTGGGGGGGGTCTTATTTTTATTTTTTGGAAAAGGAGTTTGGCTAATGATTTTAGTTGTTTAAAGCAAAATACTAAAACCTCTATGGCCTGATAGTAAATATTTTATGCTTTGCAAGACATACAGTTTTTGTGTCTCAACTCTGCTGTAGACAGCATGTAAGTGGATGGGTATGGATGTTTTTCAGTAAAACATTATTTATGAAAACAGTGGGTGATATGTAGGCCACAAATGGTTGTTCGCTGAACTCTTGCTCTATGATGAAGATTTTGATCATAAAGTAGGTGCCTTTGTTTTATTTGAAAAGCCAGTGATAGAAGTTTCACTCTAGTCTCTTTCTTCCAGATTAGTACCTTAGCCACAGTAAAAAATTAATCAAAACAGTGAACAACAACAACAAAAAAAGCTCAAAGTGCTTTTGCCACCTAATAGAGTGGTGACAAAAATCAACTTTGTACTAAAAATAGTATTATTAAGTCTGTTCTTAAATTGGGTTATCTGTACTTAAAAGAGTAAGCCAAAGAAGCAACCATTTTAAACATTCATAAAAAGAAGAAATGTGCTGAATATATATTATATGCATTTATATATGCAGATATGGACATATTTTAGCAATTAGAGAGTATCAATTAAGAATGCATTGTATGAGAGATGCTAATATAGTTCAGTCATAGATTGTGTACTTATTATGAAACACTCAGCTTCAGCCCCCAGCATTGAGGGTATGGGGAACGCTTGATGTTAGAGAGGCTTGTGACTCTTCCTTATGTGACCTAGGTTGACTTGATTGAATTCTAAGTCTTAGTATACTCATCTATATGATAATAATAATAGTTTCTATTTCATGGGATTATTTAAATGAGTTTGGGTACAGAAGATGTACTTGTATTTCATAATGACAGCTATCATTATTGGAACATAAAGTTTAAGTGAATTTCAAGGTAAAGTTTAATTTTATTCAAAATTTTAGCTTGCCATCTTGATATGAAGGGTAAAAACCTGACATTCCTCCCCTCTCCAGGCAGGAAGTAGTAGTGGTATAAGGTATATATGTGTTCTTATTTTCCTTTGGACTTAAGTACAAAAGGTTGAAAAACATGGAAATTATATAAGCTGTTCTCTTTACCAAAAATTTGGACAACATATTGCAATAAAAATGCACAGACATACAGATGGGTAAACTATATACATATTTCTTATTTGTCCAAATGTTCATTTCATATTTATTGAGCACTGTTTGGACACTGGCATTGTCTGGTTAGATTTACACCTCTACTAGATAATTTCTTTGGTTCCTGTTCAGACATTGCTTAGTTGATTTAGTTAGTATGTATGTGAATTTCGGGGAAAAAAAAGTAAAGTTGCTTTTGTTATTTCTTATAGGAAACTCAGCTAGTTTAGTTTGATGTTAGATCAACTTTCTTTATTTCTTTTGATAATTTTTCTTTCTTTTCCTGAGTAAAACATCTCTCATGTTAGTATTTGAATCATTGTTTTACTCCTTACCTCACTTTAGGCTACTGCCACAGTGAGGTAAGGAATAAGACAAAATGATTCAAATACTAACATGAATCATTTTGCTGTCTCCTTTAAGGAAAAGGGTGCTCAGTTAGGTCTTTGAGGTAAATTTTTCTCTTGAGCGATTTTGATAGCCCTCCAATTACTTAAAAACAGTTTGATACCAAATTCCTTATCCTTCCCAGCTCCTACTCTTGCCCCACCAAGATTGACTTCTTTCCTGGCCTGTGTAATTGTATGTGTATTAACAGCTTCCGCTGCCCCTTTATTAAAGGGTTAAAATATTAAAGTTGTCTTTAACCCTTCACTTGACTTTTCTATTCATTTAACTACCATCACTTCTCCATTTTTAAAAATTTATTTATTTGGTATTGGGGGTTGAGGCAGGGGCATTCACCACACTGAGTTATGTCTTTGGACCTTTTTCTGTTTTTTACTTTGAGACAGGGTTTCACTAAATTGCTGAGGCTGGCCTCGAACTTATAATCTTCTTGCCTCAGTCTCCCCAGTAGTTGGAATTATAGGAATGTGCCATCACACCTGGCTTCCATTCATTCTATCACTTGACTCAAACCTTATTTCCTCATGTATTGGTTCTTGCCACAATATGCTCTACAACAAAACATGCCCAAACTCAATGAATAGTGAGCATTTATTCTAATTCTTACTAGAGTGAACTGTGTTTTGGCCTGAAACCTAGACTGTTTAGCTCATCCTAGTTCTAGCAGCACTTTTGGTCCAGTTTTGAACCATGTAGTTTTCCTGTTCCGTGGACCAGCAGTTCATCTGTGGCAAATATATATAAATTTTGTCTCCTTTAGTTCATGTTTTCTCTGCCTAAAATGGTCTCCATCAAACTTTACTTCTTTTTTTTTTTTTTTTTTTTTTTTTTTTAAAGAGAGAGAGAGAGAATTTTTCATGTTTATTTTTTAGTTCTCGGCGGACACAACATCATTGTTGGTATGTGGTGCTGAGGATCGAACCCGGGCCGCACGCATGCCAGGCGAGGGCGCTACCGCTTGAGCCACATCCCTAGCCCCCTCAAACTTTACTTCTTGACATCCTTTTTACTTTCCCTCTTCATTTATTTATATTTCATTTTATTTCAAGTTAGTATTTTGTAATAAAATATTAAAAGACAAATAAAATTAACATCTGTATGCTTCCTTTCTAGATTTAGCAGTTAACTTGCTGTCAAATATGGTTTTCTCTATTATATATACATTTTCATAAATCATTTTAAAGTATAAAGTAGATATCACCCTTTAATACTTCAGCATTTGCTAAGAATACAGGCATTTTTCTAATAATAGTGGTATCATTCAAGGAATTTATAGTCCTAGAATATCATCTATCCAGGGATATTTAAATTTTCTCATTTGTAATAATTTTTTTTCAATCAATTGTTTAAAAACTAGAGACTGGTTAATTTCATTGTTTGCATTTATTTATTCAATCTTGTTATGCTCTTTTCCAATCCACAAACATATTTATCTCTTCATTTATTTAGGTCTCTTTATTTTCTCTCAACAATGTATTGTAGTTTTCAGAGGTCTTTTACATTTTTTAAAAAGTCACTCCTAAGCTGAGCGTGGTAGTGTATACCTATAGTCCTAAACACCTGAGAGACTGAGGCAGTAGAATAGCAAGTTTGAGGCCAGCCTGGTTAACTTAGTATGAGACCATCTCAAAATAAAAAGTAAAAAAGGGTAAAGGATGTAGCTGGGTGGTAAAGTACTGTGGTACTGCAAATACATAAATAATTTAAATATATAAATAATCCCCAGTATTGCAAATACATAAATAATTTAAAAATTAAAACTTATTTGTAAATGTTTTATGTTCTTGACTGTATTGTAAATAATTGTTTTTTATTTTCAGTTGCTTATTGCTAGTATGGAGATATTCAGTTGAATTTTTGAATATTGAATTTTCACCCTGTGGTATGGTTAAATAATTATTTCCTTATAGATTGATTTGAATTTGAGCACACAGTCATGTTATCTTCTTGCCATATATATATTTTGTGTGGGGGGATGGTTGGATTCTGCTCCATCCACCCCAACCCTTACCATAATTACCAGGGATTCTAATACAATATGAATTACTGATTACAGTGGTCATCCTTGCCTATTTCCCATATCTTTGAAATAATTAAATACTTCACCTGTATTTCGAATACTTTAACTGTAGGGGTTTTGTTTTTTGATTTTTGGTAGGTGGCTTTGACTATTTGAAGAAATTTCCTTCTGTTCTGGTTTGCTGGATGTGTTTATTATGAATGCATAATATTGAATTTTATCAGATGCTTTTTCTGCATCAAGATGGTTAAATCAACCTTGCACTATAGAAATGAATTCCACTTTAGCATTATGTGTTATACTTTATTGTTGGATTTAATTTGCTAATATTTTGTGACACACCGTCTATGTTCATGAGGGATGTTGATCAGTAATTTTTATTTCTCCTATTGTCAGTTTTTGCTTTCAAAGTTATTCTGGCTTCAAAAAATGAATTAAGAAATGATCCTTCTTAAATAAAGAAAATATTGATATTATTTGTTCCTGACATGTTTGGTAGTAGAGGCTTGCCTAGCATACATACGCCTTGGGTTTGATCCCCAGCACTGAAAGAAAAAAAAAAAAACAACTGATTCACTAGTGAAATCATATTGGTTCTAGAGTTTTCTTTCAGGAAAATTTTATATTAAAATATAGGGCATTTCAAGTTTCCTGTTTCTTCTTCAGTCAGTTTTTTTGTTGTTGTTGTTTTAATATTTTTTTAGTTGTAGTTGGGCACAGTATCTTTATTCATTTATTTTTATGTGGTGCTGAGGGTGGAACCCAGCACCTTGCACGTGCTAGGCGAGCACTGTACTGCTCAGCCCCAGCCCCAGCCCCATTGAGTCAGTTTTTATTGATATGACATATATGTGATAAGATCTTTTTTATGCCTGATAGTAGTAATTTGTGTCTCCTCTTTTTGTCAGTCTGGCCAGAGGCATATTATCTTTTTTAAAAACCTATTTACTTTTTTTCCTTCTTTTTTTCTGTTTTCTGTTTTCTCTTTCATTGATTTATGTTTTCTTTCACTTGATTTGTCCTTAATATATATTTTTTTTATGTCCTGCTTTACCAGCATTTCACAAATTTTGGTATGTTTTAGTTTTCAGTTCAAAATATTTTCCTAATATCCCCATCTTCTGGTTTCATCATCTGGGTCATCTCTGAATCTGACTCTGTTGATTGTTTTGTTTCTAGACACTTTTTGTTTTGTTCTTTGTTTACTTGCTTTTTGGTATGTTTCATAAGTTTGAGTTGTAATAAAGTACGAGCTGAAGTAAATTCAAAGCCTGTAAATGGGTACACCTTGTCTTTCTGGCTGTTAGTGTGGCAATTAAGTCAGTCTAATCAGGAGTTAAGCTGGAATTGAGTATTTATTTGTTTATTTGTTTGTTTGTTTGTTTTAGTTACTGTAATTGCACCACAAGCCTCAGATTCCCCAGATATTGCTTTGGGTTTAGAGTAAAAGTGGGTGTCAAAGAGTTCTTTTCTAGTTCTGCTTGCCTGCTCCATAGAGGGATTTCTCTTCTCACTCTTCTCCCTCATCAGTAGTATACTTGAGTTGATTGTTACTTGGTGCTTTCAAGATTGATAGAGGGGAGGGGAGAGAAAGTCTTCTTTTTCTTGCTCTTATTTAAATTATGTGTACCTGAATCTCAAGATGGGACTTAAGAGTTGTGCCCCTCTTCCTCTAGGAGCCAGATTCTTCTTTGCATCTTTAGTGTGTCTTGTGTGGAAGTGAGGTTATGAGGAATTTCCAAATATATTTTTTCTTACCAATTTTTAATTCCATTATGGACAGGGAACATATTTTATATACTTTGGATTGCTTTCTTTTGTTTGTTGGAGGGTATCTTCCCCACCCCGAAGTCTCACCATATGTATTCATGTTTTAAGAGTTTGCCAAAGAGGTGAGGGGAAACTACATGCAGATTTGGGGGCTTTCCCCTCTGGATTCCTTTCTATGATTTTTTTCCTTCCTCATTCTCTGGCCAGGCCAGCAGTCCCTGTCTCTCTGACGTATGTATGGCTCCTCTCTGGTAAGATGTCTGTTTTCTGCCTGATCTCTTATCTCCTACTGCTCATGCTGATGGGAGTAAAATATGTTTTCTGTAGGTAATTAATTGTTTCCATGCCTTTTTTTTAATTTTTGCCTTATTTGGGCTGCTCTCCAGTATTTTTATGTATTTGCTTTATTATATATGGTCCAGAGTTTGTAAATTGTTTTTGTCAGATGGATTAATTACAAATTATTCTGCCATATCTACCCCCAGAATTCCTCTACTCTCTTTTAATTTGGAACAACTCTCTCCTTTCTATCCCCATTATCTTGACTTTTTATAAGTCCTGGCAAATAGTAAAAGTCCCATAATCTGGATTTCTCTGGTTGTTTTTTCATGGATGTAATTCCTTATATCTCCTCTGAACTGGAATTTAGATCACAAGAGTTGATTAAATTCAAGTTTTCTTTTGGTACATAAATGTTGTATATACTTCCTTTTTTGCATTATTAGAAACACAGCATTTAATTATTCCAGTATTGTTAATGATTACTTTGATCACTTGGTTAAGGTCATTCTCTACATTGTAAAGAGTTATTTCTCCCTTTGTAATTATCAGGTAATCTGTGGGGTGATAATCTGTACCCTCTTCATTTTTCACATCTTATCTATATGTCACCACTTAAAGTTTATTCTAATGAGATGTTAGATAGATTATGACACTTAACAAGCATTAGCTATTATTACTGTTATTTAAGTCCCTTACTCTAACCTGAAGTCCTTATAGTTTCTAGTTTATTCTAATATACCTTAATTATATATATTTTGTTCCATCTTATGGTTATAAAGATATTTACATCCCTCTTTTCTATTAGTTTTGTGTACTGAATACAGTTGTCACATCTATGAATATGGTAGAACTTAACTAGCATATTGCATATAGTAGGCACTCAGTAATTATTTTTTTACAGGAAGTGAAAATTAGCTAAGAAATCACCAAAGGCTTTTTCTAATTAAAAATTTTTCAGTCTCTGTCATTGATTAAACTTAATTATACTTTTTTTTTTTTTTAGGTAAATGAGAAGGCAGGACAGATTATACAGTATGATAAATTTTATATCCATGAAGTACAAGAATTGATAGACATAAGGAATGATTATATCAATTGGGTCCAGCAGCAGGCCTATGGAATGGTATGTTTCCCATGCATTGTGTGATTTCATTTTTGTATGTCATTTGCTCTAATATGAAAGTAACGAGTGTTTTTGAAACACTCAGGTTTTTTCAGAGCTTATTTTTCAAATAAAAACACATTACAATGGAGTAGCTATATTTGTAAGCAAACATCCTCCTCTTCTACCAAAGACAAAACAGAGACAGATTACATTTTTCTAAAGAAAAATGCAAATGTGACATGAATTTTCAACTCTCATTTGTTTTCTATGAGCTTCTTATTTCTCTAATGCTGAGAATACTAGAGTCTCTGATAATAGAACTCTAAGAAGGTGTTATTGTTGTGGGACCAGTTCTTCAAAATCAGAAGAAAACTCTAGGATTCTGTTTTCGATTTTTCCTTTTATGTGTTTAATTTTATTTTAGATTATTTATGTATATTCATATATTGCATACTTCTTTGCATCTAGCTAAGTGTTTAATAAATAGACAATATTCCATTAAAATAGTAGCTTAACTTTATAAAACTTTAATTAGGCACATGTAATTTTAATTTAGAAATGGGTAAATAGCTAGATACAAAGAAACTTTAATATTTATGTTTACTAGCCATTTTAATATACTTGAAGTCAACTTTTCTGCTTCCAGAGCAGGTAATTTATATCCAGTGGTTATAGAAGTGGTTTTTGTTGCTTGCTGGGCACCACCTATAAGCTTTTTTATTAAAATTCTTGGCAGTTTATTCACCACAATTCTGGTAGTGTCTGGAATGTGTCAGGTAGAGATTTTTTTAAAAGGACAGTACTTTTTGAACTTGGTTTGCATGTTATTTTTAGGATACTCTCACTTTTAAGAATTAAAACACTGGTAGAACATCTCTCCTTTCCTTGGTACTTGACTAGGAGAGACTCATTGGGTTTTTGTTTGTTTGTTTTCTTCTTTAGAATCACTGGAAGATGAGATCAGGTTTATGGCCATTTTTTAGATTTAGATCTATTTATTTGTCATTCAACAAATACTTATTGAGAATCTCCTGTGTAAGAGGTACTAACTATTTGGTAACTATTTTTAACTATTTGGTAAACCAGACACATAAGGGCCCAAGTTTTCATGGAACTCATAATCTAATGGGCAAGATTAACATTAATCAAAGCAAAAAATATCAGTGAATAATATATACTATGCAGAGAATTAAAATCAAGGGAACATTGTGAAGAATATTTTTGAGATTGGGCCATCAGAAAATACTTGTCTGCCAAAGTATGAGTAATAGTCTGATGAGAAGGATCACCTTTGTTAGATCAGAGTAGGGAGAATTTCAAGAAAATGAAAATCTAGTGGAAAACCATAGGTGCGAATAAACTTAACATGTTTAAAAGACAAAGTCAGTATATACAGCTAAAATATTGGGATGAAGGGGAGTCAGAGAAATGAAAAGGGACCAGATCATGAAGAGTTTAGTAAATTGGGATTAGGAATTGGAATTGTATCTAATAAAATTTACTATGATAAACCATTGGTGGTAAGCAGTGGGAAGTATAATCTGATTTATATTTTTGATCACTTCATGGGCAGTGTAGAGAATGAAGTATGGGAAATAGGGCAAAAGTGGGAGACCAGTGAAAAAGCTATTTTAGAAAACTAGGCGAGAGAGAATGGTGGGTTTGACTAAAAAAGCAGTTGTGTAGACTAAAGAAGGAAATGGATTTGGAATACTTCTTGAAGGTAAATGGGACAAGTGTCAGGACAAAAATCACTGATAAATTAGCTATAAGGTGAGGAAAGAAGAGAAATCCACTAGGGGATTAAAAAGGAGTGGCAGGTGAGGTGGGAGTAAAAATAGGAGTGTTTTGAAAACCAAAACTAAAAAGTAATGAGAGCCTGTGTTGAATGATGCTCAGAAAGAGAACAAAACTGTAGAATTAAGCAGTGAATTTGGTTACAAGGTTATTAGTAATCTTGATAATGGCATTCTAGAGTTGGGGTATTGCTAAAAAAGAAAATTAAAATATAGAAAGCAGTATCAACAACCATGGGAAGGTCTGCTTTGAAGATGAGCAAAAAAGTCAACTGGTACCTGGAAGGGATAGTTTTTTAAACAAGAAAATAACTAACCTCAGAAAAGTTTTGAACAAGTATTTCCTTTTTCCTTTCCTATTTGAATAAAATCTCTACCCTAGGCAAAACTCTTCCTTCAAAGCACCTGTAAGAGAAGTAGAAATAACTTATTTCTTGAGTTTTTTAACCTTTCCTTAGCAAGACTTGTTTGGGGGCTCATATTTTATCTTTGAATATACTGAAATGGCATTCTACAGGACATAACAGATGCTTAACTACAGTGTAAAAGTAATTAAATTTGTTTACCACTGAGAAAAATTGTTGCCCATGATATACTACATAGGGCACCATAGGTCTTTGAACAGCATTTTTGAAGCTGTAGTGACAAATCTTTTTAAAGAAAAACAACTTCTTAAGAAGCCCTATGTTTATTTACATATTTGTATGATTATCTTAAGTAAATATTTACACACATTAAACTAGTTCTAAACTCTACTCCTAAGCTCTTAAAAGAACTATAAAATCGTAACAAATTTATAACTGTAAATAACACTACATATTTTTAATTCAAATTAATTTGATGTGGAGAATGATTATGTTCTGATTAGGAATTCCAGCTCACAACATAAACATTGGTAGAAAGCAGTGTAATCTAAGAGTGTCTAAGTTCAAATTCTACCTAAGCATTCATTCAGTTCTGTGTCCTTGGAGAAATCATCTGATTTCTTTAAGGTAATAGTACCTACTATACATACACAATTGAGATAAGTGACCTGATCTCTCTGAAGTATTTAAGGTAGTTCCTGGCATATAGTTAAGTCTTACTAAATGGTGCTTATTACTACTGGCAGGCTGACACAGGCTGTTCGTTTGGCAGTAGTCTTTTTTTGAAGTGTCTGATAACTGTCCTCTTGTTGCATTTTTGTGTCTGCACAATAAAGAAACATTTGCCTTTAGAATGAGATGTGATATTCATTTGTCTTTTCCTCATAGATTGCATCATTTAAGTATAAATTCTTACACAATTACATCTTGTTGGATGATAGAACCATTGCAGGCATTGAAATTTCATGCAGTACTGGCTTTTTATAATACTGGGATGTTTATATTTATAGGATATAAATTTAAAGGATATATATTTATAGGATATAAATTGTCTTAGTTTTAAGTTTGACTAAAATTTTTTTTTATTGATCAAAAAAAAAAAAACACTAAATTTAAAACCATCCCAGAGCACTCATAAACTCTCTAAGCATATATCTCCTGGGCATCTACAAACCCAGTTTGAGAAACCATGTCTTGAAAACACTGAGAAAAATTGTTGCCCATGACATACTACCTAGGGCACCATAGGTCTTTGAGCAGCCAAGATCACTGTGAATTATATCACTTGTCCTTTAACCAAAATTTATATCTGTTAATATAAATCATAAACAACATGCATTTGATCAAGTTAATAGAAATGATACCTGTGATACTTTTTTTTAAAAGTAATTGTACTGTGGGGAAAAGGTATTGTTTGAATGTTCACTTTTCAGTTTGATAGTTCTATCATCCAAATTCACTGTAGTATATAGTGATAGTGATTATCATATCAAATTGAATTTCATTAGGGAGCTATTTCAGCACTATTGTTTTCCGATAAGAGCAAGGCATTAAGGTCTACCTTTTTGTTCCTGGTCCTCTTTGCCTTCTCATTCTCTTAAATCTATTATATGGTTAACATACTTGAGAATTACCCACACACTTTTCCTTTCTCTCCATTTACTGACAGACATGAAATTAAATAGGTGGTTGTGGCAGTGAAAGCTTGTTCTTTATTTAATTTTCAAAGTGGATTTAATAGAAATCAGAATCCAGAATCCATGACTTTGGTTTGTTTGGATCTCTCTTTGGGAATGAAGGACTGATAACCTACTTTAAAGGTCTTTATACAATTTTTAAATAATTTTTTAATCTATAGTATGACATCTGACCTCAGAGAGCTACTTTTTTTTGAGAGTGCAACATACTTTAACACAGAACTCTTAATGATCTCTCTTTCCAAATAAGATTATACTTTCATTACTAGTCTTAATACTGGGTTGAATGCCATGTTGACCCTATAAATCAAGTTTTAAAGAATCTGTTTTGTGATAATATAGTGTTTGTGTATATGTATTTGTATATACATATGAATATCTATACACATGTGCACATATGTACTTACGTACTTATACACACAAATTTGTGTACTGTTATTGATCAACAGTTATGGTCTTGAAATAATTTCATTGCTCAGTGAGAAAAAGTTTAAAATATTCTTTGATAGAACATAATGACGAACAACAGTAAGAAACTTGTTTCTCTTAGTAACCATTTTATTATGTATGTATGTATGCATACACACATCTTGTATATGTTAAATATAATAAAATTTATTTTTAAAGTCATAATTTTATATACATATATAAATATAAAGCTTTATCTTGTGCTAAATACTACAAGAAAATTATTTTGTCTTTATGCCATAATTTGTTGGGATTCTCCCCGTCCTCCCATTACCTTTCTTTTCCAGTCAAGGACTTTTAAGAATCCATCAAGAATCCATTATGATTCCTAAATCTTAATAACTAAGTTCTTGACTTTCCTTAAACAGGTTGATCATCGTTAATTTTAGAATCCAAAGATGCTCAAAAAGTTTTGGACTTTGGAGCACTTTGGATTTTGGACTCCCAAATTAGGTTTGCTCAATCAGTAAAGTGTATGCAATATTCCCAAATCTGGTCCCAAACATTTCAGCTAAGGGATATGTCCTTTTGTTTTGCTGAGATTTCCTCATTTTCCACCTCATCCCTTTCCATTCTCCTGTCCGTTTTCATGTCTTTCTGGTTAAATGTCTTTGTGAAATCATTACTTGATTTCTTTTACTCCTGCTAGTTAGTTACTATCTAGTCTGTGGTTTTATTCCCAAGGCTCTGATTTTGATGTGTGAAAATACGCAATTGGATTCCTTTGCTTTTTATCTCCCTCTGCTTGTGACCCTTTGGCAACATAAAAGGAGCATGTATGTTTTGTCTTTTTCTCTTTTTTTATCTTCTGCTATTTGATGATTTTTCTCTACTTCCTTGATTCTGTACTGACTTGCACATCTCATACCCTCATTTAACTTTGCTCTTCAATTGCTTATGAAAACACCTTAGTTAGTAGGTAACTACCAAACTCTTTGCCATTTTTCTTCCCCTTTTATACATTTCATTACTATACATGCATATCAATATATAGCAAATAAAAATTGACACATTCAGCATAAAATATAGAAGGGTCTAAATTGGGTCTATCATGTTTGAATTACTGTGAGATTCAAGTTGTTTTTTTAAGATTTATTTTTTTCAAAAACTGGAATATACTTATGTGAGACACATACCAGATCCAAATGACTTTAGACTTTGTTTTGTTTTGTGCCAGAGATTGAACTCAGGAGAGCTTAACCACTGAGCCACATCTCTAGCCCCCCCCCTTTTTTTTGGTACCAGGAATCTAATTCAGGGGCACTTGACCACTGAGCAACATTCCCAGCCCTATTTTGTATTTTATTTAAAGTCAGGTCTCAGTAAGTTGCTTAGCGCCTCGCCATTGCTGAGGCTGGCTTTGAATTCCCGATCCTCCTGTTTTAGCCTCCAGAGCCCCTGGGATTATGGGCATGTGCTACTTCGCCCATCCTTTAGCCCTTTTTAAAAGTTGCCGAGGCTGGCTTTGAACTTGCATTCCTCCTGCCTCAGCCTCCCAAATCCTTAGGATTATAGGTGTGTGTTCTACACCCAACTGCCTTGGACCATTTGTACTAACAAAAATAATGGGTAAATTTGTGAGAATTTTAGCCTTTGATACTACATAATATATGTCACAAATCTTACTTATTCAATATTAATGGTGCTATGCCTGAATCATCACTGTATTTGTGCTATGGAATTAACTTGTTGCATATTGTCTGTGGATAGCTGCTGAAATAGCAACATGACCTGCTCACCAGCAAAATAAATAAAA
Source organism: Ictidomys tridecemlineatus (assembly GCF_052094955.1). NCBI lineage: Eukaryota > Metazoa > Chordata > Mammalia > Rodentia > Sciuridae > Ictidomys > Ictidomys tridecemlineatus. Next base: position 53,484,178 of record NC_135477.1, read on the forward strand.
AGATAGACTTGTGGAACAGCTGAATAGAGGAGCTTTGGGAAGATATACCAGTATTTAACTTGCCTAGGTTGAGTTTCTTCCCCATTTAATAAAATAAGGATGTTGACTAAAGTATATTTGTACTCCCTTGTAGCTGTAGTATTTCCCAGAAAAATCCATCATTTACAACACTAATGTTTATTTCGCTTTTTTTAAAGCTCCCTTATCATTTTTAAAGACATTAATGTGTTGCAGGAATTCTTGGAGTGATCATAATGTCATATTCTTGCTCTATGCATTAGATCATCAAACATAATTTAGAAACATTTATTTCTCTTTTACCTGCCAAGACCACCCTTTTTATTTGAGTTGCCTTAATGTTCAGTATTTTTTCTTTATATAGTCTCAGAGTAATTCTGTATTATGCCCCTTGTTTACAAAAACTAAAATAAAAAATCATTGATGTTTAAAGCATCCTTAGTGAAGTCCAGTTTAGATCATGAAATCCTAACTTCTTTGTCATTCCACCTTCTGGGACATTAAGTAGCTGAAATTAGACACACCTTAACCCAGTTTCAAGTTCTTCACTTAAGTAACAGCTAATAATAGTGCTGCATATGTGGATTTAGAGCTAGTTTAGCAATAAACCTTCAGTTGACCTCACAGTTTTTTTGCCATGACCACTACCACTTTTCTTTCCTTCCAGATTTCCTTTGGCAGTACTACTTTGTTGAATTATATTTGAGCTACTTTACAACACTAATGTTTATTCTGTCTTATTTTATCTTCCTCCTCCAGTACTGGGAATCAAACCCAGAGAGTGCTCTACCATTGAGTTTTACCCCCAGCCCTGAAAGAAACTATTGTCAGTTATTTTCTTTCTTAGAAAAGGATTTGCATAGAGTCATGTTTGGTTATATATACTACTTTGGCTGTAAGCACAGTATAGTGAGAAACCTTAATTAAATCTTTGCTAATATCTTAAAACCTCCAGTGAAGTTCATCAAGGCGTATGAAAATTTAGCCAACTACAAAGTTAGAAATTCCACACAGGACTATCCTCACTTCTGATACCAATTGCCAGTTGGGGTAAGGGATGTATTCCCCAGACTACACTCAGACTCACAGCACTCTCGGAAAACTATTAGACTGATAATTGCAGTTTACTACAGGGAAAGGATACATATTAAAATGTCCAAGGGAAGAAGCACATACAGCAGAGTCTAAGGTCCCAAAGACAAAATATCTTGCTTTTCTTTCCTGGGAAGTTATGGGTTAGTTACCTGGCATTGATGTCTGTGATATCACAAAAGATTGTTAACCAGTGAAGCTCACCTGAACCCTGGTGCCCAGAGTATTTATTGGGACTCAGTCACATCCTGCTTATGTGGCTGACCTTTTCTAGAGATATAACTGGTACCATATGACCCAAGGCCCCATGGTAAATCACATTGTTATATTGTCCATGGATAAAGACCCTAGGCAAATAAAGACACTCCTATCAGACTTGGTATTTCAAACGCCTATAGATTACCTCTCATAGCCTAGAGCAAATACCCTATCTTTGGTTAAGATTAGTTCTTCATTACATAAGGCACCATCCACAGATTTAGTGATATATTATGAAGATTCTATTACTTTTCATGAATCTAAACCATATATGGAAGCATTCCAAAAGAAAGTGTACTTTCCTTTTCAAGGAAATGGTAAGCTTTCATTTTAATTTCCATTATTAACTTCATAAATGTATATTTTCTTCTACTTAACCTCTGTGTTTGGTTTTTTAAAATACATAATATAAAATATCTTGCTTTTTTAACATTCAGTAAATACCTCAAGATTTTAAAAAAATTGTATTTTTTTAACTTGTTTTTGGCAAATAAAAACTTGTGGTGGCTTATTATCCTTCAGGTTGTCTCCATGTAGCATTTTAATGTGTTAAACACTTGACTTTGTCCAGATTAACCAAGGCTTTTAAAGTCAGATATTTTCTCAGTAAAGAATCTGAGCCATAAAATTATTTCTTCAAGATGATATCAGGTTTAGGACTAGTTTCCTTGTTCTACCTAAATTCTACAAATGGGGGGATACTTATTTGCTGAAACCAAATTTTATTATATTCAGGCTTTGATAATTTTAGGATCACAGGATACCTAAAACAAACTGTTACACTTACATAAGGGGCATATGGGAAGGGTAAGTTTTGTTGTAGATGTATTTTCTATCTTGTTAATTCAATATTCAACTGTAGCAAAGCATATGAAATGCTACTTTGAATAGAAGTAAATTTGGACACTAATATTGCTCTTTCCTCATTATTGTTGCATTCTGCACTGCTGTTTTAGGATGTCAGCCATGGATTAACTGAGGTAAGTTTGGTGTAATAGTCTTGTGTTCAGAATAGATACACTGTTTTTCCAAAGATTCCCCTTTGTGTGGTTTTAAAAAAAAAAAAAAGTGTGTGTGTGTATGTGTTTTTAAAAGTTGTCTATACAGATTGTTCTGTATAACATTTCAGAAGAATTTTCTGAATATTTAAACTTACTTTAGTTAACATTACTCTGTATGATGCCTTTCAATAAGATTGCTTTAAAAAATAGTTGCTCTTCTCCTTATCTTCCAGTAAAATGCAGTGTGCCCTTAGGGAGGAAAAAAAAACTTAAAATTTGACAAATGGCTACCTAATAAAGCAAAGAATACTTTAGAGATATAAAATGATTATTTCTAAAACTAATAATGGATATTTCAAATGGTCACTAAATTAAACTTTGAATAATCATCTTTTTTACTTTGTTTCATGTATTTTCTTAATGTATCAAATTTGACTTAAGTAATCAGTAGCCCTGAACCACCTTTTAACTCTTGGGAACATTATAGCACTTCTTTTCTCTGTTATAGATGTTAGGTTTTGCTTTGCTTTTTTCTTTATTTATTTGATAGTCTTTTCCCAGCATTTGAACCAATGAAGTACTTTGAGTTAGATTGAAATTACAGGTTTGATATTGTTTGCTTCCTCATTCTCAAACAGAAGTACATAAATCAGTTGAAAACAGGGCTGGAAATACAGCTCAATGGTAGGGTGCTTGCCTGGCATGCACAAAACCCTGAGTTCCATCCTAGCACTGCAGAACAAAAAAGAGAAAAAGGAAGCCAAAGGGGACTTTAGAAATATCTAAATCTTTTTGAGTTTCAGAGAAGTAAAATGACTCCATGATCTGTAGCTAAGTTAAAACAAATACAGGATAGAGGCAGACTTTGTCACATACAAATATTGAAGAGTGATCATTGACTGTAAAATGCGTGTAACTTAGCATGTGTCTTATATATTGAGAACAAAGTTGAAAGTGATTAGACAATATTTGATTAGTTTGGTTTGGGTGGCCCAAGGTGAGAGAGAGAAATAAAAATAATACAGATATAGGATAGGAAAGAGCTGGAAACAGTATTATTTTAAGAATTATTAGGCTGGGCATAGTGGGGCACACCTGTAATCCCAGTGGCTCTGGAGGCTGAGGTAGGAGGATTGCAAGTTCAGAGCCAGCCTTAGCAAAAGTGAGGTGCTGTAAGCCAACTCAGTGAGTCCCTATCTTTAAGTAAAATTCAAAATAAAGCTGGGGATGTGGCTCAGTGGTTAGAGGCCCCCAAGTTCAATTCCTGGTTATACCTCTGCCCCCCCCAAAAAGGAATGGTCAGAAAAATTGGGAATGTTTAGCACAGAATAAAGACAATTGAGGGAAAGCATGGTTAGGACCTCAAATATTTAAACCATGTACACTTGCCTACAGAGGCAAAACATAAGCAAGTGATATATAGAAATACAGGTTCAGACAATATAAAGAACTTTCTAGTCACTTAAAAAGAAGGATATTGTTTCATATTCTTTTTTGAAAGCCTCATAGCAGAGATTATCTCAGGGCTGTCACAAAAATATTACCTTGTTGGTTAGATGGTAGAAATAGTCATCCTCTAACTGCAAGAATGTGTGACTGCTGATTATAATTCTTTGTATTTTTATGTACTATTAGAATAGCATTCAGTCACTGTGTTAGGATAAATAAATGTAAAGTGTCTTAATGTCTGTTAATGATACTCTGAGATCAGCTCTCATAACTTTAACAGCCAACAGAATAATAACACTAATGAAAAATTATCTTGAATGTTAAATGTGTGAAAATGTTCTTTGGTTCATAATTTTGGCAATGCCACTCACTATGTATCTGCTATATGAAGGATGGGGTGATTAATTTTCTGTGGCTTCAGTTGCTAGGATAGTTGTCCTAACATGTTAGAGCTGGACATAGTATTTAACATGGAAGCTCTCAATTGTAGAATAAACCTAATTCATTGAAACTTAGAGTTAACATATGCTAAGTAAAAGATACTTGTTATTTATGATTTTACAGGCTCTTAACTATATAGTTACCTCCTAAAATTAGGAATTAGACTTATTCAAGTACTTTATGTAATTATCAGTAAAAATTCTATATTCAGAAATAAGCAACATGTTTTCTTTGTAATTCCTGAACTAGATGACTAAATAAACCAAGAATGTGATCATCTTTACAAGATATTACAGCACCCACAGTAAATATATCACAAATCACCTGAACTAATATATTAATTTTTTTATTTCCAGTTGGCAGATATCCCTGTTACAATCTGTACATATCCATTTGTATTTGATGCCCAAGCAAAAACTACTCTGTTACAAACAGATGCAGTTTTACAGATGCAGGTAAAATATTGTATAATAACCTGATTTGACAATATTTTAAAAATTGTTTCTGTGATGTTTTTAAAAAATAAATATTTGCTACTTGCTCATAATCAGTAATCTTTGGGGACATTTGATAACATTGTAGTGTGTCATTTACAGAGTACCTTGAGTAGCTAGCCAGAAAGAAGACTTGTGTACCTATGAGAACTACTTACAAAAAAGTGCTCTGATGGAGATAGAATAATTTATCCTTAAAAGATTATATGTCATTTTTTCATTATATAAATATGTAATTTTTCTTACTAGTTTACTTGATATTAACTTGTTTCAAAATCTTTGTTCACTGTCATTTATATACATAGTAAAAAATATAAATAACTAGAGATGAGTTGATGAAATTCAAGTGGGAAGCATCTGTTTACTTGTTAGGAGGATATGAAATTTCCTTGAATAAAGTTTTAGTAATAAAATCTTTTCCTGAGGTTGGTAATCGTAAGCTTTTATTCCTCTCTCCTGTTTCTTTCTTCCTGATTTTTCCTGTTTTTGAGAATTTTTTTTCATTCCTAATGAAGATTTTTAGTTTATATTACATTTAATTTTAGTTTACATTATGACTTTGAAGAGTTACAGTAGATTTGCTTTATCACTTGTAAATAAAAAAGATGTTGAATTTACTCAGGTATAAAATATATGACTATAAGTGCTAAGGATTAAGGAAACTATTTAAAAAGAGATTTGAACATTTAATATTCTAAAAAGACTTTTAAAAAATCAAAAACACCCAAATTTTTATTCTTTTCAGATAAATGCATTTGTTTTTCTGAGTCCTTCCAAACATTTTAATAATAAATAGTAGGGAGTATTTTAGAGATGTGCTCATTTTCATTTTCATCACCAGATAAAATATTTTGTAGGGTTGTATATATTAACAGCTAGTAAACCAGTATTTTTTTTAAAAAATTCTTTCTTAAAGAATTGACTTTTGCATATTAATCTTGTAACTTGTGAATTTACTAAACTTGCTTCTTATTTTAAAAAATAAAAATTTTTTCTTAAAATAATTTAATGACTTGTGTTTAAATATGGTATATTTTGTTTTAGAACAAGATACAATGTACTTCCTTGGCCAAATTGTTTTATAGTCTCTTTAAATGTTTGTTTTATTCTGGGTTTTTTTGTTTTTTTTTTTTTGCTTCTCTCTCCATCCTGACCCTGCAGTTATTATTTTACATCTTTAGGAAAAAACAGTGCTGAGATTTAGCAATATTCGGATAGTTCTGTGCTTGCTTACCTTAATAATTTTGTGAGTTCTGCATTAATATAAAAAATAACAAAAGGGTATGCTTTATGGTCAGTTTACTAAGTTCTTATGCTATAACTAGATGCTGTGTGAATTCAATAATTTAGGAATTATTCCTGAAATTATAGCATACCATCTAACTGATAGGTAGATGTTAGCCTATACAGTCACAGTAGCTTCTTCATAGCATTGCTATTAAAAGTTTTTAATCTTTTGTTTTCTAGATGGCTATTGACCAGGCCCACAGACAGAACGTCTCTTCTCTTTTTCTCCCAGTGATTGAATCTGTGAATCCCTGCTTAATTCTTGTGGTGCGTAGAGAAAATATTGTAGGAGATGCAATGGAAGTCCTTAGGAAGACAAAGAACATAGATTACAAAAAGCCACTCAAGGTAATTTGCCAGATTCTTTTGTGTAATTGGGACTTTTATTTAGAAGCTGTTTCAGGTTTTGTTGTTTTTAGTGTATCTTTGAGACTTAATAAATAAAATAATATAATTACAAAATTTATAAAAACCTGCAAATTGCTGAATTCTTATTAGTAATATATAGCACGTTTTAAGGCCTCCACAATTTACCATATTTTCTTACAGTTTATTCAGTGTTTGCATTTTGCTATTTTAGGTTATATTTGTTGGAGAAGATGCTGTGGATGCAGGAGGGGTACGCAAAGAATTTTTTTTGCTCATCATGAGGGAATTATTGGATCCTAAATATGGCATGTTTAGATATTATGAAGATTCCAGGCTCATTTGGTTTTCAGATAAGGTAAAATATCCAACCATCTAATTTACTACTTTGTATATATGCGTAGATTAGTCAAATTACTTCAGAAACAGAGTTATAATTCCTGACATATTTTGTTCAGAGATCTGCTTTAATAAAGTTTGAAAAATTTTAAACTATTAGTTGTCAAACACATTAATACTTACCACGTATGTCAGATTACACAAAATTTAATAAGGAATGGTCACCCTGAAAATAATGTTGACCTTTTCCTTCTGTTTACTTCAGTTTGGGAATTGAATCATAATTGCTAGAATAACTTTTCTTCTGGGAAGAGCTAATTTATCATCAGAGATTATTTATGTTTCTTTTTGGGAAGAGTTGGCAAACTATGGTATATGAGCCAAAATCTTGCCGCCATATATTTTTGTAGATAAAGTCATACTCATTTACCTATTATCTATCTGTGTCTGCTTTTGAGCTATAACAACAGAAGAGTTCAGCAGTTATAACCCAACAGAGCCTAAAATAATTACATCTGGCTCTTTTTAGAAAAAAATTTGCTGACTTATGATTAAGTAAAATGAATGGTTTAGTTTGCCATAGCTCAGTTAAAAGGTATTTTAATTGAATATTTATGTCATTTATAAAAATCTTTATAATTTAGTTTTTCTTTCACTGGCTGTCTTTTGTGATAATAACAGTCATTGATGCTCAGTACCTTAGCATTAATTTGTTAGAGGTTGCAAATATTGCTACTGTGATTCTAATATTTCTTTTTTATTTCCTAGTTTGGATATTTCTATATAGAGAAATTTCCCTACACTGTTTGATTCCTTAGTTCCAGTAGGTTGAGTTGATTCTCAAGTTGGTATGGAAAAGGGTCTTAATCTTTTGAAAGAATAAGTCTGGGGGCTGGAGTTGTGGCTCAGTGGTAGAGCACTTGCCTAGCACATGTGAGGTACTGGGTTTGGTTCTCAACACCACATATAAATAAATGAAATAAAGATCCATTGACAACTAAACAATATTAAAAAAAATAAGTCTGTTCATTAGGGAATCTCAGTGTTGATAATTCATATTTTGGTTTATTTTCAAGTACTACTTTGTTTTCATGGATTTCAATGTATTTGGTATTTTTTAATACATTGTGTATGTTATTTTTATTAATGCTCATATTTTCCTGTCTTTGTCCATGAAGAGTCATCAAATTGTTGCTTAGTTCCCTTGAAGTAATTTTAGTACTTCTCGGCAGCCCCTTGATGCCGGGTGTACTTGTTGGACAAGCTGTTCCAGACTTACACATTTATTATCTAACAATACTGCCAATATTATGATTAGCGAAAATATTTTTTTAAATTGTTCTTTTTGTCCTTATCCTATGTGCTAATAGATACACAGCTAAATAATGTTTTGATATCACTTGAAATTCTTATATACTGGTTATTCCACCAATAAAAACATTTAATTTAACTTGTGTTTTATTTTCAGGGATTCCTTGTTTAATTTAGTTTTAGAAGAATATAAAATATTTATTTAGTTCCAAAGTTAAATCTATAAGATATTAAAGAAGTTAAAATTTAACTTATTTACTCCCTATTAACTAGTTTAAAACTATAACTTAGTTTTAAAATAAATTTTGTGAATTAGCCCTTCTTTTTAACAAATACAAGTAGGCTGCAATATATTATATACCAAAGTCAGTTTTATTGTTTTGTCTATGGTCATGTAAGCTGTTGTCATTGCTGAAACCTAGGTGAAGGATATGTGGAAACTCCAGTATTGCAATTCTTGAATCTTTAAAGTGTTTTAAAATTGGTATTTTTAAAAATTAGGGTATAGTGTACATATTTTATCAAGAGGAGACCTTTTAGCTTGGAATGGTGGCACATGCCAGTACTCAAGAGGATTTGACAGTAAAATTGACTAGTTCAAGGCTGGCTTAGGCAACATAATGAGGCCCTGTCTCAAAATAAAACTTTAAAAAGAGCTGGGTTTAGCTCAGTGGTGGAGTGCTTTCCTAGCATGCACAGATCCTGGGTTCATTTCCAAATACATAAGTAAATAAACAATTTGGGTGGAAGATTGTAGCATGTTTGCATGTTGTGATTAATTACTGAGAAAGAAACACTGCTGTCAATTGTAGGAGCAAGATCCTTTAGTTGCAAAGAAAGTATAGGTTTATGTAGTAGTGGAGGATTGACTATAATTAGTTATATAGATCTGTATTAGGAGGGAAGGCTCAAGAGGGGTTGGGGAGAGAGTGTGAGAGAGAGAGAGAGAGAGAGAGAGAGAGAGAGAGAGAAAGAGAGAGTGTGTGTGTGTGTGTGTGTGTGTGTGTGTGTGTGTGTGTGTACAGATGACTTGATAATTTTGATTGGAGGTTGTCAAAATTCTTGGAACTGATTCTGGTTTACAATGAAATAATACACAGAGTCTTTAAAGAGTTAAGATACAGAAAATGTATAGAAGATTTGAGGAAGGAGAAGGTGTGAAGTTATCCTGAGGGGAATGGAAAAATAAGTTAACCATATAAATAAATGTAGGATTAGACTGGCAAATCTTCAAGACTCACTTGAAGCTTAATGTTACTAAATTTAAAATGAAACCAGTTTGTATGGATAGAGGTAAAGACAAAGACTGTTGATTTGAACAAGGTTGTGGTTTTTAGCAAGTGAGTATGACAAAAGAGAATGATTATATTAATGTATCATGGAATTTAAGCTTTAAGAGGACTTGATGTGGAGATAATATCAATAAGTAATTGTTGAAGTCAATAGCTTATAGATATTGGTAGAATCAAATTGTAAGGGGAACTGAGAAAGTTAGAGGTAGTGATAAATTAGAGAAAGCTTGCATTTGAGATTTGGAGTGTTCCATATAATCATGGGAATGAGATGTGATGAAGACATGATTATTAGAAATAAAAGCAAGTCTGGGATCTAAGAAGCTGCTGTGTGTAATTGCTGATGTTTCAATCTCCTGTTGTACCCTCTAGCTGAAAGATTTGTAAATTTTGTTGATCTTTTAGTTAGAAGAAACAACTTCTGGCTTTCTTGCTTCTATGTATTTACCTATTCTATATATTTTATCTCCACTTTAATCTTTTATTTTTATTTTCTTTCTTCTACAGATTGTTCTTCCTAGCTCCTTAGGATGTAAAGTTAGTTGTTAACTTGAGGTTCTTTTTAAATTAATTCCTTCTGAACACTGCTTTCTTTGTATCCCATAAGTTTTCAAATATTATATTTTCATCTTTCTAGTCTAAGTATTTTTTAATTTTCTTTTTGATTTCTTCTTTGTTGGTTGTTTTAAAGAGTGTATTGCTTAATTTCCACATTTTTCAACTTCCCAGATTTCCTTCTGATACTAATTTCTAATTTCATTGCACTGTGGTTGGAGATTTTTTTAAAATCATACTAGTCTTTTTTAAATTATTGAGATTTGTTTTCTGACACAATATATTGTTTAGCCTGGAGAGTGTTCCATGTACACTTTTAAAGAATGTGTATTCTAGCTGGGTGTGGTGGCATAGGCCTATAATCCTAATGGTTCTGAGGGTTGGGCATTCAAGACCAGCCTCAGCAACTTAGTAAGGTACTAAGCAACTCAGGGAGAACCTGATACAAAATAGGGCTGCTGCGGATGTGGCTCAGTGGTTGAGTGCCCCTGAGTTTAATCCCCAGTACTCCCCACCCCCCACCCAAAAAAAAGAAAAAAAAAGAATGTGTATTCTTCTATATTGGGTAGAGTGTTTTACGTATGTCTGTTAGGTCTCAATTTATAATATTTTTCTTTTTTCCTGACTTATCTGTCTAGTTGTTTTAGTCATTATTGCAAGTGGGATCTTTTTTTTGAGAGAGAGAGAGAGAAAGAGAATTTTTCAATATTTAGTTATTTATTTTAGTTTTCGGCCGACACAACATCTTTGTATGTGGTGCTAAGGATCGAACCTGGGCCGCACGCATGCCAGGCAAGCACGCTACCGCTTGAGCCACATCCCCAGCCCCTGCAAGGGGGATCTTAAAGCCACTGACTCTAATTATAGAATAACATTTCTCCCTTCAGTGTATTTTGTAGTTGTGTTGTTAATACATGTTTGTAGTTGTTACAACTTCTTGATGAATTCTTTTCTCAGCATGCCTTTGTTTTTTCTAACAATTTTGTCTGGTATTAGTCTATTTTGTCTATTATTAGCATATTCACTCCAACTCTCTTTTATTAATATCATGGAATATCTTTCTTCCAAGCTTTCATTTTCATTTTACTTGTATCTGTGGATCTAAGATAAGTCAGTAGATCGTATATAGTTGGATCTTGTTTGTTTAAAACATTCTGCCAGTCTTTGATTGCAGAGTTTAATCATTTATATTTAAAGTAATTGATAAAGAAATGCTTTTATTTTGCTCTTTTTTAATACATATCATACTTTTTTTGTTAATTCCGCCATTACTGCCCTTTTGGTATTTGGTTTTTTTATGTACTTACTTTGATTTCCTGCTTATTTCCTTTTCTGTTTAGTTATTTTCTTACTGTTGCCTTGGAGTTATAATTAACATCTTAAATTTATAATAGTTTATATTTATCTGTATAGCTACCTTTGCCAGATTTCTTTTTCTATGACTTTGTATTACTGTGATGCATCCTTTCATCAGCCTGATGAAGATTTTAGCATTTCTTGTAGGAAGTTCCACTAAGCTACATCTCCAGCCTTTTTATTTCATTCATTTATTTATTTATCTTAGAAACAGGGTCTTGCTAAATTGTGAAACTGGTCTCAAACATGCAGTCCTTCCTGCCTCAATGTCCTGAGTCTCTGGAATTATAGGACTGCACCATCACATCCTAGCATTCCACTATTTTTGACAATCATGGTTTTTGGTGGGAAATCAGCTGTTAATGTCAACGAGGAACACTAGTTTGCAATAAGTTTCCTTTCTCTTGGTAATTAATTTTTGATGCTTTGTGTTGAGTTCATCTTGATATAGAAGCTTTTTGCCTTATTTTAACATGTAGATTCATGACCTTTATCAAATTGGGGAAGTTTTCAGTCACTTCTTCAAGTATTCCACCCCACCCCCTATTCCCCACCCTCATCCCCCCACTTTTGGAACTTCCACTATATGTTTGATGGAACATTTGATAGCTCACAGGACTCTCTTCATTTTCCTTCTTTTGGCTTTAATTTTTTTCCCCCCTCAGACTGGTAATCTCAATTGACCTAGCTTTATGTTTGCTGATTCTTTTTCTTCTCAAATCTCTTATTACATCTTTTGAGTCAATTTTTTTTGTTTCAGTGATTATACTTTATAACTTAAGAATTTTTTATTCCTTTTTATGCACTCTATCTTGTATTGACATTTTATATTCAGTGACACATCATTATTATATTTTTTCTGTAACTTTCTCTATTTGTCTCTCTTTGGTACCAGGGATTGAACCCAGCTGTGCTTAACCACTGAGCCACATTCCCAACCCTTTTTATTTTTTTTCTTTTGATGCATGACCTTGCTAAGTTGCTGGGGCTGGCTTTGAACTTGTGATACTCTGCCTCAGCCTCCCAGGCCACTGGGCTTACAGACATTTGTCGTTACAACTGGCCAGTTTTCTGTGATTCTTAGTCTGTGATTTCTTTTAGCTCTTTAAGCATATTGAAGGTAGTTGATTTAAAATCTTTGGCTAAGTCTAATGCTTTCTACGAGGCAGTTTATACTTTTTTGTGTGTGTGAATAAGCCATATCTTTGTCTTTTTTTCTGGTGAGTTTTGGTTGAATACTGAGCACTAAATGTTACAATATGGAAGTCATATTCTCTCCATTCCCTGTGGGTTTGTTCTTGCTGCTTGTTTAATTACTTTTCTAAATCATTTTGTTTGCAAAGTCTGATATTCTTTATATATGACAACTGATGTTTGCTCTGTTAGCTTAGAGGTCAGCTGGTGATTGATAAAAGATTTACTTAAATACCTGGGCCGAAGAAGAGAAAGCAAAATACTCTTCCAGTCTTTGCATGCTGCCTCTGTCTTGAGTACTTCTTCAGTGCTTAGCTAACCTATATGCAAATTTGACTTAGCATATACTTCCTTCTTGCACATTTTCTAAAGATTAAGTAAAAACTCAGAGTCTTCTCTTATCTTATTTGAACACATGTTCAGCTCTGGACATGCCACCTGACTATATGCCTTTAAATGCTTTTGACTATAGGCACTCAATAGGGAAACTGCGTAAAATCTGTGAGGGCCCTCAGAGGCCATGAAAGCAAAGGTAAGCCCTTGAGCTAATCTTCAGGGAGCTACCAGATGCCTCAAAGACATAACCACTGTCCTTTGAAAATAAGGTCCATATTGTTCTGTCTAGTGCCAGCAACCTACAAGAAATGAATGTTGCCATCATCATAGCCACCACTCAGCTGTGGAGTGGGGCATGATAAGGGGTTAAGTTAAAATATCAGAGTATACTAAGCAAAATTCAGCAGCTTCTTCATGAAGTATTCTCCTTGCTAGTTTTTTATTAGTTTCCAGCATTCCAGAAGAGTTCATTCTGACATTTTTTGCCATCTTAAGATTCATTGTTTTTGTGAAGGGATGGAGTTTTACTCTTCCCTCTTCTACCAGTTTCCGTGACATTACCCTTTATTTGGGTAGAAGACAATAGAATCCAGTTCATTTTTCAAGGATATACTTACTACCTTTTCTTAGTACTTAGAAGGCAGTGATTATTGCTCTCCTTTCTGCCCTCCCACCCCTACTCCCAATTTTAAATGTTTATTTTATTTTCCACACTCCTCTTATTCCTCTGGGTGTTTTTTTTAAGCACCTTCTTTTTAAAAAAAATATTTATTTAGTTGTAGATTAACACACAATATCTTTATTTTTATGTGGTGCTGAGGATTGAACCCAGTGCCTCACATATGCAAGGCAAGCACTTGACCACTGAGCTACAGCCCAGCCCATCTGGGTGTTTTTTGTAGTTGTTGTTTTTCTTTTTTTGAGTGGTCATTGGCTCTATATTCATTTAAGAATGTGGCACTGAAAGCTTAGATGTGTGGATATATAGTCATTTATGAATTTACAGGCTCTATCCTTTCAAGCGGAAGCAATTGTTATCATATTTAGGTTTTTTAACCGTTGAGGTTTAAAGAAAGATTGTTACCTTGGCTGTGTATCTTAGTAGTGTTCTGAATGCTGGAAGGGAAAGCAGTGATTCTCATTGTTCACAGTATAGACCCTTATCAGATCCCCTTGTTTTCAGTGCAGTACCCTCCCTCATCATCAGCTGTCTTAGATTTAGAGCTTCTTTGGTTCAGCCTCTCTAGAAAAAGAAACGACTTTCAGTCTCTTAATACCTACTGGACTAACTGTAACTTTTACAGGCATTTTTACTCCTAGTTCCTGAGTTTGCAGCACAGATTAGCAATAAAATTACTTTTTCTGTTTTTCTTCTTTACTAAATCAATTACCAACAATCCATCTACTCTTCATGTTTCGAAATGGCATTAATATATCTTCAGTGCTATTAATCCTCCTCTCTTCTTTTTTCTTACGGAGTTTATACCATTTTTAGTCTTAATTGTCATTTAGAAAGTTTCAAAATGGAAAGTTTACCACATAATTTAAGAAGGGCTTTCTAAGCATAAACACAATATAAGATGACATAGTAGAAAAAGACTTAAGTTGGCCACTGAAAACTGTGTTACTTATGCATAACAGAAAACATAAATTTTTTTAATATTTATTTTTTAGTTGTAGTTGGACACAATTTCTTTATTTTCTTTCTTTATTTTTTTATGTGGTGCTTAGGATTGAACCTAGGGCCTCACATGTACTAGGCGAGTGCTCTGCTGCCACAATCACTGAGCCACAATCCAAGCCCAACAGAAAACATAAAATTTAAAAAGCATAGATAGCATAGTTGGGCACGGTGATCCAAGCTACTCTGGAGGTTGAGGCAGGAAGATCTAGTCTAGATAACTTAGTGAGATCCTCATCTCAAAATAAATGGGCTGGAGACATGGCTCAGTGGCAGAACACTCACTTAGCATGTACAACATTCTGGGCTGGATCCTCAGTCATGCCCCCTGCCTCAAAAGGCACACATATATAATAAATGTGACATAGGATGATATTCATATATTATATGAACAATTTAAGTACAAATACATAAGAAAAATTATTCCCCCCAAAATAAGTGGGCTTAGTACAAGAAATTTCATGAGTTCAATATCATTAATAGTGAAAAATGTATACTAAAGTAAATTGTCATTTTAAAACCCATGACAAAAAAGCATTTGTTGTGTATATAGTATGTATGACATTGTGTATATAGTATGTATGTGTGACATTTTTCTGGACTGAAGTGGCAAAAGAAACTAGAACAGAATAATCAGTAAATGTTTTAACTATCTTTTGAATTAGAAATTCTTCCTTAAGAAGCAAAGCTATGTGTGGTAGTATGTGCCAGTAGTCATAGTTACTTTGGAAGCTGAGGTAGGAGGATAATTTAAATCCCATGAATTTGAGACCAGTCTGGGCAACAAAACAAGACCCCTTTCAGTAAAAAAGGATGCTCTTGCCCTACCCCAGTTTTTCTGATGCTGAGAATTTAACACTTTTTGAGTGTCGCCAAATTGCCTGAGTTGGCCTTGACTTATGATCTTATACCCTAGCCTCCTGACTAACTGGGATTGCTGTTGTGTGTTATCATGCATGACTATTTGTCTTCCTTTGAAAACACTGAGGCTAGCTAGTGACTGAACTAGGTCTATAACCCAAGTCTAATTTAAAAAAAAAAAATTATTCTCTTAATCATTCTTTTCACAGAATTTTTTATGTGTATATTTTACTTCTTTGAGCATGAGGGAAAAAAAGTACTTTCAGGTTTCTTTTTGTTTTGTTTTTGCAATGCTGGGATTGAACCCAGGGATGTTTTACCACTGAAATATATCACATCCCATTTGTATTTTTTATTTTGAGACAGGGTCTTGCTGAGTTGAGGCTGGTCTCAAACTTCCCATTTTCCTTGCCTCAGCCTCCCTAGTTGCTGGGATTATAGGTGTGCCTCCCAGTTAGACTTTGATTAATTGATTTTTTTAAGCTTTGTTTTAATCTATATTTTCAACTATAGTAAAATAGCTGATTTAGCAAATCATCATACTTTTTACATGATGTAATGTGCAACTATTAAAAACCATGTTCTGGAAGAACATTTAATGAATGACATAAGAAAATACTCATGGGTAATTAGAAAAATGAAATAAAAGTTTGAATATAGTATTTTTAAATTATTTTTCTGAATTTATAGTAGATGGAAATATTTTAGTAACATACATATTAATGGATTCAGAATGATGATTTTGTATATGCATATATACTGGTCAGATACACCCTCCCCTACCCCATGCATCCACCTCTCCCTCTTTCAACTTTCAGGTTGACTAGATTGCAGATATATTTTCTTTTTTGTGTTTTTTTTTTTTTTTCAAATAATATTATTTTTTTTAAATCAGGAAAAAATATTATAGTGCCCATTTTACCTTTAATTTAGTGTTGCTTTTTTTTTTTTTTAAATAGTGCTGAGAATCAAACCCAGGATTACCCAGGGTTTTGCCCATGCCAGACAAATGTACTACCACTGAACTGTATACATTCCTAGACTAATTACTTCATGACATGGAACTGCCCCCCCCAAAAAAAATTTAAAAAAAAAAACGGTTGTGAGAACTTTTAATAGTGATATTATGCCATGGAGATACTAATGCAATGTTTGAAATTTTTTTCTTGTTCATTACTTTTTCTTCTATTTGTAATCAGAAGAAAATTTAATGTTTTAACTTGGAAGATAAGTCTAACCTTTTTTTCCTTATATTTATTATTAGACATTTGAAGACAGTGATTTGTTCCACTTGATTGGTGTTATATGTGGATTAGCTATTTATAATTTCACTATTGTGGACCTCCATTTTCCTTTGGCTTTATATAAGAAACTCCTGAAAAAGAAACCATCCCTTGATGATTTGAAGGAACTAATGCCTGATGTTGGGAGGTTAGTTGTAAAAAAGTATCAAGAGTAGGATTTGGGAGATAAGAAATGGGAAATGTACAGAAAATTTTCCTTCTAGGATTAATATTGTTGTTTCTATTAAATTTCTGAAATAAATTGCATTCTAAATAAATGAATATACATCCTATTACCGAAATCAAAAATTTTCTACCTTAAAGACTAATCTTCAGTATAAAGACTAAATTTTTCAGTGAATGTCTGAAGTTTTGTCTTCAGTGCTTGATTTTTAGTGATTTAAAAGTACTTTACATATATCAGATAATAAGTGTATGAAGATAGTATTTTCTGAGAGTGGTTAAATAATTTATTTAGACCTCTGATTATACCCTCATTTCTATTTTGAACAGATAAAATTTTTTTTAATTTATTACATAAAATAGAGTAAAAATTACATATAAATAAGAACAAATGCTGAAAATGGGTTGATACATGGTCTTTTTATTCAGAGGAAGAAAGAAAACTTGTTTTTTCCCCCAACGTTATTTGTAAGTTTGACAGTGTGCATACTCTGTTCTGAAACAAATGTAAAAATACAAATTAATGAAAGGATTTTATCAAAAGGGAATGAGAAATGCAAACAAAATAGTCAAAATACTTAATGATATTTTACCTTAAAGAAATATACATTGTTTTACAGAAGTATGCAACAATTATTGGATTATCCAGAAGATGATATAGAGGAAACATTTTGTCTAAATTTTACGGTAAGATGAAAAACATAAATTAGTCTGATTATTCATCATCCCTTTTATTTAACAGCTTTGCCTTGTAGTTTCATTTTGAAGATGCAACTCTTAATCTTTTAGCTAACATTTATTGAGCATTTGCTATGTGCTAGACACAATATATATGTTGTTCCATTTTATCCTCAATAATCCTGTGAGGTTAAATATCATCCTATTTTACAGATGAAGGAAGCTAAAATTAATAATTATATATTAGAGTGGGTACTCAAATCCAGCTATGTGACTTCAAACCTTATGTACTTTATTATTATGCTGAAATGGTGGAGCATTCCTGTAATCTCAGCAACTGGGGAGGCATAGGCAGGAAGATCAGAAGTTTGAGGTCAGGGGCTGGGTTGTGGCTCAGCGATAGAGTGCTTGCCTCGTATGTTGAAGGCCCTGGGTTCAATCCTCAACACCACATAAAAATAAATAAAATAAAGGTATTGTGTCCAACTACAGCTAAAAACAATAAATATTAAAAAAAAAAAAAAAGTTTGAGGTCAGCCTGGGTCTTGGGGATGTAGCTCAGTAGGAATAGCATTTTCATAGCAAGCTCAAGGCCCCTTTAATCTCCAGTACCACCAAAAAAAAAAAAAAAATAGGCAAAAGATCCTTATCCAAGTGTTTGTTTTTTAATCTGTAATTCCGCATTTACAGAGAAGCAAGAGGTTATTGTAATATGAATAACCTTGCAACTTAAAAGATTAATTTCCCCAGATATATCTCTTTCTGTTTTCTTGCTCGTTTTGTCTTATTCACTGTTGGATGATTTAGTATGATACGTATGCAAATTCATTGCAGTGTTATTTGGAAATGAAATTGCAAACTGTGTAAAAGATGCAAAATTTTATGAAGTTAGCAAAAAGGGATGTTGAATGGCTGATCTAGTCACATACTAAGCCATTGACAAATGAGAATCTGCCAAAAATAGACCAGTTGGCAATTAAAGAAGAGAAAATCAGCAAGGATGATGATAAGGCACTTCAGAAGGGAACATTTAAATATTGTGAATTTCACACTTGAAAAAATGGTAAAGTCTTCAGTCTATTTTTAATTTTTTTTCCATACATATTTTTTATTTCAGACTAGAAACCTGATTCTCAGCATAGCATCCCAAAAATACCCATAATAAGGTGCCATGTTACACAACTGTCTACTAGCTGCATGATATCAGGAACATTCTATATTGCGCTCGCCTGGCATGCGTGGGGCTCTGGGTTCGATCCTCAGTACCACATACAAATAAAATAACAATGTTGTGTTCACCGAAAACTAAAAAAAAAATACATATAAAAAATTCTCAAAAAAGAACAATGGGAAAACTTCCATTGTATCTCTCCATTAATGCCAAATTGTATCGTATTACACAGAATTGTTTCATATACCTTTGATTTTTTTTTTTAAGCCTCTTGGCATACATTTTTAGAACTTGATGTTTACTCTATTTATCCATGTATTAAATTGATGTATTAGTCTGAAATCCTGCTCCCCTCTGGTCTTTCAGAATACTGCCCATCCTTCTTTCTATAAGTTTTAGGTAAAATTAAACTTTCCTTCCTGTGTGGTCTGGTAAAATTTTGTTTTATGGCATTATTTTATTGTAATGATTGTTTATATATCACATTTTCTCCTTTTTTATTAGATGGTAAACTTTAGAGCAGAGATGTGTTCATTTCTTACTTATCATTCCTTTTCTACCATAGTATTTTTACAGTTGCTAGATTTTCATAAAAGAGGATAATATTCAAAAAAAGGAGTAAAGGAAGGATATAGAAGTGGGAATGGCAATGTTTGTTTAAAAAATAATTAGACAAGTATGAGAAATAAAAGTTGCAAAATAGCCAAACACCTGTGATTAAACATATTTTGCAGATAGAGTAATATGGGAGTATAGTAGTAATGTGGGAAGAATGCATAGCTCTTCTAAGCTGAATACATTCTGATAGTTTGATTCAGTCACTCTTCTAAGGAAAATATCCTAATTTTCTACTATGTTCTAAATATTTTGTTCACAATATATTCAGTTTCCTGTGCTTAACATTTGATAATTTATAATTAGTCATCGTAAGATATCAAAATACTAGAGTATGAAAATTCCTAGTTGTGGCTTTAAGCAGAATTCATAAATAAGTGATGGTGCAGAATTTTGTCTCAAAATTATTAGTTATATCTATGAGACAAAAGGAAGAATATAATAGTAGATTATTAAAATACTAAGTTTTGAGTCTGACATTGACTTTTTTTAAAAATTTAAATTAATAGATCACAGTTGAAAACTTTGGTGCAACAGAAGTGAAAGAGCTGGTTCTAAATGGTGCAGACACAGCTGTTAACAAACAAAATCGGTAAGTGAATTATAGCAGCATCAGTGGGAGTGATTAAAATTGCAGGGCTTTCCCTCCCCCCCCCCCCCGAAACATGTCACAACCCTTAGTTTTTACTCAGGTAAAACTTGGACTGTTTAATGAAGAACTAATATGCCTCTGCTCCTGAAATGCCCTTAAGACATCAAAAAAGGAATGAAAAAATCATAAATAAAAAAAAACAGAAGTGAGAGGAGATTGTAGCAAATGCAGTTTTGGAAGCCAGAAAATAGTGCTTAGTTAAGATTGCAAACCAGGGCTGGGGTTGTAGGTCAGTGGCAGAGCACTTGCCTTGCATGTATGAGGCCCTGGGTTTGATCTCCAGCACCACATAACAATCTACAACGAAAAAATAAAGATTGCAAACCCAGAAAGCTGCAATGTAGAATGGAGTGGAATTGCTAAGAAGAATACCAGTTCAAGTTGTAGAACAAAGGCCCAAGCACTAAGAGTAAAAAACATCCTTTTACAAAATGCATGGAGTTTGTAAACTATTTTTAAAAGAAGCAGTTAGAAACCTTTCCCTTAACACATCCAGTAACCTGGGAAATGTCCTTCTCTAGCTTAGGCAGGAGATTAGAAATATACCTTTTAGAGACATTCAACTGAAGGGACTGTGGTTTGATATACCTAGGCATAGCTATGGGAAAGGAGCTGAACTGAAAATGGGGAGATGACGTGAAATTCTACAGCTCCCTCTTTCTTGACCCTTTGTATTAGATCTTTTTCTGAAGAAACTGCCTATGTTTTATATGTGACTGATTAGCCAGTGAGTAGACATTTAAGGAAGGACCAAAACAGTTAAAAAGAATGGCAAGGAACAGGAACAATGCAGAATAAAGAATAAACTTCAAAAGAAACTGAAGTCAGTATCTTCAAGGTGCCAACATCAGGATGGATTCTTTTAAAAATTGAGAGGAAAAATTTATTGGAAGAAATGGAGTGAATGAAATTTGTCAAAGAAAATGGTACCCAGAAACTTCCCAGAACTGAAGTTTGGAAAGCCTTTCAAGATTGAAAGCAGGGGAAGTAGGAAAATAAGACACATACCAAGGCAAAATATACAAACTAAATCCTTCCAGGGGAGAAAAAAAAGCAGACGACATACAAAGAATTAGGAATCAGAATATCATCAGACTTATACAACACTAGGAAGCTAGAAAATTTAAATTCTGGGAGAAAAAGCATTTTAATTCTATATTCAAATTATCATATATGTCATTATATATAAACATTTTCATATTTGCACATTCTCATAGACCCTACTAATGATGCCTCCATCTCAGATATCTTGTACCAACCGAAATAAGTAATTAAACCAGGATAGAGAAGAGAGAGGCAAAGAGAATTCTTTTGAAGGAACAAAAGCTGTGTAGAAGTTTCTCAAAGAGTTAACAATCTGGGTTAGAGCAAGAGTTTGAAGGAAATTAGGAGAAAAATCCAACTGATGCTACCTGATATTTTTGAATGAGTATGGAGGAAATTGACAATTGTTTTGGAGAAGTTAGGGATAAAGTAGCACATGAAGGAACACATTATAATTTTTGTTTTAAGAAAAGGTAAACACAGATGCTGGGGTTATGGCTTAGCAGTAGAGCACTCAGCATGTGCAAGGCCCTGGGTTCCAGCCTCAGCACCACATATAAATAAATAAAAGTGTTGTGTCCAACTACAACTAAAAAATTTTAAAAACTACATATAAAAAAAGAAAAGGTAAACAGAATACCCTACTGCTCAATTATGAATAATATTTGTAATTATAAAAGTGTTAATAGTGAATACTGAACCAAAATCATTATAAAATGAGAATTTTGGGGGAGGAAAAATAAGAGCAGAGCAATTAAGTAAAAAGTAAATCTTTACCTTTCCTAATAGGTTTTCAGTTCATTATATAACATTTAAAATTGAAAAATCAAAGAATAACACTAGAACTATGTTGCCAGATGCTTGAAGGTAAATATCAAAAGGAATAGCAAGAAAGAATTAACAAGACCGATATTGGCTTCAAATAGGAATTTCTGGTAGATAAATGCAGGACAGAAAGCACTTTGTTTTCTTCTATTTTGTCTTTAGACAAAGCTAACAGTGGGTTTGGCTAGGGATATGATCCAAACATTGTAATCCTGTGTTGAGAGCCACAGCCGAAGGGGCCCCAGCAAACTTCCAGCTGCCAGCTGATTGGCTCCTCAGCAGTGATGCTCATTGGCCTGTTTCCCTGCCCTTTCAGACCAGGGAGCTGCTCATTGGGGGACTCTTTTGGCTCTGCCCATGGGACCCAGCCAATCGGCCTCAAGAGCAGGAGAAATGGGGGATAGAGAGGCTTGTGGGAAGCCGGTGGCGGCAGTTTGGCTCTGAGGGAATTCCTGAGGAGCTCTTGTGGTGCAGCGTGTTTTTGCTTGATAAGTGGCTCTTGAATTGTGCCCAGCCAGACTGCGGCAATCCTGACTTGATTACTTAGAAGCTGTGTGACTTTAAATAGATAGTTGATGTCTCCATGCCTCAGTCTTCTTTTCTGTAAAATAGAATACTCAATTATATGTACTTCATGGGGTTATTTTGAGGTTTAGGTGAGGCAATAATTTTAAGATAGGACCTATCTAGCACATGTATGTGCTCAGTAAATGTTGGCTATTAGAATTATTACTACCAATAATACACTATGCATATGTCTTACCTTGTAAAATAAATTGTTGTTAAAATTAATTAAAAATTTTGAAGCACTTCTAGCTTTTTTTTTTTTGAGAACCTTTGATTTAGATTTTTTTCCTGCTTTTAAAAAGTTCCTGAAAATTATTTTATATTATTGAGAAATTAATTTAAGAATTTTGACAAAAAGTATGTAAAATTATTTAGCCTTTTGTGCTTGAGGGTATAATTAGTATAGATGAAATTTAATTTTCTAAATGGATGGATTGTAAATTGTGCCTTACCTAATTAACTTTTTTCTCATCTGACTCTAATATTGTATCCTATTGGTTTTTCCTTAGGCCCACCAGATTTTATTTTACAATGGCCTCCTTTAGCAAGTTTTTCTGCTACTTATAAATTTAGTTTGGGATGGATAAGAATATTTGTAGATGCTTAAATTTACTCATATTCCCATTTACAGAAACATTATTATTTGCAAGACAAGGATATGAAATACTGAAATCATTCTCCAGTGCCTGTTCTCATTATTTGTTAACTGAATTGCTTCATAAAAATGTTTGTGAATAGCAAAACAAAACAAATTGATTAAAATTTTTTGTTATTCTAGTTACTGGATAAAGAAGTTTCCCTTTTTTCTGTACAGTATTTTTTGTATCCTAAGAGACAGAAGACAATCAACTGTGTATGTGTGTCTGTATACTGCACATACATTTAAAGAAAAATAAACTTACAGTCTTTTAATGATTATCCTAAAAGAATATTTAATACCTGCTACTTGGTGGTTGTTTTTGAAAATAAATTTTTGTTCAGATTCCTTGGAATCCAAGGAGAAAGACTTTTCTGTCAAATAATCTGAGTCCTAAAGCTCTCATTTTTTCACCACACAATATTTGTAACAGATCACTCTTTTAGGAATGCATGTGAGGTGATACTACAAATTTTCATTAATTTGTGACTTTTGAAATTATTTTGTTAGCCATTTATATCATTCTGTTAATTAGTAAATGATATTTTTCTATTAGGAATAGTCTAAGAACTATGAATGCTTCATGGGTATATCTTAATTTTTAATAGATTTATTTATAATAACTTTGTCCCCTTTGAGTCAGTCCTGTTCATATTTTTTCTGTTTTATATAGTTAAGTAGCAAAAGGCATAGGAGCATAGTTTTAATTAGACTATGTTATATGTTCTACATAAGTGATTTTTATGCATGTATGTATATTTTTATTTCTAGGCAGGAGTTTGTTGATGCTTATGTGGATTACATATTTAATAAATCAGTGGCTTCCCTATTTGATGCCTTTCACGCTGGCTTTCATAAGGTCTGTGGAGGAAAAGTTCTTCTGCTTTTCCAGCCTAATGAACTACAATCGATGGTTATTGGAAATACAAATTATGATTGGAAAGAACTGGAAAAGGTAGGAAAAAAACAAATCTATGACATTATTTAAATGGAAAGACCAAGACCATCGCTTATTGGTAGAAGTCCTGCCCTTTTAGTTTCCATTTTTATACAATTACTTCATTTTTATAGGGACGCTCTACTGTTTTTGCTCCACAATGAATATTGAACTGTTTTTGAATTGAGGGTAGCAGTTTTATATTTTGTGGGTTTGATGGTAGAGATAGAGAAAAATGTCATCTGGACCACAGGCAGAATAGAAGCCCCAGACAAAATGGTGGGTTTTCATTCTGCCTCAGTCTCGGTAAACTGTTGTGAAAAGCATTTGCAATGCATAAGATTTTTTTCTCTGATTAATCTCAGTGTTTACTTTTTTGCAGAGAAATAATGAGTATGATCTTCATTTCTGGTGTCTTATTTTTAGGGAGAAAATTAGGAAAGTTTAATTTTCTTCTCTAATTCTCAAGTATTTCTTCAGTTAACATTTAGTAAAATTGCTAGATTAGGTCAGCTTTAAGAAATAAGGTTATGGGCTGGAGTTGTGGCTCAGTGGTGGAGTGCTCGCCTAGCATGTGTGAGGCTCTGGTTTCAATCTTCAGCCCCACATAAAATAAATAAATAAAGATATTGTGTCCAACTAAAAGTTTAAAAAAACAAAATAAGGTTAACAATCATTTTGCTAATTAATATAGCCTCCTCGATATAATTTTTGCAGTTTGGCAGTTAACACGTATTTGCTATATGATCTAGCAATTCTAATCCCAAGTATTATGTTCATCTAAAAATCTGTAAATGAAGAGGGAAGTAGGGAATTCTTGTTTAATGGTCACACAGAGTTTCAGTTTTAAAAGATGAAAAGAATTTTAGATATGGATGGTGGTGGTGATTGCACAACAGTGAATTACTTAATGTTACTGAACTGTATATTTACAGATGGTTAAGATGTAAATGGATGCATGCATTTCTTAAGTTTTAAAATATATGGCTTTTTTTAACTCAGTTAAAAAAATGGGAAGATAGTTTAACCAGGAAATCAGCATTCCCCCATACAAT
This sequence comes from Ictidomys tridecemlineatus, assembly GCF_052094955.1. Classification (NCBI taxonomy): domain Eukaryota; kingdom Metazoa; phylum Chordata; class Mammalia; order Rodentia; family Sciuridae; genus Ictidomys; species Ictidomys tridecemlineatus. The sequence goes on from NC_135477.1 coordinate 53,509,156, forward strand.
TTAGAGGTATAAGAGTGATCTTCAGTCATCCACCTCTCTTTCTTCATCCCCACTGACATATGTTCATAACTTCAAACAAGTTAATAAATTTAACATCACTTAGAAATCAAGTTATTTTCTCAAATTGTTTGGAAGTACATTAATTATTCTGCACATTGGGAAAATCAAGAATTCAGTGATTGAGATAGTCATAGCTACAAATAGCAAGAGCCCAAAATTCAAGAAACCCATTAGCAAATATTTATTCAGCCTCTAATGAGGTCCTATGCAAGAGATTGGGGAGATGATAGTCAAGATTGAGACATAGTCTTTGCCCTCTGATAAGGAAGCTAACTACTTTTAATTGAGTTGTGATGAATACAAGGGGAGAGTAAGGGTTTAGTGAATGGCACATACAGAGGAACTTAACCATGCTTGTTAAATGTGGAAAAGAGTCTCATTAGATGGGAAATTCTGCAAGGTAAGTCAGGACTTCATTCACTGGAATTTCCCCACAGCTCAAAACTTTTAACTAAAACTCATTATAAATCAGTTGAATAAATCAGTGATTGAACTAGGTGACATTTTAATCTGAGCCTTAAAAAATAAGTAGAAATTAGCTTGTTGAAGAAGTCTTTTCTATATTGCCTATGCCTAAGGGAACAGTATGTCCAAAAATAACATTTGTCAAGCATGGTGGCACATGCCTATAATCCTAGAAACTCGGGAGGCTAAGGCAGCAGGAGGGTTGCAAGTTCAAAGCCAGACTCAGCAACTTATCAGAGACCCTGTATTAAAATAAAAAAGGACTTGGGTCGTGGCTCAGTGGTTAAGTACCTGTGGGTTCAATCCCTATTATTTAAAAAAGAAAAAAAACTTTGAAAACAAGAACAGAGAAAACATTATTTTACATAGTTTGTGTCAGGAATGGTTTAGCTAGGTAGTTTGGCTCCGGTATTTCTGATGATGGTATAGTCACAATATTGACTGGCGCCACTGCCATCCAAAGGCTTGATAAAGGATATTCATTTCAACAAGGATGCATAGTCATATATGGCTGTTGGCACCATAATGATGTCTGTCCATAGTAGGGCTATTTGAGTGTCTTCACGAAATGTTCCCCTATAAGTGTGATCTGAAAGAGTGACTGAAGCCACAGAGGGTTATCTAACCTGATAAGCCATATATTTTTCATATCAAGTTCCCTAATGATTACATAGGTCAGGCCCATTCAATGTGGAATGTGGTAGTACACAAGAACATGAATACCAGGAGGCTTATTGAGGACCATCTTTGAAACTACCACAGAAAATTATTAGTGTTGCTCTTCTCTTAGTAGCATTTTTGTAAAGGAGAAATACAATGTAAAAATAACATGACTTCTATTCAGGAGTAAAAGAAAATTTTTTAATTATAGGTAATTTCCATATTGGAAATTCAATAATCCTTGAACATTATTTTAGTATTTCTAGTTTATCCTTATTCACATAATTAGTCCTATCTTGTTTTTGGAAGAGGTTTCTGGTGGTTCATCTGTTTTTCTTTCTCCTGGAATATAAGAGTGTCAGATTGCAAAATGCCCAGGAAATGTTGGATAATCATCTGCATTGCACATTTCAAATTCCTGGACCATGGTGTCTTTATGGGCTAAGGAATTCAATTTGCCAAATTAAGACAAAACTAATATTCCTTAATCCTAATAAGAGGTTATATTGTTTTTAGAATACAGAATACAAAGGGGAGTATTGGGCAGAACATCCTACGATAAAAATTTTTTGGGAAGTATTTCATGAATTACCATTGGAAAAGAAAAAACAATTCCTGTGTAAGTATTTCTAGTTTCATATTTTATGAGGTGGGAATCTTAATATCAAACTAATTCTCATAGAGTATTGACTGATTCTCTTTGGATTAGATTTTTTTCATAGTATTTTTCTAAAAATCTTAAATTGGAATAATTTTTACTTTAAAATATGAACTATCATCTTAATTGCTTGTTTTCTTTTATCTCAAAGGCCAAGTTTGCCTCCAAAATATTGTTGGTTTTTAGAAAAAAAAAAAAAAACAGGAATTGGGGCTGGGGTTGTGGCTTATAGGCAGAGCACTTGTCTATCTCTTGCACATGTGAGGCACTGGACTTCGTCCTCAGCACCACATAAAAATAAATAAACAAAAGACATTGTGTCCATCTGTAACTAAAAATTAAAAATAAAAACCAGGAATCAAAATAAACTGGGATTGTAGAATCCTTTTAGATTTCTAAAAAGATCTTTAGACAATCTAGCTCTTTTCTGTGTTTGTTCTTTTCTTTTTCTCTTTGATTCCACATTTCTGGGAATTTCTGTAGAAAGTATCTCCAGACCTTAGTTCCTTCATCTACAGCCTCATGTCTGTTGTTTTTCATCTTGTTAAAATCTGAGTCCAATTGAAGTTTGACCTTTTTCGGGGGCAGTAGTACTGGGGATTGAATCTCGGGGCACTTTACCACTGAGGTACATCCTTATCTCTTCTTATTTTTTTTGAGACAGAATTGTTGAGGGTTTTGCTAAATTGCCAAGTCTAGCCTCAGACTTGGTGATCCTTCTGCCTGCCTCAGTCTCTCAAGTCATTGGGATTACAAATGTATACCACTGTGCCCGGCCCTATTTTAAAAAGTTGTCAGAATTTATGTTCTCAGTCAGTGACATTCCTTTAGTATTTCCTGCTATTGCCAAGAACATTTTGGCTATCTTTTCTTGATATCTTTTCTTTTCTTGAGAATTGCCAAATATCAGGATGAATCTTGCTTGATGCATCCTGTATCAAAAGGATAGTAAATTATTATTCTTTAGAAAAACAATTTGAGTTTTGGCTCACTGTTAACAATTTTCTATCAAAAGTAACAGGAACAAATAGAGAAGGGTATATGTTTTTGTTTTTGTTTTAACTGCGTTTTGGGCTGGGCCTGGGGTTCGGCGGTAGCACACTTGTCTGGCATGTGTGAGGCACTAGGTTCCATTCTCAGCACCAAACATAGACAAACAAATAAAGGTCTATCAACAACTTTAAAAACATTTTTTTTAAAAAACCTGCATTTTTATTTGGCTTTTTAACTAGTTCTAAATGGCTTTTCCCAAAAGAAGGTCAGTAACAGTAGTCATTAATGTTTCAAAGAATGTCAGTAGTAGTAGTCATTAATTTATTTTTACTTTAAAATATGTATACCAATATTAAGATTACACTTTTAAAAGAAAAAAAAAGTGTATAGGTGGGTAATTAGTATGCATTTTGAAAATCTTCCACAAATTCTGGAAGCAGATGTTCACATAAAGTTGTGCTATAGAACTGCACTAGGTATTCTTAGCTACTGTATGCTGTTGTGTGAATGATTTTTTTCCCCCCCGGCAGTGTTTTTGACAGGTAGCGATCGCATTCCTATTCTTGGTATGAAGAGTCTGAAACTAGTCATCCAGTCAACAGGAGGTGGTGAGGAATATCTCCCAGTTTCCCACACCTGTTTTAATCTTCTAGATCTTCCAAAATATTCAGAAAAAGAAACTCTACGCCGGAAACTGATCCAAGCTATTGATCACAATGAAGGCTTCAGTTTAATATAACTTCAGAGTATTTAGTTTAGTGCATAAGCATTAAACTACTTGTGTTTTTCTTGTGGTGATGAATTCAGCAAAGTGTCAGGTACTATTATAATTCCTACTTGCAAAATGTTTAATGCTATGAGTATTCATGAAAGCCAAAAAATATTAAAAGAAAAATGAACTGTTAATATTAAACTTATTGTACAGAACCATGAATTTTTCCCCATCTTCCTCATGAACATACAAATATTGTGAATACATTAAAGTTTTACTAACATAAATTTTAAGAGTTTGCATATTTCAAGAATGATCTGTGAGTGCATGGAAATGTTGCTTAATTTTTCTTCAATCACTGGGTGGAAAGCCTTTAACTTTGGCCTGAAATAGTCATTTGATTATTTTTTCATTTTGTAAATAATGTTAAGTTTTGTAATAAAATAGTTATGTTCTGATACCAGTACAGTTTCTATGGTTGTAATTGAACTGAGCTGACTCTTAAAGGTTAAAAATTATGAATTAATCTTATCTGAGCTGGGCATATATATAAAACTCAGTGTTAGAGCACTTGCCTAGCATGTGTGAGGCCCTAGGTTCCGTTGCCGTTACACTTTTTTTTATTTTAAGCATGTTTCTAACACAGTGTTTTTTTTTTTTTTTCCTAGAATAAATGTCTGTGCAAACCTAAGTTTACAGATAGGAGTTATACTGAAAAACTCGTAGTTCTGCCCTCTTTTGTGAATCTTGAGATGCTGATAGATGGGAGGTTATCAAAAAGCTTATTTATATTTAGAAATGGAAGAACTTTGTCTCTATAGTTGCCATAGAGAAGCTTTGGCTAGTAAGAAAACCAGTCACTGGATTTTTAGCTTCCAAAATTATTGATTCTGTGGGTTAGTATTAGTCAGAATTTTTTAGTACTTAAAAACTATTTCCTTGAATTTTCAGAAACAAATCTTTTTATGGTGCTGATGCTTAGTTATCTCATGTCATTAAATTGTAAAAGCGAGTTGATGCAATACATGTGACTTTCTGCTATAATGCAAATATTTATTTTTAAAATTTATAGAAATATGCCGTGAAAACTGTTTAATAAAGAATTTATTGGTTTGATATTTAAACTTTCAGTGGTTCTCGTAAGATTCAAAATTCTTCAAAAAGTGGGCTCTCAGGGAGTTTATTACATCTGAGTTGTTCCTATTCCTTTATATTTGTTTGATAGAGGTCCAGTCTCTTTATCTGTAATTCCAAAATAAAAAAAGACGCTGAAAATTTTTTTACATTTTATAACAGACCTATCAGAACTGTTGGCTATTTATACTATTCACCAGTTGGGACTAGGAACCCCTGCAGAGTACTGCATATTTGCTAAAATTCATAATTCCAAAATACAAGCACAAGGGCTTCAGTAAGGAATCACGAGACCCATACTTTTCAGAAGTTTAACTTAAAAAAATACAAAAAACTATAGGTGTCTTTTATAGGTAAAGCACTGAAAAACAATATTCTCAAGGTGATTTCCTTGAGATGGCATTCTTTCCTATGGGAAATTTTTTCCATGTACCTGGTAATTTCTCTGCACCCATTCCTTGAGGGTGGTGATTTTCCAAATGCAAACTATGTGTCAGGTGCTTTTTTCATTAGTAACTTTTGTATGCTATGAAGCTCATCTGTGAAAAAGCAGCCACTTTGGATTAACACTGAGTTCTGTATCAAGAACATTGCAGTTTATCTGTGATCACACCTGTACAAAGCTTAACTTGGGTAAGTGATAACTTTTTTCTCCCTCAGTTACAGTCTGTAATATAGCAGCTTTAACATCAAGAGATTCATGATTAAACAATATGCCATTGAAGATTTTTCAAATTGCTATTTGTTTTATAAAATTAGGAAAAATTTCCTTTGCTTTGTAAATCAGAGTAGCAGGTAGGTAAATATTGAATTTGTTGTCATAGACTGGTTATTGAGTTAGCTAAACTTGAAAATACTTTTCTCTGCACACAGATGTCAGGGTGGTAGCCTTCTTACAGGATCCATTTATATAGTTTGTAGTATCAATGTTTCCTAACAAGATTTTTGCCCTTACAGATTTTTACTGTTTAGCAAAAGGTCCAGAATCAAAGTGAAATTATACCATGAAGAGCATAGGTAAACTTGTCTGAAAGCAAGGTAGAATATTTCCTCTTCTGAGCCCCGTCTCCAGCCCTTGTGCATTTTAGCTATCCAAAGCTCCTTGTGATAGTTTCACTCACCTCCTCTGCTAAAGAATTCACATATCCTTAGCTCCTTGCGCTTGCCAATGTTTGCTTATAAGCCCAATCCTCTCCCTCCCCTGGTGCTGAGAATTGAACCCAGTGCTTCACACATGCTAGGCAAGCACTCTACCACTGAGCCACAGTCCCAGCTCTCAAATTTTATTTCAGAAAACAAATGGAGCAGACAGGCTTATTTTGTGAGAATATTTCCATTTCAGACTGACCTTAGAAAGAGTGTTAAAAGTCAGAAAGGCTGGGGTAGGGTCATAGCTCAGTGGTATAGTACTTTCCTAGCATGATTGTATGAGGCACTGGTGTTTGATTCTCAGCACTGCACTGTTTGTAAATAAAAAAATAAAGGTCCGTTAAAAAAAAAAAAAAAACTTTAACAGTTCTATTTCTTTGTTTCTCAAACCTGACTATACTTTTGAACTACCTGGGGGTGCTTTTTAGTACAAGCCCTGCTTTGTGCCAGTTAAATATGTATTCATATTCCTAGGAGGGGAGGTGTTCTAAACTTCCTCAGGTGAGTATTAATTACCGGTCTAAAAAGGAGACCATTTCTTCATCACTGAAGTATCCTGCTTTGAGTGGTTTATTTAGATCTTTGTCCATTTGGTTTACACACTCCTAGCTTATAGGTTTAGGAGTTGAGACTTGTTTCAAATAAAACTGCACTAAGAAAAAAAAGAAATCTATCAAGTGAAAGAGTATATACAGAAAACTAAAATAGCTGCTAAGTCATTGATACTTTCCAATCTATGCATATGTGGAATGTCAGGGATTAATAGGGGATTAAGGCTAATTTCTCTAGGGCTGACAGAACAAGGGCACTATTTTTATTAAATCTGCCTAGCAAGTTGTCTGGGGAGGAAGGTATGACACCTGAGAACAGGAAACTGCCACTCAAGTCTTTATTCATTACATGCATTCTAATGCACATTTTTCAGCCTCTTAAATTTAAGTACTGTCTCAAAAACTTCAATGGATTGGACTAAGAAGGTTCTGTGGTAAACCTCAAAAGTTGATGTGGGCTATTGGGCATGATGTCATATGCCTAGAATCCCACTTGGAAGCTAAGGTAGCTTTTGAAGGATAACCTTGAGCCTAGGAGTTTGAGGGAAGCCTAAAAAGAGGTTTTAGGACAAACCACTTCTTGGGGAGGCGGTAACTGGGGATTGAATCCAGGGGCACTCGACCGTGGTTGGGTTCACACACACCTCATCACTTTTGCTTTTGAACTCTCAATTCTCCTGCCTCACAAGCTGCTGGGATTACAGGTCTATGCCACCACTATGCCTTAGACAACAGTTGAAATACTAACTTTTGGTGATAGTACAATCAAGCACAATCAGTACAGGGCTCAGTCAGACTATTATAAATTGGCAGGCAGCATCTAATACACACAGTCCTCAAAGCTGTATAAATCCTGCAAAATTTAAAAAAACAATGTAAATTAACAGGAAAAAAGTCAAATGACGATTTTAATAGACTTTAAAACAGTGTACAAGTATAAAACACTGGTTTTGTATTTCAAAAGTTGGAGGAAGATATCCAGTCATTAAACAGTCTACAAAACATATGCCAGTAGATTACATAAAAGACTATGTACAATATAAAAAGAGCTGAAAACAGTCTTCACTGTAAAAATAATTTAAAACAAATTTTTCAATTTAAAATATCATCTATAAGCACAAACACATCATGCAAATGGAAAACTAAATATACTGCATTCTTTAGTGTAGCCAAATAAGTTCAGATTGAGACATCTTTTAGGTAGGGAAATGGCCATTCAATATAATTTTCTATTCTGGCAGTAATGGTCCTAGCTGGGTATTTTATTCATAAAGAACAGCTATGTTTCAAACCCTCTTTATTGTAATAAATACTAACCAACATAAGAATATAATTTGGGGGTAATGTTCAAAAAAAAGTTCTGGAAAATAAATGTTTTCTGTGACTTTATAAAATAGGAGAAGCTTCTGTAGTTGAAAAGTTGATCTCTAGTTTTAAGGCAGGCTAAGCTTTTAAATAATGTTAACTAGTTTTTTATTCATTAACTATTCTATTACAAGTTAAAGGTTCCTCCCCGTAATACCAGGCTAGCAGTTTGGTATTCGTCACACCAAATCCTCCCAACAGGAGACATGTACTTTCTGGCTGAGTTGTTATTAACATCTTATTACTTTGGAACTGTAATCAGGGACCTGTTGTTTCTTCATTGATGGAAAAACAGCAGTCCAGAATATTACACTCTCCCCAGTAGAAGTACCATTATTACAGATTCAGAAAGGCTTTGCATATTCACATCTTGGCAGTTTAATACTTGTGGAAAAGGATCAATGCCAGCTCTACCACAGTGATAGGTACTTAAACAACAATGGCAAATATTTCAAAACTAAGGAGAATCCAGGCAGGCACTATTGTTTCTAGAGCAACTGAAACATTTCCAAAGCATTCATTTGTTGTTTTTTTAGGTTAGTTTTATGAGCCAATATAGACGTCACTACATGTCTGAAGGAAGTACAAAAGCCATCTTCAATTGAACAATAAATACAATATTCCTGAAACTCTTAGCACCAAAGTCTTACTTTGAAAAAGTAATGACAACTGAGTGCTCTCCCAAATATTTCTGACCTTCTACTTACATTGCATGTCATTTTTAATTTTAAAAAAGTTAGCTGCCATAAGTCTTGGAAAATGCCAGTGTTTAAAAATAGGTAATTGTGCTAAAGAATCAAAAGTTCAGCAGAACAGATATTTTGAGGACTTCAAACCATTCAATGTTACAAAGAAAAGCGTGAAATAACCATTCTTTGGTCTAGATAAGCTGTTCCCTTTACATTAATTTAACATTCCAATGGCTTTTTGAAATCTTTAAAATGTTGAAACTCACTAGGCAAAAACAAAATTATACATACATACAGATGTATCATACAAATGAAACTTTAAAAGAAAGTCATGACCAACAGCTGACTAAAGATACTTAGTACCCTTCTTTAAAAAGTTAGTGTTGAGTGTACAAGTACAGGAATGGAAGTTAAAAAATTATCCATGAAAAAAACAATCTACTTGACCAGTCTATAAATATTACACCTTCTGTTTTCCTTGCTCTATTGAGTTCACAAGTAAACATTCATTTTGACATGCTAAAGTTCCTAATGCTGGTGGAACAATTCCTGTACCTGGACAATTATTACATTATGATTTGTTTGCTGGATAGTTAATGTCTGTTACTTCCTGTTTTATGGATATAGCTTCATTAACTGCCTCTCGATCGCCTCCATCAGATGCAAATCCAGTTCCTCCAGCTCTTTCCGGAACATCAGCATCATCTTCCAGGCCATTGTAGAATTCTTCAATTTCACTTTCATCTTCCATGGGTTCTTCTAAACTTGGACTCTGACATGTACCACTATCACTGTTACTGCCACAAGAACTAGAGGATAAGACGTCATCTTCAGAGTCTGAATATACTTCAGCGCCATGGAAAATATAACGATTTGGTGGTAAAAACAGGTATTGATTACCTGAAATATAGTAATAAATGAAATGTTAGACTTAATTCAGTCTAGTTGGATAGTCTGGAGTCCAGTGTAGGTTCTCTCTGCCTTTTATCACTAGACTTTATAATTTTGTTTTAAAGTAAGAACTGTGAGTCCTGGATTGAAATATTAGTTCTTTGTACAGGTAGCTGTTTCTTCATGTGAAGAATGAAATAATTTTAATCCTGATTTAAAAATGAAAAGAGAAATCATTCAACAATTCCTTTTTAAGAAATTTGAAATTAGATACCCAATTCAAATTCATTAAATAAAATTTCTCTAAAGCACGTTTTAGAAGTATTTCATCTAACATTTCCATTTAACTTTTTCCAGCCTGCTACTTAATATACTGTGAATATATATCTTCCTCTCCCCACCATTCAGAATGCAGTTTGATAGCCCCACCGCCCAGTCTAAGAAACCTGTACTTTTTTTTTTAGTGCTCAGGATTGAACCCAGGGCCCCCAGAATCTCAGAGTCCTGTAGATATAGGTTAATGACGAACGTTAAGAAGCTCATTTCCTCCCCTTAAGCCATGGACACTAGGTCAAGAAGAACTCCTTAAGATGTGTGGGGGTTTTTTTGTTTTTATTTTGTTTGGAGATGGACAGAATGACTTTTTATGTGGTGCTAAGGCTCTAACTCAGTGCTTCTGCTAGACAAATGCTGCTCTGCCACTGAACCATAACCCAAAAGTGATGTGACAGTCCGCTACATATTATGAAAAACACTTGTCAGTATTAATTTTCATGGCTGGAGTAGGAAGTCAAGTACTTTTTATTCCAGTGGCAAGACAGAAAAACCCTAGCAGCACTTGGGTCATGTTCAGTGTTTAAAAAAATAAAAATGGTGACCAGGAAGCACTTTATGTGCAAAAGGAGGCTTTTGTCTGCTCTTGTGAATTAAATGGTAGGAAACAAGAAGCCTTTAAATGGGTCCCAGCATATGATTATATTACACTTTGTTTCTATAATTTTAGCTCTCATGATTTAAAAACATTATATTCTGCCCCTAGCCTCACTGAAGAACTGAGGAAGTACTAGTTACCAAGACTCTACTTCTAGTAGAGTAAAATCAAGTATAATTCCTGGGCAAAGACTTATGTATGACCACGAATCTGGCAAAAGATCTTCAAGGAAAATTCCAGTGCTAGACTTCTATTTTAATACTCTACTAAAAAATTAGCCTTCTAGCCGGGTGTGGTAGCACATGCCTGTAATCCTAGTAGGTAGGTAGGCTGAGATAGGAGGATCTCAGTTCAGCAACTCAGTGAGACCCTGTCTCTAAAAGGGCTGAGGATATGGCTCCTTGGTTAAGTACCCCTGGGTTCAATCCCCTGGTATAATCTAATCTCCAGTAGAACCTACTTTTTGTACCCACTAGTTAACTCTGATCTGCCTCAGCATCATTTATAACTTATAGGGAAATGGCCCCAAAACAACTTCAGGTGAACTAAAAATTTACTAGAACACAATCTCCATACCATCAACAAGTTTTATGTAAACATGTATTATGTTTGAAGGTGTGCAAAACTGTTAGGCCTAAGTTACAAGCAGATATCTATTTTTACATTGATTAAATTATGACCTTCCCATGTGTGCTGCTTCAACTAAAACATCACCCTTCAAAAAGCAGCTTTTCTCACTTGTCAAAAGGATAGATGCTATTCTGGTGGAGAAGAATCATATGTTTTCCAGATCTGAGACTGTACATTGTAGTGGTTAAGAGAGCAGCCTCCGAGGTAAAAGACCTGAAATACAATCTGGCTCTGTGTGCACTTCCTAGTTGTTACCTTGTATGATGTTGTACATAATCCTCTTGGTCTTCCATTTTCCCACCTGAAACAGGGAATTAATAATACTTCCTACCTCATGAGTTAGTTTAAAATTAAATGTTAGATATGTATATGAAGCAACTAACCCACATTAAGCATACAAACAAATCATTTCTACCAGTTAAAGAGTTTTCAGTGGCAGAGTATATAATATAAACCTATTCTCAATATTTATCTTCCATTTTTCTTCCCATCTCCTGGAAAAACAACATATACCATACCATTAAAAGCAAACACTCTTCACTCTTTCCTGTATTATGTAAGATACCACTGTATTTACCCGTCTGTGACTTCTGAACTTAACACAATTTTCAATTCAACTATGGAAAGCTACCCAAATCAGGGCTGGGGATTCAGCTCAGCAGCAAAACACTTGGAGCTTCCCCAATCAACCAACATGCCAAAACTGCTAGTTTGTCCCACAAAAAAAAGCTTTATAATAATCATACTTTCCAACAAAGTTTCTTACCATCAAGCCGCTTACTAATTTGTTCTTTTGCAAGTCTGTTGGGCCAGCACTTTCTCACTGTCTCAGCAACTGAAGTTCTTTCACCTTTCTCACCAGTATTGGAACCAACATCTTTCAAATCTGGATTTTCCACATTAACACACTCAACATTTCTAGTAGAAGTCTGTACTTCCTGTGATTTTTCTTCCGCACAACTCTTTGATTCAGATACATCCAAATCATCATTAGTCTTTGCTGTTTGGTTTAAAAGTGTAACAATCACTGAAGAATCTGGTGGTGAAGTTCTTTCTGGTGAACTTGATTCTTCTGAAATATTTAGAGGTGTTGGTGGTAACTCTGATAAATGGACCAACTCTTTTTGTGTTCGTGGAGGTTTTTCGGTAATTTCTGAAAGCTTTACAGGGTTACAGCAAAGTTTGGCGTATTCACCACCTAACCTATGACACAATTCATTAATTATGACATCACAGTCTCCAAGAAGTTCTACATCAAAATGCAGATGAGGCAGAGGTTCCCTATTAATTAATATCTGAGGCACTTCGTGTGGTATGGAACCTAAAAACAGGGTAAAAAGAAAGTTAGGAATTGAAGGTGAGCTAATAAAACCATAACAAATGCATCCTGCCAAAAAAAAAAAAAAAAAAAAAAAAGCCTGAATTCCAAATAAAAAAAAGATACCCTCCACTGATACTTGAAAAGTCATTAAGTCATTACATTTCATCAAAAAGCTATCGAGGGCTGGGGTTGTGGCTCAGCAGAAGAGCGCTTCGAGAGCCTTAGTTCAATCCTCAGCACCACATTAAAATAAGGGTATTGTGTCTAAGTAAAAAGTAAAAAAAAGATATCGAACAAGTGAGAAGCATTAAAGCATCCCAGTTTCTGATCTTGCCAGGTTGGTTACCTCTGAGCAATCTTGTAACTTTCCATTCTGACCTCAATTTCCTTCTCTGTAGAGAATGGGAATAATGTCATTACTTAATTCGTGGCACATAGGTGTTTAGGTTACGTTGTACTGAAGTAGCTCCTGATACAAAGGTTAAAAGCCATACAGACATATTCTACACTACTTACCAGAAACTTTTACATTTTCAAAAAACCATATCTGCCTATTACCCCACAGGCACAAGCCTGTAATCCTAGCGTCTTGGTAGGCTGAGACAGGAGAATTCCAAGTTCAAAGCCAGCCTCAGCAATTCAACAATTTAGTAAGACCCTATTTCACTAAATTTTTAAAAGTGGGACTGAGGGCTAGGGTTATAGCTCAGTGGTAGAGCGCTCATCTTGCATATAGAAGGCAGTGGGCTTGGTCCTCAGCACCACATAAAAATAAACATTAAAAAAAAAAAAAGCTGGGCTGAGGTTGTGGCTTAGTGGTAGAGCACTTGCCTTGCATGCATGGTGCACTGGGTTCAATCCCCAGCACCACATAAAAAAAACTAAATAAACAAGGGTATTGTGTGTATCTACAGCATTTTTTTTTAAAGGCACAGGAGGATAGTTGAGGATGTGGTTCAGTGGTTAAGTGCCCCTGGGTTCAATCCCTGGTACCAAAAATAAATAAATAAAGCATTTAAGACAGAGAAACCCAGGTATGGTAACTTGGGCCTATAGTTCCAACTATTTGGGAAGGTAAGGCAGGAGGATCACTTGAGCCCAAGAGTTCAAAAACAGCCCAAGTAAGAAAGTAAGAACCCTATTTTTTAAAAGAAAAGAAAACTGGGCTAGATGTGTAACTCACTCAGTGGTTGAGTGCCTACTCAACATGCATCAATCCCAAGGCCACAAAAGAATGGGGAGCTTACACTACTAAATTACGTTCATTTAATCACAAATCACCTATATTCTACTGCACAAAGATTTCACAGCTATTTAGGAAAGACTGAGTTAAGTGATAAAGCCACCAGATGTAAGACAAATACAGAATTAAGGAGTTTGACTCATGTTTCTTGTGCTTACATATTTGATTTACTGATATAAAACCATTTAATTCTCTGTTTTGGCGTCTGATTGTCTGCTCTTGTCCTCCCATTTATAAAAAGACACATCTGATGTATTTGAAATATCCTTCTCATTTCCCTGGCTTCATTACAGGAAAGAAAGAAGGTAGTATGAAAGCATGTTAAAGAAACTTCCCAAGAATAATAGGGTCTTGAATTACATGGAAACTTTGTTAAACACATACACACACTCCTTGGGTTTATGTAAGCTAGAGCCATGTACTACCATTATGACGTGCCATGACTATCATTACTATAAGAAGAGACTATCATTTTGAATCCCTAAATTCTATCTTACACAAGTATATTACACTTCTAATAAGTTGTGCATTTGAAAAGTGTGAAAGGTCAAAAACTGTAATATCATGGGCTGGGGTTGTGACTCAGTGGCAGAGTGTTTGCCTAGCATGTGTGAGACACTGGGTTCGATGCTCAGCACCACATATAAATAAATAAAGGTCCATTGACAACTAAAAAAATACTTAAGAAAAAAACTAATATCAATACAAATAATTTCTTAAGTTTATGTAAACAAATCAAAACTAAACTCTGCCACATTAAACACATTGCATTAAAAAGTCTAAGTTGAAGCTGGGTATAGAACAGTGGCACATACCTAGAAATCCCACCTACTCTTTAGTCTGAGGCAGGAGGATCACAAGTTTGAGGCTGGCCTCTGCAACTTAGAAACTCTGTCTCAAAAAAACTAGAAATATACCTCACTCAGTGCATTTTCCCTTCATCTGGATTTTCCATGAGTAAATACTAAAATTTAGTATTCCTTCTGTTTTGATATCCCCCAGCCCTCAAATAACCCGCATAAACAAAAATATAATCTAAAAAATATAGCTTAGCTCTTTACTACTTTCTAAATAGGAAAGTGGTAAGATCACTAGAACCTATTATAAGATCCATAACCTGTGGTATCATATGCAGAAAAACTCCTCCAAAACCGTCACTAACTTACTTGGAATTAGTGCTACTGGTCTTACTTTCAGGGAAGACCCAATAACAATAAGAAGATCAACTTCGTCTTTGTCATACTTCATGGCTCTATGAAACTGTTCTGGTAAATTTTCACCAAAAAAGACAATTTCTGGTTTCATGATAGCAAGTGGTTCATCAGCTGGGCACCTAGGACATCGAGGAACTACCTGCATGTTCCAGATATGGGTTGAGATAAAGTGAAAGAAAGTTCCAAGTTAGTAATAGTCAATATTTCCACACTTTTAAAAAAATGCATTTCAGAATTATCATAGAAAACAGAAAAGCTGTAGAATATATGGTAGGGAAAATTGGATACAATCTAAATGTCAATTTTAAGTTTACTGATACACAATATTTTTTCACAGTATTTTTATGTTTTGAGGATTACCACAACTCCTTTAAAGGATCCAAATCTGACATCACTAAAAAGGAGAGAAAGGAGAAAAACTAACATAGCAGCTTCTTACTTGTGACCTGGGTTTTTATTTTAGGCTTATATAACAAAGGAGCCAATTTAATGATTTCAAGGTATTATTGTATTTCATTAGAATTCCCAATGGCAACACTTTCTTCCTGGACATTTCCCTGTCTCATAATATTTTGCAGTGGTGAAGGGTACTGGTGGCTAAGGAAGAACAGATCAGAGATGAGCACATTCCTAAAATGTGGGTGATTAATTACCTGATTAAAAATATCTCCTCGTACAGCTTCACAGTCAACTTTATATTTACAAATCAGGCAAGATGCTGTTGCAAAGGAACCTAGAAGCAACCAACATGTATATGGTTTATTAAAGTAATATGTTTCTTAAACATAAAGTTTAACACTATAAAAGTTACAATTTTAAGAGATTCCACATGGAAATTTAGAGAAAATGAAAAAAATACACGTGATACACAGAGACAATTCAATCCTCAGCTGTGAAACACAGGTGTAACTGTGTCTTCTAAAATTAACTCCACCAGTGCTAAAACTCTTCAGGACATTAAGGTTCCGATTTTAATATCTTAGTTCAACAGATGTGTTTTAGAAACTTTACAGAAACAATCTCATGTTACTGCAATATCTTCTAAAATGAAAAGTATATTAATATTGGTTGGGCACAGTGGCACACGCCTATAATCCCAGTGACTTGGGAGATTGAGATGTGAGAATGAAAACTTCAAGGCCAGTCTCAGCAACTTAGCAAGGCCCAGTCTCAAAATAAATTTTTAAAAAAGGGCTAAGGATGCAGCTCAGTGGTAAAGCACCTCTGGGCTCAATTCCCAGTACAAAAAAAAAAAAAGTATTACTATTTGGTATTATACTTCTGATTTCATTATTTTGCATTCTATTTTTCTTAGATTATCTTCAACTAATCAGATAACATGTTAATGATGTTTAAACTCTCATTACTGGAGGGCAGCTTGCTTTCTAATGCTGTTTTTTCCTAAGAAACTAAATAAATTACCAAAAGCCATTTTGAAGTGTACTAACCATGACATTGAATTATCCTTTGGATTCCTGCAACCTGTTCCAAGGTATCTATATTCTGAGTATAGTTGCGAAGTAGTTTTCCTTCCTTATCTGACAAGGCTATGAATTTGTGACATAGAGATGGTTGGAACTGTCCAGGATATATTTCCTACATAATGCAAAAGGTAGAAAAAGCTAATGTTAATAAAATAATTATAACAGGCATCCTGCTTAGGTTTAACAAAAAACTACCATTGATAATTCCCCATATATAATTTTAAAACAAAATACATGAACATTTTAAAGCATCTTGATGGATGCAACACACACCTAGAAAATGGATTTTTGCTGTAATATGTATAAAACTCAGCAATTAGTGAACTTGGCCCCTTGAAGAAATGATCAGGTTGACCCATAAACATGACTAATAAATGACTCCTTAGGATATCAAATTTTGCTGGCTGAAAATTTTGTTTAAGGAAAAAGGGGAAAAGTTTACACTGAAATTACAGATATCAAAAGTACGGTGACTTTTTAAAAAACTAAAAAGAGGGCTCTGTCAACATACGAATATTTAAAAAAAATTTTTTTGATTCATCATTCATTATAAATATCAACCTGTTGGAAGTTTAAAGCTAAAGTTTTAATTCCTTACCAAAATTGTTTTCCTTCCACTGCACAGGCACATACTGGTATAGTATAGAGTTGCTCATGAATGCTGAGTTGCTGGATTTTGTGTGTGTGTTTTTCCCCCCAAATAATGCTTCAATGCTGTTTCTTCTTTAAAAACAAAGAATTCAGATATACACATGGCAAAAAGATCAGAGAAAAAGTATCAATTTTGGTCCTCCCAACTTTTGACAGTGTTTTTATTCAATTTCATTTAGTAAGTGACTATGGCAAAGGAAGTTTCTTCTCTACTTTTTCTTTAAAGTAGTAGCACTATCATCTACTTACTTCCTTACCATTCATTACAGGCTCTAACCCATTATAATGCTAGCCAAAAAAAAAAAAAAACTAGACACAACCATACATCCATCAATAGGGAACTGGTTGTGTAAATATAGCACATCCATAACAGTGGAATATGCAGCCATAAAAAACGAGGGAGACCTAGATGCACTGACCTGGAAAATGGCCCATAACATGTAGGGAAAAAAAAGTTAGTCACCAGTGTGTATAGTTTTGTTTTGTTGTTAACTGAACAAAAATGGAAATTTATGTATATACAGATAGGTCCATAAGAACAAGCCAGGAAGAATACAAACAAGTTGTAAATAGAGTTGGGGTAATTTTCACTTCTGACATTATACCAAAAATGTTTAATCATGAGATTACAGATAACTATTTTTTACCTATTTCACATCTCAAATTTTAAAAACACTTTGCCACTCAACAAAAGAATACCTTCTAGATAAAACTTAATACACTTTTCCCATGATCGTAAGTATATGTATATGTCCATATGCTGCTAAACATCTATTATACAAAAATCCAAAATTTTTGCCTTTCAAACGTTTCAAAAAAAGCTCAAGAATAACTATTTGCAAAGAAAGAAATGAATAACTGCAATTTAAAAAAACAGAAAATGCATATAAGAAGTAGCAGCAAAAGAAGAATTTATTAATAGAAGACTAAATATAATGGTATAGCACAACTCAGTAGTATTCCATGTTCTGGATGTTCTGGAATACTAATGAGCTGTGCTATACCATCATCTCCTACCAAGGATACTTTGTTTTATTGCCTTTACACTCAGAAAATTAAATATTGTAGCACTAAAGTACCTTCTGGGAAGATCTTTTAGCATATTTTGACCAATATTGAAAAAGGCTAGGAACAGATAAAATAGAATCTCTATAAAGCAGTAGGCAGATTGATAAAAGCATGCCAAACACAGAACAGGAAGGACGACTAACTCCAGGGCACAGTCAGAAGACAGGAGTTCTTCTAAGATTCTAAGATTGTATCTATCCTCCTTGAATTAACTACATGTCTTAACCTCTTTCAAAGGTGAGAGTATGGAATGCAATGTGTGGAATGCTAGATTTCACATATATACTAGTTTCCCCTTCTTGTCCAACCTGTTCAAGATAGTTTTTAGCCCTTAAAGTTATGAATCAATTCCTATTACTAAGGATAATTTATGAAAAACTTTTATTTTATAATCCTACATTTTACATGTGAAAACCTAAATGATGAGTCTTAGCTTTATTTTCTTTCTAATATGAAGAGGACCATGTCAATTTAAATATAGTATTCAACTATAAAGAATATAATCAATGTGATTCTGCAATCTGTATACGAGGTAAAAATGGGAGTTCATAACCCACTTGAATCAAACTGTGAAAAATGATATATCAAGAACTATGTAATGTTTTGAATAACCAACAATAAAAAAAAAGAATATAATCAAATTATTCAGGACTATTTTAACAGAAACCAGTTCTAAGACTCTTAATTTGAGAAGTTTGCTGAAAACTAAATGGTCTATAATTTTTAGATAGGATACAGATTAACTCTTTCACATTAGAAGTATTACATGATAGCCAGCCTTGTTCTAAGCAAGTCCTTTTAAGGAACCAGTCATGAGGGTTGGGCCACTCTTGAGGAGATCAAAGGTTTAAGGTAAAAAAGGGAGCCTTTTTATGAAAAGACACAAATAACCCAGGATTAGCCACCAACCAGTGTGGTCAAAGCTAAACCTCAGAACTACCTATGGAATTGCAGCGTTTTCCTGGGAAAATAATGGCTTTCCTCCAGTGATGCGCTCTGCTTTTAACCTCAGGTTTCTAACAATACAAATAAAAGACCCTAAAAACACAACTGTAATCACGGCCCCTGAAAACTAAAAAGACTCTTCGAAGTCTTAAGAGTTAATAAATCAGAGGAAGGCACACTGTTGAAAGAAAAGTAAAAAAGATTAAAGTAGTAACACCATCATCTACTTCCTTACCATTCGTTACAGGCTCTAACCCATTATAATGCTAGCCAAAAAGAACTAGACAAACTAGCCAAAAAATTCTCCAGTTAAGGAGAACACTCATTATCTTATTTCACTCATTCTGTAAAATCACCCAAATAGACTACTCAATCTTTTTTTTTTTAATATTTTCAGTTGTAGATGAACACAATACCTTTATTGATTATTTTTTTAATATTTATTTTTATGTGATGCTGAGGATTGAACCCAGTGCCTCACACATGCTAGGCAAGGGCTATACTGCTGAGCCACAGCCCCAACCCCACTACTTAGTATCTTAATCAGTACTTAATACCCTATCCCTAACCTGACAAATTCAACTGCTGTGCCAGTACACTGGCTCACGGTAATCCCAACAACTCAGGCTGAAGCAGAAGGATCACAAGTTCAAAACCAGCCTCGGCATTTGCCAGTAATGGATGGAGCTGGAGAATATGAGGCTAAGTGAAATAAGCCAATACCAAAGATGTTTTCTCTGATGTGCAGATGCTAATTTACAGTCAGGGGAGAGGGGCACTAGGGAATAGATCAGATAGAAGGGAGTGAACAGAAAGAAGGGCATATGGGGATAGGAATGATAGAATGCATCAGACATAATTACCCTATGTGCATAGGATTACACAATCTGTATAACTACATCACGCACAAGAATGAGAAGTTATACTCCATTTCTAAGAGATGCGTCAAAGCATCTTACTATCACATATAACTAACTAGAATACAGAAAATGAACACTGTACCACTTAAAAAAAAAAAAAAAACAGTCTCAGCAACTTATCAACACAGTAACTCAGCAAGACAGTGTCTCTAAATAAAATAGAAAAAATGGGCTAAGGATATAACTAAGTGGCTAAGCGCCTCTGGGTTCAATCCATGGTACCAAGTTTGGTTCCTTTAGGAATCTCTGTTGAGCATACATGTGTACACAGGACCACAGACAGTAAATATTTTAGGTATTAGACCATATGGTTTATGAGTATATGGTCTCTGTCACTACACAAGCTCTCCTTTATAATGCAAAAGTAGCTATAGATAATATATGAGAATGGTTGTGTTCCAATATAACTTTATGTACAATGACATCAGAATTTCATGGAAGTTCAAACTCCATGAAATATTCTTTTGACTTTTTTCCCAGCAATTTAAAACCTCATCGTTAGCTGGGGAGGCAGTAGGGGTAAGATATTGGTCCATGGACACAAAATCTCAGAAAGGGAGAATGAGTTCACCAATATCTATTGTACAACATGGAGACTATAATTAGTAACAAGTGTATTATATACTTGAAAACTGCTGAGCGTAGATTGTGAATGTTCTTATCCAAAAATAAGTATGTGAATGTTATTTAGTTTGATTTAGCCATTCTATA
The DNA here is from genome assembly GCF_052094955.1 of Ictidomys tridecemlineatus. NCBI lineage: Eukaryota > Metazoa > Chordata > Mammalia > Rodentia > Sciuridae > Ictidomys > Ictidomys tridecemlineatus. Next base: position 53,529,601 of record NC_135477.1, read on the forward strand.
AAAGGAAAAAATATATCAAAACATGTTGTACATTATTTGCCCATTTACATGAATAATAATATATCACTTTAATAAGCAGTGGGTGAAATCTGATCTGATCATACATTATAATTTTAGAAAGCTGACATAAAAAGTAGGGTAACTTCTGTTCTAATCTAACACAAAGGAATTCCAATTAATGAAACTATTAGCTACTATTTAATGAAATTTTAGTATATACTTAGGTATAATAAGCCCTTATATTTTGTATTTATTATAATTCCACACACAAAATTCAGGGCTGGGTTTTTATACTTTAAAAGGTTAAAGAAAAATAATATGTCAGAGACCCTATGTGACCCATAAAGCAGGGCACATATTTACTGTTTGTTGACCCTGTTCTAGACATATATTCTTTTTTTTTTTAGTTGTAGATGGACACAATGTCTCTATTTTATTTATTTACTTTTATGTGGTGCTGAGGACCCAAGCCAGTGCCTCACACATTAGATAGGCAAGTGTTCTACCATTGACCTACAGCCCCAGACCATATATTCCCATTTTACAAATGAAAACAAAAAAAAAACAAAGAAATAATTTATCAATTTGGTAACAGGAACCATAAGTAGCAGAGTTAGCATTTACACCTAGTTTCAATACAAAAGTCCTGTTCTTAACTGCCTTTCCAATTTTATGCTTCAGCCTCAAATTTTCTATTTTTCTTTTGGATTAAGCACCATTTTTCTTTGGTTACAAACTAGTCTAATTGAGCAAGACTAGTTTGGTAAGTCCACCTTATTTTGCTCAATTTCATAGGATTACTACAGGCTGGAATTCCACTAACCTGAACATAAAAACACTCTTCAAAAAAAAATATTCCCTAAAATCAGTATGAAAAAAAAAAGCCCCTTGGGCTGGGGACATAGCTCAGTTGGTAGAGTGCTTGCCTAGCATGCACAAGTAAGTCCCTGGGTTCAATCCCCAGCTCCCACCAAAAAAAGAAAAGCCATTGAAATGGGGGGAAAAATGGCTAAGAACAAAAAAATAATTAGAAGATACACACAGGACCAGAAGTAAAAGTAGTCATCCCTACTAATTAAAACAGAATACTAAGGGCTAGTGGTATAGCTGGGGAGGAGGGGAGAAGAATGCATGAAGTTCTAGGTAAAAATCTAGGGCCAATAAGTAAATAATAAAGATAAAACAACAGGGGCTGGGGTTGTAGCTTAGTGGTATAGAGTGCTTGCCTAGCACGTGTGAGGCACTTGGTTCGATTCTCATATAAATAAGTGAGTAAATAAATAAATAAAGGTACATTGACCACTAAAAAAATACTTAAAAAAAAAAGATAAAACAAAAGACAAGAACATTCACATGCTAATTTGTTACCTATCATACATTTATAATTTCAAACCTGCTAAACAACCCTAGATTAAAAAAAAAAAATCTCTAATACCCACTGTTAGGAGATTAATTACATTATGTACAACTTCAAGACAAACTACTATACAGCCCCCACCCACCTCCCCCATGAGATGTATCTATTAAGTACCATTTATTTCCAAGAATACTAAGCAAGAAGCTTAGCATGGTGGCACACTCCTCTAATTCCAGCTACTCGGGGAGGCCGATCACAAATTTGAGGCCAGCCACGGTCAACTTAGCAAGAGCCTATCTCAAAATAAAAATAAAAACGACTGAGATATAGCTCTGTGGTAGAGCACTGCAGAGTTCAATCTCCCAGAAATGAAAAAATAAATAATAACACGTTAGACTGGCAGTGTTGCTCAGTGTTACAGCACTTGCCTACCACAGACAAGGTGCTGGATTCCATCCCTAGAATGACCAAAAGAAAAAAAAATTAATACTTATAATGTATTGTGGGGGTTTTTTTGAGGGGGTCAGGGGATGTAACAGAGACATGCTAAGTCAACCTTCTCACATATGTGTGATGAAAGTGTATTTTAGGGCTGGGGATGTGGCTCAAGCGGTAGCGCACTCGCCTGGCACACCTGCGGCCTGGGTTCAATCCTCAGCACCACATACAAACAAAGATGTTGTGTCTGCCGAAAACTAAAAAATAAATAAGTAAATATTTAAAAAAAAAAAAAAAAGAAAAGAAAGTGTATTTTATTTCAACCTTTTCTGGTAGAAATGTATCTAAAGCTAAGGGAAAAAAATGAACTTGCAATTTCTCTCTCAGGAATTTATCTTAAGAACAATGGCAATATACCAAAAAGGATAACTGTAGCAACACTATTTGGATGTCCTAAATATGTACTTTCAGAATTATAGTATACCTACTGATCATCGTTATACAACATTAAAAAGTATTTATGCTGGGCATGATAGTACACACCTATAATTCCAGTTACTCACTTGTCTCAGGCAGGAAGACTGGGAAGATCGGGGCAAGACTGGGCCACTTAGTAAGACTGTCTCAAAAAAATAAAAAGGATTGGGGATATAGCTGAGTGGTAAAGTTTGGTACTGGGTTTAATCCCTAATACCAAAAAGGAAAAAAATAAAAGTATTCCAGTGTCTGACAGAAGAGTTTGTAGAAAATCCAGAGCAGTTCAGAGAACCACTTTTATTATATTATAAAGGTGTAATATAATATACAACTCTAAGTACTACAATGACACTTATATATACATGTAACATGTACATGGATATCTTCAGATGAATGAAACTACAGCGACTACATTTTTCTTTTGCTTGCATTCTTTGATTTTTTAGGTAATGAGCTTGTTTTAAAACTCATTTTGGGGCTGGGGTATACTTCAGTGGTTAAGGGTTTGTCCAGCAAGCATAAGAGCTTTGATCCCTAGGGCCACCAAGAAAAAAAATATTAAAACTCCTTTATCTTTATAACTACATGATCTGATAAGTTTGCATCTTATCAAATATAAAATAACCAATTTTTGGAATGAGGTTCATAAAAATTTAGATCGTATTTCTTCCTCTAGTTTTTCCTGAACTTCAATCACTTCAAGGAAAGAACAATCACTGAATATTTATAACTATGACCACAACTCATCAATTTAAGTTCTTAGTCAGGTGTGGTGGTGCATAACTGTAATCTCAGCAACCTGGGAGGTTGAGAAAGGAGGAGCACAAGTTCAAGGCCAGCCTCAGAACTTAGGCACTGTCTCAAAATAAAAACAAAAGGGAAAAGTAAAAAAAAAAAAGAAAAAGACTGGAGATCTAGCTCAGCTATAAAGTGCCCCTCAGTTAAATTCCCAGCATGACTTAAAAACACTAAGTTCTTATTAAGCAGAAGAATAAGACCATGGTTCAGAATATAACTATCACTTTAAAACTAGCCTTAACTATTCTTGTACAAAAGAATTCAAAATGGTACCACATGGAAACATACTATAATATGCTGATGCTAAATGGCAGCAATTTTGCAGGGGACACTGACCCTTTCTACCATACATTTTTAAATGTCAAGTCTGGTAGCAGAGGTATTTACAGCATTTAGTGGGTGGAAGCCAGCAATGCTGCTAAATACTTTGAGACCCAGTAAAACTCCCATAGCAAAGAATTACCCAGTCCAATGTTAATAGTGCTGAGTTGGCAGAGCAAGCACATGGCATGCACAAGAGGTCCTGGGTTCAATTTCCAGAACCAAAAAGAAACAAACAACAACAAAAAAAAACCCACTCTTAATGGACCAGTAACCTTTTCAATATACCTCTCCTTTACATTCCCAATATCAGTGAAATCTAAATTTCTTCTCAATAATCACATACAACCAATGGCTTAATTTGGTGTAGAAATTATCTTTCTTCCAAAAATATAAATATCTAAATTTCATCAGTATTTCCTTTTTTCATGGCTTCATACTAAATTCATTTTCACTCATAACTAGCAAAACTCACAAGGCATTTTATGAACTTTCCATCTAGTTATAGTGACCAGCAGAAAAGCTGAAGTTAGGCTGAGCTACAGCTCAGTGGTAGAGTACTTGCCTAGCATAAGAAAGGCCCTGAATTCTATACACAACACAAAAGTGGTTGTTCTTTGTTCTTGGAAGGTTTAGGAATCTTTATTTGCATATTCTCCATTATCTGGGTACTGTCCTGCATTCCTTGTTGTTTCTCCTAATCCTTTTCCTAGTTATTTTTAGACCCAAATTAACTCATATTGTCTCTCCTACCTATATTATTAAGTACTACTACAGTAAGCAGATGCTTTCTTCCTAATGTGAGAATTAAAGTACAAAGAATTATATATGAATAATAATTAAAGATTAGTTTAATTAGCTCTTAACATAAATGAAAACAAAAAAGCAATCAAGCAAATTTTTATATAAATGGTATTAGAAATAATTTTAAAGACAAATGAAAAATGTTGACCTTTTCTCCTTCCAAGTAATATAAAATCTGCAAGGCAATAGTGCTTAAGAACTACTTTAACACATTAAGTGGGTTTTTCCCCCATTCATAGAACTTTTACTCCACTTGCATGAAGTAAATACATGTGTTCCTAACAATTACGCTTAGATTGTTCATGAAAATGTCTTAAGGCATTAAACAAAGCTAGCCATCATCTCAAGTTATTTCCCTGTAACTATTTTTTAGCATGTTAGAGAAGTATCGAGAAATACACATATGTGTGGAAGGCTTCATGAATTTGCATGTCTTCCTTGCTCAGGGGCCATGATAATGTTCTCTGTAACATTCCAATTTTAATATATGTGCTACAAGAGAAGCAAGCACTAACTAGTGTGCCTTTTTTGTTGTAACTTTTATTTCTATTTTCCTTTATGCTTTCTCTTATTTCTATTAAAATTTTAAAAGTTTTAGGATTGTATTTATCAGGGTAATTATTTCTACAGCTTTTCATATGTTAAAGTTAATTTAAACTTAAGATAAGGTCTTACTATGTTGACCAGGCTGATCTAGAACTCCTGGGCTCAAGTAATCCTGCTTCAGCCTCTAGAAATATGAGCTATAGCACCCAATTTGGTTCCCACATTTTCCTAAGTGTCAGTTTACCACATTGGAAAAAAGCACATAAAAATCTGCTTTTTAAGGGCTGAGGCTGTAGCTCAGTGGTAAAGTGCTTACCTTGCATGTGTGAGGAACTGGGATCAATCCTCACCACCACATTAAAAACAAAGATTTTTTTAAAAATCTGCTCTTGAAAATAACTGAACTCTTAATTTTAGATATCTAACTGCACTGTATAAGTAAAGTAGCAAATTTATCTTCATGGGATAGTTTAAAAAGCCAACAAGAGTTAACTTTGAAAATATAGAAATACCCACTCCCCAATTTAAAAGCAAAAATCTTGGGACCATTATAGAAAATTCAGTAGTAAATTAAGTTTTTATAATGAGATCTAAGATCAAAGTAATTTCTAGTTACCTGCTGGCCTTCTAGAAGTATAAAGGTCTACTAATTAGAGCTGCTATAATGCCAATATCCTAGGTCCAAATCAAGAGATCTATAATTAAGTGATCTTTCCTTGGTCTTCAAAACCATGCTGTAGTCCACTAGCACTAATAGATTAAAACAGTGCATCTTCACTAATCTGTAATATTTTATAATGAAAAACCAAGTGTCTGCTCTAAATGTCAGATATAGATGACCACCATTATTGCTGATACATGAAGTAAAAAGTTTGAAATTTGGGGGCTGGGATTGTAGCTCAGTTGTTGAGCGCTTGCCTCGCATGCGTGAGGCACTGGGTTGGATCCTCAGCACCACATAAAATAAATAAATAAAACAAAGATTTTTTTTAAAAGTTTGAAATTTTGGTAAGTTTCAAATTAAGTTTGAAGGATTCAAATACTCTTTTTTTTTAAATTAATATTTATTTTTTTTTTTAGTTTTCAGCGGACACAACATCTTTGTTTGTATGTGGTGCTGAGGATCGAACCCGGGCCGCACGCATGCCAGGTGAGCGCGCTACCGCTTGAGCCACATCCCCAGCCCCCGTCAAATACTCTTGACTGCCTGAAAATTTTTCAAATACAGCTTAAATCATATATATATGAACTTTTAATATGATAAATGTATTTAATATAAATTTGATGTACTACACTGGGACAAAACAAACTTTTATTCTTTCAAGATAGGGACCAATTTAAATTAACACCCATTGTTTTGAATTAGAAGGATTTTTCTCATAGTAATGAAAATATTTATTGTGGTTTAAAAGTATATGAATACACCTTTAAAAATTCAGGTTTACTTATTTAATTTCTGGATTCACTGAAAAATAGTGTCTTTCAAAAAGGCCCTTTTGAATGTACATCCAACTTTAATCATCTTTATCCATAAGACCAAACTGCAGGAGGAAAAACCCATGTTTTCTAATGTCTAAAATCTCTTAGGCATGGTATAATGATTAAACTTTATAGCAGAGCTACACAAGAGATATATAAATTTTCTAGTAATCATATTAAAGTCAAAATTTTAAATATATTTTACTTTACCCATTATTGATTCCATATAATCAATATCTGTTAGTATTTAATAAATGAAATTAACAAAAATTTTATTTTTCTGAACCAAGGTCTCTAAAATCCAATGTCTTCAGTACTTCATGCTTCAACTACTCAACAGCTACATGCAGTAGTAGTGGCTTCTGTACTGAACAGAGTGATTCTAGAGACCAATTTATTGACAAAAATGCAATCTCAGAATCTTCTCCACCCTTAATTACAAATGATTTTTTTAGGCTACTACAAAACATACCAGAGTAAGCTGAGCATAGTGGCAGATGCTTATAATCTCACCATTCAGGAGGCTGAGGCAAAAGGATAGCAAGTTGGAGGCTAGACTCTGCAACTCAGACCCCAACTCAAAATAAAAAAATAAAGGGCTAGGGATGTAGTTCAGTGGTAGAGAGCTTGCCTATTATGCAGAAAGCCCTGGGTTCTATCCCCAGTGACATACACACAAAAGTAGATGTTATAATCTTCATGACTCAATAAGAAATATTGAATGTCAAAATAGTTACATCATTTCTATATGGTCTATGAACTCCCAAAGAGAAGCCCAGACCGTGAATAAAGTATATTTAAAGTTAAGAAATAAGATAGTCTTTTCTGGAAAGTAAACTCAATACTAAAATAAAGAAAACTCCTGACTAATCTTACATCACCATAGTAATAGCATCGCTTAACAGACAATGCATTCAGAAAGCGTAAAAATCCTATACATGAACAAAATACTTTTTCATGAGAGGCCACCAAATAAGCAATAAGAAAGTTAGTAGTACCTTTGCAAACTTGAAGAACGGTCTTGGATCTTTTCTGAAATATTCAATATCAAACATTGCTTGAGGATCTGGAAGATCAGGGAAGTCTACTGCAAGACGAGCATAAATACCATCTCTTGACCTGAAGTCAGGTATTCCACATGAAACAGATACCTGAAATATGCATGGCATAATTTGTACAATTAACTCTACCTTTATAATTAGTAGCTCTCTTACCATATAATTTTAGAGGAGAGCTGAAAAATAAAGTTTTGGTTTGAAATATTTTGGGGAGAACAGAAATACCACCTTACCCTGATTTCAAATAAAAGTAATAATACCCAAATAAATGAGTCTAATTAAAACTGCCACATATTCTGTTTTTAATGGTGATAATAAGGAATTTTAAATCAGGATAATTTTAAACCTTTAAGCATTTAATGAACAAATTAAAGCAACTGCAATCTTATTGAAAAGGGAATAAACCAATTCAATCATTTAACTAGAAAGCAGGCAAGAATTTCTACCACAATTATTTCCCAAGAAATCGCTTTTATATGGTCAATATCCTACTACCCTCAAGAATACTAAATTCCTGTTTTCTTTAAAAATTATTTTGCAACCACGCATGATGCCATGATCCCAGAGACTCATAAGGCTAAGGCAAAAGGATTTCAAATTTGAGACCAGCCTCAGAAACTTAGGAAGATCATCTAAAAATAAAAAAAAATAAAGAACTGGGGTTATAACTCGGTTTTAACACATCCCTGGGGTTCAATCCCCAATACCACAAAAAATAAACTATGTTGCAAGATGGGCATGGTGGTGTACCCTTATAGTGCCAGCTATGCAGTAGGCTGAGGATAGCTTAAGCTCAGGAGTTTTAGACCAGCCTGGGCAACACAGTCAGACTCCATCTTAAAAAATAAATAAAAAACTACATCGCATTATATTTCAGCTCCTAATTTTTTTAAATATTTTTTAATTGTTGATGGACCTTTATTTTATTCATTTATTTATATGTGGTGCTGAGAATTGAACCCAGTGCCTCACACAAGGGAGGCAAGTGCTCTCCAACTGAGCCACAACCACAGCCCGCTCCTAATTTTTAAAAAATAGATTTAGACACTATGTTTATTCTACAAATAAACCCTGACATTTCAAACAGAGGATTCAAAACACACACACACACACATTTGGTATTGAGGATTGAACCTATTGGCAATTTTACTACTGTGCTACATCACCAATCCTTTTTTTAAAATTAATTATTCTAAGAAAGGTCTTGCTAAATTTTTTAGGCCAGCCTTGAACTAGTAATACTCCTGCCTCAACCTCTTAAGTCATTGGAATTATAGGCATGTGCCACAGCAGCACTATACTAAAATTTTAATTTTATAATTTTACTAGAGTTGACTTCACCTTGACCTCAGAGTAAAACAAACTTATCAAAATCACATCTGTGGGGCTGGGGATGTAGCTCAAGCGGTAGCGCGCTCGCCTGGCATGCGTGCGGCCCAGGTTTCATCCTCAGTACCACATACAAACAAAGATGTGTCAGCCGATAACTGAAAAATAAATATTAAAAATTCTTTTAAAAATCACATCTATGAACAAAATCTAACTATCCTGGGACTTGAATGTAGCTCAGTGGCAGAGCACATGCTTACCATGTTTAAGGCTCAATCCCTAGCAACAAGAACTTAAACAAGAACCAGCTGGGGCACAGTGGCACTCGCCTGTAATTCCAACAGCTCAGGAGGCTGAGGCAGAAGGATCACAAGTAAAAAGTTAACCTCAGCAACTTGGCAAGGCCCTAAGCAACTTAGCAAAACCCTAAGCAATTTAGCAAAACCCTTTCTCAAAATTTAAAAAAAAAAAAAAAAGGATGAGGGTAGGGGGTGGGGCAAGGCTGGGGATGTGGCTCAGTGGTAAAGCATCCCTGGGTTCAATCCCTAATACCAAAAAAAAGTTAACTATTCTTGATATTATTTAATAACAATCGTTCACAACTAAAAATGATAGAAAACTCACACCTATAATCCCAGCAATTTGGGAGGCTGAGGCAGGAGGATCATGAGTTCAAAACCAGCCTCAGCAACTTAGTGAGGCCCTAAGCAACCTAGCAACATCCTGTCTCTAAAATATAAAAAAAAGGGCTGGGGATGTGGCCCAGTGGTTAAGTGCCCTGGGTTCAATCCCCAATACCAAAAAAAAAAAAAAAGAAAGAAAGAAAGAAAGAAAGAAAGAAAAAGAAAACAGGACTGAATTTTACTCCTACAGTTGCTCTGGTTGCTAACACACAATGTACTCTATTCAACACATAATACATAACGGTCTTAGGTAAAGTCAAATGAAAAACGTCAAATTACCACAATCCTACAATAGTAGAGCACATGACTTATGTGTGAAGCCCCGTCCAAACCCCAGTACTGCTAAATAAATAAATAAATATAAATGTAAATAAAATTAAAAATGACCTGCCCCCCACCAAAAAAAAAAAAAAAAAAATCACCATAATCCTATCATTTTCAAATGACAAAAAGAGGAATCTGTTACCTTCCCAACACTAAGTTTTTCATTTGTGAACATCAATTACATTTCTGATTTCTCCATGAAGACTGACCAAATAAACAGCATCTCCACCTAGACCCTGACTTACCATAACAAAAGCAGAATCACAATTCCCTGCATCTCCCTGAAGAGCTGTGGTATAATATAGGCCCCAAAAAAATCTTGCCTTAACTCCCATTACCTACTATGCCATAGATAGAAGCAAATATTTTTTAAAGGCTGTTAGAGAGATTTTTCAGAGTCTTTTCTCAAAAACTGAACCAATTTAGCAACTGCACTGCACTCAGATTTTGGCAGTTTCCAAACATCCATTCTAATTAAGGATGAATTCTTCTAAACCAGAAAAAAAGTTCCTTAATTAGAAAAAGAATAAGATAAAACTACCTCTTCCTTTTATAGGTGTTTTATACATCTTACATACCCCAGCTCCAGTTAGAACTATTATTTTTTTGCACTCTTGCAGTAATTTCACAGCATCTTCAATTGTATTAATATCTTTTCTTTTTTTCCTTTTTGGTGGTTCTGAAAGGATATTAATAACAATCTGCCACAGTGTCATATCATCCAATTCAGGTGGAGGAATTGTTTCCGGTAGTAAATCTTTAAGAATTGTTCGAGGATCTGTGCCAATCATGAGATGTTGCTGAACAAAAGTATATGGACCTATGTTAAGAAGAAAAAGATTCAGGTCAAATCTACTTCCAAGAAACTTTTAAAAAAATCTCAATTTTCTGAAATAATGCATTAGTAATCTCTAAGGTTATTTTGCAAAGAAAGAAAATGCAACTTATTTTCTTCTCAAGATACCCTTAATGCTATATACCAATGAGATTAAGAAGATCAAGAGTTAGTGCCCTCTTAACCTATAAATATGTATTTCAAGAGTCAAACTGAGGGACGGAGAGGGTCCAGTGGTAAACATATGGTTTAGCATATACCAGGCCCTAGGTTCAAACCCCAGCATCAAAAAAATTTTAAGATGAATTAACTAAGTTTTTATGGTTAAAATCTAAAATCATTCACTACAACTTATAACAAAACCATTTACAAAGTTGTTCTATAAATCATTATAGAAAAGACTCTACCAATCCTAAAAGTCCATGTTATTTATCAGGGACATAGAAAAAAAAAGTCTAGGCTATAGTTGTAGCTCAGTGTTAGAACACCTGCCTAGCATATGAGGCACTGGGTTCAATCCTCAGGACCACATAAAAATAAATAAATAAATAAAAGTATTGTGTCCCTCTACACAATACTTGTATTTATTTAAAAATAAATAAAAACTTTTTAAAAAATCTGTATGTAAATAACATTTTAAAAATTTTTTCCATTATCAACCTTCAATTTGATCTTTACCAGTCTCCCAAGATGACTCATACAATGTTTATGTTTTTTAAATATTAATTATTCTTTCACCCTGAAGTTGCTCAGATCAGATTCCTAGCTTGAGAAAATAAACAATATCAACATTAAAAAGGAACTAACTGGTCATCACTATGTTTAGTCAAGGCATCTGAAAAAGCTAGAGTACCAAAATATTTTAAAAATCACTTTTTAAGATGGTTATATTACATCTTTGGTATAAAAATCTGATATTGCAGGGCTGGGGGCATAGCTCAGTGGTAGAACATTTACCTAGCATGTGCAAAACTCTGGGCTTAATCCCCAACAAGAGGCAGGGAGAGAAGGAAAGACAACTTTCCCATTCTCTAATTTTGTAAATACTTACTAAGCACAAACTATGTATAAAGCATCATACCTACATTGACACAACAGTAGTTAAAGAAACTCAAAAACCCCTGCCTGCGAGTGGAACCACCATTTGACCCAGCTGACCTCTCTCCTCAGTCTATACCCAAAGAACTTAAAAAGAGCATACTATAGGGACAAAGCCACATCAATGTTTATAGCAGCACATTTCACAATAGCTAAAATGTGGAGCCAACCTAGATGCCCTTCAATAGATGAAGGGATTAAAAAAAAAAAAGAGGCATATATATACACAATGAAATTTTACTCAGCAATAAAAGAGAATAAAACCATGGCATCTGCAGGTAAATGGATGGAGTTAAAGAGAAGATAATGCCAAGTGAAGTTAGCTAATCTCAAAAAAACAAATTCTGAATGTTTTCTTTGATATAAGGAGGCTGATTCATAGTGGGATAGGGAGATGGAGCATGGGAGGAATAGACAAACTCTAGATAGGGCAGAGGGGTGGGAAGGGTAAGGGAGGGGGCATGGGGTTAGAAATGATGGTGAAATGTGATGATCATTATTATCCAATGTACATGAATAAAGGAATTGGTGTGAATATACTTTGTATACAACCAGAGATATGAAAAATCGTGCTTTATATGTGTATATATGTAATCGTGCTCTATATGTGTATATGTGTAATAAGAATTGTAATGCATTCCACTGTTATTTTATATATATATATATCTCCTGCCTCTGTGGAGCTTGTATTCAAGCACAAGAAGCATCACTGAAAACACCAGGTTTAGAACTTGTTAAAACCTGTTAAGTAGGTTGGGAGTATAGCTCAGTTGGTAGAGTGCTTGCCTTGCATGCACAAGGCCCTGGGTTCAATCCCCAGTACTACAAACAAAAAACCCTGTTAAGTGATATTATGAAAAAGTAAAAAGGAGATGTAAAGTGAGGAAGAAAGAAACTAACTAAAGGAAGAGCATTCCACAAAGAAGATACAAGTTTAAGAAGGACTTAGCTGTTAGAGAAATAGCATAAGTTAACTTTCATTGGCCTAAGCTGCTTAGAAACAATAACTGAGGACTGGGGGTTTACAGGTCTGTGGTAAAGCATTTGCCTAACCATACACAGGTTTGATCTTAGCACAGCAAAACAAAAACTTGTCATATAACCACGTACCTAAAAAGCTCACCAGTTAAAAGGCAGAGAATTAAAAGTTGGTATAAAAGAAAATACAGAAAGAAAAATATATTCCAAAGCTGCACAGTTCTACTATACCTATCCGTGGCCTTGGAGTCCAATCACTAGAGCTTGCGTGTGAAGCTCTATCATCCTCATCACTTTCACAGGAATGAAAACCATTGGTGATAATTTCATCACTAAACAGAAGATTATCTGCAAAAGAAATCAAAAGTAATTTAAGGATGCTGAAACAATCTGCATCTAAAATGTATGAAGACCCATAATGATTATGATGCAATCATTCTCATAGAATAAAACATTTAACACTCACAATGAATGTATTTAAAAAGTCTGTGGGGTCAACCTGCACCATTTATAGGAGCAGTTTTTTCATCCTTAGAGATTCTGTTCAGAATCTAAGTTTCAGCCCATCTAAATCTAGAAGTTAAGTAAGTATGCTTTTCAAAGTATACTTCAAAAAAAAAAGTCAGATGTGGTGGCAAATGCCTGTAATCCCAGACTCTGGAGGCTGAGGCAGAAGGATCACAAGTTCCAGACCAGGCTCAGCAACGTAGCCAGCCCCTAAGCAACTTAGACTCTGTCTCAAAAAATAAAAAGGGCTGAAGACGTGGGATGTGGCTCAGTGGTTAAGCACCCCTGGGTTCAAACTCTGGTACCAAAAAAAGAAGAAAAAAAAAAAAAAGGAAAGAGAGTTTAGAGTGCTTGTCTCATATGCACAAGGCCCTGGGTTCAATCCCCAGCACCACCAAAAAAAAAAGAAAGAAAGAAAGAACAAGAAATACTAAGTGACAGTACTGACCAAATTCTATTGTTATATCATGTGCATGTACAAACATGTAAAATTGTATCCCACCATTTTTATAATTACAATGCACCAATAAAAAGATGAGCCAAAAAAGGAAAATAAAAGAAAATAAATGTTTTAAAAACCAAAATAGAAAAAAGTAGGTTGGGGTGTAGCTCAGTGGTGGAGTTACTTGGGTAGATATCCCACAATATAAAGAAATAAAAATAATATTAATCTAGTTAAACTGAATTTATCAGTCACAAAGGAATTCAATAAATTTGTAAAAAGAGATTTACCCAAATGTCATAGAAATCACAGGGTTGTATTTTAAGAAATAAAATCTAGGAAAAACATCTAAAAGAAAGAAAGAGATTTACACAAAAGTGCCACTCTAGTGACAAACCCCCTCACTCCCTGAAGTTTGCACTTTTATATAACACTAAACATACTAAGCTAACTGTGCATTACTCTCCCCTATTCAGTTGTTTCTTGAAATCAAAGGCTGTTTTACCAGTCCCTAATGCACAGGTTCTTTTTCACATGTGGCCAAATGGGCTTACTAGATGGACCTGACACAAAATAAAACAAAGACCCACACCTACCCAGGGCAGAAACTCATGAGATCACAAATACGAAACCCTCACCTCAAGGATCACATAATGCAATACACCACCTCTGGCTTCAGAATACCAAAATTATGTCAATTTGTGTTTCGGAATTACTATGTACAAAAGTATTACACTAAACCTAAAACCACTATAAGAAATGTTTGGAAGAAAAATAATATAAAAGTATTCTAAAAGTACTATCACTCTCCTGTGCCCACTGTCAACAGCATCACAGAGTGTAATGACTTTGAAAATAGGCATGTTCCTTAAATATCAGAGGCTTTTTAAGAAACACCTTTGCTCTTTTAAAATCTCAAACTTTTTAAGGTGAAAACCAGTGACCCTCAGAAACATAGCACAGGTGTCAGTCAGCTTGCAAAAGCAATTGCAAAAGGTCGATGGACCGGACAGCCAGAAGTTGCAGACTTCACTGTACTTGAAGAAGGGGGGGGGGAGAGAATAAAAACCTTTAACAAAAGCAATATGGTAAGAAGGTAGGAGAGAAGCAAAAAAGTTATTTTAGAAACAACTGCGAGAGCCTGCAGACCTGGCGACTGCGCAAAGCAGCCCAGGCGGGCCGCGGACTGAGTGAAGGGAGGGAGCAAGTCGGCGCACAGCTCCCGCAGCACGGCCCACAGCCCTTAAGGGCGCAGGCGAGTGGAGGGCGGTAGTGGAGAAGGGGACGCCGCGGAGCCAGCCACGAGCCCCCCGCCCGCCCCAAAGACCCCCCAACCTGACGCTAGGAGGGGCCCCAGAGAGGGAAAGGGGGATGCGCAGTCCCGGCCGCCCGCGCCCTGCGCACCTCGGTACCCAATCGCCGCCGCGGCCGCCTCTTCCTCCTCCTCGCCCTCCTCGTCGTCGTCGTCGTAGAAGTCGTCGGCCGGCGGCGGCTCCCGGGATAGGCCCTGCAGGCCCGGCCCATTGTCTCCTTCTCCGGCCGCTGCCGTTGCCTGGGCCTCTCGCTCCCCACCCGCCGCTGCCGCCTCCCGCCACAGCGCCGCCGCAGCCGCCGGGCAGCCCCCGGCCGCCGGTGGCACCTCTCGCTCCGGGGCCGCCCCACTGGGCTCGCCCAGGCTCCGCCCGAGGCCAGGACCTTCTCTCCGCGGCCTCTTGCGGAGCGGCTCTCCGGCGGGCGGCGATGCGGCCTCCCTCTCGGCCGCCGCTGCCGAGGGGGAGCCGCCGGGCTGAAGGGCGAGCGCCGCCTCGTCCGCCATCTTCCAACTGCCTCTCTGGCCCTCCTCCCTCGCCTCCTCTGCTCCCGCTCGACGCGCGGCACTGGCGCCCCCGCGGCTTGGGCTGCGGGAGATTTAAACCCCGTCACGTGACCCGCCCCCTCGCCGCCCCCGCCCTCCCGCCACTCCCGCCACCCACGCGGGCCGGACCACAACACCGCGGGTCACGTGGCGGGCGGAGGCCCGGGCGTCTTCGGCTCTGCTGGGGCAGGGAGGAAGCGCGGCCTTGCCTGCCTCCGGCCCCACCCCTCGGTAGCCGGCGTGTGGTGCAGCCAAACTCGCCCCTTGGCGGCTTTTCAACTTCTCTTTCAAACTGTCCTCAAATCACTACCGCGGAGTGTCTGAAGTCAGGGTTCACACTGCGAGTTCCACTTCTGCCTGAAGTGGACACCTTGCCCGTGGTAGTCATGTGTAGATTTAGCTAAGGGTTAAAACGGCCCCTGAGAGGAGATGAGTGAAACTGGCTGCGGCTTAGGTTCCAGAAATATGTTGGATAGTGGGTCGGTTTTGTTAAAAGTGTAGGAAGTAGAGGCGAGAGGGCACAGCTTCTGCCCCAGGGTCCTCACACCATTCTGACAAGTCTCCTTTAGCACATTTTTCTCCTTAGTCAATTGCTTTTTCCCTCTGTCACTTGTGGGGTGGTATGAATTGTCGAATCCTTAAAGGCATTTGTCCCCCTAGAAAGACCTTTCGCCTGGGGGTTGGGATTAGCCAGCCTGCTTTCTGGCCTCAGAATTGGCCCCAAATTGTGGGTGAATCCCCACCTCTGAGACGGTTATCTCACATGAATAATTACTGTGGTAGTGTAGGCTTAAGCAGGAGGATTGCAAGTTTGATGCTGGCTGAACAACTTATGGAAGTCTCGTCTCAAAAATAAGAGGGCTGGGGATGTAGTTCAATGATAGCCCCTAGGTTCAATTTCCAGTACCTGCTTCAAAGTGTAATGGATCAAATGGGATAGCATGGGAGAGAGCACAGAAAGAACAGGACTTGACCCCTATGCACATCTGTTTGGTTTATGTTTGTGGTCCATTCTTTTTCTGAACCCATTTTTTTCTCTAAATTGACAATACTCCTTTTAAAGGGTTATGTGGTAATTAAATGAGATAACTAGGCTGTATAGTGAGGAATACAAAATTCAAAAACCTGAATTCTGGGCCTCTGTCAACTCCATAGCTAGCCTTAACTAAAGACCTTATTACACATGATAGATCTTTAGCCAGTGCTTGGTATGGCATAGGTCTGGAGTGCTGCGTTTTATGCACGTATGGGGCCCCTCCAAGTTTATAGTACAGCATTCCTTAAATTTAACATGGGCCCTGACTTTATTGCACCAATTACCTGGGTCCCCTTAGGCAATCAATTTAAGCTCTGTTTCTTCAAAAAAAGAATGTTGGAAACATATCTAAGTTCCCATCTACATCTAAAAGTATCTCAAGTAAGACTTGAGACTCTCCCCTTACAACTAGTTACTTTTCCCTTCTGAAAGTGATTATCTCTCATTCTAGAATCCTTAAAATCATCTTTGAAGTCTTCCTCTAACCAATCAAAGACCAAATCCTATTGTCTTTCCTTCCTTTTTACACTCTTGCTGATTCCTGACTACATAGGCATGACTCCTCCTGGCTGATCTATTTGGCCCAGTTTTCTGTCTACTGTGTGTATTTTATCCTACAAAATATTTCATGAATGGATTTTCAACCACAGTAGTGGACTGTACTGTATGAAATTTTGATAGCCTGTATCCCATCAAAGTAGAAACAAAATTCCTCCTAGCTTTCTTAAGAAAAGGATGTCTGTAAGCTTATATATCCTGTTGCATATTATTATGTGTCAAACTTGCCTTGACCACCTTATTAATGCACTCTGAATTAAGCTTCTCACATTGTAGGCCACTTGTGGTGTTTGTGAATTATAAGAAATACTATATGATCAATATAATTTTTAGTGTGCTGAAAGTTCAGAGTTGCAGTATGCATTCAGGTAAGATAAATGAGAGAGACATTTTATTCAGAAAACAAAAAATTCCCAACTACACATCTGGTCTACCAGTCGTTACACACAACTTACCTGAATCTCAAGTCATTTTCTGATCTTTAGTTTCAGTCACATTCATTTTTTTTTTCAGATATCCTCTCAAACTTGCCTTGACCACCTGATAATTATTTTTAGCATTAATACACTCTGAAATAAGCTTCTCACATTGTAGACTATTTTTTTTTTAATGAGGAAGCTCTTCAAGTTCTTATATAGAAGGATCTCCAAGCTGCACAGTGTGAGACAAAGGAAAATGTGAAAAAGTAAAAGGGACGTGTGGGTGCCACATATTATTTTCTTTGTTGCATACTTCTATCCCTAGAATGAGTGCTATTGCCCCTTATTTAGTATATTATTAAATGCATTAACCCTATTTTATTTAACTTAATTAATTAATTTGGTCAATCTGGGGCGTAAATCCAAGGCCTCCAACATGCTGAGCAAGCACTCTACCCCAAGTTACAACCCCAACTCCATTATAATTTTTTGAAACTACCAAGCTGAGGGCTAGGCCCTGGGCTCTGATGACCTCATTAAGCCCCTACCATCCCATGAAGCCTAAGTTGGCTAACTTCCCAGTTTTACATCCTTTTATTTTAAATCTCTAGGTGGGCTGTGGGTATAGATCAGTGGTACAGCACTTGCATAGCATGCTCCAGACTGTGTTAGATCCCCAGAAACACTCAGGAACACATGCACATGCACACCCTGTATATGCCCACAGATTTATCTTATGTTATTCCTTCATGACTTAATGTATGTTATTTTGTCTTTTTGACAAGGTTGTAAGACACATATACTTCCCAACAAGTCTTAGTATTCTATATCTTATCAAACACCATTTGAAATTTCCTGGGGCTTCCAAACTAAAGTAAATAGACTAGTAATCAACCTGCCTTCCACTGGCATTAGATAGATCTAAATCAATCATTTTTTTTTCTAAGAATTTTTTTATTTTTTAGGTCTAGATGGACACAACTCAATGCCTTTATTTTTATGTGGTGCTGAGGATCGAACCCGGGTCCTGCCCGTGCTAGGCGAGCTCTACCGCTGAGCCACAATCCTAGCCCCTAGATCAATCATTCTTAACTGGGGTGATTTTGTCCCCCTATGCCCAGAGGACATTTGGCAATCCAGAGACTTTTTAAAAAAATATTTTTTAAAGTTGTAGATGGACACAATACACTTATTTATTTATTTGTAGTGCTAAGGATTGAACCTAGTGCCTCAAACATGCCAGGCAAGTGTTCTATCACTAAACCACAACCCCAGCCTCCATATTTTTTTGATTATTACAACTGAGAGGAGGATGTACTACTGACATCCAGCCTGTGTATGCCAGGAATGCTCCAAAACATTCTACAAATACAGAGGATAGCCCTCCTCCACAAGAAAGGATTATTTATTCAAAAAGTTAACAGTCCATGGTTGAGAAACTCTGGCCTAGAGTTTCTAGTACATAGGACAAATGTTCCTGGACTCTAAATGATAAAGATTCCCAAAGGAATGAGGGGCCAAGTTTTTATCAGCAAGGTTAAGTTGCAAAGTAGCATATAGGCAATTATTTTCAAACGTTGGTTTTAGTAACAGAATCCTTTTTTTTTTTTTTGGTACTGCTAGGGATTGAACTCAGAGACACTCAAACACTTAGCCACATCCTCAGCCCTATTTTGTATTTTATTTAGAGACAGGGTCTCACTGAGTTGCTTAGCACTGCCATTGTTGAGGCTGGCTTTGAATTCTATCCTCCTTCCTCAGCCTCTTGAGCCTCTGGTATTACAGGTGTGCACCACCTGGTCCACCTGTTGGAGACCTTAACTCTATTGTATAGTATAGGTACATTTCTTTTAATATTAAAAAGAATCCCAGGAATCAATAAGAAAAAGAGTGATAGCCCAGTTGAAAATGAAGAGCTCAGACCGACCACACCTGCACACCTGACTCTAAAATCTTTTTTTCCACTGGGTGTGGCTCAGTGGTAAAGCCTATGCCTAGCATGCACAAAGCCCTGGGTTCCATCCCTAGCACTACCACTCCTGCAAAAAAAAAAAAAAAAAATATATATATATATATATATATATATATGTATATATATTTTCAATTACACCAAATTTTTGTGAATAAATATTAGTTATTTGGGGCTGGGGATGTGGCTCAAGCGGTAGCGCGCTTGCCTGGCATGCGTGCGGCCCGGGTTCGATCCTCAGCACCACATACCAACAAAGATGTTGTGTCCGCCGAGAACTAAAAAAAAATAAAAATGTTGGAAATTCTCTCTCTCTCTCTTTCTCTCTTTCTCTCTCTCTCTCTCTCTCTCTCTCTCTCTCCCCCTCCCCTCTCTCCTCTCACTCTCTCTTTAAAAAAAAAAATATTAGTTATTACTAGAGTAAGATAGTTTCTGCATCAGTTAGCTCTGAAATACCTTACCTATGTATGTAAATGGACGTAAATGGAAGGAATTTTGTTATATTGATGTCATCTAATTCTTTGAACTTTCTAGTTTTATACCACAATTCACTTTGCTTTCAAAAAGCACTTTTGATGAATTTCTAGCTAACAATTTGATTAGTTTCTCCTTTTCAAAAGGATTTGTTAGTTGTGAGAGTCACTTTCTCATTTTATGGGAAGTTCATCTCAACTTACCAACAAACTACTAATCGTATACAGTTTTCTTCTAACAGAGGCACCTTTTTAAAGAAAGTTTTAGGACTATTAAATATTGTTAAATTCAATACAACATTTTTTTTTTAGAGAGAGAATTTTTTAGTTTTTGGCGGACACAACATCTTTATTTTTATGTGGTGCTGAGGATGGAACCCAGTGCCCCATGTATGCCATGCGAGCGCGTTTCCGCTTGAGCCACATCCCCAACCCTCAATACAACACTTTTAATAAACTTACCAAGTACTTTGAATATGTTTTTCTCAAAACCTTGAAGTTCCAGCAGAATATTGTAGCACATACCTGTAAGAATACTCTGAAGGCTGAGGAAGGAAGGTTGAAAGTTCAGTGGCCAGTTTCAGCAACTTAAACCTTGTGACAAAATAAAATGAAAAACAGGGCTGAAATGTAGCTTAGCAATAAAGTATGCCTGAGTTAAATCCTTAGTACCACAAACAAAACCTTGAAGTTGCAGATTTAGCTTCACTAATGAATACTACAATGAAGTCCAGTAGAAATATAATTACATATGATTACAATTTTTCTTTTTTCTTTTCTTTTGGTATGAGGAATTGAATTCTGAGGTGCTTTACCACTGAGCCTCATCCCCAGCCCTTTTTAAAATTCTGTTAAAGGGTCTCACTAAATTATTTAGGGCCTTACTGAGTTATTGAGGCTGGCTTTGAATTTGTAATCCTCCTGCCTCAACCTCCCAGGTCACCAGAATTGTAAACTGGCACCATCACATCCACGTAATTAAAATTTTTCTATTAGCCACACTAAAAATGTTAGCAACAGGGCTGGGGAGTGTAGCTCAGTGGTCTTGTCTAACATGTTCAAGGCCATAGATTTTATTCCCAGCACTGAAAAAAAGTTTGAAACACTTGAAATTAATTTTATAATGCATTTCACTTGGATAGATATATAAAAATCATAATTCAACATGTAATCAGCATTATAAAATTTATGCTAGTAAATTTTGGTTTATAAATTAAAATTTTATTTCTTCAATTATGTTAGCCACGCTTAAAGAGCTCAGGAGCCACACATGGCTAATGGCTACTGTTTGGACAGTGTAGGTACAAAAAATATCCACCATTTACTCTAACCAGAGTTAGTCTTCATTAACCTAATTATCAAAATTACATTTGAGAGCTGGATATATAACTCAGTAGAAGAGTGCCTAGCATGCTCAAGGTCTTGAGTTTGAACTCCAGCCCTGAAAATTTAAAAAAAAAAATTAAAGGATGTATCACATAAAATAGATTGTTTTTAAACAGTCAAATAAGGTTAAAACAACTTTGGTTTAGTATAAATCTGATTAATTTTGTTTTTGCAGTACTAGAGACTGAACCAGAGGCACTTGACCACTGAGCTACATCACAGTTCTTTTTTTTTTCCAAAGAGAGAGAGAGAGAGAGAGAGAGTTTTAAAATATTTATTTATTTAGTTAGTTAGTTAGTTTTCAGCAGACACAACATCTTTGTTTATATGTGGTGCTGAGGATCAAACCCGGGCAGCACGCATGCCAGGCAAGCACGCTACCCCTTGAGCCACATCCTCAGCCCTCCTCAGGATTCTTTTTTTTTTTTTTTTTGAGGATTTATTTATTTATTTTTAGTTTTTGGCAGACACAACATCTTTGTTTGTATGTGGTGCTGAGGATCGAACCCAGGCCGCACACATGCCAGGCGAGTGCGCTACCACTTGAGCCACATCCCCAGCCTCCTCAGGATTCTTGCTCCCTAGTGTGCATATACTCTATTATCCCCTGACCTTGAATGTGGGCAGTACCTCTGAATATGATGAGATAGACACTTCTTTAATTAGATTATGCAGTTGGCTCTCCATATCAGCCCTCTGAGACTTCAAGTTCTGCATCAATAGATTCAGCTAACAATGGATCTAAAGTATTGAGCATGTGTCTATATTGAACATGTACAGACTTTTTTGTCATTACTTGCTAAACAATATAGTATACCAAATATTTATGTAGTATTTACATTGTATTAGGTATTACGATAATGCAGAGATTATTTAAAATATATAGGAGGATGTACAAGTTATATGCAAATACTATGCCATTTCATATAAGGCTCTTGTGAATCTGACAATTTTGATATCCCCAGGGTTTGAACCCAATCCTCCACAGGTATAGAGGGATGACAATATTATATAGAACTGTTTTAGAACACTCAAAAGAGTCTCTGCTATGCTGTGAGAGTGCTTGTGAGAACACTTCATGGCAAAGAACTGAAAGTACATCTCACAGCTGAGAGCAGATGGCTTACAGCCAGTGAACACACTGTAACCTCAGTCCGACAACCACAGGCGCTAAATTGTGCCAACAACCAGTAAAGCTTAAAAGATGACCCCATGCCCCAAATTAGACTGAAATCTGAGACTACACCTTGACTGCAGCCTGTAAGACCCCATTAAAAGACTCAGTTCAACTCTGTTGAGATTCCTGACTCCTGGAAACTGAAATAATAAATGTGTCTTTTTTGAGTCACTAAGTTCCTGGTTCCTGGTAATGTGCCAAGCAAAAGAGAAAACAAATATGAATGGGTTGTAGTAAGTAAACAAATGTTTTGATATGATTTGATAAAGCATGTTCTAGCTAATATTGAATAATCCACAAAACTCTAAATAAGTGTTTACTAATGGTTTTTATTCAGTGTCAAAAACTTGAAAAATGTGGTACTCCCAAGGAGATTTTACAGTTACATTTAAAAGAATCAGTATAATGTATCTGGACTGTATCAGTTACTAAATTGTGTTTTTCCATTCAGTGACACATCATAGGATTAATATTGTAACAAAAGAGAATCTGAAAACTTAAATTCATTTTTTTGGTACTGGAAATAAAACCAAGTGGGGTTTAACCACTGAGCCACATCCCCAGCCATATGTATGTATGTATATATTACATACATACACGTATATATTATTTAGAGACAGGGTCTCACTAACCAACCAGTTAGTGAACAGAAAATGTCTGGGAAAGGCAGAAAGTTCTAAGAGGATTAATGTTAAAGGGGCCATTTCCATTGACTTGGCAGCATCTTAGAATTGTAATATGTGGACATTGTCACACTGAAGTAATATTCAAGATGGAGGTGGGTCATGATTTTTCTTTGTAAACTGGACAAGAGTTGTTGTGAAGGGGAAATGGGGAAGAATAATTTGGGTCATGCATGAGAGGGTACATGTTGAAATTTAAAGTGTGAAAGTAGAATTTCTTTCTTTTTTTAATATTTGTTTTTTAGTTGTAGATGGACACCATACCTTTATTTTATTTTAAATGTGGTGCTGAGGATTGAACCCAGGGCCTTGCACATGCTAGTCGAGCGCTCTACCGCTGAGCCACAATCCCAGCCCTGAAAGTAGAATTCCTTAAAATTAGTTTTTAGAATTTGTTAAAATTCTACACACCTACACATCCCCTAAAAATCATCAGTTCTCTAGTTTGAAGACCTTGGTTCTACAATATGTATTTCTTCGGGTTAACAAATATATCTTATTGTTTTTATTCGTGTCCCATCCTTCCCTCTTTTAACACCAGACATGGCATATAATAGACCCTCAGTAAACACAGCCTCCAGGTGGGTGGGTACAGGGATATTGCCAGAAATAGGATTCCTCTGCCTGCACAGGGCTGGATAACCTGTAATCATATCTTGGCTTCCTAATTCTCCATTAAAGTCATTTCCTATCAGCCATCTTTTATCACTTTATGACTTTAGAAAGGCAGATTACATGTGAAATAATCCATTTCCCTCCAACAGTTCTAAATTCAATGAAGATTTATAGAACCTTGTGTAAAAACCTGTGGGTTTTTTTGTAGTATGTATGTGGGGAGGAGTGAGATTCAGAGATAAGAGGCAGCAGATTCCTGAGGTTCAAGAACTAATAATCCAGATGGGCAAATAATTTCACAGACATAAAATTTGGCCACAGGACCATTCATTTTAAACAAGGGTCCTGAAGATCTCACAATTCAAACTTCATAAATTTTAAGATTAATTTGGACAAAGAACTGTGGCAAAGCGATTTCTGTTTGGAAGCTAAAGTATCAACGATACTTACAATGAACTCCCAGTCTCGAAATCATGGAATTCTTTATGATTTTTTTTTTTTCCCCCAGTGCTGGGAATCAAACTCAGGGCTTTGTGCATTCTAGATAAGCCCTCTACCACTAAACTCCAGCCCCGGAGTCTTAAACTGGAATTTTTTAATCTGGGAAATTTACATTAGTTCAAAATTTACACATTTAACCTTCTTATAATGCAAATTCTCAAATGTGTGTCTGCCTTGTCCAAGGAAGAAAAGCACTGTTAGATTAAATGTTTTGAGGAATCCCCTTATTCTGTAAATTAAAAAGCGGTACTTGGAGTTCTCTGATGTCATTTAGCCTAGTGTCCTGAACTCGATAGGTAGACAACAAATGAGTATTGCCATGAACTCACTCTCAAGGTGCACCAAACATATGTGGAAATCAGTTTTAGAAAAACCTAAACAGGTCAAGAGAGACTTTTAAGGAGAAGGGGTGCTGTGTGTGTGTGTTTTGTAAATTAAGGGACCTTTAAAATTAGAAAACGAACAAAATGGGATGGAAGGAGGCAGCTTTGCTTTGCCTGAGGCTAGAACACAGGCTGAGTATGGCCTTAGGATTTTCACTTCCCCTACACCCAGTTCAGCTTTTAGGGCAAAGAGAGGAGAAGGGGCACTTGTTCTTCCTCCTTGGTTGGTTCTTCTCTCTCAAACTCAAGGAAACTGGACAAGGGAAGACACAAAACCCGAACTGAACTGTAAGAGAACTGATCTGAAAACACACAAAAGCCAACCCAGGGCATTGCCGAGGGACTGATTTGCAGGAGGATGGTCTTCCCAGTGTGACAGGGGTTCATTTGATGCTTTGCCTGTTTCCCTTGTGACTTCGAAACTTACTTGTCTTTTTTCTTTTTCCCAATCTTCTTCTCCCTGAACTTCTTCATCCTGATCTCTCCTCCCTAATCTCCTTTTCTCTGAATCACCTCTATCCTGGTAGAATCACAGCCTTTGGGATAGGAGTTCCTGTTTTTCTCCTTTTCTCAAAACCCTGTCCTCGTTAAAAGATTGGCATCAGGGACAAGGACCAAACTGTGAGCAGCAGATCTCCATTTCAGTTGAGAGCAGGAGACGGGATACGTAGAGAAGCAGAATGATTCTAGGTCAGAGTTCGGGCCCATGAGTGATTTGAAGGTTGAGAAGGAATCAAAATTAAAATCGAAATGTAGGATATTAAATTTTATTTTAAACGGTGTGATAGAAGTTTCTAGAGTTCTAGAGCAAAAATGCTCAGTGAATCTTTGAAGGGCACCATAGTAAAGACCAAAGAATGGAATTTTCAGGGTAGTCAGGTGTTCAATAAGTTCTAACCTTGACTTGTTATTAAAATCTTTTGGGGTATTTGTAAAAATCCTGATGCTGAGGTTGACTGCATTGAAATCTCTAATATAACCCTGGTTATATTTTAAAACTGTTCCTCAGCTTATTCCAATGGGCAGTGCAGGCTGCTCTTGGAGGAAATGAGGAGGCACACCTCTTGCCTTCCAGGCAAATACTTACAACATTCAAATTAGTGTATCCTGAGTCAAACTACTTGATGTTCTCCAGTTTAAGTACTCAAGGTTAGGACTTAATTGGTATTTTCAGTCTATATTCCACAAGAATTAAGAGGGGTCCTGGGAATTAAACTAACCCTAACCCTGGGGCACTTTACCAAGGAGACCTATCCCCCAGTCCTTTTTAATTTTAATTTTGAGGGAAGGTCTCACAAAATTGCTTAGAACCTTGTTAAATTGCTGAGACTGGCCTTGAACTTGTGATCCCCTGCCTCAGGCTCTCAAATCACTGGAATTTAAGGTGTATGCCACTGTACACCCCCCCCCCCATCATGCCCAAGTCCTTTTTATTTTTATTTTCAGACTGGATCTTGCTAAATTGCAGAGGCTGACCTTGAACTTGTGATCTTTCTGCCTCAGCCTTCTGTTATGCTCGAATTTGGGACCCCCAAAAGACCACCAGAGACTAAGATCGACGTAAGCAGCAAAGAGGTGTTTATTGTGAGCTAACTCGGTCCTCCGCAGGCACACAGCAACTGGTGACACTGAGAGGCCCCGAGCCCAGGGTTTGCAGCAGTTTTATACATTCTTTGGGGAAAGCATCTCTTAGCAAATCATCACACACCGCGGGAAAATCAAAAAAACAACTCTAAAACATGATTGGCGGGGCAGGGGATGTGGCTCAAGTGGTAGCGCGCTTGCCTGGCATGCCTGCGGCCCAGGTTCCATCCTCAGTTCCACATACAAACAAACATGTTGTGTCCGCTGAAAACTAAAAAATAAATATTAAAAAATTCTCTCTCTCTTTGGGTTTTTCCAAGGACAAGGGTCACGCCCCCTTCCTTGGGCAGGCTTTGCTCTGAGGTAGAGGCTGGTTTTTCACTTCCACATCTTATTGCTGGGCAAAGAAGGGAGAAGGGGCAGGCACCACAATGCTTGGCTAGCTCCCTATCTTTTCTTTCTTTCTTTTTCTCTCTCTCTCTCTCTCTTTTTTTTTTTTTTTTTTTTGGTGGTGCTGGGGATTGAACCAAGGGCCTTGTGTATACAAGGCAAGCACTCTACCAACTGAGCTATATCCCCAGCCCCTGCCCCCTTAACTTTTAATTGAAGTAAAAGGAGCAGTGAGATGCTTTACTATTGACTTGCATTTTTATTAATTTTTTGTTTTGTTTTGTTTTTTGAGATAGGGGGGCATTGAATCCCTAGGCTCAAATGATCCTCCTGCCTCTGCCTCCTAAGGAGCTGAGATCCTTGCCCAGCTTGGTGGGTTTTGGTAATGACCACACCCATGTAACCATCACTCCAGTCAAGATATAGAATTTCCCAGCTGGGTACAGTGGCACATGCCTACAATCCCATCACCTCGGGAGGCTGAGACAGGAGGATGGCAAGTTCAAAACCAGCCTCAGCAAAAGCAAGGTGCTAAGCCACTCAGTGAGATCCTGTATACAAAACAGGGCTGGGAATGTGGCTCAGTGGTCGTGTGCCTCTGAGTTCAATCCCTGGTATCCCACACCCCCTGTGCAAAAAAAAAAAAAAAAAAGATATAGAATTTTCCATCAACCCATAATGTTTCTTCATGCCCTTTATAGTTAATCTTTAGTCTCCACTTCCCCCTATAGACAACCACTCTTCTGGTTTCTATTTTTATAGATCAACTTTGCCTGTTAATGAATGAACTTCATTAAAATTTAATTACACGAATCACAAGCTACACATTTTCACAGTGATTTGTGTGTGTGTGTGTGTGTGTGTGTGTGTGTGTGTGTGTCTGTGACAGGGTATGGAAGTGCACAGTGGTCTTTTTAAAGACACAAAGAATATCATGTTAGTTCTTGTTGAAAACCTTATAACGGCTCCCTATTACTGTTGGAATGAAATCTAGACCTCTCCCTGAGGCCAGGGAGGCCTTACCTCTCTTTTAAAATAATTATCTATTCTTGTCATATTTTTCAATGTGATACTATACCTAACAGAATTTACTATTTTAGCCAGGCATAGTTGAATATACTTATAGTCCCAGATACTAAAGAGGTGAGGCCAGAGGATCACTTGGGCCCATGAGTTCAAGACCAGATGGGCAACAACATAGAGAGACCCCATCTCAAAAAAATTTTACTGTTTTAACCATTGTTAAGAGCATTCATATGTTGTGCAAACATCACTGTCAGGTTGGTGGTGGTGACTTAGGACAAAGCAGCCCGCGCAGGAAAGAAACATCAGACAGGCGCCTTCAGAAATGCCTATCAATCAGTGGGATTTCCTGATTAATGCCTGTCAATCAGCAGGACCCCTTGGCCAATTCTGGATTTCAGACAGTTCCCCGAACCAACTCCAGCGGGATAAGGGACTCTAAAAACACCTTTTCCAGGGGCTGGGAATGTGACTCAAATGGTAGTGCACTTGCCTAGCATGTGTGAGGCACTGGGTTAGATCCTCAGCACCACAAAAAATATAAAATAAAGACATTGTGTCCACCTATAACTAAAAATAAGTATTTAAAAAGATAAAAAAATAAAATAAAGATATTGTGTCCACCTAAAACTAATATATACCTTTTCCTGTCCCAAACTCTTCCCTTTTTAAATCTGCCTCCTTTGGTCACCGCCCACCTTACCTGATCTCACAATCACTACTATACATTCCTAGGACCTGTCATCATTCCAGAAAGAAGTAGTGTACTCCTTAAACAATAACTTTCTATTCTTCCTTCCCCACAACCTATTATAACCGCTATTGTACTTTCTGTCTCAGTGAATTTGCCACTATGACCATACAATACTTGTTCTTTTATGTCTGGCTTATTTCACTTAGCATAATGCCTTCAGGATTCACCCTGTAACCCGTATCAGAATCCTACTCTTTTTTAAGGCCAAGTAATATTCCGTTGTGTGTTTATACTACCACATTTTGTTTAACCATTTTACCTAACAACATTTGGAGCTTTTTCACATTGAGCTTTTGTGAATAATGCTGATTTTGTCATTGTGAGAACATCATAGAGTGTATTTATGCAGATTGAATTGGTACCCAGTAAAGGAGAGCTGTACGAGACTGCTGCCAGGGTAACATGACACACTTTTTTATAGTAAGCTTTAAAAAAAACAAGTAGAAGGACTACATTTCAAAATAATGAAAAAAGTATAGTAGGTACATAAATCAGTAACATGGCCATTTATCATCCTTACCAAGTATTACATATTATACATAATTGCATATGTCATATTTCCATATGACTGGCAGTACAGTAGGCTTGTTTATGCCACTCATCACCACAAACATGAGTAATACATTGAACTATTATGTTAAGACAGCTATGATATTAGTAGATGATAGGGATTTTTCAGCTTGATTTTAATCTTATAGGACCACCATTATATTTGTGGCCTGTCATTGATAGAAACATTGATAGGTGGTATATGACTGTTATGGTAATTTAATTTTTTAAATTATTATTATTATTGTTAAAGAGAGAGAGAGAGAGAGAGAGAGAGAGAGAGAGAATTTTAATATTTATTTTTTAGTTTTCGGTGGATACAACATCTTTGTTGGTATGTGGTGCTGAGGATCGAACCTGGGCCGCATGCATGCCAGGCGAGCGAGCTACAGCTTGAGCCACATCCCCAGCCCTGGTAATTTAATTTTAAAACTGTCAATCCCTCCCACTTCACCCACAAGGAAGGGTATGTCCCTCTTTCGTTCATCACCATATCCCAGTCCCTAGCTCAGAGACTGAAACATGTTAGGTGCTAAATAAAAATTTATTAAAATAAATGGACAAAATGGTTTAATTCTTTAACATATTGTCTCAGAAAAATTATAAGAGGAATAGAGAAGAAAGGCAATAAGATGTAGGTGGTAGGTGCCGATGGAGAACTGCTCCTTTTTTGACTTTGAGTAGCAAAAAAGAAGAATAAATGCTACACACAATGACAGAACAGTTGGAAGTGGGTGAAGATAACCTGGTTTGGTGGCTTTTCTGGAACTCAGCTACCTCATCTTTAAAATGTGGGAGCAGGAAAAAAATATGGGAGCAGTCTTGAAGTTTTCATTCATACTGCCTCATTCCTGTTCAGCATTGAAAATAAATGGAGTTGTTTTCCATAGTTATAATGACTGGGGATCATTACCAGCATTTGTCAGTTCAGAACACTAGGAAGGCTAAATGTCCTGCAATGTTTGAGACAGTCCTGCATCTTATATCATCCAAATACCACTGTTGAGAAACATTCATAATAGTATTCCATGAGTCTATTGTGCACGGCCTGTGGTTCCCCACATTGTCATACTTCATAGGTACTTAAGTTACCTCATTAAGACAAATTACCTATAAGTCAAACTAAAAGAACTCAAGAGTAGATAGAATATCAGGGTATAATTCATATCTGTAGTATATATTTCATAGGATCTATGTAGAAACCATCATATTTCTTAATCTTTGTCGTAGGCTCATTTCTGTTGCTATAACAAATACTACAGACTGTATCATTTATAAAGAATAAAGGTTTGTTCAGCTCATCCTACTTGAGACTGGGAAATCCAAGGCCAGGGGCTACAGTGGTGAGGGCCTTCTTCCTAATGGCATGCTCTGTAGAGTCTCCAAGTGGTGCAGGGCATCACATGGTGAGGAAGTACATAAGAGTCCAAGCTGCTGGGCACAGTAGTGCACACCTGTAATCCCAGGAACTAAGGAGGCTGAGGCAGAAAGAGCAGAAGTTCAAGGCCAGCTTTAGCAATTTAGTGAGGTCCTAAGTAACTTAGCGAGACCCTGTCTCAAATGAAAAATAAAAAGGGCTGGCCCCAGAGTTCAATCCCCAGTACCGAGAGAGAGAGAGAGAGAGAGAGAGAGAGAGAGAGAGAGAGAGAGAGAGAGAGAGAGAGAGAGAGAGAGTCAGTCTAAGCCAAAGCTGCCACTTATAACAGAACCACTCTCAAGATAACCCATTAACCCATTAATCTAAGAAGAGATTAATGTATACTTCATGAAGGCAGACTCCCTCAAGATCCAATCACCTCTTAAGGATTCCATCTCTTAATACCTTGCAATGGGAATTAAACTTCAACATGAGTTTTGGTGAAGATATTCAAGCCATAGTGTACCCTTTCCATTTTTCTTATATAGTTTTTTTTTCTAGTTTTTCTGTTTAAAATTATTCTTGTTTGGTTTTTGCAGTGTTGGAGATTGAACCCAGGACCTTGCATGTAGCTGAGCTATTACCCAAAGCCCCAAGAGCATACTACTTTCATTTATTTATTTATTTATTTATTTATTTATTTGTACCAGGTATTGAACTCAAGGGTTTTAACCACTGAGCCATATACCCAGCCCTTTTTATTTTTATTTTTAGTTGTTGATGGACTTTATTTTCTTTCCTTATTTTTATGTGGTGCTGAGGATTGAACCCAGTGCCTCATGCATGCTAGTCAAGAACGCTACCACTGAACCACAACCCCAGTCCCCCCTTTTTATTTTTTATTTAGAAAGGGTCTCACTGAGTTGCATAGGAACTCACTAAGTTGTTGAGGCTGGCTTTGAACCTGCAATCCTCTTGCCTCAGCCTCCCAAGCTGCTGGGATTACAGATGTGCACCACAAGCATACTAGTTTTAAATGAGTTTAATTAAGACACTTTGACTCTATTTTTCTTCCTTAGTAGATATGTAGGTAGGAGTCAATCTTCATTTGAGAAACAAGGCTCAAAGCAGAGCAGCATCAGGATTACACTGAGACCCTTCCTGTGGTATAGTTGATATTTTTATTATTTATTTTTATTTTGGGGGTGCTTATGATCAAATCCAGTACCTTCTCTGTATGCTAGGATAGTGCTCTACCATCCAGCTATATTCCTAGCCCACAGATGATATTTTTTGGTATTGGGTTTCCTAGTTTTACCCATCAGATTTGACCTTTATAGTAATGAAGGAGACTATATTTGCTCAGTGTGGTCTCATCTTCATATACTCTAAGGTCCTTGCCTACTCTAAGATCCTATGTCATTTCAAGAAAACATGGAGGAAACAACACAAATCTCCATCGACTGACGTGTAGATAAATACGGCAGGTCTCAAAGAAGACGTACAAATGGCCACAAAGAGTATGGGAAAAAAAAATGTTCAACATCACAAGTCATCAGGGAAATGCAAATCAAAACCACAATGAGATATCATCTTACCCACGTTAGAATGGATATCATCAAAAACACAAAATATAACAAATTCTGGTGAGGGTGTGGCAGAAAGGGAAACTCATGTGTTGTTGTTGGGAATATAAATTAGTACAGCCAGGGGAGCTGGGGTTGTGACTCAGTGCTAGAGCGCTTGCCTGGCATATGTGAGGCACTGGATTCGATCCTCAACCCCACAGAAAAATAAATAAATAGAATAAAGATATGAAAAAATTTAAAAAATAGTAAAGCCATTATGGAAAACAGTATGTAGTTTCCTCAAAATACCAACAACAGAATTATCATATAATACAGCAGTTGAAATGTATGTATCCAAAAGAAAACAAAATAATCTTAACAAATATATACCTGCACTCCCATATTTCTGCTGCACTATTCACAATATCCAAAATATGGAATCTGCCAAGATGCCCATTGACAGATGAATGGATAAAGAAAATCATATACACAATCATTCTCTCTCTCTCTCTCTCTCTCTCTCTCTCTCTCTCTCACACACACACACACACACACACACACACACACACACACACACACACACAAGATGAAACATTATTCACCCTTAAGAAATATGAAATCCTGTCATTTGCAGCAACAGAGATGGAACTGAGGACATCATTTTAAGAGAAATAAGTCAGGCATAGAAAGACAGATATCACATTTTCACTAATTTTTGGAAGCTTTTTAGGTGTCTCATAGAATTAGAGAGTAAAATAGTGGTCAATAGAAGCTAGGTAGAATAGGGAAGCTAGGTAGAATATAAGTACCAAAATAAAGTTAGAGAGGAGTAATTAGTTCTAGTGTTCTTTAGTGCAATAGACTATGATCTTCAACAATTTATTGTATATTTCAAAATAACTACAGAAGAATCCAAAGGGTTTTCGTTTTGTTTTGTTTTGTTTTTGGTACCAGGGATTGAACCTAGGGGTACTTAACCATTGAGCCACATTCCCAGCCCACTTTTTTTTTTTAAATTTAGAGACAGAGTCTCCCTGAGTTGTTTTGAGCCTCACTAAGTTTTTGAGGCTGGCTTTGAACTTGAGATTCACCTGCTTCAGCCCCCGAGCTGTTGGGATTACAGGCGTGTGCCATTGTGCCCAGCCTCCGAAGGTTCCTAACACATAAAATGATAAATATTTGAAATGGAAATTCTAATTACCCTGATTTGATCATTTCACACTGTCTACATGTATCAAATTGTCATACTGCACCCCACAAATTTGTGCAAATTTTATGCCAAATTAAAAAGTAGACTAGGAATAGAGCTCAGTGTCAGAGAGCTTGCCTCGCATGCACGAGCCCTGGGTGACCCCAGCACCACATGCACATAAAAGGTTGAAAAAAATTAATGTTTTAAATATTCCTTCTGTGTGTGGATTTCCAATTAAAACTGAATTACAGTTTTCCTTTTAAGGCTTAGGAATTCAAAATGGCTGAGCTACTTTCCCAATGTTTTCTATCACTTTACCTATATGTCTTCTGTCTTTACTATGTCTTTTACTTAAAGTGTTAAAATACTCAAACATTTAGATTCTTTCTTTCTTCTTCTTCTTCTTTTTTTTTTTTTTTTGATATTGGGAACTAAACTCAGGGACGCTTAACCACCAAATCACATCCCCAACATTTTTTTTTTTTAATTTAACACAATGCTCTTCAATTCATTGTACACAAATGGAGCACATTTTTTACTTCTCTGGTTGTACCCAAAGTAGGGTCATAGCATTTGTGCCTATATATGTACCTAGGGTAATGATGTCCATCTCATTCCACCATCTTTCCCACCTCCATCCCCCATGCTCCCTCCCCTGTCCCCTTTGCCCCAAACAATGTTCCTCCACTCATCTCATGCTCTCCTCCCTTTAGTATCCATTTATCAGAGAAAATATTTGGCCTTTGGTATTTTGGGATTGACTTACTTCGCTTAGCATGATATTCTCTAACTCCATCCAATCACCTGCAATGCCATAATTTTATTCTCTTTTATTGCTGAGTAATATTCCATTGTGTGTATATACTACAGTTTCTTTATCCACATCCATTGAAGGGCATCTAGGTTGGTTCCACAGTTTGGCTATTGTGAATTGTGCTGCTATGTACATTGATGTGGCCACATCCTTGTAGTATGCTGTTTTTAAGTCCTTTGGTTATAGACAGAGGAGTGGGATAGCTGGATCAAATGGTGGTTCCATTCCAAGTTTTCTAAGGAATCTCTATACTGTTTGTCAGATTGGCTTCACCAATTTGCAGTCCCACTAGCAATGTGTGAGTGTGACTTTTCTGAACCCCTTTTCTGTCACTTCATCTACTATGCTGTCAATGGATTCTAATGTTACAGTATCTTGTTTGTTTGGGGCACCTTCCCCCCTTGTTTTTTCATGTTGCTTATGAGTCTTCTTCTCTTACAGTGCGGATCTAAGGTGTTGCAGTTTCTACTCTAGAATCCTGCAGGACAGGCATACCTTACCTTTAATGGGGATATCAGTGTTTACCACACCCAATGCAACTAATATGCAGCCATAAATCAATTAGTTTCTATTTAGACACAGTTTGCTGCTATAAATAGAAATGACAGGCAGGGTTATCTTCTACCATATAGCCAGTAGGTTCACGTAAGGTTTTACAATTTCTATTGGTGGACAGTGTGTGTGTGTGTGTGTGTGTGTGTGTGTGTGTGTGTGTGTAGAGTGTGATGTTTATGAGGTAGGATGTGAGAACATAGAGGTATTCAATTATAGGACAAGTAGAAGGGGACTCAACAGAAGTTGGCTGTTATTAGGAGAAAAAAAAGAGCGAGAGGCAGCCCCATGCAAGGTTCCCTGTTGCCTCTGCCACAGGATGGTGTCTGTTAGCACACCTAGTAGGCACGTTGCTGTTGGGTTACAGGCCTCAGTTGGTGTCCCAAGATGGAATCTGCCCTAACTAAACATGGCAGTGGAGGTGGCAGTGGAAGTAACCCAAGATGGAGGTGGAGGTGTTTCAAGATGGAGGCAACGTCTTTCAGAGAGGGGGCTGGAAGGATGGGCTATGCGGTGGCATTGGGTGGCCTGTTTGGTGATGGCACACTGCAGCATGTGGTGCTGCAATGGTCAGCTGCCTCCTGGCTCTGTTCCATGTCCCACAGTAGAGATTCCAATGTGGAAAGGGTTAGGGTGGTGGTAGTGTGTCCCAAGATGAAGGTGGTTTGGGTGCAGTCACATATTGGTGGATAGGGAACCGCGGCACAGGTGCGGTGTTCCTCTTTGCAGGGGTGCAGTTTCCTGGCTCTGCGTGAGGCAGATTGCGGTGGGTGAGGTCCTGGCTCTGGGTGAGCCCAGCCCTTTTTTATATTTTATTAGAGACAGGGTCTCCCTGAATTTCTCAGGGCCTCACTAAGTTGCTGAGGCTGGGTTTGAACTCCCAAACCTCCTGCTTCAGCCTCCCAAATTGCTGGGATTACAGCTGTGTGCCACTGTGGCTCCTGGATTACAATTTTTCTAACATTTAAATATATTAAATATAAAGTTCAAATATTTAAATATGTTCAAACTTTTAAATGTTTTGGTGTCTGTTGTGTAAGTATTTTCTTGCTGTTTAAATTTGGAGAAAGTATACCTTCAGTCTTAGAGGTTGTCAGAAAGTTGAAGAGTTGAGCCTCTGCCTTTGGAGGTGGTCAGGAAATTTTGAAAGGAGTTGCTCTTTATTTATAGTTTTTTTTTTTTTTTAAATATTGTCTAGTTGTCAATGGATCTTTATTTATTTATATGTGGTGCTGAGAATCGAACCCAGTGCCTCACACATGCTAGGCATGGGCTCTACCACTGCGCCACAACCCCAGCCCCTTTATGTTTGTTTTTGATTTGAGGTTTGTGGGTCTTGTTGTGTTGCTCAGGCTGAGTTCAAACTGAACACCTCCTGATTCAGACTCCTAAATAGCTAGGATTATAGGCACTCACCACTGTGCCTGGTGGGAATTCTTTTTATAGGTGAAATTAAACAGAGCAATAAATAAAACCCCAACTATTTGACTGTGGTGATGGTTGTGAATAAAAAACATTGTTGTATACTTTAAGTGGTATGTGAATTAGCCAGGTGTGGTAGTACACATGGCTAGGGAGGCTGAGGCAGGAGGATTGCAAGTTCAAAGCCAGCTTCAGCAATTTAGTGAGGTCCTAGGTAACTTGGTGAGACCCTGTCTCTAAATAAAAATATAAAAATGGCTGGAGATGTGGATCAGTGCTTAAGCAACCCTGTGTTCAATCCCTGGTACACACACACACACACACACACACACACACACACACACATACACACATATACATAGGTACACATTTAAATATAAAAATATATACTGTTTATAAGTATATATTAAAATATAGAATATATATACACATAAATAAATGGTATGTGAATTATTATACATCAATAAAGCTAATTTAAAATGTGAAAAGGCATTCAGCTTTATATATATGTAGAAAAATGAAAAAAAATCAAAATAACATTTTTCATCCATTAGATTGGCAAACATAAAATATCCATAATAATCATGGGTAAGGGTGTGGGAAATGGGTATTCTTTTATACCATTGGTGTGATTATAAATTGAGACAACCTTCTTGGAAGCAAGTTTGGTAAGATTTTTTTTTTTTTTTTTTGTACTGGGAATTGAATGCAGGAATGCTTAACCAATGAGCCACATCTCTCACCCTTTCATTTTTTATTTTGAGACAAGGTCTTGCTACCTTGCTCAGGGCCTCGCTAAATTGCTGAGCCTGGCCTTGAATTTGTGGTCCTTCTGTCCTAGCCTTCCCAGTCGGTGGCCCAGGCCTGCACCATGACGACTGGTGGTAAGAATCTTTTACACGTATCTTTTACTTTAGACATTCTACTGCCAGGAATTTATTCTCCTGTACATTTATCAAGCATGAAAGTTATTACTGCAACATTGTTTACAATAAGAAAAACTGAAAATAACCAACAGACCATCAGTAAAGAATTGAGTAAAATAAATTATAAACTTATATAAATCTTAAAAGCTGTTCAGCTATTCTATTTAAAGAATGAAGGTGCGGAACAGTATACATACTATGTTGCTATAAGAATAAGATAATGTTTTTGAGTACAAGATATACAAAAACTAATATAAATGGTTACCTGATTGAAGGGGAACTAGATGGGAGATGAAAGTTGATATGAGATTTTTTCACTGAGGACCTTTTATATTATTTTATTTTTATTATTAATTAATTAATTGATTAATTTTTGGTACTAGGGATTGAATTCAGGGACACTTAACCACTGAGCTACATTCTCAGCCCTTTATTTTATTAGAGACAGTGTCTCTCTGAGTTGCTTAGGGCCTCACTAAATTGCTGAGGCTGAGTTTGAACTCCCAATCCTCCCTCCTCAGCCTCCCCTAGTTGCTGGGATTACAGGCATGTGCCAACGCTCCCAACTTTACTTTATTTTTGAGTCATGTAAATGTTTAACCTAAAGAGTCAAATAAACTAAGAGTATGATTAACAAAATATGAATACTTATCCATGTATAATAAAACAGTCACAGAATAGTATTTACAGCAGTCTTTCATTTTTTCCTATTGAAAAAAAAACTTTTGAGTTCTTTAAATTTTTGTTTTTTAGTTGTAGATGGACACAATACCTTTAGTTGTTTATTTTTATATGATGCTGAGGATTGAACTCAGTGCCTCACATGTGCTAGGCAAGCGCTTTACCACTGAGCTACATCCCCAGCCCTTGAGTTCTTAATTCATGTTCGGGACCGTAAAAATATGGAAATAAACAAGGCAGCCAAGCCTCCTATTCTCATGGAGGTTTTGATAGTGACTAAACAAACAAGAATATAAACAAACAAGGTAATTTCAAACAGTGATGATGAGTGACTTGACAGAAATCACGAAAGACATTTCTGTGGAACTGACACATGCACTGACACCTCAGTGAGGAGGTTCTGGGAGAAGAGAGGGGTCCAGGAAGACAATGTAGTGAGTGCAAAGGTCCTGAGGCTGAAAAAGCTTGGTGAGTTTGAAGATCTGGGATATAGTCTGCATAGCAGGCACAGAGTGGTAAGATGAAGTCAGAATGGTAGTTGGAGGGTAAATCATGAGTATAAGTAAAAGGATAAATATGTTTGTATGTACACTGAAACTATTGGGAAGGATAAAAGCAGCTGTATAAATAGGAATTGGAGATGAGGGTCAGTAGAACTCTTTAGATTTTTTTTTTTCTTTTGTTTTTAGACATACATGACAGTAGAGTGTATTCTGACTTGGAGTCAACTTATTCTAATTAAGATCCCATACATGTGGTTGTACATGGATGTAGAGTTTCACTGTGCTATATTCATATATGAACATAGGAAAGTCATGTCCAGTTCACTCTATTGTCTTTCCTATTCCTAATCCCACTCTCTTCCCTTCATTCCCCTTTGTCTAATCCACTGAACTATTCTTCCCCAGCCCTCTCCTTTAGTTTTCTTTTTTTTTTTTGAGAGAGAGAGAATTTTAATATTTATTTTTTTAGTTCTCGGTGGACACAACATCTTTGTTGGTATGTGGTGCTGAGGATCGAACCCCGGCTGCACGCATGCCAGGTGAGCGCGCTACCACTTGAGCCACATCCCCGGCCCCTCCTTTAGTTTTCTTTGAGTAAGGTTTGGATTTAAAAATATTTTTTAAAATTTACGATTAGCCTGTAATTTCAGGGACTTTCGAGGCTGATGCAGGAGGAGTGCAAGTTTGAGCCTAGCCTCACCAATTTAGTGAGATCCTGTCTCAAAAAAATAAGAATTGGGGATGTAACTCAGTGGTAGAGAACCTCTGGGTTTAATCCCCAGTACTTTTCACATATACAGCATACAAACACACACACAACTCATGAGATAATAAATATGGTTCAAGGAAAAAAAATTGCCAGTATTGAACAGGAATCAAGAAAAGTAAATACAATACTGTACCTAAAAGCACGATGATTCCTTTGGTTCTAGTCCCTCTAGTGGTGATCATGAGGTAGTGCTGGTGACTCTGGCCAAGCACAAGCATCTTGTAATGAGAACTAAGTGGATAGGGTGGTGGTCAGTTTTAAAGCTTAGCCTGCCTGAGGTTCTGGATCCAATCCCAGAAACCCACCAAAATATGTAATTGAACTCTGAAATATTCAGAAGAAGTTTAAATTCTTGAAATCATCTGATTTTAGACAGTATGCATTAAACTTGCCAAATGATGGATGGAGAAAAACTGAAAAATCACTATAGTGATCCTTACAGACACAGAGTAGACCTCATGAAACAGGTACCAGCAAAATCTTTAGTTTTTACAATTCAAACATCAAGAAAACTCCCCAGTACGATTGTCTTGAAACTTAATGACTTAAATACTCTGGTCACCATCTCTTCTGAGCTTTTCTCAGGTCTATACTGTTTTGTCTTCTCTTCACCTGGACAAAACTACTTCTTCCTCCCTTCTTGGTCATATCTCCTCTTCTATGTGGTTTCCCCAACAACTCTTTTATTCTCTCCTTAACTCACCCCTTAGCACCTGTCAACCAGGATAACAATAGCTGATATTTATGGAGCTATTATTACATACTAGATACCACATGTTATCCTGTTCAATCCTCAAATCAATCCTGTGAGGAAGGGGCTATTATTATCCCCTGTATAGATGGAAAAGTGCAATCTGAGGCACAAGATCATTAAGTAGGATGCCACAGCAGTTAATCTGTGATTTGAATCTGATTTTAGACCATATGCATTTAACCAGTACATTATCCTTGAGTATATATATATATATTTTGCTTCTTGGAAAGCTATTGAATATATATTTGCATACATACATATCAGAAGTATAAATTCACATGTCTATAAGGGGGCCAGAATGTGAGTGCAGAGAACTTGACATTTTGAATTGATCTGTGGCTCACAAGTTCAGTCTTGTCTCTTTAATTGCAATGCAAGTTCCTTATGGGAAGAACCACTAAAATAGATTCCTTTTATACCCCCACAGCATATACCATGTTCTAAAGCAACTTTTGCCTAGCCACTAGTGTGCTCATGAATATTACTCTATATTTATATTTCACTCCCTTTTGCCAGACATTTATTTGGCAAGCTGGGTTTTCACAGAATCATATAGTATCTTTGAATTTATTACTGAATTAAATGGATTCTCTAAATTTACCAGAGAGGATGAAACCTACAACATAAAAAGAATTCATTATAAGTCATTGTTTTTTAAAAAATATATATTTTTTAGCTGTTGATGGATCTTTATTTTATTTATTTATATTCAGTGCTGAGAATTGAACCCAGGGCTTCACATATGCTAGGCAAGCACTCTACTACTGAACCACAACCCCAGCCCTCATTGTTTTTATTCTATTAATATTTTACATCAAATTAATATCCTAAGTCTAGGTGACACCTTGCTCTACATTAGAATCACTCTAGGGAGCTCTAAAAAAATACCCACGTCCCACCCTGAGATTTCTTTTTAATTGGTGTTCAGGAAGGTCTTAGCACATAAGTGTTAATGCAGCTTCGGAGTGATTCCAATACTTTTCCTCATATTTTTTACTGGTGCATTATAATTGTACATAATGGTGGGATTCATTGTTACCTATTCTTACATGCAACCTAATATAACAATATAATTTGGTCATTATCATTCCCTAGGATTTCCCTTTTCCCTCCCCTACTCCTGTCCCTTTCCTCTACTCTGCTGATCTCCCTTCTATTTTCATGAGATCCAAGGAAAGCCACAACTTTCTTTTCCTTTGTCCTCTCTAGTTTCCACATATGAGAGAAAACATACAACCCCTGACTTTCCGAGTTTGGCTTATTTCACTTAACACAGTGTTTGTTCTCAAGTTCATCCATTTCCCATAAATGACATCATTTCATTCTTTATGGCTGAATAAAACTCTGTTGTAAATATATACCATATATTCTTTCCTTTTTTTTAAAGAGAGAGAGAGAGAGAGAGAGAGAGAGAGAGAGAGAGAGAGAGAGAGAGAATTTTGTTTTCGGCGGACACAACATTTTTGTTTGTATGTGGTGCTGAGGATCGAACCCGGGCCGCATGCATGCCAGGCAACCGTGCTACCGCTTGAGCCACATCCCCAGCCCTATACCATATTTTCTTTATCCACTCATTCATCGATGCACACCTATGCTAGTTTCATAGTTTGGCTATTGTAAATCTGGCTGCTATAAAAAATGGATATGCAAACAAAAAATATGGGTATGCATGTATTGCTACATTATGATGACCTTAACTCTTTAGAAGAAATACCAAGGACTGGTAAAGCTGGGTCATCTGGTGGTTCCAAGGAATAATTCCAAATACTTACATAGTGCTGGATATGTAGCTCAGGGGTAGAGTGCTTGCCTAGTATGTGGAAGGCCCTGGCTTAATCCCCAACACTGCAAAAAGGAAAGAAATAAACCCAATAGATACTTACAAAGTTTGCTATGCAAGTGACATATATTTTGCTGTGATAGGAACAATATGGAATTTACTTTCCCTCCCCATGAGGATGTTTTGCCACTCCACATATGTGAGTGATTGGTCTCAACTATTAGACTTTAGAATATATATAAACTGAGGATTTTGACAGACACTGAAAACAGTCTGTGGCAAGGTTACTTTCTATCAGCCTTTGAGGTCATTCTGATGCCTTGCCCTGCAATACTAGCGTCCCTTTCTAGAATGAAGGGACCTTGTAGGTCTCTGCTGCACTGGTCAATTCATTTCTCTTGAGACCCTCTTGTAGGATGGTAAGCCTCAAACTTTGATTAAATTTTAAATCCACAGAGAACTACTTCCATCCTACTTGAGCAACTAGACTTTAATAATTGGGTGAAATTGAAACTTATCATTCTACGGTTAATTTACCTCATCTATTGAGTGAATTCCTTGTGACATTTGTTCTTATTTTCCCTCTTTAAGCATTGTGAAAAAAAACCTATCTATTTGTATGGAAATACACTATATGGTTCATAAAATCATGTCCTTATTTTAATCATACAAAGTACTAAGTGATTATAAAGTACAGTCAGAGGACCACTGGTCTAGGTTCTTGGAATCAGGGAATCACATATATTTTTTTCTTTTTTTTTTTAAAGAGAGTGAGAGAGGAGAGAGAGAGAATTTTTAATATTTATTTTCTAATTCTCGGCAGACACAACATCTTTGTTGGTATGTGGTGCTGAGGATCGAACCTGGGCCGCACGCATGCCAGGCGAGCGCACTACAGCTTGAGCCACATCCCCAGCCCTGGAATCACATATCTTAACTGTTATCTCATGAGTAATCATATCCAGACTCATGCCTTTAAGTAATTATTTACCTGTAACTATCTTCATTATCTGATTACTACCTGACTACTAATATACTTCACCACAATTCTGGTTGAGAAGAAAAAAAAAAAATAGGGGGATATTTAAGTGCTTGTTTCCTAGTCATTCTCAAAAGAATTTCATTCTAACTCTTTCAAATAAATCTGTTAAATAGAAGACCCAAAGTAATAATTTTGTGAATTGTTCCTTTACTAACAGATGGTGTATTAACTACTTTTCTATATACAATAACAAATTAAGGGAGTGGTGGTAGTAAAATGCATGTTTAGGATGCCATGGGCTTGATTTCCCTCTATCTCCCCCAACACAAATTTTTAAAAATTGGAAACACATAGTAAAAATTCCTAAAGAATAAAAAAGGATCCAGTATAGTTTATCTCCAATTTCTGTACTCAGCCCATCTAGTCCCCACCCCCATAAAAATAACTACTCTTATGAGTTTCTTGTATATTCTTCCAGAGATATTATTATTTTTATTATTTATTTTGGGCAGTGCTGGGGATCAAACCCCGGGCTATAAGCATACTAGACAAATACTCTACCATGAAGTTACACTCCCAGCCCTTCCCGAGATATTATTATCATAAAAATAGTTTAAATTTTTTGGCTTCAAATTCCTATTTAGTCCCTTACCGTTTTTTTTTTAAATAGTTTTTAGTTGTAGATGGACACAATACATTTATTTATTTTTTATGTGGTACTGAGGATTGAACCCAGGGTTTCACACATGGGAGACAGGTGCTCTACCACTGAGCCACAATCCCAGACCCCCTCATCTCCTTTCTGACAGATCTTTTAATATCTGAGAGTAAAGGTATTAAGGTTAGAGGTAAATAATGATTGCACATGTGTTAGAGGCTGAAAAGATCTCAGACATCATTCACTCTGCCCCT
This sequence comes from Ictidomys tridecemlineatus, assembly GCF_052094955.1. Taxonomy (NCBI): domain Eukaryota; kingdom Metazoa; phylum Chordata; class Mammalia; order Rodentia; family Sciuridae; genus Ictidomys; species Ictidomys tridecemlineatus. Next base: position 53,572,642 of record NC_135477.1, read on the forward strand.
TGCTATTCCAAATGTGGTCCCTAGATAAGCATGAACTTCCCTTGGGTGCTTGTTAGAAATCACAGACATTACCCAGACATCGTGAAGCAAAATTTGCATCTTTTTTCTTAAGTGCTGGGGATCAAACCAGGGCCTTAAACACACTATGCAAGCACTCTACCACTGAGCTATATTCCCAGCTAAAAGCTGTATCTTAACCAGATCTCTAGGTGATTTAGGAGCACTTTAAAGTTTGAGAATTACTCTTTTGGCCCAATATCCTTCACAAATCAAGAAGACATGGCGCAGCAAGGAGTCAGTGGAGATCTGATACTGGAAATCAGGTCTCCTGACACTTTGTCTAGTGCATTTTGTACCATGCCAAAATTTGCCAGATAATATGATGTAGTGTTTTTTTTTAATTTTTAAAAATTTGTTCTAATTAGTTATACATGACAGCATTGTGACACATCATACATAAGTGGAGTATAACTTCTTATTTGTCTGGTAGTCCATGATGTAGAGTTACACAGGTACACATATGCACATAGGGTGCTATAGTGTTTTATTCACTTTCTTCACCACGGACTTTGAAGTCACACACGGCAGGGTTTAAACCCTATCTTTACCACTGGCATATAATTGGAGAGTTTTAAAATTTATAGGAGGCCATTGATTTGGTCTGATTTTCTTCTCAAGGCTTAACAGATGAAACCAAAATGGGATTACTCGTGCTGAAGTTCAATATCACCAAGCTAAAATTAAGTCTTTTTATCTGATTGATTCTGGAAACTCAGTCCTTGTCTCTGTTTCGATAAAAAAGAAAAAAAGTTTCACCGATTTGCTAACAAAGGAAAAACACAGGGGATTCCTACCCAAGAGGCTGTAATTTTTCCTGCCAGGGGGGAACACCGGGCTTTAAAAAGAGGAACATGACTTGGGAGGCTGAAGCAGGAGGATTGCCAAGTTTGAGGTTAGTGTCAGCAATGTTAGTGAGACTGTCTCAAAGAAAAGAAGAAAAAGGTGTGGGTAGGGCTGGGTTGTGGCTCAGTGGTAAAGTGCTTGCCTAGCTCGTGTGAGGCACTGGGTTTGATCCCCGGCACTACACTAAAAAAAAAAAAAAAAAAAAATGTATGTGTCATCTACAACTGAAAAAAAAAAAAAAAAAGGTTTGGGGATGTAGCTCAGGGGTAAAGCTTCCCTGGGTTCAATTCCTGGTACCAAAACAAAACCAAAACCAAATAAAAAAAGAATATAAGAGCTGGGATAGGAATGTTATCAGTAGATATAATTGATAAGTTAGTTCCAGGGGGTATCCTGGAGAGAGTCATTGCTCCAGTTCCCGGGTTTGGAGTTTGTTTATTCTTGTGGGCAGTGATATTCTTTAGGCAGTGAAGCATGCCTTAGTTTAGCCTGGGACAGGGAAAAAATGCTAGCTTGTTTCCCTTGCTTTTAGGAAGGGGGAGAGGGAAAGGAAGAAAAGGGCGGAATTGCCAGTTTTAAAATAAGCAACCGGTGGTCAGGCAGCAAGGTTTATACTCAAAGCGTGAGGTGGATCCCCATTCTATCACCTTCCAAGACATCAGGGGAGAGGAAGCCAGGAGACAGGGAGAGAACATAGCCAAATCCCCCAATTAGACCCGTGTTAGCTAGCATAATTAGGAAGTAAGTTCCCTCTGCTTTAACCTTTACAGAGAAAGCAACTTCGAAACCACCCATCAGCTTTTTGTTCTGTTGCTGCTTTTCTCAGCCTTTTTCTGCCCATAAAGCCATCCTGCTCAGCTCATCTCAACTGAGTTGTTGCTTGATTCTAGAACTGCGGACAAGTCAATTAAGACCCCTTACGCTACATTTGCTGTAACTTTGTCTTTTGACAGGTGGTTATTATACTCCCTACTGTTACTGTTTAAAAATGAATAAAACTGGGGCTGGGGGTGTAGCTCAGTGGTACAAGACGGTGCCTAGCATGCCTGAGGCCCCGGGTTAGAACCCTCGCATCACACATACAAAAATGAACCAACCCCCCCACCCAAAATTATTTTTTTAGAGCAGTTTAGGTTCACAACATAATGGAGTGGAAAGTACAGAGTTCCCAGACACCCCGTCTCCCCAACTCCACAAAAAACCCTATTATTAACATCCTGTGCACTATTATTAGTCTTAACAATGGGATTAATAGCATTTGTCATCACACCTGATTACAACTTCCAAATAGTCCAACAATCTTTGAAGACTACTTATAAATCCTTTTTTTATGTTTGACTTAACAGAACTTTTCAACACATTCTATTCTTGGGTCGGGACGCTTTTTTGCTTTCGTAAGACAGCGAGGATCGTATTCCCTGTTTTACAAAATGGAGGGACAGAAGCCTAGGGCATGTAAGGTCCTGGAAAGACGGTTTTCTTTCCAATGGACCTTGAGCTCGAACGGATCAGTAGCCTCTGAAGAGCAGGCTGAGGGCCGGGCGCTAAGTCGCATCCAGCCCTGGTACCGAGCGCCCAGGGGTCTCCAGCCTTCCAGGCTGTGAGGGGGTGGGGTGGGGGGCGCTGTGTTGTGGGAAACCAGGACGAAGGGTTGCAGGTACCGTCTCTGGAATTTGGGTTTGCGTCTGGGAAACCAGAATGTGTCAGAACGGCAAAGGGAAGGCGTCAGTGCCATTCTGCACGACAGAGACCCGGCGCGAGGCTGGAGAGAAACGCGGGGCCCGCAGAGGGCGCTGTCTGGGTGAACGGACTCTGGGGGCGGCGCAAGGCCCCCTGGGGGTTGGCTAATATTCTGTCCTCGCTCAGAGATTCTGGGCCTTGCAGCCTCTTAGCTCCCAGCCTTTCTTTCTTTCCTTTGAGATGTTTCAGGTATCTTTCTCTTACCATCTCCAGACTACGAATTTCAAGTAAATACAGAACTTGCCGAGGGGTGGCGCCCGGGAGACCTAAGCAATGGCACGTTCCCCCGTCGCCCCTTCGGCGCCGTTCCCGCTGTGCCTTGTGGGAGTTGTAGTCCTAGGACGGGCGATGCTTCCTGCCCCCTCGTCGTTTTTTTTTTCCATGTACTTTGTGAATGTTTTTATGAACTACAATTAAACTTTCACTCGAAGCTGCATGATTTGGCGTTTCGTTATGTGATGTGCTAAAGTTTCATCAGGATCAATCTTGTGCTCTCAATTAATTTAATGAAATAAGAATCTGGTGTTTAAGATAAACCCTATTCAAGGAATATAGAGTAGAGTTCAGGGTTCTTTCATCGCTCTATATGATTCCAGGCAATAATGGGAGGGTTTATTTAAAATTTTTTAATTCTTTTCTTGGTGGTGCCGAGTATCCAACTTATGCCAGGTAAGTCCTCTACCACTGAGCTACACCCGCAGCCCCCATTTCATTCTTCTTTGTCAACTGCGCAGTGTACTGTGAGCTTCAAAGGGTGAGTTAATTGGCCAACGACGCAGCCAACGCAAAATGCGCTATAAAATCAAAGCAGACCAAAGAAGTCCTTGAAACAGGCTCTCTGAATGGTCATCTCTACTAAGTAAGTAAATTGCTATGTGACCTTTGGCAATTTGTAGCTTTTACTGATTGCTTCTTACTGTTTCTTATACCCCAGTTGATTCAAATGTATGATATGTCAAGATCGTTGTATTGTCATGAGCAACTAATAAAAAAATAAATGTAGATGAATAAAAAGAATAAACTGTAAATCTTCGATGACCCCAGAGTGAGTTATAACCTCTAGTAATAACATGTCATATTTTGGAGTATACAATTTCTCATATTTTATAAATATGCACACAATGTATATTCGTAACACAGGAACCATACTATATGTACTTTTAAAGTTTACTTATTTATTTGTGTTACTAGGGATTGAACACAGGGGCACTTAATCACTGAACCACATCCCCAGCCCTTTTTTATATTTTATTTAGAAACAGGGTCTCTGAGTTGTTATGGTTTTGCTAAGTTGCTGAGACTGGCCTGGAACTTGTGATCCTCCTGCTTCAGCCTGCTGATTCACTGGGATTACAGACGTACACCAGTGTATTTGCTTAAATTTAAATTTAAAAGAGGCTGAGCGTGTAGATCCAATGAAAGAGTGTGTGCTTAGCACAGGGAAGGCCCAGGGTTCAATTCTCATCAACAACAACAACAAAAAAATGAAAATAAACATAGTTTCTTTTTTATACTTTTAATCAAGGTATAATTTATACTTAATAAGGTAAATAAGTCTCAGTGCTCAGTGAACTTTACATAGTACAGACTGTTTTGTGATTTATTTTTTCTCTCTTAAAAACAGAGTGTGAGCATTTTCTAGAAATTGTATTGTTTCTACAATGGTTAAAATTATTTCATAGTGCTTGGCACAGTGGCTGGAGAGGCTGAGGCAAGAGGATCGCGAGTTCCAAGAGGCACTAAGCTACTCAGACCCTGTGTCTAAATAAAATACAAATAGGGCTGGGGATGTGGCTCAGTGGTTGAGTGCCCCTGAGTTCAATCCGTGGTACCCTTCCCCCCACCACGAAATGACTTCATAGTATGTTACTATATGTGACGTTATTTATATGATTGCTGGACATTTCATTTTTTTTCTCAAAAACTTTTACTGTGGTAACTGTATCTTGGTTAAGATAACCATCATTATTGCTATATCTGCACATTTTCTTGATTATAATATTTGAATAAATTCCTGGGTATGGAATTGCTTAACAAAGATCATGTAAAGAAAGCTCTTTTAACTTTTTTTTTTTTTTTTTTTTTTTTTTTGTGACTGGGAATCGAACCCAGGGGTATTTAACCACTGAACTGCATCCCAGACCATTATATTTATTTTGAGACTAAATTGTCCAGACTGGCCTGAAATTTATAATCTTCCTGCTTCAGCCTCCTGAGTTGCTTGGATTATAGACATGCACTACCTAAAACTCTTTAATTTATGACATACCAATTTACATTTCAGAAAGAATGTACAAATTTCTTCTGCAGTTGTTGAGCACGTCTGTAAATCTACTAACTTCAGACTTCAGAATGAGAACATGATGGTCTAGGAAAAATAGTCCATGAGTTAATAACATCTGCTTTACCAAAATTCCTTTCATAAACATCTTTTATTGTTCCTGTTCTTCAGAACAACATTAAAGCATTGTCCTGACTATTCTCAAGAACCACACTTTTGCCAGGTACAGACTGTTTCATGGCAGGCCTGTAATCTCAGCAACTTGGAGGAGAAGGCAGGAGGATCACAAGTTCTAGGCCAGTTTCAGCAACTTCACCAGGACCTTTCTCAACATAAAAAAGACTGGGATGTAGCACAGTGGTAGAGTACCCCTGGTTTTATCCCCAGTACAAAATAAAATAAAATTAAATTAAAAACAAAAACAAAACAAAACAAAACAAAAGAACAACACTTATTTCTTTCCTTTCTGGTCAGAGTTTTGTCTTTGAGGTATTTCACATCATCTTTTTTGGTGTGTGCAGGGGGTGGGGGGTAGGGGCGTGGGGGACTGCTAGGGATCAAATCCAGAGCCTCACTCATACAAGAGAAGTACTTTACCACTAAGCCCTCTTTTATTTATTTATTTTTAATTGCAGTAAGATACGTATCATGCCAAAATTGTCATTTAACTTTCTTTTTGAGGTATAGGGAATTGAACCCAGGGGGACTTTATCCCTGAGTTACATTCCCACCCCTTTATTTTTATTTTTTTATTTTTTTATTTTTTTTAAAGAGAGAGAGAGAGAGAGAATTTTAATATTTATTTTTTAGTTATCGGCAGGCACAACATCTTTGTTTGTATGTGGTGCTGAGGATCGAACCCGGGCCGCACACATGCCAGGTGAGCACGCTACCGCTTGAGCCATATCCCCAGCCCCCATTCCCACCCCTTTAAATTTTTTTTTTTTTTTTTTTTTTTAAATTTTGAGACAGAGTTTTACTAGATTGGCTCAGGCTTGCCTTGAACTTGCAATCCTCTTGCTTCCTGAGTCACTGGGATTACAGGTGTGTGCCACCACACCATCCTTTCAACCTTTATTTGTTCATTTGTTTTGGTACTGGGAATTGAATCCAAGGGCGCTCTACCAGTGAGCTTCATCCCCAGCTGTTTGTTTTTCTTAATTTCTTTTGAAATACTCCTCACTAAGTTGCTGAGGGTCTCACTGAATCATTGAGGCTGGCCTTGAATTTGTGATCCTCCTGCCTTAGCCTTCCAAGTGGCTGAGGTCATTGCCACTGTATCTGACTTCATTTGACCATTTTTAAGTGTGCAGTTCAGTGGCATTAAGTACATTTACATTGTTGTGAAGCTATTAATATCATCCATCTTCAGAACTTTTTTCATCTTCCCATACTGAAACTCTGTGCCCACTTAAAAAAATGACCCCATTTACCTCTCTCCCTACCCCTAGTGACATCTACTTCAGTCTCCATGAATTCAGTTACTATAGATACCTCAAATAAATGGAACAAGGCAGTATTTGTCATTTTGCTTTCACTATGAAGCATAATGTCTTTAAGTTTCACAATTTCTTTTTAAGCCTTTCAAGGTTGATTAATATTCCATATATATATATATATATATATATATATATATATATCCCACATATATGTGTATCTCCATAAGTGTGTGTTTGTGTTTGTTGTTGTTGCTGGTGGTGGTGGTGGTGCCACTGCTGGAATTGAACCCAGGGTTCCCTGCGTGCTAGGCAAAGCACTCTACCACGGAGCTACATCCCCATCCCCTCCATATTTTGTTTACTCATCTCTTGATGAACATAGAGGTTGCCTTCACCTTTTACCTATTATGAATAATGCCGTGAGTTGTGTGTTTATACTCAGAAGTGAAATGGCTGGAGCATGTGGTAGTTCTATGTTTAATTTTGGGGAGACCACCATGTTGTTTTTCAAAGCAGCAATTTCACATCATGTAAAGGACAGCCATCAGTGATTCTGATTAAGATTTTGTGATACCCAAACAGAAATCCACATACCTCAAGGGATGTGGGAAAATTTCCAAAACAAGAAGTAATTGCAGTTTGTTTTAAAATCTCAAACGGAACTTTTGGGAAGAGAGCATAGATAATGAAAGATTAGTAACAATGGTGCTTTCAGTTCTTATTCCTGCTTCTCTTCAGAAATAAACCTTAAATAAGATTTGTACAGGTGGGCTAGATGAAACAGGATTTTTTATTCTAAAGTTATAACTTATGGGGTGATTTGAATCGTTTAGGCAAGCTGGGTGCAGTGGCACATACCTATAATCCTAACTACTGGGGAGGCTGAGGCAGGAGGATTGTAAATTCAAGGCCAGCCTTAGCAACTAAGTAAGGATAAGCCTGTACAGTGGATCTATGCCTGACTACTCACCTCTGAATCCCAGGGCGAGGCTGCCTTTCCAATGGACAAAATGAATTGAAATACAAGTTTGCTAGACCCACTCTATATACCCGAACCTGGAGAAAGCCAGCCCAGGACAAATGGTGCAACAATCTGACTCAGGTTATCATATGATTTTCCTTCTTACTGTCCTCTATTTCCTGTGTAGAACAAAACACTATTTTAAATAACCCTGTTTCTGCTTAGTTTATCCTTTCTCTTTCTCTATCAGAAGGAAACCTCTAGAGTATGGGGGTGTATCTCAGTGGAAAAGCCCTTACCTAGCATTCACAGGTCATGAGTCTCACCCCCAGCAGCCCCTTTCCTACCCCCCCCAAAAAAAATTCTACATGAATCAAGAATTTGTGTGAGCATAAAATAGGTCCTCAAAAATATTTATTAAATGAGTATTATTAAACAAATGAGAGCTTGCTACCCTAGTTTTTATTTTCTTCCACTCTAAGATTATTGTAAAAATTACCTTTTTTGTTTGTTTGTTTTTGTTCCAGGGATTGACTCCAGGACATGGAGCATACTGGGTAAGTGTTATACACTCTCTAGCCGCCCCTCTCCACCCCATTACAAAATGTTCTAAATATGCAAAATACTCATTTCTCATCTAATAAATCCTAAAATTTTGCTACACTGTTTCAAATTTTCTTCTGTTTCTTAAAAAAGAAGAAGAAAAGATAAAAATATATAGAAAAAGACAAGATGACCAATTTGTGGAATTACAAAAAAGGCTTTACTAACACATAAGATTCATCTTATGTGTTGATCTCACCACTTCAGAAACTACAGATCCCAGGCAGCACTGCAACGCCAAGCATGTGGTCTATTCTTTTTTCCTCAGCAAATAGCCAGTGAGAGGTAGTGTTTACAAAGGTCTAGACTGACATCCGGTGTATTGACCGGGACCAGTCTTAAAGCTAGCTTTTGCTGTTTGGAACGTGCCTTCGTCATTCAGATTTAAAGAGGGTTTTCCTATTAATTTGAAGCTCATCGTCTCTTGTTTCTGAGAGAAGCTGATTTACTGATCTAAATGGATGCAATACTGAATTACAGGTTGGACGATAGTGAAGATTACTACACATTACTGGGATGTGATGAACTCTCTTCGGTAAGACTGTGAATAATGCTGCTGTTTCTCACAGTATTTCAAGTTTTCATTTAAGATGTTAATTTTGAACTTTTAGCTACATTGTCTGAACTCCTAATCATGTATCACCTTAAAGCACTTTAACTTAAAGAATGTTAAAGATTTAACTGCATGTTGGGTCTTGTATAGTATTTCATGGCAATTATATGGAAACCTCTGATCAAATACTCTTTGTATATTTTCTGGCTAATGGTCATACATTCTATTTTACAATGTGCTAAAAATACATATTAAAAATTTGATGTAATTGCTGATGTTTTAGAGTATACACTAAGCTATACCTTTATTGTAGTATTTCATGTTATAATTGAAATGAAATGTAATTTTCTGGTTAATCAATTATTTTTTAAACACATGTATTTTTATGATCATTTAAATTATACATCAGGAATCATTGTTTTATATTAATATCTCGAATTGTGTGACAGAAATTACTTTTGGAAAGCATGGTTTCTGAAACAAAACATGTATGCATGAAACATGCATAAAAAACTCTTATGTTTGTTAAGCATGTTAAGGAGTGTTCCAGCATTTCTTTATTAAAGCAAAATATTTTAAATTTAAATATAAAAGCAAATATTTTGATATTTATTCTTGTTTCATAAAATCAAGAGTTTTGTTTTGAGAATAAAGTGCAATATTAGACATAAAGAACTAAAATCTCTTTTCTTGCCACAGTGAGGAAGTTATCTTAGGTAATGTAAAATTAGAAAACACAGAGAGAAAACAAATTATAATGCTCTTTTAGTTACATATTTTTCTTGAAGAGTAATATGCTATTCTTGTTTATGTTGGTGGCAATTTGCTTATCACAATTTATAAAGTTTTTTTCTTTTAAAGAGAGAGTGAGAGAGGAGAGAGAGAGAGAGAGAGAGAGAGAGAGAGAGAGAGAATTTTTAATATTTATTTTTTAGTTCTCGGCGGACACAACATCTTTGTTGGTATGTGGTGCTGAGGATCGAACCCGGGCCGCACGCATGCCAGACAAGCGCTCTGCCGCTTGAGCCACATCCCCAGCCCCAATTTATAAAGTTTATTACTAATTTTATCATGTTTCTCATCCAGTTTGGATTATGCTGTTAGAAAATAAATTTTGAAGGAATTTTTTAAAATTAAAGTAACATAATTTAACTTGAGAAGTTTTATAAAATTTGGATTTTTAAAAATATGTGACAGATTATAAAGTTAAAGTCATTATAGTCTCACAATGAATCTCTTGATATGGTCAGTCAATCTTTGGTAGCTAGGCTATTGCTTTCCTGAGTTTCCTTAGACTCACAAGAAATGATTCCATGATTTATTTATAGAATTTATAAGTTTCATTTCATGATTTCCAGTTAAAGTCATACTTCTTTCTATGTACCATGACATGTATTAAAAGGAAAATAAAAGCATTATTTCTTTTCTGGATATATTTTCCTGATCTGTCAATGGTGTAGCATTTCTAGGTAACCTTTTTTTTTTTTTTTTTTTTTTTTGGTATCAGATCTTATGCAAGCACCCTGCCACTTAGCTACATTCCCAATTCCCAGCCCTGTTTTTTTTTTTTTTTTTAATTTTATTTTGAAATAGGCCTTGTTAAATTGCCCAGGCTGGCCTCAAACTTGCATCCTGCCTTAGCCTCTTGAGTAGCTAGGATTTCAGGGGTGCACCATCATACCTGGCTCATTTACTTTTAATGACATGACCTGTTACAATTTCCTTACTTCTTTGTGTCTTCTTTGTGTATGCATGATTTGCTCTATACTCCACTTTTTTTTTTTTTTTTTTTTTTTTTTTGGCGGGGGAGGGTCCTGGGATTGAACCTAGGGTCACTTTACCACCAAATTGCCTAGCCATTTTTATTTTTTATTTTGAGACAGAGTCTTGCTAAGTTGCCCAGGATGGCCTCGAACTTTTAATCCTCCTGTCTCAGCTTTCTAGTAGCTTCTCCCTCACTTTTTATTTTCAATGGATGTCCTTCCCATTAAAAAGTTTTATGCCATTTTTAATTTAATGTGACATTTCCTTAACTTGATTTGTAGTGGATGAATTTCCTTCACTTAAAATATTACTTGATTTAGCGCTCTAAAATTAATCAGAATACTTCATACCAAAATGATTTCAAAGAAAACTGATATTTTGATTTTACTTTTAATAATTAAATTGGTCTACCCACATATTTTTTTTTTCTTTTTGGTTTGTTGTGTTGTGCTGAGGATTGAACCCAGGACTTTGTGCATGCAAGACAAGCACTGTACCAACTGAGCTATATCCCCAGTACCCCCAACATAATGTTTTTTTTTTTTTGCACTGGGGATTGAACTCAGGGGCATTTGATCACTGAGCCTCATCTCTAGCCCTATTTTGTATTTTATTTAGAAACAGGGTCTCACTGAGTTGCTTAGCACCTGAACTAAATTGCTGAAGCTGGCTTTGAACTCACGATCCTCCCGTCCCAGCCTCTGGAGCCACTGGGATTACAGGCGTGCGCCACCATAATGGTCCAAATAATGTTTTGATTTGATTTATAGTTCTTACTATTTACAACTTGTGTTGAAAATTAATTATATCCAAAGTTAAGTTTGCCTATTTTCCAATGGTTCTAGAACAGTAATTGTGAATCTTTTAACCCAAAGCCTCACATGTGTGAGGCCACAACAGCCCTCCCTTGGATACTTTTAAAAATCATCCTTTACAAATTAAAAAATATAATCTTGATAATAAGCAAGGAGACTAATTTCCTACTTTACCTTATGTATGATTATATATAAATCAGGGGAAATTTCCATGCTGTTGTGTTGAAAACAACATCTTTCCAATGTTAAAATAATATTCTGAAGTCTGATCTCAGATCAGCCAGCCTTTTCTCCATATGTGGGATTTGACAGGAAAGATTCATGGTAGGAAACCCTCTGAAGTACTGATACATACATACTTTGTACCACACTAGGTACAAAGTATCTTTCCTGATGAGGATCTTATTTAGTTCTTACTTGTTCTTATATATTTGGTCACTATTTGGGCAGTAATGCTAAAAAGGCTTCATGACTCCAAGATTTCATGGACTTGAAAATTGAGTAAAAACCTGATAAATTGAAACATCTATTTGTTTTTCTTATTGACTTCATACTTCCTGGGTTTGAATTTTGACCTCTCCCACTTATAACTGTGTGACCTGGAGAAATTTACTTTTCTATGCCTCAGTTTCCTAATTTGAAAATGGGCATCAATAGTACCCACTTGATAGAGTTGTGGAGATGGAGATATGATTCATACAAAATGCTTGGTACAGTGCCTGATACAGAGTAGTAGGTTGTTGTAGGTGTGGTTGTGGCCATTGTTTTGAACTCATAGGGATATTGTGAACGTGGAGCTTTTTAAATTTATCTTATTCTAGGGGCTGCATTATTTTTAAAATGTCTTTTTTTTTCAGATTTCTTATTAGGTCTGGGTGAGAGCCTGGGAATCTGCATTTAGATATGTATCTGTAGCTGGGCATGGTGGCATACGCCTGTAATCCCAGGGGCTGGGGAGGCCCAGGCAGGAGGATCGAGAGTTCAAAGCCAGTCTCAGCAACAGCCAGGCAATTAGCAACTCAGTGAGACCCTGTTTCTAAATAAAATACAAAATAGGGCTGGGGATGTGGCTCACTGGTTAAGCACCACCGGGTTCAATCCCTGGTACAAAGAAAACAAAAACAAAACAAAACAAAACAAAAACCTAGCAGGCAGATTTAGCTTAAGAGCTACTGTCAGTCAATCCTTGATCTAAATTATGTCTTACCTAATTTCATAAATTTTCCTATTAATGTCCATTTTCTGGTCCAGGATCTAAGCCAAGATCCCTTATAACACTAAGTTGTCCTGTTTCCTTAGCTTCCTCCAGTTTGAAATTTTTCTTACTTTATCTTTTATAACCTGGACATTTTGAAGAGTACTCATCAGTATATTCAGTAGAATATACTTCAATTTAGTTTTATCTGATAACTTTTGAGGATTAGATTGAGATTATGCATTTTTTTTGGAAGCCATACCATGGCAGTGATTTTGTACCTTTGTTGTTTATTGACTGTGATCATTTGGTTAATATGGTGTCAGATCTCTTCTGCTAGGTTTCTATGGTAGGGTTATAATTTTTCCTTTTGTAATTATCAGTTATCTTGGGGTTAGATGATTTGAGACTGTATTCTTTCCCCTCAAACTTTCACCCTGAGTTGATATCTTCTGGTGGATTTTGATCATGATACTAATGACTATGTCATTTGTCTAATGGTGACTTTCTATTTCCCTCATTTAATTTACATTTATTAGTTGGAATTCTTCTGTAAAGCCAAATTATTTTTTTTTAATTTATTATTTTTAGATATACATGACAATAGATTGTATCTTGACATATTATACATACGTGGAGTATAACTTCTCATTCTTCTGTTTGTACATGATGTGGAGTTACTCTGGTCATGTATTCATACACGAACATGGGAAATTTATGTCTGATCCATTCTACTATTCGTTCCTATTCCCATGTAAGGTTAATTTTTTTCTTCTCCATTTATTCAATTTATTTAATGGGTTGTTATTATATTTTAAGGGCAATAACCCAAATGATTAACATTATTTATTTTGTGGTTCAAATTGTTGCTATGGTTCATGTTTTAATTAATTTCCATTTGATTGGAATGTATAAGAGGGTCTTTCATTTGTTTCAGGGATATTGCTAATATCTGGAGTTTTGTGAGTAAAATTCAGTTTCAAAATGAGTGAATTGAAATAATACTAATTAACTCACTTATTAAAACGAGTCCTCCATTCTATAGCACATTCTGTAGCAAACGGATTTCCATCACTAGAATCAGTTCATCCTTTTAAGAAAGCTTTTTTACTATAATGATGTTACTTAAAAGAACATCTGTCAGTCTATAATCAGGTAATCATTGAGCACTTTTTTATTTAATTTTTTTGTTCTAATTAGTTATACATGACAGTAGAATGCATATCGACACAAATGGAGCATAACGTCTCATTCCTCTGGCTGTACATGTTGCTGAGTCACACCAGTAGTGTAATCATACATGTACATGTATATAGGGTAATAATGTCTGTCTCATTCTACCATCCTTCCCATTCTCGCTGCCCCACCCTTCCCCTCACTCTCCTCTGCACAATCCAAAGTTCCTTCATTCTTTCTTACCAATTGAACACTTTTTATTGGGCTAGTACTAGAAGTGATAGCAAAGGGGTGGTGGTAGGTGGGAAATAACTTAGAACAAAATAAAACAAAAAGATGAGATATGGTGCCAGAGTGTAAAGAAGTTGTCAATCTAGTTGAGGAACTAAAGCTAACGCACAGGAAAAAAAAATGTGAACAATTAAGGACAGAGCTGTGTGACACCATCCATAAGCACAACAAGAATTAAAGAAAGATTTCAGAGAAGAGCTGGGGCCAAAATGGTCCTAGAAGGCCATAATTTAGGTGCACAGAGAGACAAAAGGCATTAGTGTGGCTAGGGAAACTTGGATTCATCAAGTGGGAATCAAATTAGTCTCCATTGCATACTAGAGTATTTCCTTGTATAAACCAAAACATTTTGATAACAGGATGTAGAAATAAGCTTCTAAGTTTAGAAATTTAAGTTCTAAAGTTGATATATGCTCACTAAGGAAATGAGGAGTACAAAAAATCACAAAGAAAACGTTAACCTAAATGTTTAACATTTTGGAGCATGACTTACGCATGTTAACTCTGGGTAAACTGATATAGTAGGATAGTTTGTTTTGGACACCCTTTATTTATCTCCTGGTCTCCACACCCTATGTGCCTAGTGCCAAATGCAGTACACAGACAGCTGAAGCATTGTGCATGTTATATCTATGTATGTATGGAAACACATGCATATTTGTATTTATATGAGTATTTTTATATGTGCTTAGATTTCTGGATCTGCTACTTACTAGCTTTGTGATCTCGGGGAAAATTACTTTATCTATGTATTTTAGTCAGTTTTTTCACTTCTGTGACTAAAGGATCTGACCAATTTTAGGGGAGAAATACTTTATTTAAGAACTCACAGTTTCAGAGGTTTTAGTCCATAGGCAGCTGGTGCATTCCTCAGGGCTCAGGTGAGGCAGGACATCATGACAGGAGGGAGTGGCAGAGGGAACCAGCTCACATGATGATCAGAGAGCAGAGAGAGAGGTCTCCACTTGCCAGATACAAATATATACCCCATTGCCATGCCCCAAATTAACTATTCCAGCCACACCCCACCTTCCTCCAGTTACCACTAAGTTAATCTCATCAGCGGTTAATTCACTTATTAGGTTAAGGCTGTAACCCAATCATTTCTTTCCAAACCTTCTTGCATCATCTCACAAATGAGCTTTTGGGGGACATCACATCGACACCATAAACCTATGTCTGTTTCCTAATCTGAAGAATGGGAATAATAATAGTATTCACTTCATATAGTTGTGAGAATTAAATGAGACACTATATGTAAAGTATTTAGAACAATGCTTGGCACATAGTAAATTTCAATAAATCTTAGTATAATTGTTTTATATACATACATATATATAATAATCCTATTAAATATAACTTTTCTGGATTTATATTGCATATAATGCCTGTAGCTTCCATTTTTTGGAAACATATATTTTATTTACTTATTTTTATGTGGTGCTGAGGATTGAGCCCAGTGCCTCACATGTGCTAGTCAAGCGCTTGACCACTGAACTACAACCTCAGCCTGTAGCTTCCATTTTCTTATAAAATCATACAATTTTTTTCAAGTTGTTAAAACTCTACTCTACTACAAGATATATATATATATATATATATATATATATATATATATATATATTTTTTTTTTTTTTTTTTGCAGTGTTGGGAATTGAGTTGAGCTTTACCATTGAGCTATATTCCCAGTTATTTATTTGTTTATTTTTAAATTTGAGACAGGGTCTTTCCAAATTGTTTGAGATTGACCTTGAACTTGCACTGCTCATGCCTTAACCTCCTGAGTTGTTAGGATTAAGGCATGTGTCACTACGTCTGGCTCCCAAGATGATATTTTTATGTCTGCAAAGTATTCCAGAGCCTATAGTTAGGTTACAATTGATTTTTAACAAATATCCTATTATCAGACATATAGGTTGTTTAAAATTATATTTTATTTCTTGAACCTTCTTGTAAATTCTTTTACCACTTCTGATAATCTCTTTAGATGAATTTCTAGAGTTAGAATTGTTGGATCAAAGAATAGGAATAAACTAAAGGCTTTCCACATACGTATGCGTGTGTGTGTGTGTGTGTGTGTGTGTGTGTGTGTGTGTGTAGTATTATCCCAATTGCTTTCCTGAGAGTTTGTACCTACTTATGTCCTCACCAGGACATCATGAGTGTTCATTTATTTGTACCTTCAGTAACAGTGGTCATTATCTCCCTTTAGCGGCTTGATTTATTTGATTACGAGTGAAGTTGAACGTTTTTTTTTTCTGTGTTTATTGGCCAACAGAATAGGCAATTTTCCAGATCACTGGACATTGGATCAGGAAAGCGGGAATCAGTCAGTGGACCTTGACATAGAGCGCATCAGCTGTCTGTGGCCTGCATTTGGCACTGGGCACATGGGGTGTAGAGGCCAGGAGTTAAGTAAAGGGTGTCCAAAACAAACTATCCTACTATATCAGTTTACCCAGAGCTAGCCCTACAGAAGGTCTGTGTTTAAAATAATGAAGTTATTAAAGATATAGGCTGTTTTTTTTAAAAAAAATATTTTATTAGTTGTTGATGGACCTTTATTTATTTATATGTGGTACTGAGAATGGAACTCATGCCTCATACATACTAGGCAAGCGCTCTACCACTGAGCTATAATCCCAGACCCATGGGCTGTACTTAATTTAACAAAAAACGTTGGCAAAATCCAGAAAGGATAAAGAAAAAAAAATAACAATTATACATGTTAGCACTACTGAGAATTTACCATTTGCTTCTACTAATTCGTACTAGAATGTTTTCTAATGGGTTATGAATTAAAAAAATAAAACAACAGCCACAAAAACCAAACTTTCTATTTTTGATGGGTATCATTTTATCTATTTATGTTATTTAAAAACTCCAAGAGGGCTGGGGCTATAGTTCACTGGCAGAGTGCTTGCCTAACATGCGTGAGGCACAGGGTTGGATCCTCAGCACCACATAAAAATTAACAAATAAAATAAAGGCATTCTGTCTATCTACAACTACAAAAAATATCTAAAAAAACCCCTCCAAGATATGTACATAAATATGTGTAAAATGTATATTTTGAAGAATATAATCTATAGTCTTGGGGGAAGAGGGGTATAAGAACTTTTACTTTCTATTCTGTATTGACAAAAATTTTTTCAGAGAGAATTTTTATTTATAAATTACTTAGTAATTTAAACATGCTTACTACTATGCTCTTTAGAATCCTTTCTTTTTCTTCCCTTCCTTTCCCTTCCCATTCCTTCCTCAATCCTTCCCCTCCCTCCCTGCCTGCCTGCCTACTTTCCTTCCTTGTGCTGATTGAATCCAGAGGCTTGCACATGTTAAGTTTGTAATCTACCACTGAAC
Source organism: Ictidomys tridecemlineatus (assembly GCF_052094955.1). Lineage (NCBI taxonomy): Eukaryota > Metazoa > Chordata > Mammalia > Rodentia > Sciuridae > Ictidomys > Ictidomys tridecemlineatus. The sequence continues at coordinate 53,589,726 of NC_135477.1, forward strand.
TACACCCCTACCCAGAATATTTAATATTTTAAAATTTAAAAATAAACCTGATTCTCAATTTTATTTTTTATATAAACAGGTTATGGTTTCTGATGGTTAAAGGGAACACGTAAAAAGAAGAAACTCACAATTAATTACAGTTCTTAACAGGAAGTCTAATCCTGTTCTGCTATTCCAAGGGGTTCTCAGTAGAAGCTTAACAAGGAAAAGAACAGGATTAGTCAGGGCTTTCTACATATGTCTATCTAACAGAGTGTGACTTTGACTGTAAAAGTAAAGGTATATTTTTAAAAATTGATTAAGGATGACATAGAGCTGATAAGAAAGAATGTGTTTCTCCTTTGAATCTTATGACAATTTTGAGCTGAGTTGCTCAAGAATTTATTTCTTAAGAGGTTAATTTGATTAAGAGTGGTTAATAAATATTGAACCAAATCATAGTTTCCTAAGCCTGAAGATTTCAGGCATATAAAATGATATTTAAATGATAGGATTTAAAAAAATAAAAATAAAAAAAATAAATGATAGGATTTAAAGTCCAACTGCTTTGTTAACAAAATAACTCAGTTTTTTTCCTCTTTCTTTCTTTTCTTTTTTTTTTTTTTTGTCCTAAGGATTGAACTCAGGGGCACTCAGTCACTTAGCCCCCCCCCCTTTTGTGTATTTTTTAATTTAGAGACAGATTTTACTGAGTTGCTTAGAGCCTTGCTAAGTTGCTAAGGGTGGCTTTGAACTCCTGATCCTCCTGCCTCAGCCTCCTCACCTGCTGGGATTACAGGCATATGCCACTGTGCCTGGCTAATAACTCAGTTGTAAAAGAAATTAGACGAATGACTTTGGACAAGTTACTTAATCACTGATATTTAATAATGGTATTTCATTGAGTTCTTAATGATCAGGTTTTATGTTATTACTCAAAAGTATACAAAAGTTATATACTTTTATATTATCAATCTGATGTAAAGAGAAGGAGACCTAGATACATGGAAGTTGTTTAACTTGCCTAAAATCTCTCATTAGAACTGGGATTTAAAACAAAGCAATAAGATTCCGGAGCTGCATAACTGCTGTTGTCTCCTGCTGCTGTTATTGCAATTGTGATTAATAAAGGCAAGTCTTAGTAATTCACAATAGAGAATAAACAGGAGAGTAAAATAGAATCAAATCATGGAGGGCCCTCATTTTAGCTTGGGCTAAAATTTTTATTTTCCCAATCATTAACCAATCTGCTAATTGGCAACAAAATTATCAGTTTTAGATCATGTCCTTTTTCTTTCAGTTGTGAAATTCTCTTTTTCTTGGAGGTGGGCTGCTGGGGATTGAACCCCATGACACTGCAAATTGTGAAATTCTTTGTAAAAAGGAAAAGGGGTGGATTGGGGATGTAACTTAGTGATAAAAAGTTTGCCTAGCAAGTACAAGGCCCTGAGTTTGATACCCAGCATGGCAGAAAAAAAAAATTAGTGGCAATTATATATTCTTCAAAGAAACTTAAACTGACTACTTTGGACATTTAAGTATATTGAGTTCATAAGTGTTTTGGGCCATCATTTAAAAACAGAATCAAATTAAATTTCCGCTACCACAATATATAATAATACGTATTTCTATTTGAATGGGAGATTTTTATTGATGTTCTCTGAATTTTGTTATTGAAGAAATATTTCTTATACTTAAAAAAAGTCAAATTAGAAATGTAAGGATCAAAATAAAAAGTTGAGCCATGCAGAGTGGGCCTGGCAGTGCACATTTAAAACACCAGCTACTTGGGAGTCTGGGGCAGGAGGATTGCAAGCTCAAGGAGTTACAAAACCCTGTCTTGAAGTAAAGTTTTAAAAAGGGATGGATCATAGTTGCTTAGTTGCTTGCCTAGCATGCACAAGGCTCTGGGTTCAATCCCCAGTACTGTAAGTAAATAAGTACAAACAAATAGTTGGCTGTTTGAGGACTGATGCCCACGGCTTCCTTCATGCCATGTAAATTGTTTTGCTTATTTTTACCACTGATTTTTGTTTTAGGTTGAACAAATCCTGGCAGAATTTAAGGTCAGGGCTCTGGAATGTCACCCCGACAAGCATCCTGAAAACTCCAAAGCTGGTAAGTATTCAATAACAGCTATTTCTGAAGAAAATTAATAGCATAGTAACTTAATTTTCTTTTATCTATTATGCTCAAAGTTATTCTTTTTTTCAATGCCAAAGGTTGTTTTTGCTGTGGAATGGTAGGAAGGGAGAGGACTGCGAAAGATCTTTTCCAATAGCAGTTGCTTAACATCCATTCTTCTTTCTGCTCTGATGTACTGCTTGGTAGTTTAACAGTTGTCCAGTTCATGCTGTATTTCACCAGGTAAGAAGTGTTAACAGGACTTGAGCATGTTTGTCACCAGGTGGTTGTCTTGACAAGAACTCTTGTGCTTTCTTCATTTGGGGGGACCTGAATATGTTCATATATTCTTAATTTTCCCTTTATTGCCAGCGTGTTAATATTATTTAAATATACTATTATAAATTGAAAAAATACAACAAACCAATGATCCTTCTATATAGCCTGTCTCCTTACTGCTTTCCTATCTTTCTTCTTCTCTTCAGAGCCAAAGTTTTAATTTTGATCTTTGCATTTCTAGTATTACTTTTTTAACTGTAAGAAATAATTTTTTAATGATAAAATTCAGAGAACAGCAATAAAAGCTCCTATTCAACAGTAATATGGACTTTGAGAGCTTGTTTGGAGGTTCTAGCAGAACGCAGCTACTCGTATATCCTTGACCAAAGAAGAGTCCTCCTCTATTGGGGAAGGTTGTCTTCTTCGATCGAATGCTCAGTGGTAATATGGATTATTAATTTCCCATTTACCCCACTCTGACTTTCTCCCTGTCTTACTCAGAAATGGATCAGGGACTTCCTATTTGCCAAATTTAAGTTATTTTTAGTTTGTATCTTTTCTGAGCCTGGATCAGAACTTGACACTGTTGACCATACCTTTTTTCTTCTCCTTTCTTTTGAGAGACTAGGTACTGAACATGGCGCCCTGGGCATGCTAGGCAAGCACTCTGCCTCTAACCTACATCCCCAGCCTATACTTCCTTCCTGAAATACTCTTTTCCCTCAACTACCAGGATGACATGTACTTGTAGTTTTCTTCCAGTTTTTTGGGCTGATTTTTCCTTTTTTTTTTTTTTTATGATTCCTTCTCTGCTGCCCTAAGATTCCCTTTTCAGCTGTCTGCTCAGCTTACTCTTGACTTGAGCCTTGTCATGGCTCCTGAATTTGTCCTTAACCCTGTTCTTGCTCCTCTCTTCAGACTGTAGAGATTTCTTGGAAATTTCAATTTCAAAGTTTATCTTGTCAAAAACTGAACTCATTATTCTCCTCTTATTCCCTCAGAATTCTTGCTTATTTTTCTGTTTCTTCATCTCAATGAATGAAACCACCATCCATTCATTTGGCCAAGCAGAAATGACATCTTTTGGGCTGGGAGTGTGGTAGAATGGATTTGACTCCCAGTACCTGAAACAAAGCAAAACAATAACAACAACAAAAAACCCTCATCTCCTTCTTTTCCTTCACATCCATATATGGTTGATTACCAAATGCTGTTGATTTACCTTTCATGTCTCTCTCCCTGTGTCCTCCTCCCTTCATCCTCATGCCATTACCATTTGATATAGGGACAAGCCACTCTCATTTCATGCCTGGATCCCTCTAGGCATTCCTTTAACAACTTCATTCTGCAGATAGTGATTTTTCTCTTCAATTATGGAAAAATAATGGATTTAATATGTGCAAAAAGGAATGGAGTATAACAGATGCCCATGTATGAACCACCCAGCTTAAAACTTTATCATTGCATTTGATGTCTCTGTGTATTCCTACTCTGATTTTTATTTTTAATTTGTTCAATTTTAAAGTTAAAATTTTTTTTTTGTGTGTGTGTGTTTTGTGGGGTTCAAACAAGGGCCTTGCACTATAGTCATATATTTAGATCTTAAATTTGATGATTATGTTTGCTTTATGTTGATGATATGTGTGTAATTTTTCTATAATAAAAATATTATGCTAAGTCCTGTCTGTAACTCCAAGTTGCATAAACCCCAAATCTTCTTTATTTAGCAAAATATTTCCTTGACTTAAAACTGTTTATTAATTTTCTCTAGAAATCATTGTTCCCTTTGTTTGGTTTATATAAACAGATAATTTCTTACATATGAAAGAATATATTAAATATTTAACCATTTTACTCATATGATTTTCCCTTTTTATTAAGGTACAACTAGTTTAAGATAACATGAGCAAACAGAAGTGTAAATTGGATAAATTTATAAATATGTATAAACAATTTAACTGTAGTTTAGTGAAAGATGTAGAACGTTTTTAGCACCCTTAGAAATAATTTTTCATGTCCTGTTCAGAGTTCGCACCTCTCCCATTTTTTAATCTCTTATCACCATTGATTAGCTTTGCCTAGTTTTGTCTGTCATATAAATGAAATCATACGGCATGTACTCTTTTTTGGTGTGGCTCTTTTTGCTAACCCATATTTCATATGTAGCATGTCTTTTTCTGGGCCTTTAGGTACCAGCTCCTTCATGCCATGCACCCCATTTTTCTATCCTCTTTTTCTCTTCACCACCATGCCTAGAGCTCTGTTTCAGCCATTCGTAACTATATTGGATTCTTAATATGCCCTATTATTTCTACTCTTCAGATCACCATGCCTGCTGGCTTCTCCCTGGAATATCCACAAGGCCTGTACACTCCCCTGCCCCAGAGTTGCTTGATTAGGTAATGCTCTTGTGTTAGGTCTCAGCTTAGCCATCACTTCCTCTGGAAAGTCCTGTGTGCCCTGGCTACCTAGAGCACCCATATGTTTGCTTATTAGTTATTCTGAAAGCTCAGTGAGGCAGACCCCCTGCTTGTCTCCTTCACAGTGGTATATCCTCTATCTAGCATAGCTCCTGCAGCAGAGGGCACCTACTCAGCATAATTTCTTGACTTAGTGAATGAATGAATGAATGCAAGAACATTTCTCTAGGAGACATTAACTATCCCTTTGAACTGGAGTTAATGTTAAAATGTTCTGGCATGAAATCACAAAAACTTGATAAACATTTTAAAACAATCACTACTCCAGGTTATTTTTTAACTGAGTTCTTTTCCAGTGAAGCATGACTCTGAGTTGTTTTTCTGTGCCTGACAAACAATATGTGATGAATCACTGTTCAATATCACTATTTCTAGTTGCCATAGTGACGGGGATTTTCATGTATGGGCTGCCTGAGGCTTCTTGTTCAGAAACACTGAACTGTGTAAATGTTGTTTAAAATGAAAAGGTACGCAGACATCAATATCTTCTCTTGTTGGGCCTGCAGATGATATATGATTCAATCTTTGAGATTGTTTTTTAACCTGTTTAAGCATTCTTTTTTTTTTTCAGTTTGGATTAATATAACTCTCTGAAAATTAAAGTGATTCTTTGCAAACTTGGAGAAAGAATAAGGTTGCTGATAAAAAATATTTTAAAATGTTAAAAAAATTCACCCAGATAATGAATTTTAGCTTAACAGAAATTCAGATATAATGGGCAGATTTCAAAATGTATCTAATTATGGGAAAGAGTTATCCTGTAGAGAATCTGTATGCAGGGGAAATTTGAATACACATCTTTTTGGTGCACTAAATGTAGCCTCCCCATTGCCATTATTAATTTGTTAGCATGATAAAGTATTTGTTAGCATGATAGTACCACAATCTGGTTTGTTAGGATTTCTCCTGTCTACCACTTATGAGCTGGTTGACTTTGGACAACCTCTCTGAACCTCAGCATTTGCATAGATAAAATGGGTAGATTAATAGTATATTGCTTCATATATCTACTGTGAATATCAAAAGAGGTATCCAGCATATGGAAAGTACTCTGGAAATGTTGGCAATTATGATTCAGTGGATTTTCTTTTCTTGTTCTTAAGTAGCAGTGCAGTATTTTTAAAAATGAGAGAGGTTTTTTGTTTTGTTTTGTTTTTTTGTTGTTAGTAATCATTGGATCTTCCTCTTAATCATTTAAAAAAAATCCAAATCTAAGCCCTTTAGAAATTCCTTCCTCTTGCCAGATGTGTGTGATGTATGCAGGATTAGTTGTGCTATAGAAATGTTGTCACTGAGCTTAAAAGCTCCTTACTGTTGCTCATTGCCAGCTTCTTATATGTGCAAGAGTCATTGTTTCAAATCAATACTTTATTAACTTCCTTTTTAAATAAATATTTTGTTTTTAGTTGTAGTTGGACACAATACCTTTATTTTTATTTATTTTTATGTGGTGCTGAGAATTGAACCCAGCGTCTTGCACATGCTAGGTGAGTGCTCTACCGCTGAGCCACAACCCCAGCTCCTATTAATTTCTTTTTGTCCATGAAAAAAGGTTTCAGAATAAACTAAGTACCTATGAAATGATATCTTTGTTACTGATGTACAAACTTCAAAGACATTTGGATATTTAAAGAAGGGGAGAAATTTGTCTGTTGCTAACTGCTATCTTTTAATATCTCAGTGTTTTCCTACAGTGTCATCCTTTTTATTTGCTTTCTCCCTTGTTATAGCTTGGATGTTGAATATTACCCAAAGGCCCATATGTTAAAAGCTTGGTCTCTTGTGTTGTGCTATTGGGAGCTGACGGAACCTTTAGAGGTGGGGCCTAGTGGGAGAACTTTAGGTCATTGAAAACATGTTCCTGACTGTGGGACCCTGACCCCTTCATCTTCTTTTTGTATCTTGGCCATGAGGCAAGTGGATTTGATCCACTGTGTACTCCCACCTTGATATGCTGTTTTGCCACAGGTCCAAAGCAATGGGGTCAATTGATCATGGGCTCTAACCTTCAAAACTGTGAGTTGAGGGGCTGGGATTGTGGCTCAGTGGTAGAGCGCTCGCCTCCCACGTGAGAGGCCCTGGGTTTGATCCTCAGCACCACATAAAAATAAATAAATAAATAAGCAAATAAATAAATAAATAAATAAAGGTATTGTGCCCAACTACAACTAAAAAATAAATATTAAAAAAAACTGAGTTGAAATAAGCATTTTTTTCTTTATATGCTATAAATAATATTGAAAGGGAAAGTCTATTACTATTCGGTCTCTCACAGAACCATTATTAACAATAGAAATATTTTTTCATAGATTTTTTTCAAAGTAATTCTGACATCATATTATTATTTCTCATGTAATTATAAATAGAATACAGTTAAAATGTGGTTATAGTAATACAAATTCTTTCATGAAATATGTATTGAAAAGAATCTGTATATTTTCAAAGTAGGCCCACTAGTTAAATCAGAATGTCTATCAAAGGGTTCCAGCATTATTTGCTACACTAAACTCATAAAATGAAATCTCACTTCCCAGAACTGGTAAATGTTTATATTGTGTCATTCATTCAATTAGCTGATACATTCAAGGACAAATATAAACCCAAAGTCATTTTTATTAAATGTAGTAAAGAGGATGGGACATGAAAAAGGCCACATAACAGAAAAGATAAGGTCCCTTTTGTTTTCTGCTTATCCATTGTTGCTGAGGGATTGACATCAGAATAATTCTAAGTGGACTTCTTTCGTTCTGGGATATCTGGTAAGTGAGGCTGACGGTAATGTACAAAGACAAAGTGACTCACAGTTAAAAATGTAAATGTTTACAACTACTGCACTAGTAGTAGCTGGCATGTGTATCCTTGGTGATAATTTAATAGGCTTTTTATTCCTGTTGGAAAAAGTGACATCAGATTCATATATTGGAACATTTACATTTCCATTAGCAACAGGAAGGATTGCTCACTAGGGATGCTTTTTATTAGTTTCTTTTCCTGTAGTTTTCAATTGCCCCCATCTTTAGGATATTTCCTTTAATCTATTAATTGCTGATGCTTCCAGGGGTGATATTAACCATTCTAATAAAATGGTTAATGTTTGGAAACAGCCTGTGCTGACCAGCTTCTGAGCAGCACCCTGGAGGTGTCTTTCTGTGTCAGGCTGTAGCTTAGGATGACAAACCACTTGGAGTGGTTTGTCAGCATGGTGGGGACTTAGGAAAACAGCTTTATTTTTTTACTAACTAGAATACAGAAATAGATCAGAGTTTTCACAATTGATGTGGAGGTGTTGTAGGCACTAACTCTATATTTGCCCCAATATTTTTCTGATTCAGAGGATCTTGGCTACTTTTCATGAGGTATTTTTAAGCACTTTCAAAGTAACTTTAATTGTATGATACTATTAAAATACTCCTAATTCATGAAATATTTTGAAAATTTATGTTATTTCTTTGGTGCCTGGAGCTCAGATAATAGCATTGTAAGACCATTTTCATATGCATGCTGAAGATAGGAAGCACGTATTGATTTGTTCATTCAACTGATCCTTTCTGAGCACCTACTATACTGCTCCAGAAGAAGGGATGCAACAGAGAACAAAACGGATAAGTCTTTGCCTTAATGGAGTTTATACTATGGTAGAAAAGAGAAATCATAAGCAAATAATATTGGGAGTAAGTGTGAAGACAACCGTAGACCAGGGGAGATAAAGGAGTGTGGTGCTGAAGATTTTTTCTCTGTTTCTACTTTTTTTTTTTTAATGGATGCATTTTAAAAAAATATTTATTTTTTAGTTAAGTTGGACACAATGCTTTTATTTTATTTATTTATTTTTATGTGATGCTGAGGCTCAAACCCAGGGCCTCACATGTGCTAGGTGAGCATTCTACTGCTGAGCCACAACCCCAGCCCCCATGGATGTGCAATAACTATACATAATTCATTGTGACATATTTGTATATGAACACAATATAACAATATAATTTGGTCAAAATCATTCCCCAGTATTTTCCCTTTCTCTACCCTCTTCCCTCCCTGTGGCCCCTTACCCTCGACTTTACTGATCTCCCTTTGATTTTCATGAGACCCCCCCTCCCTGACCCTTCTTTTGCTCTCTATCTTCCCCATGTAAGAAAAGACATACTACTGTCAACTTTCTGAGTTTGGCTTATTTCACTTACCATAATGGTCTTGAGTTCCAACTATTTTCCTACAAATGATGTAATTTTATTTTTCTTTATAGCTGAATAAAGCTCCATTGTGTATATATGCTACATTTTCTTTATTCATTCATCCATTGATGGATACCTAGGCTGGTTCTATAATTTAGTTCTTGTGAGCTGCTATAAATATGGGTATGCATGTATCACTGTAGTGTGCTGACTTTAATTCTTTAGGATAAATACCAAGGAATAGTATAGCTGGGTCAAATGGTGGTTCCATTTCTAGTCTTTTGAGGAACCTCCATACTGATTTCCATAGTGTTTGAATTAATTTACAATCCCCCAAAATAGTTTAAAAAATGTTCCTTTTTTCCCTACATCATCTTCAACATTTATTATTGTTTATATTCTTGGTAGCTGCCATTCTAAGTAGAGTGAGATGAAATCTCAATGTAGTTTTGATTTGCATTTCCCTAATTGCTAAAGAAGTTGAACTTTTTGTGGGGTACCGGGGATTGAACTCAGAGGTACTCAACCACTGAGTTGAGTACCACTGAGTCACATCGTCAGCCCTATTTTGTATTTTAATTAGAGACAGGGTCTCACTGAGTTACCTAGCACCTTGCTTCTGCTGAGGCTGGCCTTGAATTTGTGATCCTTCTGCTTCAGCCTCCTGAGCTGCTGGGCTTACAGGTGTGAGCCACCACGCATGGCAATGAAGTTGAACTTTAAAAAAATATTTTTTGCCATTGTATTTCGTCTTTTGAGAAGTATCTGTTTGGTTCATTTACCCATTTATTAATTAGGAGGGGTTTTTTTGGTGGTAAATTTTTTGAGTTATTTATATATTCCAGATGTTAATCCTCTCTCAGAAGAGTAGGTAGCAAAATTTTCTGGCACTCTGTAGGTTATCTCTTCATATCTTCATATTCTTTTTTCTTTTCTTTTTTTTCCTTTTTTTTTTTTTATACCAGGGATTGAACTCAGGGGCACTTGACCAGTCCTATTTTTGTATTTTATTTAGAGACAGAGTCTCACTGAGTTGCTTAGCATCTCAGTGCTGGTTTTGAACTTGTGATCCTCCTAGCTCAGCCTCTGGAGCTGCTGGGATTACAGGTGTGCACCACCGTGCCCCACTTCCTGCATATTCTTAATTGTTTCGTTTGCTGTGCAGAAGCTTTTTAATTTGATGCCATCCCATTTGTCAATTCTTAGTATTATTTTCTGAGCTTTAGTAGTACCATTGAGGAAGCCATTGCATGAAACTGTATGTTGGAGTGTTGTCCGTATATTTCCTTCTAGGAGATGCAAAGTTTCTGGTCTAATTCCTAGGTCTTTCACCCATTTTGAGTTGACTTTTGTGCAGGATGAAGGATAGGGATCTAATCTTATTCTTCCACATATACAAAACCAGTTTTCCCATGGTGCTAGGGATAGAGTGCAGGTACTTACGCATGCTAACACACGCCCTACCACTAAATTACATCTCCAGCTCCACAGTCTCAGTATTATTAATGAATGATGGGATTGAAGAAGAATTTGGGGATCAGAGGACAAAAAATATTGCAGGAAAACGGAAGGAGCAGAAAGGTGATCAAGTGTGGCCTGGAGAGCACAGGCTAGAAGCCTGGCATGCTTGGGTTTGAACCATGGCTCCATTGTTTGAAACTTTGGGACTTGGAACAAGTTACCTTAATCTCTTGTAGCCTTAGATTCTGTAAGATGGGGATAATCATAATAATATCAAACTCATAAAGTTTTTTTTAATGGAAAACTGTGACCATGCTAGGCCCAGCAAAGGGTCTCACACAGAGTAGAAGCTTATAAATGATAATTGTGGTCATGATAATGTTTTCTATTTATAATTTTATGTTTGGCCCTTTCACAAATTGTCTTGTGTGGTTTCAGATAGTTTTAGAATAATTTCATTTAAAAAATTTTCATACAGTAAAATTGACTTTTTGGCACACAGTTTTATTAGTTTTAACATCTATATAGAATCATGTAATCAGCATCATAATCAGGATACAAAACTTTCATCACCTCTACAGATAATTTTTAATTATTATTTTTATTGATGTATATAATTGTATATAATAGGAGATTCATGATGCTGTATTTGTCTCTGCACGTAACATATTTTGATCAGTCGTATTTCCCAGTGCCTTCCCTTCTCCTCCCTTCCTCCCTACCCTTGATCTGTTTGCTCTACTTTACTGATTTCCTTTTTGTTTATTATTATTTTAATCAGTGCATTATAATCATGTATGTAAGTGGGATTTATTGTGGTATATTCATACATAAACACAGCGTAATTTAGTAGATTTCATTCCCCAGTACTTCCCCATCCCTTCCCCTTTTCCCTCCTTCTCAGTCCTCTTTCTCTACTCTATTGTCTCCCTTCTATTTTTGTGAGATCCTTTGTGTGTATGTGTGTGTGTGTGTATAACATGGGGTATCTTTCCATTTATATACACACACACACACACACATATACACACAAAGGTTTTATTTGTGTTGCTTAAAAAATATATATATTTTAAGCAACACAAATAATTGTATACCACAGATATAATTCACATACTATAAATCCACCTTTTAAGGTACGTTTCAGTGGTTTTTAGCATATTCAATGTTATGCGACCATTGCTACTGTCTAATTTCAGAACATTTCATCACAAGAAGAAACCTCATACTTGGAGGGAAGCAGTCACTTCCCATTCCTAGTAGCTACTAATCCACTTTATTTTGAATATTTCATATAAATAAGAATCATACAATATGTAGTCTTTTGTGATTGGTTTCCTACATTTATTTATCCATGTTGTAGCACATATCAATTATTTCATTTCTTTTTTTAATAGATGAATGATAATTCCTTAATATTATTTATGTAGATATACCATTTTTTTTTATGTGTGTGTTATGGTGCTGGGGATTGAACCCTTAGCTTTGTGCATGTGAGGCAAGCACTCTACCAACTGAGCTATATCCCCAGCCCAGATATACCACATTTTGCTTATCGATTTGTCAGTTAATAAACATTTGGGATGTTCTACCTTTTGGCCATTATGAATAATGCTGCTATCATAAGCCAGTATTTGCATGGATGAATGCTTTAATTTCTCACCATATATAGGTGGTTTTAAATTGTTGGGTTATATGGTGAATCTGCTTAACATTTTGAGGAATTGAGAAACTGATTTTCAAAGTTGCTACACCATTTTGAATTCCAGTCTGCCATGTATGAGTGTTCCTATTTCTTTATATCCTATCCTGTTCAGTGGTAGGATGCTTGCCAGTTGTTATCATCATTCTATTTTAGCCATCCTGATAGGTGTAAAGTGCTACTGTACTGTGGTTTTGATTTCTATATTCTTGAAATTGATGCTGAGTGTCTTTTCATATGTTTATTGGCTATTTGTGTATCTTATTTGAAGAAATGTCTAAACCTTTTACCCATTTTGTTATTGAGTCATCTTATTAATGAGTTGTAAGAGTTCTTTACAAATTTTAGATATAAGTACCATATCAGATCTATGATTTGCCAATATTTTTTCCTATTCTATGGGTTGTCTTTTTACTTTATTGATGATACTCTTTTTCTTTGTGCTGGGATTGAACCTGAGTTATTGTACATGCTAGGCAAATGCTCTATCACTGTGCTATTCCTATTCATTTTTTTTTTTTTTTTAGACAGGGTCTCACTAAGTTGCCCAGGGTGGCTTTGAACTTGGTATCCTACCTAGCCTCTCCAGTAGCTAGGATTGTCGGCATATATCCCCACATCCAGCATTGATGGTACTCTTTGAAGCACACAGTTTTAATTTTGATGTAATTCACTTAATTTATTTTTGTCATTGTTGTTTTTATTGTTGCTTAGGCTTTTGGTGTCATTTGTAAGGAGCCATGCCTAATCTAAGGTCACAAAATTTACTCCTAGGGATTTTCTTAAGAGTTGTATAGTGTTAACTCTTACTTTTCAATCTGTAATCCATTTTAAGTTCAAAAAATTTATATATGGTTTTAATAAGGATGCAAATTCAGTTTTTTATGTGGATATCTAGTTGTTCAGAACCATTTGCTGAGAAGACTGTTCTTTCCCAACTGAATTGTCTTGGTACTCTTGTCAAAAATCAATTGACTGGGGGCTGGGATTGTGGTTCAGTGGTAGGGTGCTTGCCTAGCACATTTGAGGGCCTGGGTTTGACTCTTAGCACCACATAAAAATAAATAAATAAAATAAGGGCATTGTGTCCAACTACAACTAAAAAATAAATATTAAAAAAACCCAATTGACTATATGTTAGGTTTTATTTCTGGATTCTCAATTCTATTGCATTTATCTACATGTCTATCCTCAAGTCACAATAATTCTTTTCTCATTACTGTTCTTTGAGGAAATTTTGAAATTAAGAAGTATGAGTCCTCCAACTTTGTTCTTATTTTTCAAGATTGTTGGAGCTATTCTGAGTTTCTTACATTTTACATATTTTAAGATTTTAATACTAGTTTGTCAATTTCTGTACAAAAAGTAAATGGGATTTCAATAGAAGTTGTTGAATCTGAAGATCAATTTGGGGAATATTACCACTTTGGCAATATCAAATCTTCCAATTCAGGAACATGGGGTATCTTTTTTTTTTTTTTTTTTTTAAGAGAGAGAGAGAGAGAGTGAGAGAGAGAGAGAGAGAGAGAGAGAGAGAGAGAGAGAGAGAGAGAATTTTAATATTTATTTTTTAGTTTTCGGCAGACACAGCATCTTTGTTTGTATGTGGTGTTGAGGATCCAACCCGGGCCGCACACATGCCAGGCGAGCGCGCTACAGCTTGAGCCACATCCCCAGCCCCCCATGGGGTATCTTTCCTTTTATTTGGATCTTCTTTAATTTCCTTCAACAGATTGTGTTGTTTTCAGTATGTTTCTGCACTTCTTTTGTTAAAAATTTTTCTGAGTGTTTTTATTCTTTTCGATGCTGTTATAAAATGGAATTGTTTCCTTAATTTTTTTTCAGATTGTTCATTGCTAATGTGTAGAAACAGTTGATTTTTGTATATCAAGCTTGTTTTGTGTCCTGCTCTATGTGAAGTTTTAACTTTACGGGGATAGAGTAGCGGTAGTGGGGGCAATAGAGACTTTGGAAGTATTTCCAACAGGGCCATGAAACGTTTCTCTTGCATGCCATCTAGTCACACAGGTCAGTGACAAAGCTACTACTTACTGAGCACCTACAACATTATTTACTGTACTCAAAGCTTCCCAATAGTTTTCCATTGCTCTGATGACAAAACAAAATGAAACACAAAAACAAACAAACACAAAACTAGAATCCTTAGCATGACATTGAAGGCTCAGGATGACTAGGCTTTTGTTCAGTGCTTGACGACCCCATCCCTCACTGTTCTTCTCCTGGCTCTGTGTCCTTTAGCCTCGTTGACAATTTCAACTTTCTCTAAATTATCATTACCATGTTTCTTCCTGCCTTAAACCTTCATTCATACTGTCCCTGTTGCTTGGTCACTACTTCCCACTAACATCCTAGTAGACAAAATTCTATTTTCCCAATGTTTGTGAATTTCTGTCTCTTTTGCTAATACTGTCTGTTATTCACAACTGTGTTGTCCTCACCTCAGACAGTTCCTGGAACATGTAAAGACAGTGGATAAGCTGTGTGTCAGGCATTTTATATACATTATCTCCCTTGTCTTTATGATACACTTTATAAACGAGGAAACTAAAGCTGAACTACGTAAACTAGCCTTAGATCATATAACTAGTAAATGGCAGAGCAATGATTCTAGAAAGATCTTCTGATGGTTTGAATTTTAAACTAGCCCTTCCAAGAAAGAGGTTCTCATTTCTTGATTTGTTTTCCAGTGGAGACTTTTCAGAAACTGCAGAAGGCAAAAGAGATTCTGACCAATGAAGAGAGTCGAGCCCGCTATGACCATTGGAGAAGGAGCCAGATATCGATGCCATTCCATCAGTGGGAAACTTTGGCTGACTCGGTGAAAATGGTGGGTTTCTCTCTGGGGGGTGATGTAGATCTGTGAGGCTCAGGCTACTCATGGATTAAACTCATGAGTTATCTTAAAGAGTTGTTATGGCTTGGGTATGAAATATTCCCCAAGGACTCATGTGCTGAAGATTCGGTCCTCATTGCAGCAATGTTCAGGGCTTTTGGAAAGTGGTTGAATCATGTGGTCAACCACTCATCAGGGCAATAATCTGTTAAATGCTGAATGGACACCTGGGAAGTTGTGGAAACCGAAAGTAGGTGAGGCTCTGTTGGAGGAGGTAGGTCACTGGGGATGTGTATATCTCATTCCTGTTTCCTTCCTTTCTGTCTGTCTGTTTGCTTCCCAGCAGAGCTGCCTTAGAGCCAGCTAAGCAAGAGCTGAAACCTCTGAAACTGTGAGCTAAAATAAAGCCTTCCTCCTTTAAGTTGTTTATATCAGGTATTTTGGTCCTAATGATGAAGAGCTTGTTAACCCAAGACTCAATAGGCAATAAGATGGAGAAGACCAAAAAGTTGGTAGGGTCTGTGTTTAACTCAGTGCTTACAAAATCCTGAGAGACGAAATTCAGAACAGAGGCAATGAATCAGAGCCAGAAGAGCCTGTGACTACATTTTTCAGTCTCTTTGGCTGTTTGTTTCAGTATATAAACTTCCTGTTTTCATTTACATTTCATTTTATGAGTTCTAATAAATGTGCTTCTAAAGTTGTTCATATATTGAATTTCAAAACATTGCAAATTCATTTCTACCATCTTTTTTGTTCATATAAGCTTGTTCTTTTTTTAAGGCTTATAAATTCATTAAAAAAGAAAAAAAAAACAGGATCCCTTTAGTCAGAGAGAACTGTAAGTTATTCTTATCGCATTCTGATTAAACCATTGTGTTACTTTTCTTCATACCATTAAAAAAAACTACATATCAAAACAATCACAGAATAAGAAGGGCTGCGGGTGTAACTCAGTGGTAGAGCTCATGCTTAGCATGTGCAAAGCCCTGAGTTCAATCCTCAGTACACTAATAATTAAATAAATCACTGTAATTACTCTTATGTACTTATTTTGTTTACATTGATCTTTATATTATAAAGCAATGTAATTAAAAATTTTATTATTTTAGGCATCAATTATTATCCAGTTTCTTCTAATTGGAATACTCCTGTGACTTGAGACTTTAAATATAGAAATTACTTTACAGGCAAGTTTTTAGGGATATTTGTTAGAATTAGTCTACAAAGTGATTCATATCTCTTAAATTATAGCCCTTTAGGGTTATATTTAGATTTTCTTTATAGTTTTAATTTTAAGACGATTGAAGAAAATATGTTTTATATAAAAGGCTTATAAGACTAAGGCAAGGTCTTTCAAATAACTCGGAGAAATTAATGCAAAACTCTCAAAGTATTTAGTTAAAACCACTCTATATAAAATGTCAACTTTTTTTCATCTCAGAATGAAATGTATAGACCTATGAATTTGTTTAAGGTGGGTTAATTATTTATGAGAAACTAACATATGCTTATTGTATATATACATAAAATAACTAGGGGAACCTTTCAAAAAAAAAAGTGGCTTAACTTCACTTATTCAGAACTAAGGTTCTTCTCTTTTTCACTATTTATATCCAAGGTTCCTTAATAACGCTAGCTAAGTAAACATTATTCTGCTAACTCTGATTATTTTCAGTCTCTTAAGTATGAAACTCTTAACTGCAACTGAATTAGTCTCCCTTGCTGTTCTAAACCCTTCTGACCTATAGATCATTTTTCTTCATAATCCATTCAACTGTCACTTAATTTTTTAATAGCTGATATCAATTTAGCTGTGGATTTTTCAAAACTCTTCTCTAAATTTCCACTTTAATTATGTTGCCAAAGTCTTTCTATTTAATACTAATTTCTTGTCTCCAAATGCATTATTTCTGCTTTGAGTTTGGCTTAACCATGAACTGTTGGAGATCTTTCAGTAATTAAATTTTAGATGTTACTGGCTATGTCATTTATCTTCTCTGCAAAGATGAAGTAGAATGCTAGGCTGGCCTTTGGTTTCAGATTTATTTTTATTGATGGTACAAAAATGATGAGATGTGTATCTCTCTGCTTTTAAATCAGCAGTGATTTCTTTTTTCTCTTATGATCTTTTTTGTTTGGTTGAAAGCTGGTTGTTTCTGAATTCCTTTTGTTCTTTACCTCAGTGGACTTGGAATTCCTATACTCAATTTTTATCTGATGTGGAGTTTCACTGTTGTTGTATTCATATATGAACATAGGAAAAGACAGTAGAATGAATTGGACATAACTGTCCTATGTTCATATATGAATATACCAATAGTGAAATACTACCATTAAGAATGGGATCCTAATTAGCGTAAGTTATACTCCATGTATGTATAATATGTCAAAATACACTATTGTCATGTATATCTAAAAGAACAAATTTT
Source organism: Ictidomys tridecemlineatus (assembly GCF_052094955.1). NCBI lineage: Eukaryota > Metazoa > Chordata > Mammalia > Rodentia > Sciuridae > Ictidomys > Ictidomys tridecemlineatus. The sequence goes on from NC_135477.1 coordinate 53,607,203, forward strand.
AAAAAATAAATAAAATAAAATAATAAAATGAAATCTTGGTGTTATATATAAAAAAATGACCCTGTCTCAAAATAATTTTCAAAAGCTAAAAAAATTACATAATATGTTTATATCCATATGTATATACACACATACATAGTGTATATACACATATTAACACTAGATGAATAAATGTTAATAGCTAAATATATATGGCTAGTTACATATGTATTATACTTATGTATGGATATTTATGTCCATTAATTAATTAATTAATTTTAGGAAGGAAAAGTTTATCTGGGTTTCACAGTTTCAGAGGTCTCAGTCCATAGAAGGCTGGCTCCATTTTGGGAGATTTGAGGTCAGGCAGAACATCATGGCAAAAGTTTATGGTGGAGTAGAGTGGTTCAGAACATGATGATCAGGAAGCAGAGAGAACTCTCCTCACCAGGACAAAATATAATCCCCAAAGTCATGCCCCTGATGGCCCACCTCCTCCAGGCACACACTACCTGCCTTTAATTCTACCCAGCTAATCCCTATGAGGAGATTAATTCACTGATTGGATTAAAGCTCTCATAATCTGATTATTTCACCTCTAAACTTTCTTGAATCGTTCACACATGAGCTTTGCAGGGGGGCACTTAATATCTAACCAAAACACATGTAAATGGCTTCAACCACTTTAAAAAACTTAATTAATTCAACTATCTGTACATCACTCAGTAGACTTTCTGTAATTTTCTTTTTGTTCTAACCCTAAAAGGTTAGGAGTGATTGATGTATGGGAGAGCCTCATCTCTTTCTGTAAATTTTTTTTGTTGTTGTTGTTGAGACTGGTCTTGTACTCCCAGGCTGAAGTGATCCTCCTACTTCTGCATTCTTAGTACTGGAACTATAGATATGGTCTCTCTCTGGTGCTGAGGATCAAACTCAGGGCTTTGTACCCGTTAGGCAAACATGCTACCCCTGAGCTCCACCCTGAGCTCGATAGAATATCTGTCACATTTTAATTGTTGCTTTTTCTCTTTGTGTATTTCATTTGTTTATCCTTTTACATTCATACTCTGGAGAAATAAATAAATAATGATTATCAATTGTTCATCACCTAATAGAATTTTGTCTATCCTTTTGTAGATAAGCATTACCATTAGGGTTTTAGGTTATAGGCTTTACTTATGCCATTCTGACAATAAAATAGTTATAACTTTAGGATTTGAATTTCAGATGACTTGCCCTGCACATATTATAGATTGTTGAATCTCATAAAATGTCTTTCCTCTGGTGGTCAATCTTGTGTTAACTGCCTTTTATTTAAGCAGGATAATCACTGTGGAAGGAAAAGCATTGGTTGAAAGCAATATTTGTCCTCACACCTACAATTTAGGACAAATTTCAAGGTATTTTTTTTTTTTGCAGCATAACACACAGGATCATGTCTCAGTTCTCTCCTTTGGGAGAATGCCTCAAATGAGCCATAGGTGTGACGAACTTCCACTACCCACAAGTGATAAAACTGTAACTACTATCCCTCCTATATTCCGAGTCTCTGTCACTTCACTAGCCATTTATTTCTCTTTTCCTTTTCTAGAAGTTCCTCCTGATAATTTCATTTGTAAAAAATATTTTAAGAATTCACCTAGATCAATTAATAATACGTTTGAAATTTCAATGGAGATATATGGAGTTGGTTTTAAACAGGGTTGAGGGTGAGAGTTTTAGTAATCTAGGCCTTTGGGACCCTGGGAACTTGAAAACAGATTTTGTAGCTCAGAAATTTAGAGAACTTCATCTTTGTCATTCAGGATATGGATAGCTCTTTTCCTCTCTTGCTCCAAAATAGATGGCAGATTGGCTTTAGGAAGGCTGCTGGCGAATGACTGTAGTGAAGCCACAATCAAAATAAAGCTGAGAAAAATTCTCATAAGCTGTTAAAATTGTTCCATGCCACATCAATTGCTATAAATTTTATAGAAGCTATTAGAAACACATTTTGGTGAACTGATCATTTGACAAATTGATTGCTTCTGGGAGGGCTTTTTGGGGCTTCCTGTCACCTTCACACGGACCTCTTTGTCTGTTGATTGTTTCTGGGTTCTCAGCTGGGTGAGGTGTCTTTGGGATGAGTCCAGTTGGCCACAGACTACCAGGGAAGCTTCCTACTATGTCCACATGGCAATAGTTTCTCCAGCCAGATGGGAAACAGTGTGCAATTCAACACCTTCTGGGCCTGTTCAACAGGCAATCTGTCCTAATTGGATGTTTTCCAAAAGCAGGTCAGGAATCACCAAGCAAGTAAAAAATTCACTCAAAGTGATCCAGGAAAAAAAAAATAACCAATTTTGTACAGTTATTCAGCTGAGCTATGACATATCTGAGTCAATTGTTTCTTTTTTCTATTTGTCCCAGTGTTTAATGGCATGTAGGTTAAAATTTTATTTGCCAGTGTTGACCAAGGTCTAGAGTGTGAGAAAATGAGAGGGAGAGAGGGGGAAAGAAAGGGGAGGGGGAGATAGATAGTTTCATTAAGGAAAACTGGTGAACAAGTTAATTTTGAAGGCAGAATAACAACATATCAGACCGGTTTTTCATTTTTCAGGACTGGTGACCTTTGCCCATAGGCTTGGTTTCTGTTTTATGTTAGTTCATTCCATGCATACACTGACTCTCAGCCTTGTCCATTTAATTATTTTGCTGTACAGACTCTTCTTTTTTTTTTTTTCGAGAGAGAGAGAGAGAGAGAGAGAGAGAGAGAGAGAGAGAGAGAGAGAACTTTTAAAATATTTATTTCTTAGTTTTTGGCGGACACAACATCCTTGTATGTGGTGCTGAGGATCGAACCCTGGCTGCACGCATGCCAGGCAAGCGCTCCACCACTTGAGCCACATCCCCAGCCCCAGACTCTTCTTCTTTTACTCTTTTTAAGTCTCTGTCAATTGCTTTCATTTAATATTTTTATTGGCGCTCATTCTATTTAAATGAATCATTCTAGCTGGGTGCAGTGGCACACACCTATAATCTTAGCATCTTGGGAGGCTAAGACAGGAGGATCAGAAGTTGGAGGCCAGCCTCAGCAATTTAGCAAGGCCCTAAGCAACACAGTGAGACCCTATCTTTATTTTTTTTTTTTTTTTTTTTTTTTTTTTTTTTTTTTTTTTATATTTATTTTTTAGTTCTCGGCGGACACAACATCTTTGTTGGTATGTGGTGCTGAGGATCGAACCCGGGCCGCACGCATGCCAGGCGAGCGCGCTACCACTTGAGCCACATCCCCGAGACCCTATTTTTAAAAAAAAAAAAAAAAAAAGCTGGGAATGTAGCTCAGTGGTGAAGCACCTCTGGGTTTAATCCCCAGTATACACATCCCACCATAATGTTGTTATGTCCATCTGATACCCTGGTGGAGCTGAGAAATACACTTTATGTGCAGAAATGAGTGATTTGCAGGCTATCTGTTCCAATAGCCCAGGCTGCTTAGCATCACTCTTGCATTCATCCCTGATTGTACAGAAAGCACCAGAAGCACTTGTAAATGAGGTTAGATATAGTTTGGATCTTTTTTCACATATTTCTATAATTGGGATTAGCAGACACAGGAATCTGATGATAAAATATTTTAATCTATCTTACACGTAAAGGGAAGAAGACAAGTCTCATAATACCTTTTTACTGAGGACTTTCAAATCACTTATTATAAGTGAGTCATTATAGACCATAGGCATTTTGATTTTAAGAGAGAAACATCATGTACAGGCCACTTGGCCAACTTATGATATTTACAGATCACATTTCCAGCTGTCTGTGCCCTGAGTGCTTCAATTTCTTATTCTCTGTTTTTCAATAACCTGTCTAATATCCTTTCCCCTCTTTCAGAGGAAGCCACTGGCCGGCTTTTTCTATTCAATGCACTTGAAAAAAACCAAAGCAACCCAATAACAAATCCAAAACACCAAAGCCAAGGGACTCTTTTTTTTTTTTTTTTTTTAACATTGGTTGAGGCCATTATTTCTTTAAAATAAACTTTTTTTTTGTTTTTGAAATCAAACCTACAGAGAAATGCATAATACCTGCATTTACAAGTTAGCACTGGTTGTGAAGTGTTTACTTGGTAAACATCCCAACACATACTGTTGGCATCCAGTGGCTTCCTCCTTTTTACAATTATAATTACACATCTTAATTTTCAAATCTAGTTTTCTTCTAATTATATATATGTATATGATCATATATTCATATATGTATATATTATTTTCACATAAAGTTTGGAGAATGCTTAAATAAAATAAATAAACTTACAATCCTGCTATGCAGGCACAACCCCAGTTAACATTTTATTTTTATTATTTTTTTAAATAAATATTTATTATATTTTTAGGTGTAGATGGACACAACATAATGCCTTTATTTTTATGTGATGCTGAGGATCGAACCCGGTTCTTGCCCGTGCTAGGCGAGTGTTCTACCACTGAGCCACAATCCCAGCCCCAACATTTTATTTTTTTAATTAAATTTTTTTTTTGTGAATGATCAGAATGCCTTTATTTTATTTGTTTATTTTTATGTGGTGCTAAGGATTAAACCCAGTGCCTCACATATGCCAGGCAAGTGCTCTGCCACTGAGCCACAGCCCCTGCCTCCCAGTTAACCTTTAAAAAAATTTTTTTTAGATGTTGATTGACCTTTATTTTGTTCATTTACTTATATGCGGTGCTGAGAATTGAACCCAGTGCTTCACACATGCAAGGCAACTGCTCTGCCACTGAGCCCTAACCCCAGCCCACCAGTTAACCTTTTGGTGCATTTCCTTCCATTTTTCCCCCCTTTGAGTGTGAGAATTGATTACACTGAATAATGGCAATGACTGTTTTATAAGTGGTTCTTGGATCTTGGATCTTGGCATTGATTAGTCTTGGATTGAATTTATATGGGGAAAAGAATTCAGGGTGATTCTTCCTTAGAGTTAAGAAGAGATAAGCTGAAGTGAATAAATGACTTATTTGACTGGATTAGGACAGAAGGTTTGAATATACTTATGGTTTGAAGTTGTATGGAATGATATATTGTTCTTTAATCTATCTATATATTTTATCTATATTCATATTATATACATATGTATCTGCATATCGATTTCTGTCTATATTTGAATATATTCATCTATCGCGGGCGTGTGTGTGTGTGTGTGTGTGTGTGTGTGTGTGTGTTGCTGGGGATTGAACCCAGGGCCCCACACATACTAGGCAAGTGCTCTACCACTGAACTAACATCCCTTGCCCTTCATCTATCTTGTAAAGTTGTTGAGATTATGCTATTTATGATGATTTTATCCTGTTTCATTAATATCACATCATTATCACATCATAAACTCCAAATTTATAAAAACAAATAAAAACAGAATTAAAAGACTCTAAGAAGGCATTTTACCCTTTTGTACTTACCCTTTCTTTTTGATGAGGTCATTATGGCTCCTACTTGTAAGGCTAGTACTAGTCCTGAGACAAGTGATAAGAAATTGTGGTATCTGTCAAGCCCTTATTAAAAGGTGGCTCATACTTTCCAGGAATAAGTACACCAAGATGAAAAGCAAGATGCCCCTCATGTCAGGGGACATCAGAGGAGACAGCTCCTTCTGTGGTCTGTGGCACAGTTTTTATTTTATCTATCTATCTATCTATCTATCTATTTATTTATAAAGAGAGAGTGAGAGAGGAGAGAGAGAGAGAGAGAGAGAGAGAGAGAGAGAGAGAGAGAGAGAGAGAGAGAAAGAGAGAGAGAGAGAATTTTTTTTTTTAAAACATTTATTTCTTAGTTCTCGGTGGACACAACATCTCTGTTTGTATGTGGTGCTGAGGATCGAACCCGGGCCGCACACATGCCAGGCGAGTGCGCTACCGCCTGAGCCACATTCCCAGCCCCTTATTTATTTATTTTAAAAAGAGAGAGAGAGAGAGAGAGAGAGAGAGAGAGAGAGGAGAGGAGAGAGAGAGAGAGAGAGGAGAGAGAGAGAGAGAGAGAGAGAGAGAGAGAGAGATTTTTAAAATATTTATTTATTTATTTTTTAGTTTTCGGTGGACACAACATCTTTGTTTGTATGTATGTGGTACTGAGGATCGAACCCGGGCCGCACACATGCCAGGCGAGCGCGCTACCGCTTGAGCCACATCCCCAGCCCTGTGGCACAGTTTTTAAATGTTACAACTTTTGAGTTTATTCAATAAGTATTCGAGGTGCTCGGTGATGCACTCCTGTAATCCTAGCCGCTCCGGTAGTAAACAAAGGTAGCATGCTAGGCCAGAAATAGCTTCCTGCTATATTCAAATGATTTTTCAAGAATCAGCAAAGCTCACTATTTTGGTGTATGCCAGGGCTAATTATTTTACTTGACATATTCTTAAAATAAGAAACTTGAAATTTTTAAAAGTTTTTCAGTGTCAAGGATCAATCCTTATACATATTAGGTAAATACTTTATCACTGAGCTACACTCCCAGTCCCCAAATTTAAAATATTTTAATAGGAAATGCACATGCAGGACAAAAAATGTAAAAGGTACAAAAGGACATCTATAAAATACCTCTGCTTCATACTTTCATTTCTTAGTACCTGACCTAGCAAAATTTTCTATCAGAAGACTCATTTTTGATTTCTCTTCCTCAACAACTCACCAAAAGCAGCCAGAGCTATGTAGATACAATTACATAATCAAATCACTGAGCAAAGAACCACCACCAAGTATATTGAATACAATGTTAGGATATCAGGTTTCTAGGGACAGTTTTCTAGGGTTTGCTTCCTTCTGTCTAAAAGTATAAGTATAAAAGTTATACTGGAAGCCAATGGACAATGCCCAAACTGCTGATATATAGATCCTGATTTTTTAATCTATAAATTTAAAATATAATAAAATTAACATGCCATTGTTAAAAAGTCAGAATAGTATCATAAGATATTTAATTAAAAAAATGAGTCTTCTCTTATTCCAGGCCCAGTTCTACTCCCCTCTCCCAGAAATAGCCCCCCTTGTAATTCCTTGTGCTTCCTTTCAGAAATCGTGCATGTAATGTACATAAACACTTTTACATCATACTTTTAAGAAAACAAATGGAAATGTATTTAAGAAGTTTTTGTTATCTGAGGATAGCTGGACTTGAAAAAAAATTTCACCTAAAGTAAACCCACTTAAAATTAGGATCACTGTTCATAGTAAACGTTGATTGAAATCCTGCTTTCTGTCGTGAATTTTATTAAAAAGAGATGTATAATCCAGAATTTTAATATTTGCCAAATCTGCATTGATCATGGCTAGGTGGGAGGATCACAATAGTACATGTGGCAATAGCAGTGTCTCTTAGTACATTTCATGATGCTTCTTAGTAGAATATCTGAGATTGGGTCATTTATTCAGAATAAATTTTTATTTTGTGCAGTTCTGAAGGCTAGGAAGTTCAAGGTCCTGAGGCTTACCCTGGAGAGGGTCTGCTTGCTGTATTATCCCATGGCAGAAGTAGAAGGGCAAGAGAGAATGAGAACGCAAGAGGGAGACTCACTTGCTTTTATAACAAACCTACTCTTGAGATAACAATGTTAATCCATTCATGAAGGCTTTGCCTAATTACCTCTTACTGGTCCCATCTCTTAACACCATTGCACTGGGGATTAAGTTACCAACATATTGCCAGGCACAGTGGCACATGCCTGTAATCCCAGCAATTTAGGAGTCTGTGGCAGGAGGATCCTGAGTTCAAATCCAGACTCAGCAATATAGAGAGGCCCTAAGCAACTCAGGAAGACTCTGTCTCTAAATAAAATATAAAAAAGAGCTGGGGATAGGGCTCAGTGGTTAAGCACCTCTGAGTTCAATCCTTGGTACAAAAAAAAAAGTTTCCAACATATGAAATTTGGAGGACACATTAAACCCCAGCAAGTAGGTACAATAGTAGTAGTTACAATAGTAGTTAATTGAATCTCTGTCTTGGCTCTATTCTCTCTTTATTTTTTTAGTAAAATATACATAACATAAAATTCACCATTTTAATCATTTTAAAGTATACAATTCCAGTGCATTAACTATGTCTACAATGTCGTTCATCCATTGCCACTTTCTAAATAACAAAACTTTTTCATTACCCCAAAAGGAAATCTATTAGCTTCCTATTTCCCTTTCCTTCCAGTTCCTGATAATTACTAACGTGCTTTCTGTCTCTATAAGTTAGTCTGTTCTGAATATTTCATGTAAGTAGAATCATACAATATGGGACCTTTTTTGATATGGCTTTCACTTAGTATGTTCTCAGAGCTTATCCACATTATAGCACATATTAGTACTTCATTCCATTTTATGACTAATATTTTATTTTGTGTGTATACCACCATTTTTGTTTATCTCCTCTTCAATCGATGAACATTTGGGTTGTCTTCATCTTTTGCCTACTGTGAATAGTGCTCCTATGCACGTTTGTGTACAATTTTTTTTTTTTGAACATCTGTTTTCAGTTATTTTGGGTCTATACCTATGAATGGAATTGCTGGGTCATATAGTAATTCTGTGTTTAATTTTCTGAGGGACACTTCATTATTATTATTTAATGATGCTGGGAATTGAACCCAGGAGTATCTACCACTGAGCTACATATTTAGCCCTTTTTATTTTGATTTTGAGATAGTGTCTAAGTTGACCAGGCTGACCTGAACTTGTGATCCTCTGTCTCAGCCTTCCCAGTAGCTGGGATTACAATTGTGTGTACACAATTGTTGTACTGAATTGTTGATTGAATCTCTCTAGTGTTGGTGGCTTTGCTATGTATCATGATATGACTTCTTGTATTGTTACTCTTAAAACTAGAATCACTCAATTATTATTTGGGGATTAATTAGTATCTGGATTAATCATGAATATCTGGTTTATTGGGTTAAGTCAATTTGTTCTGTTAATTGGTACTATAATAGTAGGTCAGGTGTTATACATATTGAACTTTAAATATAGAAAGCCATATGATATTGACTTATCATTTATGTGTCTGCTTTTAATTAATTTAGTCAATGCATTGGGCTGTCAAAAGTAAAAAAGACCTGATGCTGGAAGAATCTGAGCAGACTCAGATCAGCAAGACTAAAAATGAAGAATGGAGTGAGCAAAGAGAAATAAAGAAAGAGGAACTGGGTTCAACCACAGAGAAAATGAAGCAAAAAGCACCCGAGTCCCTGGAGAAGTCAAACTCTCCACAAAATCCAGAGTCTCCAAGTAAGTCCTATCATTATATCTTTGCAGAACATAGTAGGTCTGAAACTGGAGAGCTTGGTTTACATTGCATTTATTTTAAACCGTTTCCAATCTGTACAGTAGTTCCAAACTTAAGGATTGGTTTAGTATCTCAAAAGATACTCAGCATTGATACATAAAGTGGAAAGTACATAAATTCGTCCAAAGGAGACTTTCTCATAGTGTCTTTTGCTTTAATGAAATAACACTAGCTAACATTTATTACATGTTCACTATGTGCAGGAACATTCTTTATATATACATATATTACTTTATATCATCATCTCATTTAGTTTTAGTTTGCATGTATTAACTTACTAATCCTCACTAAAAATTTGGGAGCCTTGTGCTATTATTAATGTCTCGTTTCTATGAGAGAACAAGCCCAGAGAAGTTGAGTAATTTGCTCAAGACTATACAGCTTGTATGTGAAGGGGTTTGAACCAAGGTACATTGGCTTCAGAGTCTGTATTCCAAGGCACTGCACTATTCTGAGATGATACCTCATTTCTAAGTAGCCCTATAACCAGTACAAATCACTTATAGAGCCACTGAAGCAAGGTATTGCAGAAGTTTAACTGCTGGCTCCCAAGCTGTGGTATCTGAGCTCACAGTCTAACTCTACTACTTATTAACTGTATTTCCTGGCAAAAGAAATTTAATTTCCCTAGACCTCAGTTTCCTCATCTATAAAAAGGAATTATAATAATACCTTCTCATGAAATAATGCTAGGTGAAGTTAGCCAATCCCCCCCAAACAAACTCTGAATGTTCTCTGATATAAGTTGACTGACCCATAACGGGGTAGGGAGGGGGAGCATGGGAGGAACAGACAAACTCTAGATAGGGCAGAGGGGTGGGAGGGGAAGGGAGAGGGCAGGGGTTTGGCAAGGATGGTGGAATGTGATAGACATCACTATCCAAAGTACATGTATGAAGAAATGAATTGGTGTGAACATACTATACAGAGAGATGAAAAATTGTGCTCTATATGTGTAATAAGAATTGTAATGCATTCCACTGCCATGTATTTAAAAAATAAAATCAATTAAAAAATACCTTCTCATGAAGTTACCATGGAGATTAAATGGGGAGATCTATGCACAGTGATTTGCCTATTACAGGCTTTGAGTAAATGTTAACTATCATTATTGTGTCTTTGTCTATCTAGCCATCCAACTGTATTAACTATTTTAGGTATGTTATATACACACACTGTAATTATCTCAAATCCTTACATGTTGATTCTCCCGGTTATGATGCAATATCCCATTAAAATTTGGCCTTTAAGCCAGGTGTGGTGGCACACGTCTGTAATGCCAGTGGCTTGGGAGGCTGAGGCAGGAGGACCGAGAGTTCAAAGCCAGCCTCAGCAAAAGAGAAGTGCTAAGCAACTCAGTGAGATCCTGTCTCTAAATAAAATTCAAAATGGGGCTGGGGATGTGGCTCAGTGGTCAAGTACCCCTGAGTTCAACCTGGTACCAAAAAAGAAAAAAAAAAAGTCTTTAAGCAGAAGATTCTTGAACATTCTTGAATCTTTGAATACTGACTGGTATAAAAAGAAATAATTAAATAGCTTGTGGTAAATGATAATATTTCCAGAAAGAGTTACTTTAAATTTTTCTTTGGGAGAACTTTTACATTCTCTGTACTTGCTGAAATGAGGATTCTTTGCGTTTGATTCAGGTGTCTCAGCTTGTTATCAAGAGATCTCTGTAAAGTAGGCATGTTGATTGCATCAACCTCACAATTAGAAATAGTTATAATATAGTTATAATATAACAAATTTGGTCAAAGCAGAACCTGATTTCACAAACCTGTGTTTTTAAAAAAATTTTTTAGTTGTAGATGGACACAATACCTTTATTTTATTTATTTATTCTTATGTGGTGCTGAGGATGGAACCCAGGGCCTCACATGCCAGGTGAGTGCTCCACCACTGAGCCACAACCCCAGCCCACAAACCTGTGTTTTAAGCAAGCACATGTATACAAACATACCACCTTCCCGCATACACATAGAGAAACAAATGAGCAAATATCTTTTCTTTCAGACCTGTAATGTTCAATTTTGTGCATCCAGAAGCCCTGGATCTTTCCATTTCAGATTCAGACTTAGACTACATTTACCCACCAGAATGGGGTGAGGAGGTTGGACATTTCAGGAAACTCAAGCATGATGCTGAGGAACCACTTGAGTCTCTCTCAAGAATTCTAGGAAATTTTCTTTTTTAAAAAAATCAAGTAATATAAGCCTATTGTAAAAAGTTCAAAGAATCACCGATAAGTAATAACTTCGAGTTTCCCCCAGTCTGCTGACTTCCTCTGCTTCTACATCCTGAAGTAACTGATGTGGATGCTCAGGCATGTCTCCTATACTGTTCTCTATGCTAGTACAAATGTATGTAAGTACATGCACTTTTATAAAATTTTTAAAAATAAAGAAGGTGTCATACTTTGTATGAGTGTTTATATTGCACAGTGTTCAGAAGTGCAGACTTTGGAACTAGATCCCAGTTTCCCACTGATGAGTTGTATGACCTTGGGGAAACTGGTTAACCCCTCACTGTCTGAGTTTTCTTATCAATATAATGGTTGAAATATTAGTGTTTACCTTGTAAGGTTTTCTTGAGGAGTGACAAATTTAATATATGTAAAGTATTTAGAATAGTGCCAAGCACTTGGTAAGTGCCATTATTAGTGTTAGCTCTTATCATTATGGGACTTTTTCTTAGATCCTTATGTCCCTAATGGATTTGCTCTTCTTAACAGCTGATAATATTCTACGGTGTAGATATATCATAATTTACTCATAACAAATTATGAGGACAGTTTTGATGTCCTTATATTGTGAAGTATATATACTTATTGTGGTTGAAGAACAAAATGGAGGGGACAAGGATCATTGTTCTGAGAAGCTGTTGTTGGAGAAGAATGATGAAATTCTGCCAAAGGCTGCATTTATCAGTATTTTCTTTTTTTTTTCTTAATTTCTTTTAGTGGTTGATAGACCTTTATTTCATTTATTTACTTACCTGTGATGCTGAGACCTGAACCCAGTGCCTCACACATGCTAGGCGAGTGCTCTACACTGAGCCACAATTCCAGCCCTATCAGTATTTTCTTTTTTTTTTTTAAATTTTTTTAGAGAATTTTTTAATATTTGTTTTTTTAGTTTTCAGCGGACACAACATCTTTGTTTGTACGTGGAGCTGAGGATCGAACCCGGGCCGCACGCATGCCAGGCTTGAGCCACATCCCCAGCCCCAGTATTTTCTTAATCTCTTATTGGTTTAAGAGATTATTGGTTCTTCAGAGCCTTGGAGTTGGAGTTTTATGTATAAAAGTGCAGTTGTATGATTATTTATAATTTCATTATGCTGCAGTGTAAATTTTTATATCAGCATTTAAGAAATTATTATGTCAGCTTTATCAAACCTTAAGTAGCTTCTCATATATTACTTTTCAGCATGTTTGTTAATATCTGCAAGCAGTGCTTGATATTTACCTTTAAGTTTTCCTTATGATGCTTATTCCATGATGAACAGCCACCAATAGTCCCCTTGCATTCTGACTCTTCATGCGTTAGACCATGTATAAGTTGTATAAGACAATTTCACTTTTTCTTTTAAAATTTGCCGTGCATATGTCTTTTGATAATTACAATTCTAAAATCAAATAGTTTCGTGTAACATTCTGGAATGATAACAAAAAAATTCAATGCAGATGCTGTTTGCATGTCACCATATCCCTGGGAACCTACCTGCTCAGGCATTGCCAACACTATGCTCTCTACCACAAATACTGACACCACCAGAGGACTTTCCCTAGCAGTGGAGCCTGCCTGGCAGCAAATGAGCAAGTAATAACTGCCAGGGAATCAACACCCTTTGGATGTAGCCATCAGGCAATGGATGGGACTGGGAGGCTGAGTTCCTCAGCTCCTTTATCCTTCATTTAGAATAACTCTAAGGGTTTTTATTTTGTTTCCCCGGGATTCCTCAGTGGGATCAGCTCTGGTCATTTAGGGCAATAACTTGTTTGATAATGTTTACAGTTTTGGTTCCCTTTCCCATTTCCTTACCAGAGTGTCCTAGAATCAATTCCCACATTATTAACTTTGGTTTGAATTCTTGCCTGCGTGTTATTTTTAGGGGAACCTAAACCTGAAACTATGTCTTTCTAAAACTACAAAAATGACACTTGTTTATTGTAGAAGAAAATATGGTCAAACAAAGAGAAAAAAAATAGTAACTTGTAATCTTATCACCCAGAAAATATCTATAAGAGTTTGCTTTATTTTCATTTATATTTGTATACCTAAAACTAATAAGATAATGCTATGTATATTTTGTGAGTTTTTTGAGAGTTATAGGTTGTCAGAAATAATTTCCTTTTTGCTTATTCCTCAAATGGAAAGTCTTTGGATTTTTAAAAAGTCTTTGATTCTAATTTGTTATATATGATAGCAAAATGCATTACAATTCACATTACATATATAGAGCACAATTTTTCACATCTCTGGTTGTATATTCACACCATTCATGTCTTCATACAAATACTTAGGATAATGATATCTGGGTTTATTTTGTAAGATAATTGTTTTAAAAGTACACACAAATCCTCTTTTCCTGATATAAACACTGTAAACTATTCTGTGTATATTTTTTTCCTGACTCAATATTTTAAAATATCAACAGAACTATATTTGACACATTATTCTGTAAACTGCTTTTTTTTTTTTTTTAAATTGGTACTACCAGGGCCTCATGCATGCTAGGCAAGTGTTCTACAATCAAGCCTCATTGTAGGCCCTATTTTTAAAATTTTGAGACAGGATCTCACTAGGTTTTTCAACTTGGATGTGAACTTGTGATCCTCTTGCTTAGCCGCCTGAGTCACTGGGATTACAGGTGTGCCACCAATGCCTGGCTTGTAAACTGTTTTTTTTTTTTTTTATTAGCAATAAACATTAAAAAGGCACAAAAGCATACTTTTTATTGAAGAAAAATAAGAAATTCCAGATAAATTTAGATATTATAAAAATGAAAATTACATCTATTCTAACTATTCAGGGAGAAATACTGATAATATTTGATATTAACATTTCCCTTTTAGAGTGTTAAAAAATTTTACATTAATACCTATGTAAATAATGGATTAGAAAATGAGATCATCTCATATAAACTGTTTTCTAATTATCTGTCATTTACAAATATTCCACAAGAATTTGTTTATGATAATAAATATTTTAAACAATTGTCAGGGTTGGGGTTATAGCTCATTGGTAGAACTCATGCTTAGCATGTGTAAGACCCTGGTTCAAAAAAATTGTTAATGACTATATTAAAGCCTTTTAATCAACTTTCTATTGCTGAAGATTTTGAATGCTTCTTGAATTAAAAAAAATATAGGGCTGGGATGTAGCTTAGTGGTATAACACTTGCCTAGCATGTGTATGCCCTGGGTTCAAATGCTAGTACAGGAAAAAAAATATAAATGATATCATCATAAATATTCTTATATTTTAGCCCTTGGGGATATCCATTATTATTTCCTTAGGATGTAGAATTTTTAGAAATAGAATTATTGGGCAAATAGTTTATACATCTTAACAAGTCTGATAAATAATGACAAATTGCCTTCCTGAAGATTTTTGTTTGTTGGTAACAGGGATTGAACTCAGAGGTACTTGACCACTGAGCCACATCCCCAGCCCTTTTTTGTATTTTATTTAGAGACAGGGTCTCACTGAGTTGCTTAGCACCTCACTGTTGCTGAAGCTGGTTTGGAACTGGCGATTCTCCTGTCTCAGCCTCTGGAGCCAATGGGATTACAGACGTGCACCACTATGCCTGGCCTTCCTGAGGAGTTTTATCAATTTATACTTCTTTCAGTAGAGAAGGACAATAACCTTTTCTTCAGTTTTCAACAATGTTGTTTATTGAAATTAAAAAAAAAATCTCATTACCCTGGAATTCAATTGCTTATATTTCCAGGGATACTTTACCATTGACCTTTCACTTTTTGAAAAATTTTTGAAAGTTGTGTGAAATTTGTTTAATCTTTGTAAGTGACTTGTTTAAATTCCCATTACTGGAGAGGATAATTATTAATCATTTAAACATGTGAGGTCCTCAGACATGTATGTTGTAATTCCTGTTCATAAGAATTTCAAAGTCTGCTTAAGTTAATCTGCTTCTGTAAAATATTAATGACTCATACTGACTACTTACCCTACATATGTTGCAGTGAAATCTTATCTCCTTGCTGTTTACCATTATAGATAAATGGTCTTTACCTTTTTCTTTTCCTACCTCACTCTGATTTTAACTATTGCTTTTCTCTCTTCTAAAGGTTTCTCAGATGTGAACTCTTGGCACCTTCGTTTCCGCTGGTCGGGGGATGCTCCCTCAGAACTCCTGAGGAAGTTCAGAAACTATGAAATATGAAATGTCCTTGCTCCATAGAAGAGGGAGAGCAGGATGTTGCCTGTACTGCCAACATGTAGTCTTCATTCACATCTTAACAATGTCATGTTTATGAATCACTTATGACTGACTGATTTCTCCATCTTTGAACCCATTCTCACAATGTGTTTTGTTATTGTTGTTGTTTGTATTTTTTTGGTGCAGGTGATTGAACCCATGGTCTAGGGGACTGAACCCACTCTTTACCACTATGCTATATCCCCAGATACA
This sequence comes from Ictidomys tridecemlineatus, assembly GCF_052094955.1. NCBI lineage: Eukaryota > Metazoa > Chordata > Mammalia > Rodentia > Sciuridae > Ictidomys > Ictidomys tridecemlineatus. The sequence continues at coordinate 53,623,137 of NC_135477.1, forward strand.
AAATGTGTTCAGTGAGAAATTTTTAGAAGACTAATTTATTTCAAAATTTGAATAAATTAAGGCTCTTAGATCCAAGTAGGTTGTATTATTATGTGTTCTTCTTTTAATACTATTTATAGAATTCTATTTGAAAATCAATCTCAGTATTTAAATATTTCATTGATATACCATGATCTCTATTAGTGCTGGATGTACAAAAATGTTTTCTCTTTTTTTTGGGGGGGGGTACCAGGGATTTAACTCAGGAGCACTCGACCACTGAGCCATATCCTCAGTCCTCTTTTGTATTTTATTTAGAGACAAGGTCTCACTGAATTGTTCAGTGCCTCGATTTTTGCTGAGGCTGGCTTTGAACTCTCGATTCTCCTGTCTCAGCCTCCTGAGTCAATGGGATTACAGGCGTGCATCACTGTGCCCAGCTGTTTTCTGACTCTTGACTTAAAAAATGAAATGTGAAATATACTTGTCTAAATTCCATGGAGTGAAATAAATAATTTCCCCAAAGTTCCTAGATGCATTCACCATTCAACTCTATTTTAAAAATAATTTAATAGAAGGGAAACTAGCAGAGTAGAGGAAAGGGACCAGGAGAAGAGAGGAAGGGAGGGAAAGGGGACATTCTGGGGAATGGTATTAGCCAAATTACACTGTTATATTGTGTGAATATGTAACAACAAATGCCACTATTGTGCATAATTATACCAGTAAAAATATGGAAAACAAATAAAAGCAATTAGCAAAGGGACAGTTCAAAAAATTTGAATAGTTATTTTTACTTGAATAATTCTGAATTTGAAAGGTTATGATTTGAAGAAATGTTATTTTTACAAGGTTTCTTGTGTTATGTAAGTGAGTGACAAATTTATAAATTATGTTCTATCTATGAAAATAGGTCTGTCAGGTAGCAGGATCTTATTAAGTTAGATGTAATTTATGTTCTTTACTTTTTGAACAAATGAATGAAAAATTCAGAAGAAAAAGATTTTAGAGTTGGGTTTCCTTCGTCAATGACAGAGTTTTCACTGATATACAGCAAAATAAAAAAATAAGAACATAGAAAGTGCTATGGTCTATATGTTTATGTCCTCTCTCTCCCCAAATTCATATGTTGGAAAAACTATCCCTCAACTCTGTGATGGTTTTAGGAGGTGGGGACTTTGGAAGTTCATTAGGTCTTGAAGGCAGAGCTTTCACAAATGAGATTAGTGCTCTTATAAAAGAGGAGAGAAAAGAGAGACAGCTAGATAGATTCCGTGAGTCCCTTCTAGTATAGCCAGAAAGCACTAACTGTGAACCAAAAAATGGGTCATTACCAAACACTTAATCAGCATTGATCTTAGACTTTCAGTCTCTAGAACTGTGAGAAATAGATTTCTGTTGTTTATAAATTACCCATATTATGCTTTTTGTTATGGCACCTTGATAGCAACTGTTTCAAAGAGCTAAATATGTTCAATACAAAAGGCTTGTTACCAGTGAAGGCACCTTTTGGCTGCTGCACAATATGCCAATCACTGAAACAATGAGTTTTGCAAAAGAGAATTTATTCCCAAGGCAACCAAGCACTGAGTTGAGAGATCCAAGTCTCAAATCTGCTTCTTTGAGGATAGGGTTTAGGGATATTTTGGGGCTAAAGAAACAGGGTTGTAGGGGAAAGTGATTGGAGGTGATAAGTGGTTTGTTCATGCATAATAAAATTTCATGGCTCTTCATGGGATGCATATTCAGAAAATGGAGACATTGGCATGATCTGACCATAGTTTTTGATTTCCTAAGGTCAAAAGATGATCCATCAGACTTTTGCACAGGACCAAATGAAGAGTCAGTCAGTGGTTTCAACAAAAGTGGCCTTTAAGTCCCTGAGAAGTAATCTAGGTAACTATTATCATCACAAAACTAGTGGGAGATTAATAATATATTGCTCAGCTGCATGACCTCCAAAATCGATGATTTTTAGTTGTAGGTGAACACAATACCTTTATTTTATTTATTTTATTTTTATGTGGTGCTGAGGATCAAATCCAGTGCCTGACACTTGCAAGGCATAAATTGGTGATTTTTTAAAGTCAACTAAAAGTAAGGAACTAAAAATAAGTGAGGCTAGAAATTTCCTTTAAGTTTTCCCTGGTTTCAGGCTGTCTGCTTTTCGGAAATGATATCTTTCCTACTACTGTGGTTTAAAATGTGTACTTTTATGAAATGGTGTCAAGAGTATATTGTATTAGGTTGCAAGGCCTGTCATGATAAAATACCACAGACTAGATGACTTAAAACATTTCTCACATTTTGGGAGGGTAGATGTCCAGGATCAAGATATTGGCACATTCGTTATTTTTCTGAGGCTACTCTTGGCTTGCAGATGGCCACTTTCTTGAGAGAGAAAAGTAAACAAGGCTGTGCTTAATCTTTTCAACAGTTGGGAAATGAATCTGTAACAAAAACATAGTGGCATACTCACATGGCCTTTTCTCCATGCGTGCACGTTCCTGGTGTCATCCTCTTCTCTTATACAGACACCAATCATATGGGATAATGATCCAACCTCATGATCTCATTTTAACTTATTTACATCTTTAAAGAAGTTATCTCTAAATAAGATTTCATTTGGAGGAACTGGGGGTTGGAACATCAATGTCAATTTTAGGAGAATACAATTAAATTCATAGAAGAGGTAAAAATTTGTTATTTTTTGTGGTGCTGGTAATTGAACCCACAACTTTATGCATGTAAGGCAAACACTCTACCAATTGAGCTGTATCCCCAACCCTTGATTTCTTGTTTTAAGGTAGGGTCTTGCTGAGATTTCTAGGCTGGTCTGGAGCTTGTGATCCTCCAAGAGACTGGGATTTAGGTGTGTGCTGCTGTGCTCAGCAAAAAAAATTTTGTTTTTTAAAAAACTAGTATAACCTTGTATTGGTTTAATTTTATTTTAATTTTTAGCTGTTTTATTAAATCCAAAAGTCATAGTTTAGAGAATTATTTCTATCAATATTTTACTATTTTAATAAAATGTGGTTTGGCATTATCACCATATTTGCAAATTTTACTTCAAAAATAGAAAACACATGCAAAAGATATAGCACGTTAAGTTAATGAAAGAAGCTTTTGGACAATAATTGCTGGTCATAATTCCTACCTGGCTCAGGTATGCATTCAAATAAACACTATATTGAATAAGTTAATTTTTAAAAAAATACTTTTTTGAGTTGTCGATGGACACAATGCCTTTATTTTATTTGCTTATTTTTATATGGTGCTGAGGATCAAACCCAGTGCCTCAAACGTGCTAGGCAAGTGCTCTGCCACTGAACCACAACCCCAGCCCTGAATAAGTGAATTATTGAATCTGAGAATCAGCGTTTTATTTTCCCCCAAGACTGTCTGATTCATAGCACTGATGACTTTTAATAACCTTTCAAAAGGAAAAACACTCCCACTTTGTTTGCCCCTCTGTTTTTGTAACAGACTCATTTCCCACTTGTTGACAAGATGGAAGAAGCACTCCCTGTTGTTTACTTTCCTTTTTCATGATGCCTGAAGCCTCCAAATAAGAAATGAGAAATAGCTACACTTTAATGGCAGTTTATGACCAGTTAGACTTGTGCTAAGCACTTTATATACTTGATTCCATTTAACTTAGTAGGAGACCTTTTACATGTAAACACTTGTATACTGGCACGAACTCAAGGTTTATAAAGGAAAAGGACTGTGCTCTGATAATGCACTTCTTTGAGTGGAAAATAAGAGAAAAACTGGACAACTTTTCTTCCATAATTTGTTTGAATTCACTAGCATATCTACCACAACCACAATAATATGTATGTGTAATTGCACCCTTGGAAAGCCACTTATTTTTGCATTGTGGCTCAGCTTCACATTATAGGGATTTGATTATGAAAAGATAATTTTCCATAAAGATTATTAAGCTCCTAAATCAGTTCTAAATGCTGAAGATAATTGGTTTCCCTTGTATTTGATACTGAACGAATGAAAGAGGCACAGTCTTCTTGAGAATCTAGTGTTATGTGCTAAATGTTGTGCTAGCATTTGTATAGAATATAAAAATGATTAAGTCATGTTTATATTCTCAAGGATAGTTGATGATTGTAGTGAAGAGAGCTAATTGAATAACTATAGTTTAAGTATGTAGTGTGCGTAGAACATGACAAGTAAGAACTATGTGCATTAGTTACTATCCTTAGTATATTGTTATTTGTTAAGTCTCATGTGAATCAATTAACAGAATTTTGGCCTCTTTCAACTCCTTTCCTCCACTTCTCCATCTCAGAGACACTATTTCTTACACATTTTCACTTAGATATCCTGTACATGTGTTTCTGTTTCTGACATCAATTATAGCATATTATTTCTATAGTTGTATAGTTTTCATTTATTTAGTTAATACATTTTGGAGATTTTCCTATTTCAGTGTAAAAGCACTTTTTTTCTGGGGGGGGGAGGGATACTGGGGATTGAATTCAGGGACACTCAGCCACTGAGCCACATCCTCAGCCCTATTTTATACTTTTATTTGGAGACAGGGTCTCACTGAGTTGCTTAGTGCTTTGCTTTTTCTGAGGCTGGCTTTGAACTCCTGATCCTCCTGCCTCAGCCTCTTGAGCCACTGGGATTACAGGCATGCGCCTATTTTATTCTTTTTACCTGCTGCATCAAATTCAATTGTGTGGATGAACCATAATTTATTTAGCATGTCCTATATACCACTTCAAACTATCTTTTCTTTCTTGCAATCAAAAATATCACTATAATGAATAGCTTCATACAAAATATTCCTTACATATAAACTATACCTGTGAGGTAAATACCTAGCCCTGGACTTTCTGGATCAAAGGGTATATGTATGTGCATGGAGAATTTGATTATCATAGTCTTAAGCACACTTCAAATGCAATTTGACAGGTTTCAAAGATCTAAGGGCCATTAGATGGAAAACAGAGGAAGTAGTGCTTTTCATTGGTATTCCTGCCTCCAGCATTTTTCTCTCTAGGCTATATTTTGTTTCATGACTCAGACTGAAGCACTATGCTTATGGAACAATTCACACAGCATCTCCCCTAACACTGAATACCAGAGTGTCCAAAATATAAAGCAATAATAAAACCAGAGCTCACATTTCTCTTGGCACATTCCATAGAGAGAGGAGGCAAATAGGTGCTATGGTTTCTTGCCTTCTGGGTGTCCTGAAGTGCTAAAATATAATTCTGAAAACATTTTTGTTCTTCTAAGTAAAGGGCAACTCAACAGAGCAACTCTGGAAAGCCTAGACAGAGTTCACAATTTCCAATGAATTCAAATAGTTTCAAGGACCCCCTGGACATATTCCCAGACTGTCAAAAATATGCTCCTTGATGAGCACATTAGAAAAGCTAAAAAGACTGCAGATATTTCTTGTAAAGTGAAAGCTAGATAAGGAGAAGATAAGACTGTTTCCCTATTTATGAATTTTCATATCCTTTCACTGCCCAGATCTGATGTGGTTACAAGATCAGTCACAGCCGCAATTGTTGATGACTAATAACAGTTATTGAGAGGGGTTTTTAATATCCTGGAAGGCAAAGACCATTACCCTTCACTTCTACATCATAGACAGAAGAAGCCAGGACTTCTGGGGAGTCAGTGATGGAAGAAATTATAAAACTGATGCAATTACGAAGAAAATGATGAAATGCCTCACAATGAAAGGCTTTAGTTCCCTTCAATTTCAGGTTTTGTGATATCCATCAGTGTGACTCTGTCTTCAGTATTATTACTTCTCAGCTCTCTGTGTCATCCACCCTTATTGTCGAGGAATATTCTGCATCAGGCAGTTTATTCTCATTTTTTCTCCTCCTCCCTGGGTCCTTTTGTTTCTTCCAATGTTTTTGCTTTGATTATTTCTTGTATTAATTATGGAATTTAGGTTAGGTTTGTAGAGAACTGGATCCTTCCCTGACTGTGGCCTACTTATGCTGAGGACCAGGCCCAGAGTTGACTAGTTCAGTACTTCAGGTGGGAATCAGAACAGTGTGGCAAACTGATGAGGGGTGTGTAAGCCACAGGTAGAAGTTGAAAATTGTCAAGGACAAAAAAGTCTTAGAGAGGTTGTCTTTTCTATCATTCCTTTCTGATAACTCTTCCTATCTTACTGTTCTTCTAAACAATGAGGCAGAAATAAAAAGATTACAATTAAATTGGCATATCTATAAACATGAACCTGGAACACTTCAGTCGTCTTTTCAACTTCAGCTGAGTTTGATGCCTTTCTTAATATATCATCTCACCTCCAAAGACAATGGCAAAGTTTCTCTATTAAATATTTTACAGCTCATTAGATAATTATCAGAAGATCTAAAACAGGGTCTAATAATAATACCAACAGGAACTTCTACATTTAACAGTTTACAAAGCATTTCTTTGTGTATTTTGTTTGAACCTCATAACATCATTTTCTCAAGGAATTTGTAGCTTTTGTTATATTCTAAAAACCACAATAAAATGGAAAACAGTTTTTTAAAAATCCTATTTTTAAAATAAATCATTAGGTCTCAACTTTGGAATCACCAAGGGAACATGGAAAAACCTGGTTCCCACCTATAATATTGTGAAATATATGTTTGGTCTTCATCCTTGTACCCTAATATATAGTTCTTGAAACACTTGCCATCTCTGGAGTGTCTTTTGTTTGCTAATGAGAAAACTATTGGTCCAAGGTCCCTGGGTAGCTTCATGATGGGGACTAGGTCACTGGAAATACCAAAGCATGATTAGAGGGTTGGGACTTTGAGTTCCACCCAGCAAACTCTGGGGAGAGTTGAGGGCTAATGGTTGAATTGCTTAACAATGACCAACAATGTAATCAATAACACATAATAAATAAATTCTCCATAAAACCCCAAAAGAACAATACTTGGGTAGGTTCTTGGAGGGTTGTGCATCCAGAGAGGGCATGAAAGCTCCTTGTTTTTTTTTTTTTTTTTCACTTACCTCATCCTATGTATCTCTTCATCTGGCTATTAATCTGTATCCTTTGTAATATCTTTATAAGAAATTATTAAATTGGTTGTGGTGGCTCACACCTGTAACACCAGTGGCTCCAGAGGTTGAGACAGGATGATTGCAAGTTCAAAGCCAGCGTCAGCAATGGTGAGGCACTAAGCAACTCAGAGACCCTGTCTCTACATAAAATACAAAAGAGGGCTGGGGATGTGAATTCAATCCCCGATACCAAAAAAAAAAAAAAAAAAAAAAAGAAAGAAAGAAAGAAAGAAAAGACAAAGTTTTCCATGATTTCTGTAAGTCTAGCAAAATAATTAAACCTGAGGAGGTGTTATAGGAACCCTGATTTATAGCTGGTCAATCAGTACCATAGGGCACAATGTGGGGTTTTCAATTGACATCTGAAGGGAGAACAGTCTTGTGGGACTGATCCCTTAGGATCAGTATCAATGGGATCTGACACTATCTCCAGGTAGATAATGTCAGAATTAAATGGAATTAGAGAACCCCATGCTGGAAAATCTGCTGGAGAACTGATTGGCTACTGATGGGAAGAAATTCTTACACATTTTGGTGACAAGTATTCTGTGTAATAGAGGAGGACCAGAAAAATGCTTTCTTTTTCCTATATATCAATAGCTCCCCACTTACCTCAGAGGTTCTGGTTTCACTACTTTAGACAAGAATATTACTCCTCCTGGGGAATTCTAATGAGCAGTCTAATGTTGAAGACTTTGGTGTTGATGGTTCTCTCCTTTCAATACCACCAGTTATTTCTAGGGGTCCTCATGGCCCCAGGGCACTCCCTTTAGGTTCCCCAATAGGTCTAACAGCTGCAGCCACCACTATGCCCCTATCTGAGCTCTTTTGTCCTTATCTCCAGTTTACCAGGCTAGAAGGAACGCCCCCTGCTGCTGCTACTGTAGGGGAAGAAAAGAGGTCTTTCCCTGCAGCTTCCTTCTTACCAGGCTTTTTCTCTTGATGCTTCCTAGAGTCTGGGTCTACTGTCCCTGAGGTCACAGGTCCTGACTTGCCTGATTTAATCTGTAGTATAGACCTAGCTCTTTCCTTTCTCACCTTAGACCCATCCAAAACCTTTCCTTTTCCTGCTGCAAGAATGGAACATATGGGCAGATGAAGGACAATATTGTGTGTGTGTGTGTGTGTGTGTGTGTGTGTGTGTGTGTGTGTGTGTGTTCATATGCACATGCAGGGAAGATAGTATGTCTCCACTAGTAGCAGCCAGTTACTAGTTTTAGAAATTTCATCAATGTTCAGAAAATAGAAATGTGGCATGGAAAATTTTCGAAAATAACAGTTGCCAGTCACTTGATGTGAGGGTTTTTCACCATATAATAATTAAAGAAATAGCTAGTGGCTGTGGTTGTGCATATCTGTAATCCTGGATATGTGGGATTCTTAGGCAGGATGATTCCAAGTTCAAGGACAGCCTGGGCTACTTAGTGAGATCCTGTCTTAAAAGAAATTTAAAATAAACAAACAAAAACAACATAGAACAGTGCTGGGGTTATAGCCCAATGATAGTGATTATCTGGTTATATGGTAGACTCTGGGTTTAATCCCCAGTACCAACCAACCAACCAACTAACTAACCAACCAACCAGCCAATCAACAAACAAACAAAAAACAAACCCCCAAACAACCACGTGTCTTCAGGCAAGTCCTTTTACTTCTCTGTGCCTGCTTTCAAAACCACACTGATTAAAATAATTTCTTCAAGCCCCATATAGAAGCTCATACCTGTAATCCCAGAAGTCAAGGGGCTGAGGCAGGAGGATTGCAAGTTCGAAGCCATCCTCAGCAACTTAGCAATTTAGTGAGACCCTGTCTCAAAATAAAAAGGCTGGAGATGTGGCTCAGTAGTTAAAGGCCCCTAGATTCAGTCACTGGTACAACAACAACAACAACAAAAGTTATCTTCAGTTCTAAACCCAAAGACTCAGGAAATTTATGTATCATAGCAAGGACACTACACAGGCAGAACATACTTGTGACCTTGAGTAAATTCATTAACCTTTCTGTGCCTCAGTTTCTTCCTCTGGAAAACTGGGACAGCAACTATATCTAGGATATATCATTAACTGTAAATATCCTACTGAGTTGGCACACATCTGTAAATCCCAGCCACTTACGAGGCTGAGGCAGGAGGATCACAAGTACAAGGATGAGCAACTTAGTAAGACTGTGTCTCAAAATTAAAAAAATAAAAATAAAAAGGTCTGGTGATGTAGCTTAGTGGTAGAACACCCCTGGGTTCAGATCCCAGTAATTCCCGCGTCCCTAGCCCACAGTAGTAGTGCTGTGGTTGGATATGGGGTCTCCTCCAAAATTCATGTGAAATTTAAGTGCTGGTATTAAAAGGTGGCACCTTTTGAGAAGTGTTTATGTCATGAGAGCTCCTTAGAGATGTCAAAAAGATGACACTCTCTTGGTCTGTATCTTCTCCTATTTGAGGAGGATGCAATAAGGCACAATTTTAGAAGTGGACCCTGAATCCTCACCAGATAACAAGCCTTGATCCTGGATATTTCAGCCTCCAGAACTGAAAAAGAAATTTTTGTTTTTATGTTACCCAGTCTGAAGCATTTTTATTACAGTAGCATAAATATACTAAGAGAAGTAGCAACTGAGAAAGAAAACTAGAACAATTAAAACAATTTGTTCCTATCACCTTCCCATTCTCTAGGATGATGCTCTAGCATCATCTAGGAGTTTGTTACAAATGCAAATTATTGCACACCACCCCAGACCAACAGAATCAGAACCTGCGAGGGAGACCCAGGATCTGTTTATGTGTGTGCGCGTGTGTGTGCATGTTTGTGTGTGCGCACACACATGATACTGATAATTGAATCCAGAACCTTATACATGGTAGATAAGTGCTCTATCACTGAGCTATAACCCCAACACTCTAGAATCTTTTATTGTGAGACAGGGTTTCACTAAGTCAGTCAGGCTGTTCTTGAACCTGGGATCCTTCTGTCTCAGCCTCCCAGGTAGCTGGGATTACAGAGATATACCTCCACACCTGGCTTTGGGATCTGTTTTAATAAACTCTCCAAGGGTTTCTTATTTGTACTAACATTTGAGCAGGATTGTTCTAGAATCTTTTTTTTTTTTTTTTTTTTTTTGGTGAGGGAGAGTGTACCAGGGACTGAACCTAGGGGTGCTTAACAACTGAACCACATCCCTAGCCCTTCTATTTTTTATTTTGGTACAGGGTCTAAATTGATTAGGGCCTCACTAAATTTCTGAGGCTGGCTTTGAACTTGTGATAGTCTTGTTTCAGTTGCTGGAATTACCTGTGTGTGTCACTACATCTAGCCTATTCTAGAATCTTGCCTCCCCAACATGTGGTTTAAAGCCCAGCATCATCAGCATTACCTGGAAACTCAGCATCTTGGGTCCCACTTTCAATCTGCTAAATGGTAATTTGTGTTTTAACGAGATTCCTAGGTATTTCTAAATTTGTTTAATCCTAAGAATCATTGTTTTAGAAATGAGTCTCTAAAATGGTAGCTAATAATACTATGTAACTATTAAATTTAATTAAAATTAGAAATACAGTTCATCATTCACATTAGTGACATTTGAGACTCAGTAGTCACATGGGGCTACTAGTTACTATACTGAACAGGGCAGATTATAAAATATTTCCATTATCTCATTAAGTTCTATTGCATAGTCAGCTCTAGAATAATCATCATTTTTTTTCTAGTGCTGGGGATTAAACCCTGGGCCTTGTGCATAGTAGGTAAGTCCTCTACCACAACGTTACATCCCCAGCTCCCTCATTTTTTATAGTCATAGAGTATCTGGATAGAGCAGACTGCTGGAACAAGTCTGATACACTCTGATGTTTACAAGTGCTGGTTAAGATGAAGTAAGTGACTTTTTGTCTCACTGTGTGATTGATCCCATATGTTCCCACCATGATGCCCTTTGCCATGATGTGGCATAATCAGGGGAGCCCTCACAGGAGCTGGTGCCATGCTATTTAGATTTCAGACTCCAAACTATGAGTGAAATAAACCTCTTTTCTTTATAAATTACCCTAGTTTCAAGTATGTAGTTATACTAATAAAACATGGACTAAACCAACATTGCCAAATCAACATTGTCACTTCCCTCAAAGACTGGAGGACTCAGGCATGAATGTAGACAATGACGGTGCAATTTGAGGAGTACTTTAGTAGAAATATATTCAAAGTTTTATAGAATGGTAAGTAAAGGAATAAGCCAACCTTTTAAGGGATGGGTCAGAGAGATCTTCACAGAGGTGTGGTTATCTGAGCTAGGTTTTGAAGGATGCATGGAAGTTCTCCAGGATTAAGGGCAGCAGATCAGAGTAGGAAAGACTTGAGAGTACTTGGTGAGTTTAGAAATAGAAAGTTTTTGGGTAGCTGGGTGCTGTGGCTTATGCCTGTAACCCCAGAAAGTTGGAAGGTTGAGGCAGGAGGATCGAAGTCAGCCTCAGCAACTCAGTGAGACACTGTCTCTAAATAAAATATTTTTTAAAAAGGGCTGGGGATGTGACTCAGTGATAAAGTGTCCCTGAGTTCAATTCTTGGTAGAAAAAAAGAAAAAGAAAACAAAAAGGAAATTTCTGGGTAGCTAATATATCAGGCATATAAAGTTAGACTGTCTATTCTGAAACAATTTGGTCAGTTAGATGCTCCCTACCACTCTTCCTCTCTCCAGCTCCTGTGACCAGGGCCACATGGTCCCTGGTCTGCAGCCTTTCTCCTGGTTCCTCTCTTTACCTCCCCCTACCATCTCACTTCTTCACTCTTTCCCTCCTGACAAGATCTCACTCCATCCACTTTACATTCTGGTCATTCAGAGCAGTTCAGCAATCCTCCAACCTCTCTTCCTACACTCAATTTCAGTGGGTAAAACATTTCAGTGCTTCCTCCTAGAAAGGCGGTTTAAATATAAGTAACTCTTGAGGTTCTTATTTGGATCCTCATTCAAACAAACTGTTAAAACAAAACAAAACCAAACAAACAAAAAAACTGAGACCACTGGAAATTTAAACATTGACTAGATATTACTGATCAACATTTTAAGGTGTGATAATATTTTGTAGTTATATTAAAACAAAGTCTTTATCTTTAGAGATACATCAGATATTTAAGAATATGAGGTCTGAGATTTGCTTCAAAATAATATGAGGAGCAGGAATTGGGTGTTGGTACAGATGACATGAGATTGATAGATAACTGATGATTGACAAAGCTGGGAGAGGTGCACATAAGGGTTTCATTATATTAGATTCTACTTCTATACGTTATTGGTTGAATTGTGTCCCCCATAAAAGATACAATGAAAATCTAACCCACAAAGTATTCCTCATTTCTGAAGGTGATCTTATTTAGAAATAAGGTCTTTTAGATGTAATCAAGTTAATATGAAGTCTTTAGAGTGGGCTCTAAACCTTATGACTGGTGTCTTTGTAAGGAGGGGAAAGCTGGATGGAGCGCAGAGGGACTGCCATGTGAACGAGGGGAAGGAAGTGGAGTGATGCCACCTCAATACAAGGAACCTCAAGGATTGATGGCCACCATTAGAAGCTAGAAAGAGCTAAGGAAGGACTCTCCTCTGGAGGGAGCATGACTCTGTTGACACCTTGATTTCTAGCCACCAGAACAGTGAGTAAATCTTTGTCAGTTTAAGTTATCCAGTTTGTGGTTCTTTATTATGGCAGCCCCAGAAAATGGATATACTCCATCATAAAAAGGTAAAAGTATAAATACCACCTACTTCCCTCCCTTAAATTATTTTCCTATTTTTTCCTCTGTTTCCTTTTCTATCATATCACAATCTAAACTACCTCCACTATGTGTCCAACTTGGGTCTGATACCCTGTGTCTTTGAATAAGGAGAATAATACAGAACTGAAAATCCAAGAACAGGAAGTTGAGGCAGAGGTAAAGAATGAAGGAGTCACAGAAAACTAGACAAATTCTCAATAAACTCACAAATCAACACAGCTTACCCAGGTCTCTTGCATTGCGCTGAATAAGTCATGCTTCTCTGAGCCATTGTTGGTTCCTCTTAGGGGTCATGACACTTTGGTTAGAGAATGGTCAACTTGGCGATGTTGGGCAAGCTGATAAATTTGAAGCACTTACTTTCTTGCTAGTAAAGGTGGTCCTTGAACAATGAACCAACCTGTACCTACTGTAGCATACATCACACTATCTTGTCACTGATAATCATCTATTGTTACAGGAATTATGTGAGCTCCTTGACACAGGAGCAGTTTTGTTCACCATTGGATACACTTGCCATGGACATGATCTTGCACACAGCAGATGCTCAATGAAAGCATGCTGTCACACCAATATTGTACTTATGATAAATCTATACAAACATATGGTAAAAATTCTCTTTTCAGTGGACTAGAGAAGAAGCCATTTGTGTTTATCTGTTTTAACTGTTTGCCCTGGGCTGTGCTGGGTATTGCTATTCCTCATTCCTATTTGAGGATCAGTCTCTGAAAGGCCATCTCTGTTACTCATAGGATGGGGGCTTCATCTTAATGTGCTGTGGTATTGATTATGTATTTGGTACAATGCCTAAAACTGTGCTGAGTATACCTCAAGTTCTTGTTCAAAACAGATATTTTTGGATGTGTGAAAGTTTTTTGCTTTTTAGTAATGAGGGTTAAGATTTATAACTGGAACAGAGAAGGAGCAAGAAAGGGAATCAGTACTTTGGGTGTTTAACAAGGCATTGGAAGGATTTTTCTCTATTGAAAAGAAGACATCAGAACTCTAGTTATGTATATATATTTGAAGCCCTGAAGAAACACAAGCCAGGGAAAGCACTTCAAACAAATGTAGGCTGGTTTCTGCTAGGTATCAAATGAGATCCCTCCTTAAGTGATTCCATTTCAGGAAGAATTTCAGGATGCAGAGTTCCCATGTGAAGAATGTGTAATTGATATTTAGTGATTTTTAGCAAAGTGATACATCACATTTTTAGTATTTTGGTGAACATTTCTTACAAAAAGCCCAACCATTTTTTTAAAAGTGATTTTTAAGATCTAAATTTCTTTTCATGCTTCTATGTGAATATTTTTCTATTATACTTTCAAAATTCTCCAAAATAGGTGTTACCTAGGGCAAAAATTGATGGAGAACATGACAAGGAATTGTACAGATTTTTTTCTCTGGTAATATATTCACACAGTCAGGAAAAAAAAAGTTGGGGGTCACATTTCCTTCCATAGCCACAAGATGGTAGCATTGGGTTAGTAGTAACAGAAGGGTGCACCCAGAAAGCATTTGCTAGTAGCTGTGTGATTGGTTGCCACTATACCACAACAGTATGGTCTGCTGGGGTTGTTGTCTATTGCAGATATTTCATGAATAAAACTGTGCAGAAATCTTAAATAATCTAACAATTTTGTAAATTGTTTGGGCTAGTGATGATGTCAATGTTGTGTAAAGAAATAATTTGATCCCAAAAGTAGTCTAAGAATCTGAAACTTTTTTATTATTTGAAACTTTGTGGTCAGAGTTGGGACTGATGAGGAAGTTTAGATGTTCATTTTAGGATGTGTGTTTAGATGTTCATTTTAGGTGAAAGAAAGTGTTATAATGTTGGAAGTGTTATTAAGTATCACTAAGTGATGTTATAATGAATTGTCATTAGATTTCAACACATATTCAGGATATGTCTATTGCCCCATGGTGACAACCGTTTCCATTGCATCATGGCCTTATTGTGACAATTTCCTCTAAAGTGACACTTTTGGAGAATGGGCTTAGAGGAAGCTATTTCCTGGATTAAACTGCCCTTAAAGCAGTATTTCTGTCCTGGACTTGAAGATTTTCAATATAGATATACTTTCAAGGATCTACATTAGTGTTTTCCAAAATGTAGTCAATAGACACTCCTGCATCACAGTCATTTAAAAAAGTGTAGATTCCTGGGTTCAGAATTGTGTTATTAGTGACCCTCCTGTGGTTCTTTTTTTTTTTTTTCCTGTGATTCTTTTAATGTTCGAGAATCTCTGACATAAAAGAACCTCCCAACCTTGGAGCTGGGTAGGTCAAAGAAGATACTTCCTCAAATAGCCTGTGAGGTAGGCAAAGAAAGAAAGAGTGACAGTTTAGACCATACTAGTTCCACATTATCTCAGAATCAGTCAGTGGAATCCAGCTCCCCAAAGCAGAAGTTGAACTCACATTGCCAGTTAGGAATAGAAAGTAGCTGCTGTGTCATTTAGGCTGCATTGAGGTTATTTATTTATTTGTTGCAGAACTGGGGGCTGAATCCAGGAGCACTCAACTACAGAACTACATCCCTCATTCTTTTCATTTTTTATTTTGAGATAGGTTCTCACTAGATTGCCCAGATTAGCCTCAAAATTTGTGATCTTCCTGTCTCAGTTTTCTGAGTGGTTGTGGTTATAGGTGTGCGACACTGTACCAACCAGGCTGCATTTAGTTCTGCACCAGTTATTTTATTTACTTTTTCTTTTTTAGTTTTTGTGTTGGGGATGGAATCCAGGGTGTGCTACCACTGAGCTACATTCCCAGTTCTTTGCATTTTTAATTTTGAGACAGGGTCTCATCAAGTTGCCCAGGCTGGCCTCAAACTTGCTATCCTCCTACCTCAGTCTCCCAAGTCACTGAGATTACAGGTATGTGCCACCATATCTGGAGGTAACAGTTATTTTAAATACTGAAACATGAGGAAGGATATTCAATGGGTGAGGGGTGGATAGTTTTGTAATCTAATAGAGTTATAAACTTTCCAAAAAACCAGATATAAAGACCACAAACCCTCAGCTTGAAATTCATTAGCCTCTTTCCTTTGAGATTGCTATTTTTATCACCATGATGCTGTGTTATTTTCAGAAAGAATTTTCCCAAGGATCAATTTCAGCAGCAGCTTTGGAAACCATTAGCTGATTCAGTAGAAAGTCATCAATTGAACAGCAAATACAACTAGTAAACAAACATACGGTGAAACATAGAAACTCTACTAGAAGTCAAAGAAAAACAAATTAAACAAAATAAATAAAAATAAACATGCTTACTTGATAAATTAGCAAAGCAAAAACAGAGCCAGTGTTGCATGTGATAATAATATGCAGTGGAAATAAGGACTTTATGATCCCTGTATTCTGGGTGGCACTATACATTGGTACAACTCTTTAGAAAGGCAATTTAGGATTATTATTAAGAAGAGACATGGAAATGCTCATATTCTTTGCTTCAATACCCTGTTATTGGGGATATAGATACTAAAGAAATAACACAAAAATGAAAAAAGCTTATATCACAAAGATGTATGCCATGTTACACAGAAAAAAAGAAAAGTAACTTAAGAGTACAATTGATTCCTTAAGTTTTATATAGCTACTGTATTGTCTAATATAAGAATGTATATACATTGTGTATAATATATGTATTTGTTAAACTCATGATTATAAAGACAAAGAGCTCATAAAATAATTTTAATGAAAAAGTATGTAATATTTTATTCTTATAAGTACTGTATGCTAACCAATTACTAGAGTTCCCATGATCTTGTTTTTTGTACATCTCTGTATATTTGAAATAGTCAATGATTTCATTTTTAATATAACTATATATTAAAAATAATTTTTTGTTATGTTCAGGAATTGAACCCAGGACCTTGTACATTGTAGGCAAAGTGTTTTATCACTCAGCTATATCCCCAGCTCACCTTAAAAAATAATAAAAAAATATACTTTTTAGTTGTAGATGGACACAATATCTTTACCTTTATTGGTTTATTTTTATGTGGTGCTGAGAATCGAATCCAGGGCCTCATGTGTGTAAGGCAAGCGCTCTACCACTGAGCTACAGCCCCAGCCCTAAAAAATATTTTAAAATGACCCAATAAATGTATTACAAGGTCTGATGGATGTTGTCCTTCTTTTTTTATAATATTATTAGGGCACAGTTAATGTAATTATACATATTAAACTATATGAATACAGGACAAAATGAAATAATTGTCCCTCCAGACACATTCTGTGCCTTATTTGTAACTGCAGAGGCAGAGTAGTCCCTTTGGCAGCTGGAGGCCCAGCTGGAGAGCAGAAGGAGGGAGGTGAGTGAGGGGGTGTATCAGTACCCCAGTTCCCTCATTGCAGGATCACTTTTGCCCTGGTTGTGTCCCCCGAAAGAAATTGTTTTTCCTCTGGAACAGCCCTCTACTCAGAATTTTCTCTTTCTTGGATGTTCCTTCCCCTCCCAGGGGTGGTGACAGCTCAGTTGTCCCTTGAGGTTTCTCTGTACTTTTCCCATACATCCCTAAATAGTCTCTTTATTAAATCTGTACAGATATGTCCTAACCAATTGTATCTTTTGTTTACTGCTGGGATCCCTGATCATGTAAGCAGTTTTTATCATTTTAATAAAAATTGTTTTTGAGGTGATGGGGATCAAATGAAGGACCTTGTACATGCTAGGCAAACACTATACCACTGAGCTACACTCCCAGCCTGATACTGTTACTATTTTAAAAAGCAGACAGCCAGGTGCAGTGGCTTGTGCCTGTATTCCAGTTACTAGGGGGAGGTTGAGGCAAGAGGATTCTTTGAGTCCATAAGTTCAAGACCACCTTTGGCAACATAGTGAGACTCCCCATCTCAAAACAGCAACAACAAAAGAAGGACAACATCCATCAGATCTTGTGATTCTGAAGGCTAGAAAAGAATCATGACTAGAAAATGTTACGGCTTTGTGTGTGTGTGTGTGTGTGTGTGTGTGTGTGTGTGTGTGTGTGTGTATGGGGTGAAATTTAGCTGTCCATATAGCCAAACCCTCCCTGTTGAAAAGAAATCCTCAAATGCTAGAGTAATAATAATAGACAATCAAAAAGAAAACTAAAAAATTGAAATGTGAGCATATAGCCTAGTCAGTAACAGGCTGGATGTTTTATAGAGACCTCTTGAGAAAAATGGTTAGAGGGTTACTTTTTTAATGAAGCTTAAAAAGCAGTGGGGGAAAACAAAGAATAATTCAGAAAGACATAGTACTTGAAGGTAGTGCTGATATATTAATATGTGCTGGAAATGAGTGGCTCAGGAAGCATCAATCTGCTTGAGCAGTGGTCATTTTTCAAGTCTGGATGAATGTAAACCAAGATCAAATTGTCACAAGTAGATCTGAACGATATATTGGCTAATTTTCATAGCGAAAACAGGAACAGGGAAAGCAATAGATAACAGTATGTATAAGCCTCCTTGCCTGAATTTTAAAAGTAAATTAGTTTCTAAAGTGAATGAACCCTCAAGTCAGTCCTGCAAAGGAGTTGAGATTGTGTCTTAATATACATGTGGAAGCTGAAAAAAATCTCATAGTTATACATTTCACCCCTGAAAGACTCTGAAAATGGAAACAATAATAGAGTGGGTCTCATGTACTTTCTATTAGTGCCTTACTTTATAAATGACACTTTTCAATCTATAGGAAAGGCTCTGGACCTACATTTTTGTAGCACTAGTTTTTGCTATATACCTTTCATGAGCCAGAGGCAGTGAATACTACACCCAGAGGGCATTTGAGTTAACAGAGGCTGCAGTGATGGAAATTATTACTAGAGCATCTTGAATTGTTAATAAAAACAGAAATGTCATATATACAAGTTTTCTTCAAAACATTTTTTCTTTTTTGGTAAATCAAAAGATTGGAAACAACTTTCATAGTCATTAATAGGGAGTTGGTTGAATAAATTGTGGGTCTATCCATTCTAACACAGTGAACTCTACCTGCTCAGGGCTTTTGAGTCAGCAAAGGCCATTTTTTAAATGAGAAAACTCTTTGTATAGAAACATAGGATATATCTTTAAATAATAAAAGCAAGGTTCAGATTTGTTTTTGAAATGATATATCTGTAGAGTGTTTTTTTTTTTTTTTTGGTGTGTGTGTGTGTGTGTGCATATATAGAGACAAACTGAGAAACTGATACCTGGTGGCCTCCAGAAAGTACCTTGGTGGCAGGACAGGGGTAAAAAAGAACCACGGTAATTTGAACCATGATAATATGTTGCCTATTCAATAATCAAATTAAATATTTAACTTAAAAGTTGCAAATTAGAAAGATCCCAAATAAATAAGCTTATGCTCCATCTCAAGGTCTTCTAAGACCTTCTTTTTTTTTTTTCTAAAAAGAAGAACAAAGTAACCCCCAAACCACTAGCAGACAGAAAATAATTAAGATTAGGCCAAATTCAATGCAATTGAGAACAAGAAAACAATACACAGGATCAATGAAATGAAGAGTTGAGTCTTTAAAAAGATAAATGAGATTGACAAACCCTTGGCCAAACTAATCAATGAGAAGACCCAAATCAAGATCAGAGATGAAAAAGGAGATATCACCACAGACACTTATGAAATCCAGAGAATTATCAGATCCAACTTTGAAAATTCATACTCCAATAAGCTGGAAAATCTGAAGACACTGACAAATTTCTAGATACATATGACCTGCCCAAGTTGAATCAGGAAGATATAGAAAACATAAATAAATCAATATCAAGTAATGAAATTGAAATGGCGGGATGGGGATGTGGCTCAAGCGTAGCGTGCTCGCCTGGCATGCGTGAGGCCGGGGTTCCATCCTCAGCACCACATACAAACAAAGATGTTATGTCTGCCGAAAACTAAAAAATAAAATATTAGAATTCTCTCTCTCCCTCTTAAAAAAAAAAAGAAATTGAAATGGCAATTAAAAACCTACCAAAAAAGAAAAGCCCAGGACCAGATGGATTCTCAGCTGAGTTTTACCAGAACTTCACAGAAGAACTAACAACATTCTTAAACAAATTGTTCCATAAAATTGAAAGGAAGGGAATACTCTCAAATACATTTAATGAAGCCAGTATAACCTTGATCCAAAACCAGACAAAGGTGAATAGAGGAAATAAAGCTACAGACTGACTTCCATGATGAACACAGATGAAGAATCTTAATAAAATATAGCAAGCCACATTCAAATGATCAAGTGGGTTTCATTCCAGGGATGCAAGGTTGGTTCAACATACACAAATCAATAAATGTAATTCACCACTTAAACAGAATTAAGAACAAGGATTATGTAATGAAATCAATAGATGCAGAAAAGGCCTTTGATAAAATCCAGGACCCATTCATGTTAAAAACACTGGAGAAGCTAGGAGTCAAAGGAATTTAAACTTATCTCAATATGGTAAAGGCCATTTATGACCAACCCAAAGCCAACATCATACTAAATGGAGAAAAACTAAAAGCATTTCCTCTAAAATGAGGAAAATGGCAATGTTGTCCACTCTTTCCACTCCTGTTCAGTATAGTCCTTAAACATTAGCCAGAGAAATCACGCAAGAAAAGGAAATCAAAAGGATACAAATAGCAAAAGAAGAAATCCAACTATCTCTGTTTGCTGATGATATGATTCTATGTCTAGAAAACCCAGAAAACCCCACCTGAAGACTTCAAGAGATTATAAATAAATTTAGCAAAGTAGCAGTATACAAGATCAACACCTACAAATTAATAGCTTTTCTATATTCCAAAAGTGATTCAGCTGAGGAAGAAATAAGGAATCATTCTATTAACAATAACCTCAAAAAACAAACCAACAAAACCCAACAAACATCGCCCCCCCAAAACAAACCAACCAACAAACAAACAAACCCTTGGGAATTAAGCTAATCAAGGAGATAAAAGAGCTTTACAACGAAAATTATAGAACACTGAAGAAATAAACTGAAGAAGACCTTAGAAAATGGAAGAACATTCTATGTTATTGGATAGGCAAAATTAATATCGTCAAAATGGCCATACTACCCCAACCAATATAATATTCAATGAAATCTTCATAAAAATATCAATGACATTCTTCACAGAATAAAAAAAAAATTCTTAAATTCATTTGAGAATAAAAGACCTAGAATAGCCAAAGCAATAATAAGCAGAAGGCACCACAATACCTGATCTGAAATCATACTACAGAGCAATATTTACAAAAACAGCATGGTATGGGCATAAAAATTGACATGAAAACCAGTGCAATAAAATAGAAGCCACAGAGACAAGCCCAAATACTTACAATCATCTGACACTTGACAAAGATGCCAAAAAATATTTTGGAGAAGAGAACTTTTTAAAAAATGGTGCTGGGGCTGGGAATGTGGCTCAAAAGGTAATACGCTCACCTGGCATGCGCAGGGCGCTGGGTTCGATCCTCAGCACCACATAAAAATAAAATAAAGATGTTGTGTCCATCGAAAACTGAAAAATAAATATTAAAAAAACTCTCTCTCTCTTCTCTTTCTCTCTCTCTCTCTTAAAAAAATGGTGCTGGGAAAACTGGATAGCTATGTGCAGAAAAATGATCCCTATTTCTTACTCTGCACAAAAATCAAAATGGATCAAAAACTTAGGAATTAGATCATAAACCTTGCTTCTGCTAGAAGAACGCATAGGGTCAACACTTCATCATATAGGTGCTGGCACAGACATCCTTAACAAGTTCCCCAAAGCACATGAAATAAAACCGAGAATCAATAAGTGGGATGCTATCAAACTTAAAAAGCTTCTGCCCAGAAAAGGAAATGATTAAGAACAAGAAGAGAAAGCTTACAGAAGGGAGAAAATCTTGGCCAGCTACTGCACTGATAGAGGATTAGTATTCCGAATATTCAAAGAACAAAAAAAATCTTACTACCAAAACCCCCCCACAAAACAAAACAAAATCCCGCCAAATAACCCAATCAATAAATGGACAAAAGAACTAAACAGAAACGCCTTAAAAGAATCAAAAAAAGAAACACAAATGGCGAAGAAATATATAAAAAAAATGTTCAACATCTCCAGAAATCAGGGAAATGCAAATCAAAATTACACCATATTTTCAGTCATTGCCAGTCAGAATGGCAATAATCAAGACTATGAACAATAATAAATGCTGGTAAGGTTGTGGGGAAAAAGGTACACGTGTACATTGTTGGTGGGACTGCAGACTAGTACAACTGCTCTGGAAAGCAGAAAGAGGAAGCAAACATTTTAAGACCTGAACCCATCCAGTTTCTCTGGTGAATGGAACAGAAAAGCACAATGTACAGAAGAGAATTCTGGAAGGTTCTGAGCCATTCTGATACACTGATATGATATTGATGGGCTTTCTTGGTATATTCATGTTAATGGAAATCCAAAGATTTCATAGATGTGTATAAACTGAGAACTAGTGAAATATTAATTAGCCACTTAACTTTATACAGTGTCCCAATTAATCCTATTTTCACAATGATAACTTGGGAATACTTTTTTGTTGTTGTTTTTAAATCATACCAGGAAGAGTCCTTTAGAGATCTGTAAAATATAGCCTGTGACCCAAATTTAGCCCATTGCCTGTTTTTGTAAACAAAATTTTATTGGAATGCATCATGTTTACAGATTATCTGTTCTTGCATTAAATAGGCATGATTCAGTAGGTGCCACAGAAACTAGATTGCCTCCAGAATGTAAAATATTTACTGCTGACCCTTTATGGAAAAATTTGGGTAACCCAAGAACCAGAGGCATATACAAAATATGTGCCATTTTTCTGTGCTCCTACACCTAAGCACACATTATTTTAAAACACATTCTGTCTCCACTGATATATGTGTCTGAACATCTAGAAGACAAGCAAATTTTAGGTGGATGCTGTCTATACTCATCTTTTTGAATGGTTTGTGGTGTCAAGTAAAATGTATTAAAGTTCCTGCACTGGACAAATACTCCGAGAATCTTGTCTTAAATGAATATGTTTTTGAAGGAAATATATTCCCCCAAAGTCTTTGCAGACAGATGTGATGCAGGAAATTTTATTATGGAAAAAATTAAAAGAATGACGGGGCTCTGAGATCCCTTCCAGCAGATGGAGCTGGGCCCCATCTTAACATCTGAGAAGCCTGCCAAGCTCAGTTACTTCTCCATCCTTATCATCAGGGAGCAGAGAGCATCAAGGGCATCAAGCCCTGGGACACATTCACTGTCACTAGAGACTTCTAAATGGCCTTGAGATACCAATAAAGCCCCAGCCTTGTTTACCAGACAAAGCAGGAAAGGTAAATCTAAGTGCATCAGGTTTACATTGTTTGCTTGATGGATGGACTGTATTTCTGGAGATTTAACCCAATGCTTTGCACCATGTTGGGCATGTGCTCTACCACTGAGTTCTTTGGACCCTGAGAGATTATTCTTAGTCCTAAGTAGGTGTTTGGGAGAGTGAGAAGGAAGTAGGAATAATTCATTTCCTGAAGCATCTGGAGCTTGTGTGGGTTTGACCATTCAATTTCATGCAGGTTGGGAAGGAAACGAGACATTGGAACAAGAGCTGAGATCTCAGTTTTCTCTATCTGTGCTTCAGCTAGAACAGGTCATCTGTTTTACCTGAAAATTCCAGCCTCAGAACTTCCATTTCTCTAACCTCCTCAGGAGCAGAGACTTAGGTAATGTCATTAATTGTTTGCACTCTAGTATTCAGAGAGGGTCTGAGACCAGATATACTCAGGGACAATTAGGGACAATTGGGCACATCCGGGAACAAGACATCCAGAAGTGAGAATCTCCTCCAGAGGGAACTTGAAACACAAGCTGTACATATGTCATAGACCAGCCTTGTCTCTCATTTCCTTTTTCCACAGCCTTACTACACAACAAGATCTCTACTAATGAAACCTCCAGAGATTAAGCTCCCTTTCAGTGAACATGTTAAAATAGTAGCCTCATAAATCATGCTAAACCATGCTGGTATATTTCAGGTGGTTCTGGTGCAACAGTCCTGCTGATCTATGCAATCAGGGCACATATATGTTCAGGCACAGTTTTGCTTCATCCCTCAATGTTTAAGGAAATAGAGCAGTCTACTCTTCCTCATTGGAGACTTTACCTCCCTCCTCTTTAGGTTTTCCAATACCTCTTGATCTCTGACTCTCACAATTACAAAATTCAT
The DNA here is from genome assembly GCF_052094955.1 of Ictidomys tridecemlineatus. Classification (NCBI taxonomy): domain Eukaryota; kingdom Metazoa; phylum Chordata; class Mammalia; order Rodentia; family Sciuridae; genus Ictidomys; species Ictidomys tridecemlineatus. The sequence continues at coordinate 53,647,128 of NC_135477.1, forward strand.
TCAACAAAATTATTTATTGAGGGTCTACTAAATATCAGATAATAGAATTTATAGGTTACCTACACCCCCATGCACACATGGAGAAAAGCAAGAGTCATATTAATGTATAATGAAGTATGATGAACGTTTTTAAGATGAAGAATAAAATGTTGTGAAATCACATCATAAGAGGGCCTGACCAATTTGATAAGGAGGATAACATTGGAACATGTATAAAATTTCTAAGGTGGAAAAAAATTTGGTATCTTCAAGGAACTAAAAGAAGGATTGGCAGTGGTGGTGCACACCTGCAACCCCAGTGATTCAGGAGGCTGAGGCATTAGGATTCCTAGTTCTAAGCAACTTAGTAAGACCCTGAGTCAAAATATAAGGGTTGAGGGTGTAGCTTGGTGGGAGAGGGCCTCTGGGTTAAATCTTCAGTACAGGGGTTTGGAGGGGAAAGGAACTAAATATGACTAGAGAATGACAAGGAGAGCCCCAGCAAGGATGCCATGAAAGCACTGCAGGGTCATGCTAATGATTTTAGTATTTATTATAAGAACATATGAGAATTCCTAAGTTTTCAAGAAGACGGTTAGCCGACTAAATGTACATTTTTAAAGAGCAGGCAGGAGGGGAGTGGGTGGAGGAGACAATTAGGAGGTTGAGAAATAGCTGAGGTGAGAGATAGTATTGATTTAGACTGAGTGGTAGGGTAGATACAGAATAAAGTGAATTTGCAGCACATTTGGGATAGACTCAGTGGCACTGGGGTTGGATAAGTAATGGGATGAGGGAGGCTGGGACAGCAAGTAAGTGGTTTTTCATTTTGTATGATTGGGGTGGGGATAGATTGCAGTTTCACATCTAGATTCAAAAGGAGAGCAAGTCCCCTAAATAGGAAGGGGTTTCCAATTCTGGGCAGCTCTTGTCTGTTAATGAAGAGACAGGAGTGAAGGCAAGAGAAGAAAGATATTATAGGTAGTTGTATGTGAACATGTAGAAAAGGTTGAAAGGCAAGAGCTGGCAAGCAGTGCGGGAAGGCCTACCAATAATTTAGGGGGAAAAAAAAGGGAGGAAGAAAGGTTGGGAAGGCAGGCCCAGACTGTCTTTGAAGTTCCTATGCTTATAAAAGTTTTGATTTTCCCATTACAGGAGTAGGCCACTCAGTAACATCTACCTTTCTTCTTTACAAATGGAATTTCAGTTTTGATTTGAGTAGCAACACACCCAGCTAAAAACACCTCCCAGAATTTCTTGTAGATAGAAGTAACCATATTACATAGTTTGGGTAGGTGAGACATAATATGAAGTTTCTTGCCTTTATCCTTCTATCTGAAGATGAAGCAGCCACATTGGAACTGTGAGGCACAAGCAGGGGGCAGGATTTACGTATTTAAAAAGGCAAAGCATAAAGATGGAGAGCACTTTCTGTTCCATATCAGAATATCCTACCCCTGGATTTCTTTCTTTCAATTTTTTTTTGTAACAGGGATTGAACCCAGGGGTACTTGACCACTGAGTTACATCTATAACCCTTTTTATTTTATTTAAAATAATACTGTAGTTGTAGATGGCACAGTACCTTTATTTTATTTATTTATATTTATGTGGTGCTGAGGATTGAACCCAGTGCCTCACACATGCTAGGCAATTGCTCTATCACTGACCTACAATCCCAGCCCCGTTTACGTTGTTTCATTTTTTTAAAGTATTTTTTGTTAGTTGTAGATGGACACAATATCTTTACTTTTATTTGTTTTTATGTGGTGCTGGGGAACTGAGCTACAGCCCCAGCTCTATTTTTTTCATTTTTAGATAGGGTCTCACTAAGTAGCATAGGGCCTCATTAAATTGCTGAGGTTGGCCTTGAACATGCAAACCTCCTGCCTCAGCTTCTGGGATTACAGGTGTGTGCCACAATACCTGGTTATATTTGCCTTTTTGATGGCATGTTTGACCCTTTTTTGCATTAACATTTTAAGACAGTCTAAGTAAAAAATTCTTAAAGTTTTTTTTTTTTTTGGTACCACTGATTAAATTCAGGAACACTTAATCACTGCACATCCCCAGCCCTTTTAGTATTTTATTTAGAGACAGGGTCTCACTGAATTGCTTAGGGCCTTGCTAAATTGCTGAGACTGGCTTTGAACTTGCGATCCTCCTGTCTCAGCCTTCGAAGCTGCTGAGATTATAAGTGTACACCACCGCAACCAGCTAAAAATTCTTAAAAGTTTTTTTGCTGAAATAAATGAGAAGTTATATATTATTTCAGTCTGTTGAATCCAGATATGGTATTTGTCTCTCAGATTTCTTGAGATAAACCCCCTATGTGTTTAAACTACTAGAGTTGGGTTTCTGTAATGAAGCTGATCCTTACTGATAAAAGGAAGGAGGACAGCTAGGGAATGATTGCAGTTACTATAAGTGATATCAATGGGAGCAGAAGGGATGGGGGCTGCAAAGAGAGGATAGATTGAAGATTTAAAATGTGGTAAATGTGTATGCTCAGCCAAGTCTTAAATGGAATGGAGCTGTACAACAGTAGCTTTCTGTCACTATAACAAAATACTTGAGATAATTTTCTAAATGAAAAGGTTTATTTTGGGAGCTGAGTTTGTGGCTCAGTGGCAGAGCACTCCCCTAGCACATGCAAGGCCATGGGTTCAATCCTCAGCTCCACATAAAAATAAAATAAAGGTATTGTGTCCACTATAACTAAAAAAAAAAAAAAAAAAAAAAAAAAGGTTTATTTGGCTCATGGTTTTGGAGGTTCCAGTCTAAGATTAGGTGGATCCATAGCTTTGAGCCTCTGGTAGGGGTACTACATGGCAAAGGTGGGCAGCATGTGGAAGATCAAACTGCTCACTTTATGAACCAAGAAGCAAAAGAGACAGAGGAAGGGGCTGGGGTCTCACAATTCCCTTGAAGTGTATACCTCCAATGACCTAAGAACATTCCATAAGTCTCTCTCTCCTAAAGGTTCCACCACCTCCTAATAGGATCACCTGGGACCAAACATTTAACACATGGACCTTTGGGGGACACTTATCCAAATATTGTAGACTGAGTGGGTGGAATCCACTTTAGAGATCACAGAAAATTATCTCTATCCTAGAGACGTCAGAGAACAATACAAGAACACCTAGGAAGCATAATGAACACGGTGAAAGGGGGTGAAAGAAAAAGAGGAAGAGCAACTGGAGCCTGTGCAACACTGGCAGGAGTATTTTAAAGATGGTGAAACTATTATATACTATTTTAGGACTATGCAGGTTAAACATGACCCAGCATCAGGATATTTGCAGGGTTTTATAAGCCATTCCTATTTTTAACTTTAGGAAATTGATGTTTTTCCAAAGTGTCATGCCAACTGAAACATCAAATAAACCTTGAACAGTGAAGGGGGGTGGAAAAAAAAAGAGGAAGCCTGACTTTACGATTCAACTTTTTTATTTAAAACAAAACCGGGTTAATATGAAGATTTTAGAAAATTCAGTTAAGCACAACTATCTATTAAGAAAATTAAAATCCCCTCAAATCCTACCACTCAGAGATAACAATCCTACTAACTTTTTGGTGTGTTTCTTCCCAGTCTTCATTTATTTTCTCTTTTTTGCTAACTTTTTTTCCATTTCCCCCATGCCAGAATAAAAATGAATTGTTTAACAAAAATGTAGTCATATTCTGTTTTGTAATGTGTCCGACTTTTGCATTTGGCAATGCATGCGGCAGGCCTTCCCACATCATGAAATCATTTTAATGGCTACATGTGTAGTGTTGCATTATGTGGATGCATTTATCATGTTTTATAAGTAGAAGTTTAAATTTTAAAAATTAGCATCACTTTTTGGATATGGTTGGGGAACCATTCGAGGTGATGAATCTGAGATGGAAGGATAGGTAGCATAGCTTTGCCCTTAGTTTTAGTGAGATGATAAGTTTTTTCAGGCTGAGGAAGCCTGCAACTTCCACCAATGATTATATGCATTTTATTTCTATTTTGTGAATCTGCCCTTCATATTGAGCATCAGGATTCTAAAACTGCTCCCTTGCCTTTTAGGGTAGAGGAAGACTTCTTTCCTTGATAAAACAGAGTACTCTCCGGCAGTATTCATTGGCTTTTCTTTCGGCTTGGTAAAGCACTCAGCAGGCAGGCAGATTTAGGACACACAGCAAGGAGGGTAAGGCTGATCCTTGGTAGGTGCTATTAAAAGCTAAAAAAACAGAAGCACCTGCTTCCGCAGCGAGCAGGGTTCGAACCTGCGCGGGGAGACCCCATTGGATTTCAAGTCCAACGCCTTAACCACTCGGCCATCGCTGCCACAGGGACAAGAGGAAGGCGGAGACACTTTAGTGTAACAACCATTGCGCTCGCGCCAGACCCGGGAATGGGCGGAGCCTGCAACCGCCCGAAACTCTTCTCTGAGGCAACTGGGGCTAAAGGTTCGGGTTGCCTCACTGACCGTGTAGATGTGAAGAAATAATGGAAACACCCTTCAGTAGAGGTATACGCAGGTTTTTAAAACCCTCCCCTTAGCTGCGTTCCGAAAATCTCAACCTAACCTAGTTTCTGGTCGCTGATTAGGTTTTTGCCCTCCCGCTTCCTCGTTGACTCTGAGATTCCTGTGAAACAAACATCACTCGCCTTCCGTGTCGCGGGCCCGCGCTATCGAAAATGTCTGCCTTTCTGTGAGGAATACGCCTTTGGCGGCTCTCTCCTCGGGAGGCGGGGTCGCCTTCTGAACTCGTGTTCCTGCAATCTGGGGAGGGAAGCGTGAGGACTCAAAATTCTCCTCGTAAGATGGCCCCTCCCGGATTTCTGCTCAAGCAGCCCATCTCCCATTTTCATCTCTCTAAAGGTTTCATCTCCACAACTGGGAGAGTGTGGCCTCCGCTCTCAGGAGACAGATATCCTTGGACATAGTTGAGAACCAAGTTCCGCTCATTAGATCTGCATTCATTACCTTTAAATGCCATTCGTTTCCTCCCTCGTTAAGTTTGGCTACTGCCCTGGGTGCTTTATTTGTGTTATCTAGTTAAAGCTCTCAGAAAGGAGGAGTTCTGCACTCTCCTCGCCCACTTCATGGGGACCCGGGCAGCCGCGCGCTGCGCGCCGCGCTGGGAGGTGCCGCCGATCCCAGGGCGCATGCGCAGCTTTTGCCCGCGGCTTTTACTAGTTTAAAACTGTTTCAAAGTTAGCGGAAAGGTCCGCGTCCTCCTCCTCAAGGAACCTTAGGCAAATCCTTGATCTCGGGAATCCCGGATTTAAGTGCTCTCCCTTAATAGGTGTTCACACCTATTTTTCTTGAGATTTTTTGATACCATTTCTCTTCACTAAATTAAGGTGAGGTGCCTAAACCCCATTTAATTGTGGAAGGGGAGCAGTAAACTTGAGAATGGTAAGGGCCAATTTTATCTAATTTTGAGATTATTCTTTTAGGGATTTTATGTTTCAATGTTTGTTTTTTAATTTGGCAAGAGCTACACAAGTGGTCCCATTTTCTCCATGGGTACTGCAAGAGAGCAAAGTCATTCCCAACATTCCCAGGCATAAGATTTATCCTATCCATGAGATTCACTGGCATTTTTCTTTCTTTTTTTTTTTTTTCCAATAGACACTGCTCAAGAATAAAAATATTTTTGTCTTTTTATGTTCTTAGATACTCTGTGTGCTCTGAAATAATCTAGAACGTAAACTCATCATTTTATTAGTTGTATCTTGATAATTTTCCTTTTATTTATTTCTTTGCTTTCTTTCTATGCAGTTAAAAGATAATAGTATTTACTGAAAGCTCTTTTTGTTCCTTAACCTCCCCTTCCCCTTTTAAAACATATTTTTTGTTGTTTTGATAATTTTATTTTAAAAAAATTATTTTTTTCATTTGTTCTACTTAGTTGTACATGACAGCAGAATGCATTTCAGTTCATCATACACAAATGGAGTGCAACATTTCAATTTTCTGGTTGTACTCAATGTAGAAATGCACCATTCCTGCAATCATACAGGAACCTAGGATAATGATGTGCCTCTCATATCACCATCTTTACTACTTCCATAACTCCTCCCCACCCTCCCTTTCGCCCAATCCCATTCTTCCCATGTGTCCCCTGCCCCTCTCACCCCCAACCATCATGGATCAGCATTTACTGATCAGAGAAAACATTTGACCTTTAGTTTTTTTGGGATTGGCTTATTTCGCTTACCATGATATTCTCAAACTCCATCCATTTACCTGCATATGCCATAATTTTATTCTCTTTTAATGCTGAATGATATTCAGCATTAAAATATAATATTCCATTGTGTATATATACCACAGTTTCTTTATCCATTCATCTACAAAACATCTTTCATTTGTTTAAAAGGAAGTAATTATGTTTCAAAATTTTTCCATTAGAACTTTTACTGAGGTTTTTTTTTTTTTTTTGAGGAAAGCAAGATTGAAGAGAAAAGGATTATAAAGTTAGTGTGTTTTTAATGAGAACAATCCTGAATGAAATGTCTTTGCAACAATTCAAAAGTGAAATATTTATACTTAATATTTAATTTTCAGTTTGTTTGAGTTAATGTAGGCTTTAAATAAAGAAATTGCTTTATCCCTCCTGATTGATTATATTAAATGGTCCAAGGGATCAAAATTATTATAGACCTCCATCCTTGAATGAATTTCCAAATGAATTCTTTTAAATTTGATGTTGGTCTTTAGCATTGTCATTTAATACAGCAAACAGAGGATTAGGGAATTAGAAGCAAAAAAAATATATGTTCCAAAATAGTTATAATATAAATATAATTCATGGCAATATCAGTGTAAAACATTGGTTTGCAGTTATGCAAATTTCAGTTTGTAGAGGTCCCCTAGTGATGTGGATGGCTTACTCCTTTCTGGCTCCCCTTCTGTTCTTTTATGTGGTGATATTTAGACTTTAGGGTAAGGAAGGCCAATATTGTGTGACTTTCTCAGAAAAACTTTTTTGATGCCACTTTCAGATATAGAAACTAGGAGGTATGGGGTATGTAGTTGGAATCAGTTCCTTTATAGCAAATCAGTACTTTATTTTGAATTATTTTCCTGGACTTTTTGGGGGGCACTTTATAAAAGCCTACAAGTTTGATGCATTGAAAGCTAGTTTAATTCTTTCATGTATAGACAAAAAACTGTGACCCATGGGTTGTTTACCCAAGCAGAGCTAATTAGTGGCAGATTCAGAGTTACAACATATAATATTAGCCTAATGTTCTCATTAGACTTTTTTGCCTACACAAGTTGTTAGTCTCTGGTGCAGTGTCACACAAATCACTGTTATAAAGACACTTCTGTGTCTATATAACAGTAGACAAATGCAATAGTAGGGGAGAGTTATGAGTTGAATGTTGACATATGAGATGTCAGAGAATATATCATGATGGATAGTTTTTAGTCATCTTTATTCCAGCTTGGTCCTCCCAACTGATAATGACACCTCAATTTTAAAGAGAACCATTCCTTCCAAATGAATGAAAACTCACTTCAGCTATTATTCAAGGTATCCCAGCTTCTTCTGTCCAAGGAATAGACATGTGACTTGTATTAGTTTTCTCTTGCTATATAAGAAATTACCATAAATTTAGTGACTTAAAACAACACAGATTTATTATCTCATAGTTTTCGTAGGTTACAGTTTTTATGTACTCATGGGTTGACTGGGTCTTCTGTTCAAGGACTCACCAGGTCTGAAGGTGGTGACTGAGGTTTCAATCTCATCTGAGACTCTGGGTCCCTTCTAAACAATTAGTAGTTAGCAGAATTAATTTCTGCAGTTGTCGGACTTGCTGGCTGGCAGTGTGTGTTAGAGAGAGAGAGAGTGAGAGAGAGAGAGAGGGCATTCCCAGCACCTAAAGGCTGCCCACTGTTCCTTGTCACGAGGTCCTCTCCACAACATGGTACTTTATTTCTTCACAGTCACCAGGAGAAATTCTCTAGTCTATTACAGTGGAAATTTATATAATATCATGGAAGTAACTATTCCACCATATTCACAAGTCTTGTCCAAGTAAAGGGGACCGTATAGGTGATAACAGTGGGAGTGGGAATCATGGAGACCGTCTTAGAATCTTGCCTACCATATACCTCTAGACTCAAAATCCCTGGTCTCTTGTCTTTACAATTGTATTATCATGGAAACCCCATACATATACTCACACACATAGTAATCACTGAGGGCTGATCAGAGTCTAGTCAGTTTGACTTAGTTGCCTTATGTGCTTTTCAGTTTCACTTGAAAGGAATAGAGTTGACAAATGCAGAATTTGAGAGACTGCTAATGTTTTCTAAATATTAGCCACTTCTAAAATATTCAAAATTCTTGAATTTACTTTTTTACATTAGTTGGAGAATAACTCTAGGAGTACATTTTGGATACCAAACATGAGAGGACTTAGTACAAGTTGGACAAAGAAATTTGCTAAATTGTTGATAATAAAACCCTTAAGAAAATTTGGTTAGTAAATTATAGGAATTATGAAAAGTGACGAAAATAATTATCAAAGAATTGCTTCATTACAAATGACTTTTGAGGACTAAAGCAATTAATTGTGGATTGCATTTTAGTCACTATGGTGCATATACATAAATATTTGAAGAGGAATTAAAGTACAACTTTGTCACCACTAGCGGAACTTACAGAATTTTCATACCTAATCAGTCTGCTGATGCCATGAAAAATTAAGAAGTACGAAATAGAATTAAGAAGGTTAGACTCTCTTCTTAAAGTAAGCAATGCCAGTGAAAAGTTCAATCTCAAGTTTCTTCTAAAGAAGAAATTCTCTTTGACTTTGGGATAGTAGAAATCTGGACCTATCCACACATCTTAATCTATTTTTAAGCAAAATTAAATACCACAGGGCAGAATAAGTTTATTAAGAATGAAATATTATACTCAATTATTTATGAGAATTGAATTGGTTCCATATAAAACCCTCTGAACTAGCTCTGTGTATGGAATCGATGGTAGTGGAGTTTTTATAATGGCAATTTTTTAAAAAAATTTTTATTTGTTTTAATTAATTATACATGACAGTAGAATGCACTTATATATCATACATAGATGGGATATAATTTCTCATTTTTCTGATTATACATATTGTAGAATCACATTGGTCATACAGTCACATATATACATAAAGTAATAATGTCTGTTTCATTTTACTATCTTTCTTATCCCCACGTACTCTGCCTTCCCCTCCTTTCACTTCCCTTTACCTAATCTAAGGTAACACTATTCTTTTTTTTTTTTTTTGCAATACAATTCTTAATGCACATATAAACCACAATTTTTGTATCTCTGTTTGTATATAAAGTATGTTGACACCCAATTCAAGTCTTCGTACATGTACTTTGTATAATGATATCCATCACATTCCACCATCCTTGCTAATCCCTGCCTCTTCCTTTTTCCTCCCACCCCTCTTCCCTATCCAGAATTCATCTATTCCTCCCATGCTCTCTCTCCCAATCCCACTATGAGTCAACCTCCTTAAATCAGAGAAAACATTTGGTATTTGTTTTTTGGGGATTGGCTGACTTCACTTAGCATTATCTTCTCCAGTGCCATCCATTTACCTGCAAATGCCATGGTTTTGTTCTTTTTTAATGCTGAATAAAATTCCATTGTGTATATATATGCCACATTTTTTAATCCATTCATTCACTGAAGGACATCTAGGTTGGCTTCACAGTTTAGCTGTTGTGCATTGTGCTGCTATAAACATCGATGTGGCTGTGTCCCTGTAGTGTGCTATCCTTTGGGTATAGTCCCTCTAGTGATTGATGTGGCTGTGTCCCTGTAGTGTGCTGTCCTTTGGGTATAGTCCGAGGAGAGGAATAGCTGGGTGGAATGGTGATTCCATTCCCAGTTTTCCAGGGAATCTCCATTCTGCTTTCCAAATTGGCTGCACCAATTTGCAGTTCCATCAGCAATGTATGAGTGTAACTTTTTCCCCCATCCTTGCAACACTTATTTTTATTTGTCTTCATAATAGCTGCCATTCTGACTGGAATGAGATGATATCTTAGAGTAGTTTTGATTTGCATTTCTCTGATTGCTAGAGTTGATGAGCAGTTTTTCATATATTTATTTATTGATTGTCTATCCTCTTCTGAGATATAAAGGCAATTGAAGTAAGAATTTTAAGAATTATATTAAAAGACAACTATGATCAATGTATAATTGGGAAAAAACTAGATCCACAGACTGCCCTTCTTATAACTTTAAGAAATTATAACATGGCCCTCTTTCTTTATAATACTATCTCTTTTACTAATTTTTAAAAAATGTTTATTCTTTAGTTTTAGGTGGACACAATATCTTTATTTTTATGTGGCGTTGAGGATTGAACCCAGCATCATGCGCATGCCAGGCGAGCGTGCTACTGCTTGAGCCACATCCCCAGCCCTCTCTTTTACTAATTTTGATTTTTCTTTTGGGGCTAAGCTGTAAAGGAAAACCATATCTTTTTCTTTGACTGTATTAGGGTTCTCCAAATGAAATGGAACCAATAGGATACATATTTAAGAGGAAATTTATTAAGGAATTGTCTTATTAGTTTACAGAGACTGAGAAATTCATCTATCTGCTGTCTGCAAGTTGGAGAACCAGGAAAACCAGTGGTGAAATTCACTTCAAGTCCCAAATCCTGAGAACCAGGAGTGTGATTCTGAGAGGAGAGAAAAATGGATGTCTCACCTCCAGAAAAGAGAGAGAATGCAACCTTTCTCTGTCTGTTTATACTATTCAGATCCTCAGTGGATTGGATGGTACTTACCTACATTGGTGTTGGTGGTTTTCTTTACTCAGAAATGTTTGTCTCTTCCAGAAATACCCTCACATCCATAAGTAATTTTTTACCAGCCATTTTGGCATTTTAACCCAGTTAAGTTGACATATAAAATTAACCATCCAAGAGGCTGAGGCATGAAGATGGCTTGAGTCCAGGAATTCAAGATCAGCCTGGGCAACATTGTAAGACTCCCATCTGGAAAAAACAAAACAAACAAAAAACATTACATTAAGTTTAAGTATAATATCTATGCTTATGCTATTCAATATACAGAGATATCTCCTAAATATTATTAATGCTGCGTGTTTGGGGTAGTTTGTTACACAGCAGTAGATAACTAAGGCATTTAGTACCCTGCCTGCCCAACCCTGGTAATAATTAGATTCCTTTGCTCACTTCCATATTTCTTTCAAATATTTCCTGTTGGGGCTGGGCTGTAGATCAGTGGATTTGGGGCTGTAGCTCAGTGGTGGAGTGCTTCCCTCACATGTGTGAGACACTGGGTTTAATCCTCGGCACCACAGAAAAATAAATTAATAAAAAAAGATATTAAAATAAAAAAATATTTCTTGTTCACCCAGCAGTCTGGAAAACACTTGTGATTCATGAAAATGCCTAGTACAGTGCTTAGTATATAATAGATGGTTGATACATGATTCTTTTTCTTATGAAAACAATATAAATAATGTTAAAAATTTGAAAAAACTCATATAAGCCTTTTTAAAAAAAATTCTTTTTAGTGTTTCTCCCTACACTTACATTTTTTTTTTTACAAAGTTTTAGTTGTGTGCATGGTAATTTTTTTGCCTTCATTTTTTGAAGTAAATTTCACATAACATAAAATTTACATTTTTAACTATTAAAGTATACAATTCAGTAATTTTTAGCACATTTATGGTATTGTACAGTCATCACCACTATATTCTAGATCATTTTCATCACTCAAAGAAGAAACTCTGTACCATCAAGTAATTAGCACTCATGTACTCTTAATTAGTGCCTGGCAATATAATTCACTTTCTGTCTCTATACATTTGCCTATTCTATACATTCATTTCCATGGAATCATATGTGACTTTTTGTTTCTGGGCTTTTTCTCTTAGTGTAATGTTTTCAGTGTTCATCCATGTTAAAGCATACATCACTATTTATTTATCTATCTATCTATCTATCTTAGGATTTTGACAATATTTTTTCTTGCTTGCCTTTTAAAATATTATAGTAAAGATATGTATAACATGAAATTTATCATTTTAACTATTTTCAACTGGACAATATACAGGTGTTAAGTATACTTACAGTGTTATACAACCATCACCACTGTCTATTTCCAGAGAGTTTTCTTAATCCCAAACAGAAATTATTCTCAATAAACGACTCCACATTCCTTCCAGCCCCTGTCCCCTGGTAACCTCTGTTCTACTTTCTATCTCTATAGGTACCTAATATAAGTAGAATCATACCGTATTTATCATTTTTTTTCTGGTTTATTTTTTCAAGGTTTATCCACATTGTAGCATCTATCAGAATTTTTTTTCTTTTTTGGCTGAATAATAATCTATTGTTAAATTTATATTATGTTTTATTTATCCATTTGTCTGATGATGGATTTTTGGGTTGCTTCTAGCATTTGGCTATGGTAAATTATGCTACTCTGAACATTGGTATACAATGTTCTTTTCATGGCTGAATAATATTTCATTATATGGGCATACCATATTTTGTTTATTCATTCATATTTTGTTTATTCATTCAGCATTGGATTATTTCCACCTTTTGAATATTATGAATAATGCTACTATAAACATTCATGTACAAGTCTTTGAACATCTATTTTCAAATGTTCACTTGGGCATATATCTAGGAGTAGAATTGCTGAATCATTTGATAATTCTATATCTTTTTGAGAATCAGCCAAACTGTTTTCCACAGCAGCTGTACCATCAATGTATGAGGGTTTCTATTTCTTCACAAACTAGCAACAGTTTTAAAAATTATATCCATCTTAGTAGATGTGAAGTTGTATCTCATTGTGTTTTTTAAAAACTAGTTTTTTTTTTATCAGTGTCATTGTGGTTTTGATTTGCATATTCCTAGTGGCTGATGATATTGAGCTTTTTGCTTATTGGCCACTAGTATATCTTCTTTGGAGAAATGTCTACTCAAGTCTTTTTTGCCCATTTTTGAGCTGGGTTTTTTTGTTTTTGTGTCATTGATTAAGGTAATTTAAAGTTGGCTCACATCCTCTGTTTCCTTCTGTCATTGTGGTTATTATTTTAGTGGATGCATAATAGTTTATTGAATTGATGTTTTATATATCATTTTTCTATTATTTTCCATTCTTCCTACTTTGACATCTATTCCAAACTATATATTTCCTCATCTTTCCATTTTATGCATATACTGTTTCTCAGATTCAAGATATTGTAATGCGTCATTTCTCAAAGGATGCTTTGTGGAACACTTTCATCAAGATCACCCAGGTAAGCTGGTTGTTGTTGTACATGCCTGTTATCTCAGCAACTTAGGAGGACCTAAGCAACTTAGTAAGACTCTGTCTCAAAATAAAAAATGAAAAAGGGCTTGGGAAGTAGCTGAGTTAAATCCCTGTAATATAAAAAAAAAATCATCCAGGTAACTGTATTTTTAAAAAGCTTACATTTCTAGACTTTGCTCTAGACCTATTATATCAGAATATCTGGGGATATTATCTCTTTAAAGACAGTGATACACGGGGCTGGGTTTGTGGCTTAAGTGGCGTGAGGCGCTGGGTTCATTCCTCAGCACCTACATATAAATAAATACACAAAATAAAGGCATTGTGTCCATCTACAACTAAAAAAAAAAAAAACCTGTTACATTTCACTTGGAGAAACACTATATACTTTAAAAAAAATTGCTTTTCCTCCCATTTGCTCTATCTCAAAGATATTCCATGTTGATATATGAATGGTTACTCAGCTAAGTGATCATTTTAATATCCACTTATAAGTTAAAAAACCCAATTATATGCTTTAGGATATTTAGATTATTTCTAATTTTTAATTTGTATAAATTATATTACTTGCTTCTTATAAATACTTTAAATTCTTATAAGTAATACTTTTCTGATTATTTCTTTGGGACAAGCTTTTAATATTTGGTCAAAAAATATGTTTTTAAAAGAGGATTTTTGTTCTTATTGTCCTTCAGACATGTTCTAGTTTATATTCATTTCAGGAGTATTCTATATCTGTTTCTTCAGTCTTGACTTTCTTAAGCTTATTCTCTTTTCGTCATTTGTCTTTAACTAAACAAGAAATAATATCTTCTTTTGTTTCAATTGATTAATTCTGTGTTAATTGCCTTTTTATTTAATAGGTTAAATCCTTCATATTATTTTCTTCTGTTAGATTATTTACTTTTTCAGTGTCGTATACATCATCGAACCTTTGTATTTATCCTTACTGGAGCCTTGCCCTGATAGACACTCAAAATAAATTTGTACCTATTTGATTTTAATTTTCAATAACAAATTCCTTAACTCTTGTTTTTGGAGGGCAGAGCAGGAAGCTACTGGGAATTTTACCCAGGGGGCACTTTACCACTGAGCCACAATGGTAGCATCCCAGCCCTTTTTATTTTTTATTTTGAGATAGGGTCTCACTAAGTCACTGAGGTTGGTCTTAAACTTGAGATCCTGCTGCTTCAGTCTCCCAAGTCTCTGGGATTCCAGGTATGCACCACTGCACCTGGCTAAATTTTTTAGCTCTTAATTTCAGATTCAGAACATTTAGTATGATTATTAATCTTTTAGTTCCATCTGCACACTGATTTTGACCACAGGAGCTTCATCTTCACGAAATTCTTTTTTTTTTTAATTAGGGCAATGAATTTGAATTAATTAAAATGTAGAGCTAGTATTTGAACAAAAGTTAAGGGAGTTTTCTTGACAGATCATAAAGCAAGAAAAGAGAAATATTATGTAATAACGTTTTGGGTCTGTGAGTGGATATTACATAGAAGATAGAAAGGAACTTAAAATGTTCCTAAAATAACTCAGGCTAGACACAATAAAAAAATTTCTGATGTGGTTGTTATGAAATGTTAAAACAAATTCTCTGGTGGAGGATAAGTTTTCTGAAAGTTTGTCTGCCTCTCAATGGCTTAACTGCAACCTTTTTGTGGAAAGGAAAACTATAAATTTATAGGGACTGTGATTTCTTCTTTTTTTTTCTTTCTTCCTCCCTCCCTTCTTTCCTTCTTTCCCTCCCTCCCTCCCTCCCTCCCTCCCTCCCTCCCTCCCTCCCTTCCTTCCTTCCTTCCTTCCTTCCTTCCTTCCTTCCTTCCTTTCTTACCAGAATCAAATTTAGGGTCTGACTGCCAGGAATCTGGCCAAAATGTCCCCTTTTAAGTGTTACTAAAACATCAATGGCAATATAAAGTAATGGAAAAGGTCATGTTTTCCAAAATATCCTGCAGGAAAAGAAGTAAACATTGCAAGAAGGAATAAGACACTTGGAATGACAGAGGGAGTGTTTGTGGAGAAGACGTGTGACACTTGCCAAGAAACATGCTCCAGTAATGAAAATGTTGCTAAATTATTTTCTAAAGAAGGTGAGCCTAGCTCTTACTTTTCTGAGTGGGGAGGACAAGTTTGGGGACAGAAATGAATTGCTTTAGGAAATAGAAGAGACTGCAGACCACCAGCAGTCTTCCTTGTGGGCCATTCACCAAGCAAAGACCAGCCTCTTTCCCAAATGTTGGTTTAAGGGCCTGAGTGGGGCCCCTGAGTGGGGCCAATGTGATTAGAGAAAGAGAGTAGGTTGAAGAATCTAGAATTCTAGATTAGATGTATGTTATTTGAAATACCTTTGATATATTCAAATAGTTTGATCATGATTTAACTTTGGTACTGTTTTGAGGAAAAATAAATAATATGAAGTGGAAGTGTACCTTCAACTTTTCAAAGAAAATTCATGTGGTTTATCTCAATTTTTTAATCTCAGCTTTTCCAAAACTGAACTTCATTATTTTTTTAAATTTAAAATTTAAATCTTTAGCTGTGTAATAAGAATAAGGTTAACTCATTATAATCTCTCCTACATTATTTGATTTTCTTTCGACCATGCACTTATTTTACATAGTTAAACATTTGCATTTTTAGCTGTATAAGAGGCAGCAGGGACTGTATACCTGTAACAGTTCTCATTTCTGTGCATTGCCCCACAAATATTGTTTCAGGCTTGCTGTGTTTGCTCTCATTTGGGAGCTTGACTTGTATACTTAACTCTACAATGTTAGTAGAGTCTTGAGAAGAAGAGAATGTAAAGGTAGCAATTTGCCATTTTTAACCTAATTCTTAATGTTTTCTTGATAAGTTGTACATTTGTTACATCAGTTTTTGTGGAGTTGCATGACAAATGAAAAAAATAATGAGAAACTAATATGTTGTAAGATATAGTAAGTTAAGACATTTCATCTAATTTCATACCCTATTAGAATAATATCTTGATTATAAAACCACTGCCTGTTTTGTATTGTTGGCTCCTTATCCAAGTAAATATATAGTAAAATTTAAGACCATTCTATTACTGATGAGCTCTGAAAAGAAGGGTTATGCTTTTATGTCCTAAAACAATGTATTTTTAATTAAAAAGTTATATAAAAAACCAGAGGTACCTAAAACACCTAAGAGTGGCTTCTCAGCTTGTACTTCTCAGCTAGTAACATGAAGTTTTTACTGATCCAGAAGATAAAGTCAATAATAGTCATGAAAATTAGGATTTTTATGACACCTTTTTTCCTAAGACTATATCTCATTCAAATGCCCTAAAATGATTTTAACTTAAATGAAGAAATATCTATATACTGATAAACATGTTGTAATTTAAATTGTTTCACATACTGTAGTACTCTTATTTGATTCTTAAAATACAATCCAAAGTTGTTTTTCGGTTAAGGCTTATTTTTTATTTTTTGGCAGTGCTGGGCATTAAACCCAGGACTTCATCCTGCTAGGCAAATACTCTACCACTAGATTACATGCCCAGCCAAGGTTTGTCTTTTATTTAATGATAAAAACACTTGTTTAGTCCAGGTGCAGTGATGTAGGCCTGAAATTCCAGGTACTTGGGTGGGGTAGGGGTGGGGGTCTGAGGCAGGAGAATTGCCAGTTCCAGTCCAGCCCAGGCAATTTAGCAAGACCCTGTTTCAGAAAAAAAGGGAATAAAACCAACCCCCAAACAAAAACAACACCCCCCTCAAAAACAAAACAAAACAAAAACAATAAAACAAAAACAAATGGACAAAAAACACTTGTTTAAAAACAAAATAGAATCACAAGATTTTGAAAAAAAAATTTTTTTTGGTATTGTTGGGATTCAAACCCAGGGCCTCACACATGCTTGGGAAACACTATCACTGAGCTCTTTATGAAACAATAGCATTGCCTATACTGTGTTCATCACTCTTCTCTCATTCTCTCTGGATACAATAACCAATTTTAACTCTTATTCTTGTTTATTCTGATATTCCATTTTTCTAAACAATATTCTTACTGATATTTCTTGAACTTTTAAAATGCATATATTTTTAGTTGTAGTTGGACACAATACCTTTATTTTATTTATTCATTTTTATGAGTGCTGAGGATCAAACCCAGCGCCTTGCATGTGCCAGGCGAGTGCTCTACCTCTCAGCCACAACCCCAGTCCCTCTTGAATTTTTTGTTTCAGATTTTATCTTGACTTTCTACTACTAAAATATAAGCTGTTATCTTTTAATACACTGTTCCTCTCCCATATCTTTTAAGTTATATGATCATATTTAGTTAAATGTTTACATTATTCAATGTTTACATTATTATTATAAGATTGTTATTCACAGGTAAGCCATATATTATAATTAAATTTCTTTTTTGTCAGAACTTTTGTTTTCCCAAGTATTAGTGGTTATATATTTTTGTCTGCTTAATTTTCTATGTGATTATCACTACTTCATCTTCAAGTTATCTAAAAGAACCATAAGTCTCAATACACACACATATGTACATTTATTATTATTATTATTAGTAGTACTGGGTATTGAACCTAGGGGTGCTTTACCACTGAGCCACATCCCTAGCCCTTTTTTATTTTGAGATAGGATTTCACTAAATTGCTCAGAACCTCACTAATTTGCTGAGGCTGGCCTCAAACTTGCAATCCTGCTTCAGCCTCCTGAGTGTCTGAGATTATAGGTATGTGTCAGTGTGTCTGGTTCTCATTATACTTAAACATACCAATTAATCTATTAGGGTTTCCTCTCTCTCTCCTTGCCTTTATATTTCCCCTTTCCCTTCTTCCTTCTGTCCCTTCTTTTCTTCTTTCTATTCATCCACATATCTCTTCTAGAGTCTTATAGGCTTGTATTCCAGTCTGGTCTAGTTTTAATCTACTGCTCACTTGTGATCCTGAGATCACCCTTCAATTCTTTCCCGTAATGTCTTCTATTGTTTCCTGAGTTATTTCTCCTGTTTCATAATTTGCTCCTTTAGTTTAGGGAAGCATAGCTTCCTTGAAAAGGGTGTACACAAGGGAAAATTTTGTTTTTAAAATTTGTGCATTTAAAAATATCTTTATTCCTGCATATATTTGATAGTGTAGTGTGGTTGAGTTTAAAAAAATGTTGATTTAATCAGAACCCAGAGGTCTTAACATTTTTTTTTTTTTTTACTGGGGATTAAACTCAGGGCCCCTTATTTACTTATTTATTTTTATTTTGAGACAGGATCTCACTGAATTGCTTAGGGCCTTACTAAGCTGCTGAGGCTGGCCTCAAACTTGCAATCCTGCCTCAGCCTCTAAGGTTGCTGCAATTATAGATCTGTGCCACCACATCTGCTCAGTAGGTCTTAACACTCTTAGAAAGAAAAGAAAAGAGAAGAGAAAAGAAAAGAAGAAAAGAAAAGAAAAGAAAAGAAAAGAAGAAAAGAGAAACAAAGACCGTCCCACTCCTGGAAAAGTCCAATGAAGGCTTAAATTTGTATTGATTTTGAAAGATCCAAGCCATCTAAATCTGATGGATTTAAAAGTCACTTACTTACCTCTCTGATTTTTAGGCCCTAATATATGTAGCTTAACTTGGAAATTCTAAAAATTTCTCCTAGAATCACAAAATACATGTTTGATGTCAGCCTGGGACCGCCTGTCCAGGAGAGAAGGGAGAGTAAGTGAAGATTCAATTAGGTGGAGCTATCAGTCAAATGAAATGCTTAGCATTCCAGATTAGTTGACCTTTGGTTTATGCAAAGGAAATTCAACATTCTCCTCTTAGATATTTTTCCTCTCGTACAAGTTTGGAGCAAGACTCTTAAAATGACTTGCAAGCTGTGAAAATTGCTTTGTCATTTTTTAAAAATCTAAGGTGAAACTAATATAATCAAACCATAAAATTAACCATTTTAAAGTAGACAATTTGACACCATTCAGTATGTTAGCAACATTGTTCTACTACCTACATTTTCATCACCTGGAAAGAATTGCTAAACCTTGATACTGATTCTTAGAAAATAAACTTTACCTTGATTTCAAAATTTGTTCTTAATATTATCAACAATCTGGAAATATCTGATTTATTATATTCTGACATGCATTGATGTAATTAAAAACTTTTTTTATACCTTTATTTTATTTATTTTATTTTTATGTACTGAGAATCAAACCCGGGCCCTCGCATATGCTAGGCAAGCACTCTACCACTGAGCCACAACCCCAGTCCCTAAATGTAATTTTTAGATAAGTGATTCTCAGTGTGGTTCATTAGCATCATGTGGCAACTTGTTAAACATGCAGATTCTACTGAATTGGAAACTCAAGTGTGGAGTCCAACAGTCTGCAGAGCACTTTCATTCTGGGTCAGCCTCTTTTAAAGATTATTATTATTATAAATATCAATTATAATTGTACAAATTAATAGTTTTTGTTGACATTTCCATGCAACATATATTATGGTTTGTTTGTTTATTCATTTATTTATAGTATTGCAGATAGAAACCAGGGACACTCTACCACTGAGCTAGATGCCCAGCCCTTTTGATTTTTTGTTTTGAGACAGGGTCTCTCCCATGCTGGCCTTAAATTTGGGATTCTTCTGCCTATAATTTGCTGGCATTACATATACAGATGCCCCCTGCGTCTTATATATTGTGTTTTAATTGTATCTATCCTTCCTAATACTCTCCCTTCTAGCCTCAGCCTCCTTTTCTACTTTCATTTTTTTTCTTTTAAAGAAAACACACAATATTTGTCTTTCTGTCTCTGGTTTATTTTTGCTTAACATGATGAAGAATGAAATCATGTCATTTTCAGGAAAATGGATGGAACTGGAGTTCAGCAATCTATTTTCACAAGTCTTCCAGTGTTCTGGTGTAGGAACCACACTTTCTCCTTTGAGAATCACTGTGTTGGACACTGGTGGCTTCTTGTGTTTTTGTTGAAATTGCATTTGAAAATTAGGCCTGGCTTAGAAATCCTAACATAAAGATGAAAATGAAAGGTTTCTTTTGTTGTGTTTTTAAAAATTATCTTCTCTCTATATTTCCTTCCAGCTTCTTTTCTATGCATATATATATATAAATTTTAGAAAATTTGATCTATATAATTTAAAATTTTGGACTTTTGTGAATTTAGCATTATGGATAGAATTGTCTGTTATTAAAGATTACTTGAAGATAACTCTGTAAACATAAAAATTAAAGGTTGCTGAATAGTTTATAATTTCATTCCTCTAATTTTTCACATTTTGTACTGGGGTTGGTTGTCTTTTTAGTAGGCAAGATTAGGAAGGAAGGATCAGTTCCTTGCATACTATATTATCCTTGTGTACTTACTAATATATTCTTACTTTGTCAAAGAGACATGGACAAATTTTGTAAAGCTGAAAAGTAAATAATAGTGGGTGCTTAAAATGTTAACATTTAAAAAGTTAATTTGTATAATATAAATGTGACAATTTAAATGTGATTATTTAAATATTTATTAATATATCCATAATAAATATAATTTATTATTATTTGTGTTTTTCATATTGTGCCTATTCTTTCTGACACCTCCTTTTTGTACTTCCTGTCTCCTCAATTTTGGGGTCTTTTATTGCTCAAGTATTTCATTCTCTGGTCTAGTTCTTTCTGTATACTTCTTCCCATCAAATGTTTTCACATTCCTTCTCAGGTCTTATCTAGAAGCCTGTAAAGGCAGGAATTTGGAGACTATGATAAGCAATTGAAGAAGATATTTTGACACTGATTAGTTTTTCTTTGTTTTTAATCTTGGCACAGAGGCACTTCTATTCTTGAGTTTAGCGGTTAATTGAGGGCCTTTGGAGTAGTCAGATAAAGCACCCTTCCATTTATTAGCTTTGAAATTACAAAGCTAATTTGTCTTTGGAATTAGTTATTTGGCAAATAACCTCTTTGACCTTACATGTTCTCCTCAGTAAAATATTGGGGAGGGAATAGTATCTAATTTAGAGATGTGAACATTACATTATGTCTAAATTGTAATTTATACATGCGAGCAATACATTAAATCTAAAGTGCTAGCATAGTGTCTGATACATAATAAATCGTCAGTAACTATTAACTAATACAAATAGAGGAACCATTAGTGTTTGTTTAAATCTAGATTCACCTTTGCTGCAGTTGTTGAGATTCTGGTTTTAGCCTTCTAGTTTTGAGACTAATAATGCTTAATTTTTTTATATTTCTTATTGGAAAACTATTTATCCTACAGTTATATTTAACCTTTAAAGTTAAAACTTTTTTTGTGTGTGTATGTGTGGAAAACATGCTTTAAGAAGGCATTATTCCATATCTCTATTTTTCTTTTTTAAACTCAAATTATGACTCTCAAAGTTATCTTTGGTAGAATCCTTCTATTTTCACTATCTTCATAATAAATACAGATTTTCTAAAAATTTGGGAAGAAAAGCATGCATCAGTGTACCATTAACTGTAAGTTCCTTTCATATTTTTTTGTAATCTGTGAAAAATTCTTGGGCATCATAACTTAAAATACTAATTGGAAAATAAGGAAAGATTCCTGGCCTTTGTTTTTATTTTGTATATTTTTTTTTGGCAAATTTTATGCATGTATTTATTGAATTCAAGAAACCTATTTAACATGAGTTACTTATTTACATGTGTGATTATATTCATACTGATTTGTTCTGTCTATTCGCTGAGGAGTGCATCACATATTAGCTAGTTCAATTTACTAATTTACTGAACAACTACTAGAAGCATAAAAATGAGTAAGGTATGGTAGATTTTTTTTTTTTTTTTGGTACCAAGAATTAACTCAGCAGTGCTTTATCACTGAGCCACTCCTTAGCCCTTTTAAATTTTGAGTCAGGGTCTCACTGAGTTGCTTGGGGCCTTGCTAAGTTGCTGATGCTGGCTTTGAACTTGTGATCTTCTTTCTCAGCTTCCCAAGTTGTGGAGATTACAGGCATGTGCTACTGAGCACAAAAGTATTCTGGAGTTTTCATTGTGAAGAAATATATAAACAAGCAATTTCCTTTTTTTCCTTTCTTTTTTTTTTTTTTTTTTGTGGTGCTGGTGATTGAACCCAGGGCCTTGTGCATGCAAGGCAAGCACTCTACAAACTGAGCTATATCCCCAGCTCTAAACAAATAATTTTGATGCAGTGTGTGTATTTTCACTATCTTCATAATAAATACAGATTTTCTAAAAATTTGGGAAGAAAAGCATGCATCAGTGTACCATTAACTGAGGTATGTACATAATAGAGGTATGTAGAAGGTACTTTAATAAATGTGGGTGGCATATGTAACTTGGGATATAACTTAGTTGGAGAGCAAGGAAGAGTGGCAGTAGTTTATGAAGCCAGGAGGGACTTCCAAAGAAGGTAATGTTTCAAACAAGGTAATGTTTCTTTTGAAGAAAAGAAACAAATTCAGTGGGTGATCCAGGCTGGTGGAGACCTAGGGAACACAGTGATAGAGTGCTTGACAAGCATGCAGGAGGCCTGAGTTCTGATCCTCAGCACTACAGAGGGGGGAAGAAAAAAGACTGAGGGAAGAGACCTGGGAGAGGGCTATAAAAGGAGCATTGTTGTGGATGACGTCAGAATCATCTGAGGAATGTAAAACTAAGGCAAGTTTTGCAAGATTACCAGATATAAGATAAGTTTACATAAATTAATAGCATTTTTCTACATCCATTATAACCAATTAGAAAATATAACAAAAATTCTATTCATAATATAACAATAATCCTTAAGTATTGAGGCATAATACTATGGCAGACACTTTGAAACTCTGACAAGATTAGCTGAATAAATGGAGGGATATCCCATCTGGGTTGGGAAAATTTAATGAAAATGTGTCTAATTTTCTTAATTTATAAATTAATTACAATTTAATTTAAGGTCCAAGAATAGCTAAGTCAGCCTTTAAAAAGAAGAGCCAAGTGGAATGACTTACACTAGATTTTTTTTTTTTTCTGTGCTGGAACTTACTCTAGATTTTAAGAAGTGACAATCCTTACTATTACATAGACCAATTAAATGGTTTAGAGAATTTGAAGATACGTCATGAATACTGTTATTCCTCATTTTAATAGGTTCTTTATTTGCAAATTTATCCATTTGCTAAAATTTCTAAACCCAAAATGAGTATATGCAGTTGTTTCAAAGTCAAAGTCATTCACTGACATGTAGTGGTGAAAAATTTTTGAGTTGCTGAACAAACGTGTTGAATAAGACTGTCTCCTTTTTCCAGCTCTTATCCTGTAAACCTGACCCTCACACTCTGTTTACTGCCCTGTTGTTTTGTATTTTTGTGCTTTTTGACAGAGCTTTCATTGTTTAAAATGACCCCCCTGCATAGTACTGAAGTGCTCTCTTGTGCTCTTAAATACAAGGAGGTTGTGATGTGGTAGATCTTATTGTGTTAGATAAGCTTAGTTCAGACAGGAGCACTATTTGCCATGAATTCAATGTAAATGAATTAATAATATATATTAAATAAGGCATCTTTAAACAGAAACACACATGAAACAAGATTATGTATTGATAGGTTGATGGAAATGTTGTGACCAGAGGTTCACAGGCAATGTATGTCCCCTAGGAGCAATGGTTCAGTATTTCCTAATTCAGTGTGGCAACTATAGAATATCTAATGGGAGTCAACTAAATATGTCTATCAGTCAGAGTCTAGTCAAGAAATCAGATATTATAATTGAAAGTTCAGTAAAAATAATTCAATATTGGGAATTGGCTAAATAGATGTTGGAGGGCTGAAAAACAGGAAACCAGAGGGAATATAGGGACAGCTATTACCCTTGGGAGAACAAAGGGAGGAACAAAGGAAGGGGTCCTTAAAACCTTCAAGCATGGAAGAGGGGCACTGTGAAACTGAGACTCAGATGTCTGAGGAGAGAGTTTAACTGGGATAAGTAGTGAGATCACTTCTGGAGTGTAAAGGAGCTGGACATTGGAACAGCTGCTGGGGATGGGATGAGCCATTGCTGGGTTGAGCTGAAATGAATAGCAAGGAAATGGGAAGGAGAAATTCCATCCACTTTTCTGCCTTCTAGAGTCCTTAGAAGAAAATAAGAGGGAAAACTAACTAGTTGGCAAAGGAGAGTAATTTGCTGAGTTACAGCTTCAGCATCATAAAGCAAAGAACAGAAGTACTTTTGTAGACACAATAGTTTAATATCTAGCACAATATGAGATCTTGATAAAGATAGCACTAGAAATTTTTACACAAGTCCATAAAGAGACATGCATAAGCAGAGTTATTAGGAGCACACTCTGGAATAAGACAATTTAGATTTGAATTTTAGCTATACTACTAATTCTCTTTGTGACCCTGAACAAATCTCTGTACTACCATACAGAGGAAAGGTATCTGCTTACCAGAAACACCTGCTTCAGACTATTACATGAGCAAGAAATAAGGCTACCTTGTTAAGCACTAAAATTTTGTTGTTCTTGTTGTGGTCAATAACATTATCCTAACTATTACTATAGTGATCTCTCCCCTCCCCCCCTCTCTTTTCCACCTCTTTCTCTTCAACCTCAGTTATATTGGCTATGTTACAATGTTAATTAATACTATTTTTGTTCTTGATTTAGGCAGGGGAATTTGATGTGTGACAAATGATAACTCTGGGATAAATATTAGACTGGTAGCTCTTGCTATGTAAAAGTAATATAATAAATTAATATATTTCTTGGTGAATAATAACATGCAGAGGCTTTAAACCTATTTTCTGATCAGAGTATATGCTCTAAAGAAAGTAAAAAGTTGAAAATAAATTGTAGTAAGAGTACAAATAGATATATTTTTATAAAAAATAGTATATGCTAATATATATTACCTCCTTATATAAGAAGAATTAAGATTCTGTTTGTGGCATTTTTACCTGGAAAACTGCAATATAAACATATTTAGTAACTTTCCCAAACCTCACTGTTGAAGGATTTTTCTAATTGCTAAAAAAGCATTTAGACAAGGATTGATCATAGTAGAAGCAGCTGATTTGTGACATAGAATATGGAAAATATTACAGGTACATCTAAAAATTGAATCATAGGAAGAGAGAAGGTGAATACTGGGGTGTTGTTGAAATATTGTATAAGAGTCACTGTGATAACCTCTTTTCAACCATGTTGGCTTCTAATAGAATGTTGGAGGTGGGAAAACTCTGATTTGTGGTTCTTAGCTATTGCTGGGGTGTAAATATGTTTACAATGGTTAATTTCATATTATCTGTGTGATATCACTCAATGCACAGTTGGAAATTGATGGTCACAATTAGCAGTTTCACCTATAACTTATTCCAATCTACCTTAGATATTACATACAAGTGGTTATAACTAAAAGGGTCTTCATTTCCATCTGGCCTATGCTTGGATTCTCCCAGAAAGCAGGTATCTGAGATAATAACTTGTGTGTAGGTAGTTTATCTGGGTGGTAATACCAGGGGAGCCTCAGTGAGGGACTTGGACAGAATAAGAAAAGGAGGAAAGGAAAATGTAAGATTTAAAAAAATATTTATTTATTTATGTATCTTTAATTTTAGGTGGAAACATTAGTTTGTTTTTATGTGGTGCTAAGGTTCGAACCCAGTGTCTCGCACATGCTAGGTGTGCACTCTACCACTGAGCCACCACTCCAGCCCCCTAAAATGTAAGATTAACTTGTATTATGAAGGTCACTCATGAGTGCAGCTGGGACTTGATGCTATGTAGAACCTTCTGAGGATTGTGTAGACTGTCCCTTAGAATTCTCTACCAAAGGGACGACTGGAATTGCAAGCTATCTATCCCTATTGGTTGTGGTTTAATTGTGGGCATTACTTCCTTGAAACATCTATGCATATGCATATGCTGAGTGGGCTCCCTGTGCTATCTGTGGCTTTGGAGAAGCTTCATGGCAGATATGAATGATACATAGTGAAGATGTGAAGTGTGATGTCAGGAATTGTCAGAGTGAAGCTAAGCAGGTGTGGGCAGGACACCAGAAGCATCTAATACAGATGAAATTTGGTTTATTGTGTTTTAAAAGATGGTTTATTATGTTTTTTAAACTCTGTGAAGCAACATTTTTGTTTTTTTTTATTATATTCATCTTTTAAAACATAAGCTGGGTGTGGTAGTACATGCCTGTAATCCCAGTGATTTGGGATGCTGAAGAAGGAGAATTGCAAGTTGGAGGCCAGGTTTGGCCACTTAACTAGACCCTCAGTCACTCAGCAAGACCCTGTCTTTTTAAAACCCTGCCTATAAAAGGTCTGGGTATGTAGCTTTGCAGTAAAATGCTCCTGGGTTCAATCCTCAGTGCCAAAGGAAAAAAAAAGTTAACTAAAAAGATCATTATTCATAATAAAACTGCTATTTAGTATCATGGGCTTTGTGGGATGAAGTTGCCAATCAGAGAATTAGAAGAATTTTGGGGATAAATGTGGTTTTTATTATCCCTTCTCCTTTCTTCCCAAGTAAAACTCTGTGAAGCAACATTTTTTTTTTTTTTGGTCCTAAGAGACCCAGAGAAGAGATTTAAATCAAGTTCATTAACATTTAAAACATGTGAACAAATATGTTGATTTATTCAGTGAATATTTAATATTGGGAGTTTGAAAATATAAACTTAATTTATGAAAACATGAACTTATTTAAAGTCTTTCATAGGAATTTTATAAGGGATAAGAGATTGCATAAAACACTTTTGATGAGATTTAGGCATTAGTGCTTTTTTGTTGTCTTTTAGATACCATTTCTAGAGATATTAGTGTTTCTGCTACTTAATTGTATGTCTTTAGTATGATTTCTTTCAATAAAAATAGAAAATATCATTGGAGTCTGAGCTTCATCTCTAATTAAAGCTTTTTATTATTGGTAGTCTCCTTTGGGATATTGTCCTTATGTTATTTCCCCTTTTTGAGGTTGCTAACTGTGAACTTTTTGTGTATTTGATTTTCTTTTAGGTATCTGTAAAAGTTTAAGGAGAGCAAGGAGGATGGCAAAAATTATATGACACATAATTCATGCTTTTCCTCACCTTTAGAAAAAAAGCAAACAAAAACTACAGCTTGCCTAGTTGTACTAGAACAGAAACCTTTTGTAAACCCTTTAATCTATCACTGTCTTCCTTTTCAGTCTTTTTGTCTAAACAATTCTCAAACTGGTGAGTAGTCTGAGATCTTGTGAGATTTTGCTACAAGTAAACCCCGATACCAAATTTTGAAAAATTTGATTCTTAATGTTTGTACTAGCTTTTAAGTTAAAGTATCTATTTTATATGAATAAGAGAAAACCATCAAGATTGTTAATGTAAGTTTTAACATATTCAAATCCATAATCAGCAATAAGAATTTGAAAGGGTCTTGGGTCATGGTCTTATTTATTTATTTTTTTCATGGTCTTATTTTTAAATTATTGATATTTTCCTTTTTTTTTTGACCCATCAGTATTAATTAGGTCCTTTTTATGTGTACCTTAAAATTTCTGATACTTCTTATTGCATAATTTATGAGATATAAATTCCTGGCTCATCTGTGGTAGGTATTAATATTCCTATATTTGATAATATGAGTTGACTTTAATAATAAAACATTAAACTCTTATGTAAATTATTGGCACATCCAAAAAAGGTTCATTCATATTCAGGCACTTGTAGTAAAGGTTTTGCTTCTCCAGGTATTTAGCTATAATTATTTATTTTTGGAAATATATGAAAAGAAAAAAAAATTTTAAAGAAAGTGAGAGAGAGAGAGAGAGAGAGAGAGAGAATTTTTTTAATATTTATTTTTTAGTTTTCATCGGACACAACATCTTTGTTTGTATGTGGTGCTGAGGATCGAACCCGGGCCGCATGCATGCCAGGTGAGCGCGCACTGCTTGAGCCACATCCCCAGCCCTGAAAAGAAATTTTATGACTCAAGATATAAGTATTTGTGTATATTACTTGAGAAGAACAAAACCTATGTTATATAAAGAATTTCAACCTCAACCTTTTAACCTGCATAGATACTAATCTTTGCAATGTATAGACTCAGTTCCCAAACTTGTTAAATGGAATCTGGAATTTTAATCCCAGATCTGGTGTGTCTTGTGAAGACTGTGCACTCTTGTCCTTTGAATCACAGCCTTCCTTCCAACTCGCTATCATGGTTCAGTGTAGGTGGCTGTGCTTCTGCCCAGTGCACTTGGCTAAGACTTTTAATTCCATGTCTAATTCTTGCCAGTTTCCATATGAACTGCCTGAAATAGGTACCACAGCCTTAAAAAGAGTAACATTGCTGAGAAGAAATTTCTGCTGCAGTGCCCCACTCACAAGATTGTTGATTCTTGGACACTGTAATGGTCCTAATTAAATACAATTTTGCTATATCTCCTGAATCCTAAGCCACTTGACTGGGATTCTATACAGGTCCCTTGGGAGTTCAACCCCATCATTTGGTGAGTTTTCCTAAACTTATTCTTGTTTAGCCCTTTATTATTGCCTCCCTTTCTTGCACCTGCTTGCTGCTAAAATTGATGGGGATCCTGCCTAAGATATAATATGAACTACATGCCATTTACTAAATATTTAACACATTAAAATAGCTACCATTTATTGAAGATTTAACTATGCATAATTCAAATGTCTGAGACTCAGCATCTGGTTTATATTCTTATAAAGGCATATATTCTTTTAAATAGATGGATTCCAATGTTTTGGTCTTGACTAAGTGCCAGAAACTAGCTCCTTAAAATATTTCTTGGCTATTTCTGAATCATCCCCTCAGTTCTCTCAATTGTGCTCAGGAAGAGATCCATCATGTTCTTCTGTTATGTCCTGCTGATGCACTATTGCTTTTGCTCCTGATCTCCAGGCCACTATTCTATCCCAGCCAGGATATTGCCCTTTCCTTGAATTTCCATAGCATAGCATTTTAACTGGAGTTTACAGGAAGAGGCAGGATAAAGAAAAGACAACACAGATAGATGTTGTCAGAAGTAACTATGGCTATGCTCAGTATTTTCTGGCCCAAGTTCTAGACCATTTTCTAGCCATCCTTGAAAAGTGTTCCTCTAACTTATTGCCATCTCCTACTGTTATGGATGTGCCATCTTGCCTTTCTACTGTGGAATACTTGCTACCTTGTCTTTTTTACATGGAATCTAGACTTCCAAACCACAGGATTTCAGAGAGAAAAGGAAATTCTTTTCTTTTGGGCTAAAAACCTGACTTTTCCAGTTCTCTCCCTTTCCTAGAATCAGTTCTTTAGAATAAATAACAGTGGGGATATCCATTCTCTTCAGGAGAAATCTCACTCCCTCATTAATAGGATGTGGTCTCAGACTGTATCATACTGTGGGTATTTCCCACTACCTCCTCTTTGTCAGGTAGTCACATAGCTGTCTGCAGCGCGTTTCCTTAGCATCTGAATTATTCTCTTAACACTGTGTTTGGGACTTCAGTAGTTCATTACAGATTGTGATATGTCAGTTCAGTTAGGGCTTTTTAAAGAATCCATCCTCTTTTTTCTCGCCCTCTGCCTTTTACTTTTGTCTTCCTTTCCTCCTTTTCTCATCCTCACTTTCTCCCCACCTCCCTTCCTTTCTCCCTTTCTTCCTCTGCCTCTTTAGCCTTAGGACTCTTGTAAGCATGCAGCATTCAATAGCTCTAGTTTTCTAGTTCCCTTTCTCCCTTTCTACCCTGGGGCAGTTTTGGTTGTTAAGTACTACTGATATTTAATTGGTTAAGGATTTTTGTTACAAAAATTTTTTTCAGTGATATTTGTTAAGGCATGCTAAAAAAGACTTTATTTTGGACTATTGTGATAGGTATAGGGACAACTACAATGGGGTCTTACAGTTGTGAGAGAGAGATTGGGCTTATCTGCTAAAGTAGCGTAGGCAAGTGGGAATTTATAGCCAAGGAGCAGGGTAGTCAGTGAATGGAAAACTATGATGAGGAAACAGCAGGGGAAAGGGAGATTCTGCTAAAGAAACCTAACAGAAATCTTGCTGAAAACAGGCCTGGGTGATCTCACATCACCTGGGGTATGGTGGAGGATAAGGACTTGATCAGGTATTGGGGATGATCAGATATTGAGGGGGATGGGTTGTTAAATTGGCTTTAACAAGGATCTTTTAATAGAAAAGGGTTGGGGGCCTGTGTGACTGGGAGTTTTGCGAAGCTAAAAAAGTCATCCTGGTCAGGCCATGGTCTGGTTGATTGTTTATCTCAGGATTGATTCTGTGATGCTCTGGGAAGGTCATCATATTTTGAGGGGTGATTCATTTCCCATTGTGATATGTTTGCTACTGCTTTGGGGGGAAGACTTTTTTCCATCATGGGGTAATTGCTTCTGCTTAGTAGGACAATTTCATTGTGGGGCTGTCTGTGAGGCTCACTTTGCTTGGAGGTAGTTTCAATCCTTTGTCTTAAAAATGTTTATCAATTAGGCTTGAAGGACGCAGCTTAGAGGGGAGAAAAAGTTAAAAGAGGCAGAAAGGGACAAAATGGAGTTGATTAGGTCAGTGGCCAGGCCCTTCTTTATAGTTAGTAATTATGACATTCATTTCAGGATGATATAAAGAGCCACTGGAAAATATTTGTTTTATTAAGTGTAAGTTCTGC
The DNA here is from genome assembly GCF_052094955.1 of Ictidomys tridecemlineatus. Lineage (NCBI taxonomy): Eukaryota > Metazoa > Chordata > Mammalia > Rodentia > Sciuridae > Ictidomys > Ictidomys tridecemlineatus. The sequence goes on from NC_135477.1 coordinate 53,678,050, forward strand.
TTGTTTTGGGGACCATGTGAACTTCTACAGGGAACATAAACAGTTCTCTGTGATAAACAATAAAACTCAAGACATAGCTCATGAAATTTCTCTATATTTCATCATTACACTGGATGAGACTTGCTTTACATATGCAGAACTGGAGAGTCCTCTATCCTCATTTTTTTTTTTTTTTCAGAACAAAGGGACGAGACTTGAAATTAGAATCACAAGACAGGACAATTTCTTTAATATTTTAAAAGCTATATCAAACATTGTGTACGTTAATTCTTTAGAAGTAGTATGACATATCCCTGTTTAAATAGTTTGAAATAGGAAGATTCAGTGACAGTAATAATTTCACCCTAGGTGTTCTATGTTTCTGAAAATGATTGTGATTTTCAAAACTTCACGAGCAAGTTGTTTTTAGAACCACCAATATAAGATGCCCTGGTTTATTAATATATTCAAGGTATTGAGAGTGTGTTAATTAATAAAAAAATCACTTGGAAGGTGTTTGCTGAGAATGTTTATTCCCATGTTGAAAAAGAAATAACAAAATAATCAATAAACTAAAGCAGACATGACTGATTGTTACTACTGTGTCCCTTAATGTTACCAGTGACTAAAGTTGTACCACTTGTCTGCAGTTTGGGAGACAGAGGTTGGTGAAGGAAAACAGTCTTATTCAAAGTCATCCTTGAGGAAGATAGAGGAGACCTTTCTGTCTCAAATCTCCATATTTTGGAGGATCAGGGATACAAACAGCTTTTATAAGAGGACGGAAGTAACAGTGGGACAAAAGGCAGGAAACATGCACATGTAGATTTAGACAGGCTGTGCTAGCCAGAGAATGTGCCTTGATTTCTGTTTTTCAACCCTTACTGGGCTTTGGGAGCAGTTTCTCAGTTTCCACTGAGATGGAGAAAATAACAATCAGGAAGTTGGGGGGAAAGCTATTTTAGGCTTTTAATTTCAAAGGGCTACATTAAAATTATTGTATGATGACCTGCCAAAGTTGAGGCATCCCCCTGAGAAAACTGAATAAAAAAAATCAATGAGAAAAACATTCATTAGCCATCCTGTTATCACTAGAACAATAAATGTAGTGTGTCAACTTCAGTAGTTTGTTCTAAAACAGTTAAATTGAAATTTAAAGATTTTTAAAGTCTTTTTTTGGGGGGTGGTGGTATCAGGGATTGAACTCAGGGGCACCATCACATTCCTAGCCCTATTTTGTATTTTATTTAGAGACAGGGTCATATTGAGTTGCTTAGCACCTCACTGTTGCTGAGGCTGGCTTTGAATTCATGATCCTTCGGTCTCAGCCTCCTGAGCTTTTGGGATTACAGGTGTGCATCACTGTGCCTGGAGAAATATATTTTTAAAAGTTGTATCTGTACAAAATGTCTTTATTTATTTTTTATGCGATGCTGAGGATTGAACCCAGTGCCTCATGGGTGCTAGGCAAGTGCTCTACCAGTGAGTTACAACTCCAGCCAAGATTTAGATGCTTGTGACAGGCATCTAAATGCTACATTTTGGTTTATACAAAATGAGATAGAGGGAGGAGGAGAAGTTAGGTGATAAATATAATACATAAAGACAACAAGGGTAGTAGCTGTAATGATGGAGGTAAGCTATGAATTTAAAGGATATTTGAGAATTAAAATTAATAGAACATCATTTTGTTATGATGCTGACATCTTTAATTTCTGCATCAAGGTAAACGTAACTTACTACAGAAAATTTTCTTTGATTACCCACTTATCCTAGAGCTCTGTCTCCCTCCTTTGAATTCCCATGCTTTAATATGCATATACCATGAAGTTATGGCCACTGGCAGTAATCCTAGTTTTTATTCCAATGGTGAAGACAAAATAAATAAATAAATAAATAAATAAATAAATGAAATGAAATGTTGTGATAAAGGTCTAGGGGCAAAGAGGTAAAGTAATCAGGAAGTGCCATTCTGAGAAGGTGAAAGATTATATTAAGAATGAGAAAGAACCAGAAAATAGGTGGGAACAAATGTTTCATGCAGAGGAATAGCAAGTGCAATTGCCATAGGGAAGAACAGTTGAGTATTTTATGAACTGAAAGTATAACTGGAGTCAGTGAATTAGCAGGGAGAGTAATAAAAATTAGGATGGGAGAGACTGATAGAATCCAGGTCTTGCAGGGTCTTGCAGATTTTTAAGAATTTGGATTTTTTTTTTTTGCTATGAGTAATGGAAAGCCATTGGGTGAATTTAGGCAGGAGAATTATATGATGTAAGCTATGTTCTGAAAGATCACCTTGAAATTATATACAGGATGGATTAAAGAGGTTGGAATAGTTGGGGCAGGGGATATACAAAGAACATATTATGATACTTTTTTAAAAAATGATGTATTTTAGGAGTAGAATCAGTGAGGATTCTTGATGGTAATGAGGGAAAAGAATGAATGAAGAATGATTCTTGGGTTTTGTTAATTGGGCGATGGTACCAGTTACTATACTGGAATATAAGTGACAGAAGGAAATTGGTTTGAGATGCAAAATCAAGAGCTCTTTTTTAATGGCATATTGTTAGAAATATATATTAGCTATACATATTAACTGTACATATTAACTATCCAAATGGAGGTGATAGTTGCATGTATGATTTTGGGGCTCATGAGAGAAGTCTGGTTTGGAATACAAACTTGGGAATAAGCATCAATAAGTTACACAACTGATTTATTGAATGAACTATTTTCTATTTTTTATAACTTTTAAAAAAATCTGTTCTTTTTAGTTATATATGACAGTAGAATGAACTATTGTGTTTTCTGTAATTGCTTATTTCACTTTGCTCTGTTACATCTTCTTTCTCATTCTTTACTGATATATTGTGTAGACTCCTGCTGTTTTCAGTTCTCTAAAGTTTTACTAACTCTAGTTTTAACATATTATATTATTATAATATTTAATATATTATATTATTCCAATTTAAATCTCTTTTCTTTTTCCCCTTGCTCTGACCAGTCCCTTTGAAAGACTAATAACGGGGAAGGAGCTGATGAACTTTTTCACCACTTCTGCTCTGTTATCTTTGAGAGGAGGGAAGTAGGCTTTGGTCCTTTAACTTTTCAGGCTTACTAACTTTTCCTGCAGTGTTAGGGTTAGGGGAGACAATATGGAGAGCAGAGCATGTTAACTGCCTTTTAGTAAACCCTTGGTGATGTGTCTGTCTTCAAATATTGAAAATTCTTTAGCATGTTAATGTAGGTTGATGGCTTCACTATCCTTACACTCCTATTTTAAGCCCTAATTGCCAGTTATGGGCAACAGGAAAAGTCCACTCCACATCCTATAACAGTTGTCATATAAATGTATGAATTAGATGAAATCCCCTAAGGCGACTATAGATTTGACCACATGGAGATTGTTGGTCCACTTAAAAATGATCCTTATGGGGATGAAGGAAACATAAATCGCATGCAATGTGTAATGGAATGAATGAGAGGTGAAAATATGGAGATAGTGGAAGGGAGTTAAAACTAGAAGGTTTTTTAGGGTGAAGGCAATGTTTTTGTTTATTTGATTAATTTTCTAAAAATACTTTTAAGTCAGGGTCTCACACATGCTAAGCATGCACTCTACCACTGAACTGTCCTCTAGCCCCTCTTTGATATTTTTTAGCTAGAGGTTCTGTGGTATAGTTTTGCCCTGATCATTTGAGAAGCAGTGATAATGCAGTATTTGAGATGACAATGAAAGAGCAGAGTCCTTGAGGAAGGTGGGACAAGAAAGGATCCAGAGCAGAAGAAGAGAGATTAGCTTTTGGTAGGAACAAGGGTATTTCTTGCATTGTAATAGTAAGTTTGGTACTTGTGATCTTGTACATTTGATGATGTGAAGATGTGACAGCTTTCATATGGCTTCTATTTTTCTTAATGAGGCAGGAGAGTTGGTTAGCAGCTAATATTAGATTGGGAAGAGTGAGAGAGAAACATCTTTCTGTTATAGCACATAAAACTTTTGAAGCAGGAGAAAATTCATTTCAATTCATCTAAAGCACCTTAGAAGGTGCCAGAACTATATATCACATTTTTTTTGAATAAAAAATATATTTTATGGTACTGGGGATTGTACCCAGAGGCCCTCTACCAATAAGACATACACACATCACTTTTTATTTTATTTTGAGGCAGGGTTTTGCTAAGTTGCTGAGTCTGGCTTTGAACTTTTGATCCTCCTGCCTTAGCCTACTGCGTAGCTGGGATAACAGGAGTGCACCACCAGGCCCAGCTAATAAAATAATTTTATTTATCAGAGACAGGAATTATTCTTAGTTTTGAGTCTCATTTTAAAAGGTATTATAGCTGTTCAGAAAGTTAAATACTTTTTAAAGCCCCAAACTGAAATTGCCAACATTTTGAGGTATCATGTTTACCATAAAATGTATTCATAATTCATGCAAAAGCTGTTTTCATTTTTAAGGGATTTTAATGATAAGAAGAAACTGTATCCCATTCTGATTAAAGAATTGATTGCATTCCAGAGAGCTTATTTTGCAAGAGGGGCTACTGATAGATAGAATTGTTTTTTTCTTAAAGACCTTTCCCTGCCTCTATTCTTCTGGCTGGCTTCTAATACAGGCCTCCATATCAAGGGCTTCTCAGTATATCCAGTTGAATGACTTTGTCTGGGACCAGCCCTGACATCCAAAACCAAAACCACTTTTGATTACCTCAGGAGGATTGCTGCAAATAACTCTGATTTATCCTCCTACTTTTCTCTCTTTTCTGTTTTTTTCTACTTCTAACCTTTGTTTGCTTGGAAGAGGATGTGAGCCAAAAATTTCAAGTTTGAAAAGTATAAAGAAAGGAAACAAGTAAATAGGGAAGGAGAATAAATACCGAACAAGACTGGGCAAGGTGACAAAAAGGAATTACTGTGAAAATCTGGAAGGGGGCCAGTATGCAAAAGGCAGCACTGTGTAGTTCACAGGAACTATTTAGTGTTCAGCATGCTTCAGCGATCACACAGAGAAAGCTAGATCTCTCTGGTTTTGTTTGCTCCCCTATAGTTAGCTATGGAAATTTGACATAGGTGATCTGTGTTTTCTGTCAGCAAACAAATATAAATACAAAGGACCATGGGGTCCCTGCGTGATTGGAATTGCTAGGAGAGGACCCCTTGTGGCTAGAGCAGGAAATAACTTCAGTTAAAGCCTGTCTGGAAGATGCAGATATTTTTATGAGAATTCAACAACTACAGTAAAACATTCCGCAAAACTCTTTAAAATTATATTCCAGATGTTTATAATATTTAATTTTTTTGATGTCACCAAGTACTATAATGTTTTATCTGCATTATCTCTCTGAGGAGTTCAATATAATTGAAGCACTCCAGATTTTATCCATTTAATTCCCATATTCACTGAAAAGTAGATAGAATGAATAGGGGTTTTTATGTCCATTTTGAGGATGGAAAGGATAGGTATAGAATAGGTAGGTAACTTATTGCAATTTTACAGCTAGGCAGGCTAGGCTCATAATAGAATTTGGGTATCTTATCTTGGGCTCAATTCAACAGTTCTGGTTTGGAAAGCATTCATTATTAAAGCTTTAAAACAAAACCTGCTATTTTTTTTAAGTGTCAAGTGATTTCTTTATTCAAGAAAAGATGGATTGAGAGACATAAAACTTACTCTTTGTTTCTCTGTGAAAAGAGGCTATTCCTAGATTCTCCAAGGGGAGAAAAGCTGTTTAAAAAAAAAATCTGGGGAGGACAGTATGTTACCAACTAAGAATCTTTAGATCAATATCAATTATGCACATTTTAAGGGAAGCTACATAAAAATATACTAGGTTTCTCTGGAAATCATGAAATTAAAACCCTTTCATAGTTGATTCTCTTTGACAATTCCCAGACACTGTCTTTCCTCTTGGCTCCCTGATATTTGTTCCAAGAGTGTCTGTAGAGCTAATAAATAAATGCTTTCTTTTATTTTGGATTCAGCCCTTTAAGAATAGGACTGCTTAAATGAATAGCTCATATTTTAGTTACCACCTCTTGTTTTAGAAGTCGGTAGATGACAGAAAAGTGGTATTGTCCAAGGAAATGCCATACAATTATAAGTGTGGGTCAAGGAACTGATACTGTGAAAAGAATAAAGCAAGGCTATGCAATATTGTCCAGGGGAATGTTAGGACATTGTTTTGATGAGTATTGAATAAGAAATAAAAACAGGGTCAGGGGAAAGAAAGAGGAAATACAGAGAAGGATGATCATTGAGAGAAAAAAGAAATTTTGGGGGAGAAGTCCTTTTTGGTGGTTTAATGTAATAATTGTTCCATTTATGGAGTTTTGGGTAAATCTTCAGTTTAAATTCTTTACTGATAATTATGTGATTCCCCATAAATACTGAAAGCAAAGAATATGATATGCGGTACAAGAGTATGAGATAAGTAAGATTTCAGAGGAAAAATACTATCTTAGACACATGGTGTTGATGCTATCATCTTTATGTTTCAAAATACACTGAATTTTATATAATTGACCTTTTGATGTGAGGATTTCCTGGACTCCAGTTATCACTGCTTTATAATTTTTCACTTTCAATAATTCTTGCCTTCTGCTTTAATTAGAAATAAGAGGTCCTTATTTTGGAAAGGAACTATAGAAATTTAAATCTAACTTATTCAGAGCTTCCTAACAGCTATGTAGGTCTTTAGGCAAAATATGTGTCTGGCCTTTTTCAAAGAAGTATTTTCAGTAACAAGTTGTCAGTGAGGTCAGTGACTAGTGGTTCAGGATTAGATACCACCCACCCTGGATTGTAACCTCCCCTTTCTTTCTTATCCTGGGTGAACAGTGCTCAGCTGAAGTGACTGCCCCACTGTCACTGACTCTCCATTTGGTACTGTATAACTCTGTGACTATCAAGAAGCTTTGTTTTTTTTTTCCTATCCCCAAAAGCTCTTTTTGGAAAATTACCTACAAGAGCTGAATTTTTAAGCACATTTACTTGATAGGAAGCAACAGAAAGGTAAGAGTCAAATTTGTAAAGAGAAGAGCTGGACTTCAGTGCATTCTCATTTGTCCCGTGAATTGCTGTGTCTTAGTTATATACTGTAGGTTTAAAATGTGGGGGTTCCTTCTGAATGAAAGAAGAACCCACATTGTTACATAAAATAGAAATGTTTTGACTAGTTATGATGAGAAATGTGGGCTTCCATGCTAATTTTAAAGTTATAAATAACTTTCAAACTAGTGCCAGGGGAAGCTAGTAGCCAAGGTCGTGCTTTGCATTCAGAGTTTCTGGCTATAAAAAGTCAATTGGATGCTGTGTAGGAAAAGATAAGATATGGCCTGGATGCTTTGTGCTTTGGCATGGGGCTGAGGAAAAGGAAACAAAGATGGAGAATATTTGAAGAGATTTTACTTTCAAGCAGAAGCTATTTACAGCAAATAGAAGATGTTTCAAGTGAGATAGTAGCCAAAAACATTTTCTGAATATAATATTTGTCTTATTTTTGTTATATAATTGTCAGTGATATTAGGAGATTATGGAATGCTCTCAGAACTGTTGGACCACCATTTATAACCAAATAAAAATCACTGTATGGAATGAACATGGGATGTAATCATGTAAAGAGAAGGTTGTTATCTAACGGGGTCTGAAGGACTGAGCAGCTGCTGCCAGTTGCACTGAGGACAGAAGTGGAAGAAATGAGTTCAAATAGAAACAAGAAGAAATTGAGAATAGGCATCAGGGAGTTCATGAATTGTATAGGTTCTGAGTCACTGACATATACCACTAATACTTTGCAACATCTTTGGAGATACATGTGATTCAATGACTTGTTTAAAAGATATAAATGGGGAAAACAGGATTTAAATTAGCTTTAGTTCTGGGTTTGTGGCTAGCATTTTTAGATGCCTGAAAGTTTAGCATATTGAGAATAGCTGTGATTTGGAGATGTAGATTATTACTAGTCACATTTGAATGGCATAGATAAATGTACTGTTAAAAATTCATTTCCCAGTATAAAAAATTACCTCAGTAATAGCAAAGGATGATTTAATTAAGTGGAAAAATAAAAATACAGAGAGTATAACAAACTTATTCCATTTGTTTCCTCTTACATATAGCTGAGCCTTTCTTATTATTTTAATAAAAGATTGGGATTTTTATAGTAAAACATTTTTTATTACTATAAAATAAAAATATTAAGTGCTCATTGTAGGAATTTTGAAAGCATAGAGAAAAAAATTATTGTGTATAAGTTCATTGATATGTATTTCCTACTGTTTTTTTTCTAGATTGCTTTAAAAATAATTGTAATGATATTGCAGGTAATATTTGGAAACTCACCTTTTCATTTAACCTTGTACCCAAATATTTTCCATATAATATTATCTATTCTACAAGATGTTATTTTAAACTTCTGTTAACATTCTTTCAAGTGAACAGATGTAATTTTATTAATTATTGCTTAATATCTAGGTGCCATGATAAACACACTTGTGTATTTATTTACCTATGTATATGTGTATGTATATATTTATATTTAATATAACTTCCTTAATCTCTGTTCTTAAATGTGGAGTTGTTGGATTAGAGAACATTACATTTGAAGGAAAGGTTGTGATTTTTAAGATGTACTTTTGCTGTTTCTTTTAAAGTATTATAAAATTTCTTGTCTACCAAATGCAATATTTATTGAGTATCTATGATGTGCAAAACATTTTTATCAGGCATATAGATGGCAATAATAAGTGTTTGGAAGGACATATCTCTTCTATTTACAACATTGCAATTTATAAATTTTCAGATATCAACAAAGCTTCATATTAGAGTCAAAAGTGCTTCAACTCTGTCTGAAAACAACAGATAGTATTGTTGTTTGACTACTTATGTTACTTTGGATTCAGAATAATAGAATTTGTAAATAACTTCTGCTAGAAGAACATATACAGTTCTGATTTAAATGAATTTCATGATGCAGCTGAGAAAAAGAAATAGCAGAAACAGGAAAAGAAAATACTTCAATTATAGTAAAACTGGGGAAATCAGAAGCATTTGGAGAAAATCTATAGGCTGCAGATGGAAAGAAAAAGCATAGAGGGTATATGCAAGAGCATAAATTCAGTATTTGGTTTTTCTACTTAGGGAAACATGACAACAGTTAAGATATGGATAGGGTGGGAGGTAGGGAAGGTGAGTTTTAATTTTTTTTATTGTTGAAATTTGGGAACCATGTTGTAAAAATAGAATATAATGAAGGGAAAAAGCTAAAGAATTAATGATTAATAAATCCTATTATTTGAGATGGTGCTTGGTCCAAAAATATCAAAGTGAAAAAAGGTTAGAGATATCAGTATAATTTGTGGGAGATGAGGTATAGAGTTGTGGATTCTTAAAGAATGAATTTCTTAAAGAAAGCATTTAAAAATACTTCCATAAACTGCTCAGTTTTACTTTTCAGTTACATTTAGAGGAACACTATAACTATGAATGGATGGGAGTTCTATTTTCTCTTCCCTATAAACTTATGTTTGCATGTTTTTATTTTTCCTCTGAAATAGAAGGGATTAAGATTTAAGAAGGAAAGTTGGCAGCCTAGTATTGCCTGAAAAGAAACTATGTGCTTTGTAATGAAGACTTAAAAATAATGTTTATTTCTGGATCATGGGCTCATGGGAATGTTAGTCCAGAGATTCAAAAAGCATGATTTTCTGTTTCTTGTTTGGATTCTAGATTTTAAGTGACATGTTAGTGTGTGGTATAAATCCTGAGTTTAGCCAAGTTGCTAATTTAATGAAAAGTGATAGAAAATTGAGACTGCAGAAATTTTGAAAGTGAACAAGACTATTAGCCACTGCACCTGATTTTCACATGCTTAATTACTGTTTTTAACTACATTATTGGTGTCTGGGACTCAGTAATCTGTTACCCATTAAATTACTAACTTCAGGGATGGAAAGGGACTTTTAAGTTCCTTTGGGCAAAATTTGTTCTGGTTTATTTGGCACCTCTCTTCCCTTTTCCTGCCTTTTACTATCCTAACCATTAGGCTTGTGCTGTTTCAGGTTCCTTTTGTCCACATGGAAATGGATTTGATGGAGAAAACAATATTTTATTTAAAGAAAGACTCTCATATATTGGAACCTGAGTGCTTTAGCCCCTCTAAATTAGTGCTATTCAAAGTGTGATGTGCATTTCTCAATTTTTTTTATTGGTTCATGCAAGAAGATACAGAACTTGTGCCTGAATGTAACTTAGCTACATCTGAAGCTCTTTGTAGCCAAACTTTCTAGATGAGGGAAACAGTCTTCCATTTATTTGCATTTTGGTGCAAGTTCCTTATCTCATTGAAGGTGTGCACTCAGAGTAGCGTTGCTTAAATTATACTGTATAAGCATTTATCTTCTCTACCTATATGCATAGGAACAGAGAACAGGGATGGAGGTATACGATTAATTAGATAATAAATGAATTACCAGGTTTCAGTGAAGCCCCTGGAGGAAGTATCAATGCAAAGAGACCCCCAAATTAGCTCAGTGAGGAGCCCACGAAGTACCTGAGAGGCAAGATTGCACAAGGAGCTAAATTGTGACTATTCTAGTGTTGACTTTGATGAAATTCACTCCAAAGTTCTGGGGAAATTTATGAGTGAAATAAAGGCCTGTTGTTATAGTGCTTTCTTTCCTTGTGTGTGTTTTTGTGAGTGGGGGTGAAGGGAGAATAAGAAAGAAAATCAACTTCCCTGAGATTCTCTATAAGAGGAACAAGGATCTGTCTTAGTCCAGGGCTAGAGTTCTAAAATCATGTTTCCACATGAATTTACAGGATTAACTGGCTTTTTTTTTTTTTTTTTTTGCTGCACTCTATAGTTTCTTTTCCCAATATGGGATAGCAAAGGAATCCTAGTTTTAAGAATCCAGTAATCTGTAATAGCTATTGCCTATGCAATTACTATGTATTCTCTATTTTTTGCTAATTTAAGTTGTTAAAATATGAAATGCTCTTGTTCTTCCCTGACCAGTGGCCTTCCTTCACTTGGTCTCTACCTGAGACCCCTTAGGCTTTGAACACTTGGCACAGGAAGGGCTTTCAAGGCCCAGCTTCAGGCTAAGTTCTGATTTGTTGGGGTCAGAGGCATGCTGGTTATTAAATATTTTTGAAATCTCCTCTACTGTTATGCAAATGATATCTATTAGATTCTGTTTATTTCCTAAAGCTTTTTCTGAACCTTTAGTCATAGTTAAAGTCATACCAATAAAAATAATATGACAATTTATTTAACTAATCCCTTATTGATGCACATTTAGGTTGTTTCTAGCTTTTTATTACTACAAACAACATTGCAATTCTTGACAGCATCTTTGTATATGCATTCAAATTCCTAGAAGCAGCATTGCTTCCACCAAAAATTTGTGCTTATACAATTTTATGGTTCCTGCTAGTATGCTTTCTAAAGAGATTTTATCAATATTGGACCAACAAAATGAGATAGTCCACATTTATTTATTTTGTCAAAGAAAATTTCATGAATGATTTAAAAATATTTTAATAAAAGCAATTTACTGTTTTTAGCAAAAAAAGGAAGAGAGGAAAATTAAATTAGTTTAGTATGAGTGACTCTTAATGAACCAACCATGAGATTGTTGCTCTACTTTTTAAGTTAGTAATAGTTCCTTTTCTAAGTAAAAATATTTTGCTAGTGATAAACATAAAATTTCTCAATTTTAATTTTCAACTCGTTCTTTTCTTATTTGGGAAAACACTTGTCAGTTCTCAATCTTCTGTTACCTCTCCCATTTTTTATTATTACTCAAAGATGCCAACAAGAATTCTGTGATAAAACATATGCTTTTTTATTGTTGTGTAATATAATCATTCTCAACCAGGTTTTTTTTTTGGTACTGGGGATTGAACCCAGGGGTTCACTGAGGCATATCTCCTGCCCTTTTTTATATTTTATTAGAGATAGCGTCTTGCTAAATTGTTTAGAGCATTGCTAAATTGCTCAGGCTGGCTTTGAACTCATGATCCTCCTACTTCAACCTCTGGAGTAGTGGGAATATAGGCATGAGCCACTGCACCTGGTCCAGGGTGCTTTTTGTTCCACAGGGGACATTTGGTAAAGTTTGGTACAAGGTTTTGTCACAAGTGGGGGACAGACATTACCAGCATCTAGTGGGTTGAGGCCAGTGATGCTCCCAAGTATCCTATAACACATTGGATAGTCTTCTACAACAAAGAATTATCCAGTCCAAAATGTTAGTAGAAGCTGGTTGTAGTGGCACACACCTGTAACTGCAGCGACTTGGGAGACTGAGGCAGGAAGATTGCAAGTTTGAGGCCAGCATCAGCAACTTAGTGAGATCCTGTCTCAAAAATAAAAATAAAAAAGGTTTGGGGGTATCGCTTAGTGGTAGAGCACCACTGGGTTCAATCCACAGTGCAAAATGTCAGTAACACTGAAGATGAGAAACCTTGCTTTAATAGGATATAGCAATAAATAAATGGGTATTTATTTAAACAGTTAAACATTCCCTTACTATCTTTTCTCTTGTTGATCAGTTTTCTCTAAAGATTATCAGCACAATCTTTCCGTTTCAAGATGACTCTAGTGGGCTGGGGCTGGGGCTCAGTGGTAGTGCACTTGCTTGGCATGTGTGAGACACTGGGTTCGATTCTCAGCACTGCATATAAATAAAGGTTTATCAACAACTAAAAAATATTTTTAAAAAGATGATTTTCATTGATAGACAAGATAGACACAAAGTAAAAGTATTGTCATTCTTGGTCACTTGTTAACCATTATGGAATCTGTGGGGGGAAGGAGGGTGGTTACACTTTTCTTGTCCTTCCATCCTTAAATATAGTTTAAAAGATTTGTGTTGCTTGGATGTTTTTCACAAGTCTTTCCCCATTCTAGGTTTAGTTTGCTCCTCTGATAGCAGAAGAAAGTACAAGTTTATCTTTACATTTACTGTCTTTTTCTTTGTATGTCCTTCAAAAAAAAATTCCTTTGTTTATAAAGGAAATATAGGAATCCTTTATTTATCCTATTCCTTGGATATCACATCAAGTTACTATATACATTTTCTCTCACTTTTTTTTCATTTGTGATTGTAGTAGTGGGTTTTACTTTTTGACTTTTTAAAAAATTTTGTGGCTCTGGGACATTCTTATATTTTCTGTGAACTACTAAACAATCTAAGATACTTGTCTTACTTTGTTTTGTGTTTTATTTCTTCGCTGTAGTAAACACTGAGGTGATATGTTCAGTTTCCCTCAAGGGTCCTGTCACTTTCATTTCACTTGTATATTCTTCTTTGATGGTGATAATTAAGTCTAGGGTTGCAGTTCCATTTTTTTTTTTTTTTTGCTTATTTTGCTCTCTGATAAAGTTGCTGGTAGAGGGGTGGAAAATATTGGAGAGGAATGATTTCTCCAATTCAGATTTTAATTACTATACTATCTTTTTGGTTTTGTTGAATTCTTAGATGTTTAAGTATTTTCCAGTTCTCTTTATCTTAATTTCTTCTTCAACTTTCTTTTCATTTTATTTAGCATTTCTATCACTTCTTTACTAGAATTTATGTTTTGGAGTATTTCACTGAGAACAGAGTACATGTGTTTTCTAAACTAACTTTTGTCTTGGAGATAATTTTCCTTGGATCTTTAAGACATTGTTTTTTTTTTAAAGTTATACAGTCTCTTTTTTAAGTTATACAGTCTAAGATGGGCATGGTGGTCCACACCTGTAATCCCAGCAACTCAGGAGGCTTAGGTCTGGTTAAATTGCTTAGGACCTTGCTAAGATCACAAGTTTGAGGCCAGTCTAGGTCATTCAACAAAACAAAACTGGGCATGTGACTCACTGGTAGAGGGCCACCGGGTTCAAACTTCAGTACAAACAACAACAATTTAAAAAGAAAAAAAAATACACACACACAATCTTTTAATTTTTTCTACTTTTTAAAAAAACTTAAAAAAAATATCTTTATTTTATTTATTGATTTTTATGTGGTGCTGAGGATCGAACCCAGGGCCTTGCATGTGCTAGGCGAGCACTCTGCCGCTGAGCCACAACTTCAGCACCTTTTTTCTACTTTTTTAAAAAGTATTTTCTTAGTTGTCAAAAGACCTTTATTTAATTTATTTATATGTGATGCTGAGAATCGAACCCAGTGCCTCAGACATGCTAGGTAAGCACTCTACTACTGAGCTATAACCCCAGCCCTCTACTTACTATTTTTTTTATGGGGGGTACCAAGGATTGAATTCAGGGCACTAGGCCACTGAGTCACATCCCAGCCCTCTTTTGTATTTTATGTAGAGACAGGGTCTCTTTGAGTTGCTTAGCGCCTCGCTGTTGCTGAGGCTGGCTTTGAACCCATGATCCTCCTGTCTCAGCCTCCCAAGCTGCTGGGATTACAGGCATGTGCCACCACTGGCTTACTTACTATTTTTGAAAGAAGGTTTATTTAGTTCTGGTGTTTGTCTTAAATTTCACCACTATCAGCTTTTGTACTACAGAATTTCCCTCTCTAATCTTAAAAGTGGAGGCGAGTATCTTGTTAAATTTCTGGGCCACATGAAGTACATATCCTATTTTTTCTCCTGTTCTTATTATTTTGTCCAATAGTTGGAGGCAAGTTTAAACCTATATGATTTGAAGCAATTCAGATTTACTTTACTTTTTAAAATCTATCTTTATTTTGAAGGGAGGGAACTGGGGGTTGAACCCAGAGGCACTTTACCACTGAGCTATATCCCCAGCCCTTTATATTTATTTATTTTTTTCCTTTTTATTTTGAGACAGGGTCTGGTTAAATTGCTTAGGACCTTGCTAAATTGCCGAGCCTAGACCTGAACTCCCAAGTCACTGGTATTACAGGGGAGTGCTGCTGGGCCGGCTCAAATTTACTCTTCTAAAAGAAATGTATAAACCCTAATCTCCAGGGTACCCTTCTGCCTGTGTTTCCCTTGTGTCTGCCCCTACTGCTGAGATTTTCATATCCCAGGACACAATATATCATTTTTCATTTCATTCAGTGTTGCATTTCTGGTAACTAAAAATCTTCTGACAAAAGATAGAAATGTATTGCAGGAGGTGGCTAAGGAACATCTCTGGCTATCCAAAAGTTCCTATATAGTAAGGGGACATGAGTTGGCCTTTCATTTGCTAGCCCAGGTCTCTGATAGGATGAGAGGATATGCAGGTTGGATAATGAGGGTTTGGCTCTATGGTTGCTATAAATTCAGGCACAATTCAGTTCCAGCTTTCTATCCCCCCCCCCAAACACACACACCAAGAACTTGCACAATTCATCAAGTTGATAAGGGAAGAGTGGCCCAACGTAGCAAATAAAAACATGGGACACATAGTTTGATTGGAATTTCAAGCAAATATATATATATATATATCTCCCAAATATTGCATAGGACATAACTTGTGCCATAAATTATTGTTTATCTGAAATTCAAAGTGGGCCTTTTGTATCTTATTATTTATTTATTTTGTGGTGCTGTGATTGAACTCAGGGTCTTATACATGCTAGGCAAATGCCATACCCCTAAGCTCCATTCTCAGCCTGGCATTTTGTATTTTATCCATGAACCAGAAGGTAAGAGAAAATATTCCCCAATATTTGCAAATTATTAATGAGGTCCTTGTATTTTTGTGTCTCAGCTACTGGTGTAATAGGTTTTATTTCCTAGTTTGACAAAAGTCGCCTTTCCATAGTCTTCCTTCAGCTATAGGCTGGTCAATATAGGGAAGACTGGAAGAAATTTGTAAAGGGTTTGGGAGCCTTCAGAAAAAAGAAAAGAATGAAGACTTGGACTCTTTTATACAATGTACTTGTTATTAGAAAGATTTTTTCCCCTTTAAGTTTATTTTTTTAGATCAAACTTTAAAAAAATTTTATGGGCTGGGGATGTGGCTCAAGTGGTAGTGCGCTCTCCTAGCATGCGTGAGGCACTGGGTTCGATTCTCAGCACCACATAAAAATAAAATAAAGATATTGTGTCCACCTAATACTAAAATATAAATATTTTTAAAAAATGTTATGTTAATATTTACTAGTGAGAAAGAACATCAAAGATCCTTAAACTAGAGCACTCCCTCTCTGGCTTGCATTACTCCAAGAGGGTTCATTTCAGACAGATGTGTACCTGAACTGGAAGGCCTTTCTGATTCAACTGCTGTGCTTGGTAAATTAAAAAGCCGAAGGCATGGGTGCCATGCCATGTCTCACATCTGAGGGAGCAGGCTGCTTCTGCAGTGAGGAATCACTGTGGCCTCTGACAGAATCCACAGTGGCAAGAATGCAGCAGGATAAAAGGTCATACTACACTGCGGGGAATCAGTTTTCATCAGTAAACTGTGCTGGGAGCAGAACACCAGCAGCCCTCAACAGAGCCCACTTGTATTCTAATCTGCTTTCTGGTTTTCTCTCATTGAGGCATGTGAATTGCCCCAGAGTTTTTGAACAATTTGAGGGACAAGAGAGATAATGGATTTCTTACCAGACATTTAAAAAGTGATTTTATCTTGAAAAATTAATATGTGTGACCTCATTTTTACCCCAAACTATTAAAGTAGACCCTACTATTATTGCATGTACACATAGATTTTATAAATATGACTTCATAACCAATATTGTTTTATAATTATTAAATTGCATGAAAGATTAACTTTTTATTTTTCCATAATGGCATGATCTTAGAGGACTATATATATTTTCTTATAATCTTGTTCTTTGCAGTTTTGAATATATTGCTTAGATCAATAAATATCTGTTTATGAAAGAATGTTAAGTTTTATAATTCCTTATGATTCTTGTGTCTTTTTCTTCTTTGCCAAGGTTGTGTCATTAATATGTTATAAAGACTTAGCTCAAAAATTTATCTGTGGTCTGGGGGCATGGCCCAGTGGTGGAATACCTGCTGAGCATGCTTGAAGCCCTGGGTTTGAGCCCCAGTACCAAATAAAATAACAAAGTCATCTGTAATAATCTTTGGTATTTAAATTTGATCACTTGTTTAACTTTGGTACTTTGATCCTTAGTTTATATTACATAATCTTGTGATTTTCATATGTTGATTTAAAATGTATTGGCTGTTGATCCCTGAGATTGCATTCTTCTAGGGAGATATGTAGGATAATACAAGTTTTGATCTTAGGGTAGGAAAAAATTTCTGAAAATATGCCCCCACCAAATGACATAGTCATTTAGTAAAGATCAATATGTTTAATTACATTAACATAAAACTTTCTTCTGTGAAAAAAAGATGCCATAAAAGAAGAGAAATAAAAGCTACCAGTTGAGAGAATATATTACAACTCATCCATATGAGATGGATTGCATTGTTGATCCCCATTCTTCTCCCTTCCAATATCTATACCCTTTATCATTTGACTTTTCAACTTTTTGTACTAGAATGCATTTTCCTACTCTATTAATACTAGACTTGACCATTTGACTTATTTTGTCTAATGGAATGAAGATAGAAGGGACAGCAACAATTTGGAGAATATACCTTAAGAGAACTGTATGTTTCTATTAGCTTCTCTTGTATTTCTCTCATTGCCATGTGAAGAACATGCTTCAGGTAGCCTACTTGTCCAAGGGGAATGAGAAAAACATGGAGCAGATCTGGATCTCAAAGATGTAGCTTGGAGCAAGCTCAGCCAGGTCTGCAGAATAAATTTTGTCTTATGTTACTGAGTTTTAATATTTTTTGTTAAGTAACATTATTGTGAAAATAGCTGATTGAAAGACAAGTAAACAAAAATACTTAGTATAAGATTTTATAAAGAACTCCTAAAAATTAATAAGGAAAAGATCATCTAATAAGGAAAAATTCAAAAGGGTCAATATATGAAAAGGTAGTTCACAGAAAAGAAAGCTACAATGACCAATAAATAAATGAAAAGATTCTTAGCATGCTTTACTAGTTACTGGGCAAATATAAATATCATACTTATTAGAGGTAAAAATAAATGTCTAGCATTATTGTAGTATCGATGAGAATGTGATGGAAATAGAAATTTCACGTGTAGATAATAGAATATTCAAAAAAGGGTGTACTAGACAAGAGACACATGAAACAGGATTCTTTTCAAGGAATATTATAGACAAAGGATTAAATTTAGGGTATACAGGAAATTCTTGCAAATCAATAAGAAAAAAAAAACCTAGGGGAAAAATAGAGGAAGAATACAAAAAAGCAATTCACAGAAAGGATACTTGAATGACTGGCTAATCAACCTCAAAAGAGACTACCAATGAACACTGGTAATCAAAAGTGCAAATTAAAACAGCAATGAGATATACTTCAGCTCTACCATGTTGGCAGTGGTTAAAATGTCATGAAAACCTTGTGATGTGGAGGTGGAGACACATGAACCCCTTATGCTTTGCCGGTGGCATTATTTTGGAGATCAATTTGGCAATGTTTATTGAAACTGAATAATTTACATTCTAACCCAGAAATTTGACTTCTGAATTGTGTTAATTTGCTAGGGCTGTCATAACCAAATGCCACAGAGTGACCTGAATAACAGAAAGAATTCCCTCAAAGTTTTGGGAGTTAGGAGTAAGAGAGGAAAATGTCATATGCTACTGAGTTATAGGGTACTTGGTTATATAGTATTATTGTGGGAATTGCTCACTAATTGGATCAATGATACATGAAAAGATAATTCTTAGGAAAGAAAACTGGAATGACCAATAAATAAATGAAAAGACACTTAACTTGCTTTGCTAGTTATTGTGTAAATACAAATATACAAATTTACCCAGTAAAGTCAAGGTATTGGCAGGTTTGGTTTCTTCTGAGACCTCTTTTCTTGACTTCAGATGGCCACCATCTCTTATGTTTTTTTCTCTGTATGCTAATTTTTGATATTTTTCTGTCTGTCCTAATCAACCTTTCTTTTAAGGACACCAATCAGATTGAGTTAGGGCTTACTCTAATGGCCTGATTTTAACTTAATCACCTCTTTAAAGGCTCTATTTCCAAATACAGTCATATTCTGAGATAATGGGAAAAACTCACATATGTATTCTGGAAGGACACAATTCAGCTCATAACAGATTGTATATATCAGAGATTGTTGCATAGGTACACAACAAGACATGTATAAGAATGTTTATTAAAGCATTATTTCCCATAGCAAGAGTTGGCTACAATGTAAATGTTTAATAGGGATATGGACAGATAAAATGCACTATAAATGCATCAGAGAGAAAGCTACACAATGGAAAGTAAGGGAACAAACTATCCATTATATTAGTTGGGAACTCATTTTTCTTCAATAACAAGTCTGAATGTAAGCAGTTCAAATGATATCAAGGGCCCAAGTTCTTTCTATAATTCAGCTCTGTCATCCTTGTTGAACTTTGCAGTAAGACTGCTTTATTTTCAGATATCATACTACAGTCAGGAGAAGGAAAGAACAAAGGCCATGGCAAGCATATCTGACTCCCTTTTTATAGGGAAAGCAAAAGCTTTAGTTTTAGCAGACATCTGCTGTCATCTCATTGGTCAGACTTTTGTTACATGCCATCTGAGTTGCAAAGAGGGGAAGGAAATCAAATGTCCTACTTCCATAGCAGGAATAGGCAAGTGAGACAGGTTGGGGCTATGTGTGGAGTAAGCAAACCTGTAGTATTTAGTACATCTGCATGGTTCAACACGGATAGACACCAAAACCAGTGCTAAGAGTGGGTGGGGTAGAAAGAGATGGAAGTACAATACTATTTGTATAAATTTAAAAATACTTGCACATGTAAAACTACTGTAGATATATATAGTGTATGTAAAGATAGTTGTGGCAGGTTGATTGGAAAGGCACCCACTAACTAGTATAACAAGGAGGGAGAGGATGGGACCTGAGGAAGGTGTATGAGTATAATGACAACAACAAAACCACAGGCTTTTTACAAAAGACCAGTTCTATCAGTGTTTGATTGATTCTGAAAAATCAACTGAGGAGTTTGACTGATGATATCAATCTAGTTCTGTGCACCCAAGACTCAGAAGGAAAAAAGTGGGTTGACTTTGGGAAGTATGTGGGTTATTTAGACTATGGGGAGGGCCTCTTATCATTTGAAGTCAAAGACATGCGATTCATTGTATTTGTGATTGAATTTAATTATTTTACCTTTCTATGTGATGAGCTTCATTCTTTTGAGTACAATTGAAGGAATGATATAATAGTTTACATTTAGTGAATATGGCAGTTATTTTTTGGACAAT
Source organism: Ictidomys tridecemlineatus (assembly GCF_052094955.1). Lineage (NCBI taxonomy): Eukaryota > Metazoa > Chordata > Mammalia > Rodentia > Sciuridae > Ictidomys > Ictidomys tridecemlineatus. The sequence continues at coordinate 53,698,293 of NC_135477.1, forward strand.
TTAGGGATATTGTCATTTTTGCAAAATTTAATTTCTTTGCTTTTGTATATTTATTTTGCTTTATTATGCAAAATCAGTAGGCTTTACTTTTAGAGAGTTAATGGGAGACAAGAATAATATAAACATGGCTATTTGGTAGTGAAACCCATCACTCTAGTTTTCTGTTATTATCTTTGGAAGCAGAGCGTGGGAGAAAGGATTTCCTTTGCTCTATATAGACTCAGCAACTTAGTGGCTCTCTGCTCTGGAATGAAGCAGGTTGGCACAACTCCAGAAGTCTTACATGGGAACAAGATAGAGGTTTCCATTTTTTAAAAATATATATTTTTTTAGTTGTAGATGGACACAATACCTTTACTTTATTTGTTTATTTTTATGTGTTGTGTGGGATTGAACCCAGTGCCTCACACATGCTAGGCAAGCAGTCTACCACTGAGCCACAACTCCATCCCAGAGGTTTTTATTTTTTAACTTACTATCTTTCTTTTGCTTTTGGTTCAGTATTCTATCTTTTAACTATCCTATACCTAGTCTTCTAAAAAACACACAATTTATTAATATGTGTTATGTGTCTTTCATTTTCTCTATTAAACATTATGTTTCTCTATTAAATGTTTTCTATATTAAACATTTTATAACAACTTTGGAAGTAGCTGTAAAGTGCTTCCATTTTATGACTGTGTTTCCTTGTTTTCTAATTATAAGTTATTATAATGAGTGGGGTAGTTGACTTCCTGTGGTGGGACAAATTCAAATAACTAAATGAAAATGTGTGAACCTAGATACTTTATCCATTTTTAAAACAAATGGGCAATCCATTTGTTATCTCTCACAGTAGCTCTCTAAAATTTGGTTTGAAAACGCAGAATTCATAAAGAAAAAATTATTTTCCCACAAAAACAAAATAATTGGTCAATGAATTATCTAGCACTATAATTAGCACTCCTATAGATTCTATCTGTAATTTTAGAAGTAATTAGTCATCACAGTAGCTTTATGGATTTCATTTCATATCTTGAGGTAAATGGTAAATGGTTGTTATTGTGGATAATACCAAAGAGGATAGAGTTTAATTTTTTCTCATGTTTCTTAATATTCTTTTCAATGACATGTCTCCTACTACTCATGGTACTTGTTTTGTAAAGTACTCTCTTTGGCTACCTTTTCTCCCCCTTCTATTTATATAGGAAAAGTGCTTCTAGTCTCATAGATTAGGATGTAACTTAGATGGATATACTTACTATAACTTATATATAACTTACTATAACTTTACATTTTAAGATTGATTTTTCTCTTTAGTTCTTGGATTTTGCATTTTCAGATGCCTGTGGGATATAATTTATTTGCATGTGCCACTGCACCTCACACTTACAATCCTAAAGCATGTTAGAGAAAAGGCTTGTTCTAGATTTGCTCATTGTGTTAATACTGTTATGAGCCTACAGCAACAGTTTTATACACACACACACAAACACATACACACATACATATACATGTATGTGTGTGTATATATATATATATATACACATAATATTATTGAAAATTCAAATAGATCATAAAATGTATGGAAGCATTTTTGCTAAAGGAAAAGGAGTATTTAAATGAGTATTTATCTCTTCACCATTCACTCTATCCTCCCTCCTAAACAATAGCATTAAAAAATATGTTGTTAAAGCCAGAAATAGAATTAGGACTAAAAAAGCCTTTAGATATTGGTTCTTAAGACACCTGGGGAAAAGAAAAACTACAGAGTGAGAAATAATTCAGGAGATCTTGCATAAGGAATCAAACACATTGTTGGACAGTAAAGTGGAATTAAGTGATTCTATGAAAACAGAAAAAAATTAATTATCTGTATGTTTTAAAATGTAAGGCTAGTTGGCAAAATGGATATGCAAATTATTGACAAAATGAATATTTCAGTTTTCTTCTAGATGTTCATCCTATAAATTAATTTCAGAAATAATATAAATGTATTTTAGACTATAGAGAATGTATTAGTTTAGAAAATTAAAGATAAAAATTTTATAAAAGAATCAAGAACAGTTGAAGAGTTGTTATACTTTGTTTCCAAATGTAACATATGATTTTTACTTCGTTATCATTATTACATGAGGAAAAAACTGCTACATTCAGTTATGAGAAATAATTTTAAGGGGAACTTCTTCAATGAAGAACCCCCAAACTTATTTTCATTTTCAAAAATAGAATTCCCTTTTAAAGGAAAAGAAGTTATCAGTTATTTATTTGAAATGGAATTGAGGAAGAGAATGATCATTTCCTTTTGAAAAATTTAATAATTTAGCATAAAGGCTGTGTCATTAATGGCAAGTCTAGGAGAATAAAAAGAGTTCATTCTTTGGGTCTTTAGATCTGCTTTATTTTTTCTGTGTTTGAACTTAGGAGACTTGTTGTCTGTGAGATAATAATAGCTTAAGCATAGAAAAAACTTCTATCTTTACTCAAGATAAATTTGTGGTAATTAGCAAATTATATGATAAATATTTATTTTTAGGGTAAATCAGATAAACTGATGTTCAGAATTCACTTTCCAAATTAAGTGAATTTTAGTTATAAAATAAAGAACTTGCAGATTCTGAAGTGTTAGTCTCAACACTGCATGCTCATGAGAAATATAATAATGTTTTGATAACTGGAACCATATATTTTAAAATTAACCTGTAGCATCTAATAGATAATGGACAATTAGCAAATATTAAACGATAAGAAAATGTAAGTTAAGTGGCTGTGGCTCAGCGGTAAAATGTTCACCTCTCATGTGTGAGGCCCTGGGTTCGATCCTCAATACCACATAAAAATAAATAAATAAAATAAAGATATTGTGTCCAACTACTACTAAAAAAATATTTAAAAAAAGAAAATATAAGTTAAGCAGTTTGCAAATGTCATATATAACTTTGAAAAGAGACTATAGTTTAGTTCTGCTTCCTATGGGTTTTCTGATGGGATTTTGGATTCTTATGTAAGATTTTTGTTTGTTTGGTTTCATGTGCCAGAAGAATTGAGGGTTGTGGAAAGTCTTTCTGATGGTTAAACCCAGCTCTGCTATTTCTTAGCCTTCTAATGCTTTTCTTTCAGAGGATGCTTCTGATGGAGTTGATAGAGGAAGAAATAATGCTAGTTTGTCATAGAGAAGAAGCATGAAACACTAATGTGGACCTTATAAGTCAAATTTCTATAGGCAAAATAAAATAGAAGTATTTCTAAACACATTTATCTAAGGAAAGTCTACTTGTTGTGTTGCAATGCTGTGTGCATTCAGAATCTAATGACGCCCTCAGCTGGCCAAATAAGGGATTACATTTAAAAATGAATGGCATTTAAAAAAAGTAGGACTGATTGATGAATTAATCATCAAAGAATCAAGCGATACAAAGTGATGTGAAATAATATAGGAAAAAATTACATAATTGAAAAAATAAGCCAATGTATTGATTAAATATTTTCCAACTGACACTAATGGAATTTTAAAATATTTTGGTCTATTATTTAACCATGGAAGTAGACCATAAGGAAACAATGCAGTAGGGGAGAAATTCATGGATATCCTTCCTGTATGTCTAAAACCAATTCTGAGTAATCCAACATATTTAAATTGCTTTTTTAAATTAATTGTTCTTAAATTACTATTGTAAGGTCTATTGGTATATATTTAAAGGTGAGATAAGAACTGTTTCTCTCTGGGTATCTTGTTTTAATTTCTGTTAAAAATAATTGGAATATTCTTAAAATTTAGAAACTTGATAGCTTCAGGGAAATATATAGCATGCCTGCTTTGTATTTTTTTAAATTTCTGCTTATACAAATTCTCAAAGCCATTTTGAAATTTATAGTATTTTGGGTACATAACATATGTGAAAATTGAGTTTAAAAGTCGACCCTAGGCAGTTATTCATTATTTCTTTGCAAATGTGAAAAAGAATTTCATATCTGTTTCTGCTGTTAGATATTTCCCTTCCTGGGCATGTTGCTTTAAGAGCACCCATCCCCCACTTCTTGCTTGAGCCACTGTGTCCTGTCAGTCATCCTGAAATACACTAGAGTGCTTGTCAGGCTGTTTGCTTACAGATGCATCATAAGCCAAATTGTGAGCCATAATAGTGGCACTGAATTTCTAAACACAAGAAATTGCTTAGACAGTTGGTTTAGTATCTGTGTATGGGCAATACTCTGTCCTGCAGTAGGTGAGTGAAGTGTCAAACTTTTTAAAATCAAACTTTGTACAGGGCAAATCCTAATAATATAGATTATCTGTTGATTGGTTAGATAACTTGTTGGGGGGGAAAGAAAAGAACTATAAAATGTGATGAATGGAAGCTATGCTGTGCATTTATTACTTTTATAACTAATTTTTCTTTTAGTAACACTAAACTCTAGACTACTTTATAAAAGTTCCAACTTAAGATGTCTACTTTTTTGAGATCAACAAGCATTTCAGATTTGGATGAAAATGTGATTCTTGAACACATTTTTTCTTTCACAACTACTCAGGGCGGCTCAACTGAGAAGAGACTTAGTTCTGCTATTTGAAGTGTTTATTAGTGGTTTTAAAAATAGCACTGAAACAAATTCTCATGTTCCAATGCCTGAGCTATAGTAGTCTAATATCAGAGCAATTAAACGTTTCTACTGTGTAACTGAGTTATTACTATTTGAATAACTGTATGCAAGGCACCGGAAAGTTCACATTCATTTGTCATAAAAGTTGTACAGCAATCATTTTCTTTATCTGTGTAAACAATTTAATTTTTATTATGGGTTTCTAAGTTTAAATTGTGTATGAATTTTTTTTTGTATTCAGCCTTAAATATTTTAAAAAAGAGAACCGATAAAGCAAGAAAATGAGGAACTCACAAATTTTGATACTCATATGTTCAATATGATAGAGAATAGTTAAGAAGCAACAAGGAGTTTTAAGGCTTTATCTAGGGTAAATGACAAGAGATTGCTTTTGCAGATACATGGAGTGATTATTTATTCCTTACCTGTTCTAGAAAGAATTTGATTATTATATAAAATTCAAATAGGATAAATTAAATGTGGATCAAAGAAGAAAGAAAAACAAATGTGAAGATATAAAACTGAGCCAAGAATAAAACCAAAACTAATTCCCCACCCATCGCAAAAAAAAAAAAAAAAAACAATAGTTTTCACTGATGGTTTTACAACACCATATTGATTGATGGAAGGGAAAATACAGGGTTAAAGAATTTCATGCAAACCAGTTGACTTCCTTACCTTGTATGGCAGTCTGAAGTGAGGAGATTGTATTGAATTGTGAATATTAAGTATACTTTAAATGTCACTTGTATTTTGGTGGAAAAAATGTAGAGAACTGCTAACTTCTTAACTCTACACTGATTTATGTGGGCATAAATGTGACCCCAAGTTTTCTAGAAGCAGGAAGAAAATTGATTGGTACTTAATTCAGAGGGAAGATTAATAAGGCTTGGTTTTGAGGAAACAACTAGGAGTTAGTTATCTAAATAAAGTCAAATATCTACAAATTAGAGCAGACATGATCAAGCTGATGTTTTAAATAAAATGTATTTGCTATTTTGTATTAATTTGTAAAATAAAGACACTATTTTTTTCTAATGGGTTGTAAATGTGATTAGTGACTTTCCTTATTTTTACTAATTTAATCTAGCAATAAGTTTAACTTGAATTTCAACTTTTGTTAGGTCAAAATTAACTGGATCAATCTAATCGAGAACAAAGTTTTGGTCAGGAGGAAGGAATTGAGAGGACTTCATAATATGCTTTGATAGTCAAATACTCACAAAACACCTACTGTATTGAGGACTCTGAGCTCGGTTTTCTCATACCATAGTACATCCAGCCTGTGTAAGTGAATGAATGAGCTTAGAAATTTGGCTGCTGTCACACAATATATTATTGAAAAAAGAAAAAGAGAGTAGCAGTTAAAATTTTGCTTAGGATCTTTAGGAATATCTTTAGAGATGAACATGATGAGTAAGGGACAATGATTTGGTTCTTTTTTTTAAAATTTAATTTTTAAGAATAAAATCCACAGGAATAATAAAAAAGAGTATGAAAATAAATCCCAAAACTTTTGTTTTTGTGGTTTTGTACTATAAACACATATGTAGGATGACTTAGAGTCTTTCCAGAAAAAATTATAAATCAAATCTATAACACATAACTGATTAGGTACATGGGTAACACTGAGGATAACCTGAACATCCAGGTATGCAACTTAGGATGTAAATATTACTTAGAAATTAAGTTAGACTTAGGCACCAAATAAATTTAGTGATGTACTGGGGGGGGGTCAAGATGCTTAGAAGTGCTAATTAATTTATGAAAGTGTTATTTCAGAGAACCCATTGAGATATACTCAAAGAACTTATAGAGCCAATGGATATCAGTAGAAATTTGTAATTATATAGTAAATAAAATTAACCTAGAAATACTTTCTGTCATTGGGATAAGAAATAAATAGAGAAGTTTTTTTTTTTTTTTTGTTGTTGTTGTTTTGTTGTGCTGGGTATTGAACCCAGAGTTAGGATTAGTGATGTTAGTGATTCATTAGTGCATTTATTCTCTGTAAGTATGATCCTCAACATTTCCCATTAATCATTTACTTAATGATTTTAGTATTGATAATCATTATTTAGATCTATTATTATATTAGGGGTTGTATTGGGGCATGTAGGGGCATGCCTATAATCCCAGAGATTTGAGAGGATAAAACAGGAGGATCACAAATTCAAGGCCAGTTTGGGCAGCTTAGAGAGACCCTGTCCCAAGATCTCAAAAATAAAATAAAATAAAATAAAAGCACTGGGAATGTAGCTTAGAAGTAGACTATCCCTAAGTTCAATCCCCACTACCAGGAGAAAAAAATTAGGGGTTGTAAATAGTGGTGTGTGTGTGTGTGTGTGTGTGTGTGTGTGAGTATGTGTGCGTGTGTGTGTGTGTGTGTGTGTGTGTGTGTGTGTGTGTGTTGGGGATTGAACCCTGGAGTGCTGTATCACTCAGCTACATTGCCAACTCTTTATTTTGAGACAGTCTCACTAAGTTTCTCAGGTCCTTGCTAACTTGTTGAGGCTGGCTTTGAACTTGCAATCTTGCCTCAGCTTCCCGAGTCGCTGGGATCACAATCATGAGCCACTGTGTCTAGTGTAAATAGTTATTTTTATCATTCTATAATTCTTTATTAGTTTTTATTGTTTGTAATTATTCTATAAAGAAAAACTCTTTCCCTTTTTATTATTTTATCACCTATAGTATGGTTCATACCAGCAACATCAGGAAAATACTCGATTATTTTCCATTTGTTAGTTTTCAGAAAACAGGATGCTGTCCTAGCAACTTTAAAAGTTGACTAATTTGTTTTTTTTAATTAATTTTAATATATTGATTATATTTTGGTTTATTCTAATTTCTATGCTATTTGATGTTTAAATTTTCCCAGTTTTGGCTGGTAAAAATCCTTTGGTTCCTGAGCTTTTGACCAAAATGCAATGAACATTGCTTTCTAGCACAAGAAGTTCCAGGTTCATTTTGTACATTTCCTTCCCCAGATATGAGACCAGCCTTTTCTCCTAGAAGTCTATTCCCTTTATTGGGAAATAGTACTTGGGGAATACATATACTAGGGTTGCCATTACTGTCCTCCCCAATTTTTGTCAATAGTGCTAGGAAATAAATATTTTTTAGAAATAGAGAAATATAAAATGAGCTCAGATTGATATATCCAATTTAAACACAGAATTATAAACTTTAAACTTCCTGATTTTATATTTGTTTCTCTTTTTTTTCTTGTTGTCCTAAAAATCTTGTTTCCTAGTAACATGAGTATAATTATTTGCACATGTGTGTGAAAACATGTGTGTGTATGTATATTATTTATGTGTACATGCAAATGTGTGTGAACACACACGAATAAATCATAAGAATACTAAATGCAGTTAAGATTATTTTAATGTTCTTTTTTTGTCCTAATGGTTATTTCTGTAGAGATTAGAGTAAAAATACCATGTTTTAAAGTCACTTGAAATTAGTTGTTGGATGTGCAGTTAGTTTGAAATGTGACTAAAGTTTATTGTCTTTTGTTTGCTTTTGATTTTGGGGGATTGATTTACAAGTTAGTTTTCTGTTTAACTCTTATGATTTCTTGTTAAACATATAAACAAGAATGCAAATGTATTTGTCATACTGCCTTTCTTATGTAAAGATAATATACTATGAATACTACTCTGTTTCACTAAGCAAGGCATCCTGGACAGCAGTCCATAGAAGCATATAGAGAGAAGGTCACTCCTTTCTCTATCTCTGTAGCATTTATTTATGTGGATATACAAATTTCCTTTCTTTTTTTCCTTTTCTTTCCTTTCTCCCTCCCTTCCCCCTCTTCCTTCTTTCCTTTTCTTTACTCTTTCTCTCTCTCTCTCTTTCTTTCTTTCTAACAAAAATTACAGCTATGAATTGTCTTGGGTATATATTACTTTTTATTTTATATTTGCTGTAATTTTTTAAAAGTAGGACTTCTGGGTCAAAGGATAAACGCACACACATACTTATAGATAGATATATAGATAGATAGATAGACATGTATTTTCAATTTTCCCTCCATAGGAATAATGGTTTCACTATCTACAAGCACTACATAGGGTGTCTAATTGTTTACTAAACAATCAACTTTCAGTCTTACTATACAGTAGTAAAAGCTAAAAGAGTTTATTATCAAAATTTTGGTAACTATCTTAGTATAGTTTCAATTTGCATTTCTCTTATTATGAATGAATTTTACATGCTTAAAGGCTATTTGCATATTTTTCCATGAATGAGAAGTTATTTTAAATTGCATTCAACTTTAGATAATACTTATTGAATTCTTGTTATGAAAGATGAATAAAGATGGGTGTTTCTGCTTTTCCATCTTTTCTGCTGTAATTCTGCTAGTCTGTCCACTGTGATCCCCTGGTGTCTTTGATGCTTCTCATGTTACTAATGCTTCATTTTTTGCTTCCATTTTTTTGACTTATATCTTGTTTTTTCCCCCTCATGCTGCCCTATTTTTTCTTTTGAATTTTGTAATTTTTGTTTGAGTTCTTTATAAAAGAGAAGTATAGTGTGTATGTGTGTGCATGTATAGTCCTGTAAATATATTTTTGAACTATTTCATTGAACATTTTCTCACCTTCATTAATTCTTGTTCATCATTTGAATTTTGCTTGTGTTCTTTTCCTTTCCTTTTCTTCCTTTTCTTTTTTGTTCCACAGTTTTTATACTGAGTTTCCATTGCTGATCTTTGTACACTATCAGGCATTTACTGAAGAACAGTTAGGAGGGGACCGTACTTGGGTGGTAGTGATTTGGTAGAGCATACAATTTTTAACCCATGTTTGTGGCACTGAAATTTTTTTCAATAAAAGTTGATATTTCCTTTGCTTCTAGGAAAAAATTTCTCTTGTTATTTGGTACTCCAAAACTGATTATATATCATAGCAAAGTCCTTTTAAGCCATCAAATTGTCAATCTGTGAATTGGTGACTCTGCACCCTTCTTCACTGCATTTTATCTCTAGTGGTCCCCTTTGCTAGATGGACTTAGTTGTTTACAGTTAGAAATGGTGCCATCATACGAATCCTACCCTACCTTGTGATTCTGTAGTTTCAAACTGGATTTTTACAGCCACAGTCTATTCCCTTTGATTTTTATACTTGTTCATGCCCTACATATCAGTATTGTAATAAAAGGAAACTTAGGTAGGAATTTCAGGATTTGTGGTACTTACTTTCAGAAAAGTTTCCCATTGAGGTGTATGTAGGATTCTGCCACCCCGTTTTAAAAATTTGGTCAAGATTTTATTGTATTTCTTTCTTTGTAGTTTGAAATAATGTCAAGTTTCCTTGAAAATCGTGGTTTTAATTAAAGTTCTATGTTATTTTCCATTACTTTTGAAGGGGAAGAGTGATATAAACATGAAATTGCTCTTTCATATATTATAAGACATTTTAGGAATGTTAGAATAATGATGATCCTCTTTAAAATTTTTTTTTTTAGTTGTAGTTGGACACAATACCTCTATTTTATTCATTCATTCTTATGTGGTGCTGAGGATCAAACTCAGGTTCTCACATGTGCTAGGCAAGTGCTCTACTGCTGAGCCCAGCCCGATGATGATTCTCTTAAAGATTTTTGTAGAGGACAGAGATGAAGAAGCTTTGCTATTGTGAAAAAATATATTCATTAAGATGTAAAATGTATTATTCAATTTGATGTTGGAAATATGATCAGGTATTTGCTGAGTTATTATTCTGAAGGGGTACTTTAAACAGAGGGAATAGAGTATGTTAAAGTTTTACAACTTGAATCAGAATAATCCATTCTGAGAACTTCAAAGTCTTTATTATAGGTGGAGTATAGGGAGGTGGGTTAAAGAAGAGAAAACTGGAGAGATAGGATAGACCAAATTGCCTTGAGTTGTTCATTGAATGAAGTCTGAACATTTTTTTTTGTGTCAGCAATGGAGACTCATTGAGGGTTTTATAACATCTTACTTAATATTAGCAATATAAAATAGGAATAGTTTTGGAGGATAAAATGAAGAAGTGAAAATTTGGAAGATGGGAGACTAGTTAGGGTATCATTACAAAATTCAAAGTCTAAAGAGGACCTGAACTAAAGGAATAGTAGCAGGAATAAGGCAGAAATGGCCAATTTGAGAGGAGATAGTAATGTTTCTTTTTCATTGATCTTATGTGAAGAGAGAAAGGCAGAGTGAAAGAAAATATTCTAGGATGATATTAAAATTGCTGGGTTTGGTGCTCAGTTTTATGGTGATATTATTAATGTGGTTAAGAACTGAAAAAAAGGCAGCCAGGTTTTGGGGAAAAGATTATGAATTCAGTTTTAAGTTGCCTGTGAGACAGCCCAGTGGACAATGTGAATATGGAGACTCTGAAGCTCATGTGAGAGGTCTGGACTGTAGATAAGTTATGTGAATCAGAAACTCTGAATAGGATTGAAATTCTAGGATGAGATTCTTCCGAGAGAGTTATATAATGGGAGTTGAGAACAGAATACAAGGGATTAAACCTGGGATAAGACCCTAGTTATAAGGAAGTAGATAAGAAATATTCAGCCAAAAATTCTGAAAAGAATGGTCAGAAGGGTGGGGGTGGTGGGGAAAGCATGAGAGTGGTGATTTGAAAACAGGGGAGAAGAAAAGTAAATAGAGTTAATAAGTATATCACTAGAATTCCTGTAGATATGTTAAAAATATTGGCATATAATTAACTTGGATGGTTAAAGATTCTTTGGCACAGACTTTTAAAAACTCTGTTTAAGAAGTATGAAAGGAAGAAAAACCAGAACATAGAGGAAGCAGTTCTCAAAGTAGTTACATACTATTGGTCTTCCCAAGTGTATTTATTGATTTGTGGAAAATGAATAGAGTGTTTTCAAGGTCATTGACCCCATTTTCTTTATTCCAATAAGAAGTCTTTTATTTATTTCAAACTACTCAGGGAACAAAGAAGAAATAGCAAGTTATTGCTTCAAATTGATTTTGACAAAAATTCTACTTCCTTCGCCATTCTCTTTTTGTTCTGTACCTTTCAAACATACTGAACCTTAGGAGAATTCATATACACTGAGCTGTCTTATAGTATTATGGAGTGAAGCAGACCCATAGGCTCATTGGACTTGCAGCAACAAAAGCCACTGGCACTTTCAAAGTGTATGTGGAGGGCATGTTACTTCTGCCCTGATTGCTTAAACCTGATGCCCTGTAGCTGAAGGTTATTCTTATCCTGATGATTCAATAAAAGCTTCTCTGATGTCTCACATATTAGATTATCTTCTTCAATTTCAATTTGACTAATTTAGTTCTTTGGCTTTTTAGATAATGTGTAGGTAACCTTCATGTTGGGCTTATATGAGATGAGATGTCATAGGGTCTTGGTTCTGGTGTAATTTTTATGTGGTATCTAATGTCCTTAAGCTAAAAGGCATTGCTGCACAGAGTAACCATGAGAATTTCTGTCCTTTCTCCTTTGCTGCAATTTTGAAAACGTATGCCATTGTGTAATTCAGTGTTAGTTTTAAATGTGAACTTGCACATATAAAGTAACTGAAATGTGTGTATTGAGTGGGTAATGAAGTCGTCATATGAAACTCTTACAATGTTACTTATTAGATAAGAAATTGAATTTTAACTTTTTGCTTCCTTTTTCAAAAAGAGGGATATTAGACTTGACTTGTTATTTATGATCAGAAGCACATAATATAAGTAGAATCTTTTGTTTTCCTTTGTTTTGTTTCATATCAGTTAAGGCAATATTTTTTTTTAAAAAACCATTTTTGCAGCTTTTATTTAGGTTGAGTGTATGGGGAACAAGTTTAATTTTGATTATTATGGCTACAGTACACACATGCTTTAATTTTGTTTAGTTCTTATGAAGAGTTTATAAAATAATTTTTTTGGGGACTGGCTCAATTTGATCATTTTTCAAAGACCATCAATAGGATGACTATTCAAAGGTTTAATAAAGAGAACTTCAAATACTCCAAGAAGTGCTTCAAAATTTGAATTACAACATGCTTAAGATACTTAGCTTTTGTTCTAAAGTGTAGCATTGTTTTGTTCTTTTGAAACCCAGAGGTCTTGGAAGCTAAGGAAATTGAAAGTGCAGACTCTTGAGGATCCCTATACTTGTCACAGTTAATAATTGTAGCCTTAGCCCTGGAGCATACCTTTTATGTACCACTCTGGAATTGATTTCAAAGGACTCAAGATCCTTTATGAGGTTGTTGTACATTAGGATTTTCTTTTAGAGTTCTTTAGGCATGTTGCATTTTTAATTAGTGCACACGTAGGAAATATGCCTTAAATTTGAAAGTCAAGAGATCCAATAAAATGAGGCACCAGAGGGAAGTTTTGTTTTAAATTCTTTTGTTATGGGAACAGAGTGAAAGCACTCTTGAATAATAATTACAAGCTCTATAGATGAAAGAGATGTTTAACCTAAATGTAGACAAGTTGATTCTGTTCTTTTATTGTAAAAGGGATAATAACATCAACTAACATTTGTGGAACCCTTGTGAAGTGCCAGAGATATGGGCTAAGTTATAGGTTTTTGTATGGATTTTCTTACTTATCCTTGAAGATCCCTTTGAATAAAGTACTCTTATTCTTCTCATTTTACCTATAAAGAAACTAATGTTCAGGGAGGATCAGTAACTTGTTTCCAGCAAGCAGGGAGTACAGCTTGGATTCTCACCCCGGCAGTTCAACTTCAAATCCAACACTCTTAATCATTGAGATCCAAGAGTGGTGAGTTGTAGGATATTTTAAGATCCTTTAGAAGACAGTGTGATTGTGAGTGTGGGTGGATGGTAGTGGTTGTTGAGGGACAAGATATCTCACACAAGCCGCTGCATATTGTACTGCTAAGGGGCTAAGTGAAAATGAAAGCTAGCCTCCCACTGCTGGGCAAACTGTGCACCCTCCTACTGACAACTGCAGGCTTGTGCTTACCCAGAAAGTAGCACATTTTTCTAACTCATCTGCCTAGATGGGACACATTTTTTCTAATTCACTTTATGGCAAATATCAATTCTGTAATCCTATTCTGAATACCACTGCCTACATTTCCATTCACTGACAAGAATCCTTCAACTCCAACCTGCCTCTTTCTAGTCTTCTTACTCCCTCATCCACCTTTATGCTGACAACTCCAAATTGATATCTTCATTCTAGATTTGTCTCTCAGACTCTACTCTTCTATATCCAACTGCCTACTTAAGAGCTTCGCTTGACTGGGTATTAGACAAATACGCATCTCAAATTTATCATGTCCCCAACTAGACTCTTCATCTTCCTACTACTCCTGTAGCTGCCCTCACTTTACCAGATAATGGGGCAGCTCTATCTTTCCTGTTGCTTCAGACCAAAATCCTTAAAGTATCTTGAGTTCTCTCTATCCTATGTCTAATCTCTTAGGAATTCCTATTGACTCAACTGTCAGAATATATCTGGAATCTGACTACTATGCCCACCTCTGCTGCTACCAACCAGGTCCAAGGCTTTATTCTCTTGTCTGGATTATCCCTGAAGCTTCCAGTGAATATCCCTGTTTCTTCTCTTGCTCCACATGCTTCATTTTATTCACTAGAGTGATCCTTCCAAAATATAAACTGGATCATGTTTCTCTGTGTTCAAATATCTGCAGTAATTCTCATGGAGTTCAACATAATCCGCAGCTTCCTTTACCTTTTTGTTTCCTTTACTGTGTTCATTGTAGCTTCTCTGCCCTGCTTAATCTGGTCTCTGCTGTTCTGCAAACATGTGTATGCTCTCCCGCCTTAGGTTTTTGCTGCGCTGCTAAATCTGTTAGCAATGCTCTTCTCTCAATTTAAGCTTGGCTAATTTCCTTACCTCTTCAAGTCTTTTCAAATGTCCCTTTCTGAATGAAGTTAATCTTGGTTTTATTTGACACTGAAATTTGTTCTCTATTTTTCTATCAACAATCTCCCCCCTTTTTTCTTTTTTTTAAAAAACAGTATAGGTCATTTTCTGATCATGCTAAATTGCTCAGATTGGTTTTAAGTCTGTGATCCTCTTGACTCAAACTTCCATATTGCTAGGATTACAGGTGTGCTCCGCCATGCCTGGCAATAGCTTACTTTTTATTATGTTTATTGATTTATTGCCTGTGGTCTCATCTTTCCCATGACTAGAACAGAGTAGACATTCAATAAATATAAGTTGAATGAATGAATAAATAAATGAATACATAAATGAATAAATGAATAGTCTAGGTATACTTCTGTTCTTATATAATTTTGCTCTTATAGTTGACAAAAGGCTAGGTGGTAGAGCTTGCATAGATAATTGTTCTCTAAATAAATATCTTGAAAGCACTTGTAAAATGTACTGGTGAAATGTAAAATGTATAATGAGCATCTGAAAAGAATGAATCTCAACAATTCCCTCATCATATATGAAGTCAAGAAATTGCATGATTTTATTGATTATCTGACAAGTCTTAGATGTTTTTGCTTAACAAGTGAGTAGAGGATGTGTGTGTGTGTGTGTGTGTGTGTGTGTGTGTGTGTGTGTGTGTATGTATTTTTTTTCCTTTTCAGGCCAAACAAGCCACCAAATGATTACTTTGGAAGCAAGGAGATGGGAGTAGGTGTGGGAATGGAAGTAGGCTTGGAAAACAGGGATGTTTAGAGATTATGGTGAAAATTACATATTATAATTATCTTCTTTTCATTTTATTTTACGTTAGCCAAGACTGAATTCTATAAAATCAGCTGTGATAGTATTGTGCAGAAAAGTCTGCTTCTTTTCCCTTTCTTTACTTAAATCTGCCTGTGATGATTTAGATTGTGTCCCCCCCCACCCCCCGCACCCATTAACATTTGTTTCTAGTTCTTCACATTATTCCTGGACTATGTTGTGCTAAACTTTCTGAAGGGTGGTGAAGGGGGATAGTGAATCTAAAAAAAAGTTGCTTATGCACTCAAGATTAATTATTTTTTGGTACTGGGGATTGAACCCAGGGTTGATTAACCACTGAGTCACATTCCCAGCCCTTTTTGTTTTTTATTTTTGAGACAGGGTTTCGCTAAGTTGCTTAGGGTCTTGCTAAGTTGTTGAAGCTGGCATTGAAGCTGGTCTTGAACTCACGATCCTCTTGCCTCAGCCTCCTGTGCCATCACTCCCAGCTTAAGATTTATTCCTAATAAAAATTATGATAAATGCTCTCTTTTCTAACTCTATCTTAGTATTTGGCAGTCTTTCACTAGTTGCTTACACTTTCTTCTGACATTTGGCAAGTATAGATTTTAGGCAATTGTTAACATTTGTGTTCATGGTGAGGATTGACATCTACTAGAAATATTTCCCCTTTATATTTTGCCAGATAAGTTTCACTAAATGATATCCAGAGTGGATATCATAAAGCCACAGTGATTCTGTTGAAGACTTGTTGACATGATCAAAGTATTTCAAACTTTGGGAATCGATATCTATTTCCAGATAAAACTATCAAATGTGTGTGATGTGTATACTCACATATGTGTGCTATGACAATAATTAGGGTATAGATAGAACCAGGTTAATAAGAATGATGCATGCTTATTGGGGGAAATTACATGGAAGAAGTCAATGATATAGGTACCTTGAAAAACACAAATTAAATGCAATGTCAGATGTATTAATAAATCATGAATTAAATTTTTAAAAGAATTTAAGATTTTTATTTACTTCTTTTCTCATGAATGACATATTGAATTTTCACAAAATAATTTTTATTGATCTTTAAAATAAATAAGTAAATAAATAGATAACAGCAGAATGCATTACAATTCATATTATACATATATGCCACATTTTCTGTATCTCTGTATATGAAGTATTTTGACACCCAATTTGTGTCTTCATACATGTACTTTGGTTAATGATGTCTATCACATTCCACCATCCTTACTAATCCCCTGCCCCCTCCCTTTCCTCCCCACCCTTTTCCCCTATCTAGAATTCATCTATTCCTCCCATGCTCCCCCTCCCTACCCCACTATGAGTCAGCCTCCTTATATCAGAGAAAATATTCAGCATTTGGCTTTTGGAATTGGCTAACTTCATTTAGCATTATCGTCTCCAATGCCATTCATTTACCTGCAAATGCCATGATTTTATTCTCTTTTATTGCTGAGTAATATTCCATTGTGTATATATACCACATTTTATTTATCCATTCATCCACTGAAGGACAACTAGGTTGACTCCACAGTTTAGCTATTGTGAATTGTACTGCTATAAACATTGATGTGGCTGTTTCCCTGTAGAATGCTGTTTTTAAGTCCTTTGGGTATAGTCCAAGGAGAGGGATAGTTGGGTCAAATGGTAGTTCCATTTCCAGATTTCCATGGAATCTCCATAGTGCTTTCCATATTGGCTGCACCAATTTGCAGTCCCAACAGCAATGTATGAGTGTACCTTTCCCCCCACATTCTGGACAACACTTATTGTTGTTTGTATGCATAATAGCTGCCATTCTGACTGGAGTGAAATGTAGTTTTGATTTGCATTTCTCTAATTGCTAGAGATGATGAGCATATTTTCATATATGTATTGATTGATTGTATATCTTCTTCTGAGAAGTGTCTGTTCAGGTCCTTGGCCCATTTGTTGATTGGATTATTATTTTTTTTTTGGTGCTTAGCTTTTTGAGTTTTTTATATATCCTAGAGATTAGTGCTCTATCTGATGTGTGAGGGGTAGGATGTAGGTTCTCTGTTCACCTCACAGATTGTTTCTTTTGCTGAGAAGAAACTTCTTAGTTTGATTCCATCCCATTTATTGATTCTTGGTTTTAATTCTTGTGCCATAGGAGTCTTATTAAGGAAGTTGAGGCCTAATCCCACATGATGAAGATTAGGGTCTACTTTTTCTTTTATTAGATGCAGAACATAAATAGGTTTAAAGATAAGAATCATATGATCATCTCAATAGGCGCAGAAAAAGCATTTGACAAAATACAGCATCCCTTTATGTTCAAAACACTAGAAAAACATATCTCAACATGGTAAAGGCAATCTACACTAAGCCTCAGGCCAACATCATTCTAAATGGAGAAAAATTAAAGGCATTCCCTCTAAAAACTGGAAAAAGTCAAGGATGCCCTCTTTCACCACTTCTATTCAACATAGTTCTTGAAACAGTGGCCAGAGCAATTAGACAGACGAAAGAAATCAAAGGGATATGTATAGGAAAAGACGAACTTAAATTAGAACTATTTGCTGATGATATGGTGCTATACCTACAAGACCCAAAAAAACTCCACCAGAAAACTTCTAGAACTAGTAAATAAATTCAGCAAAGTAGCAGGATATAAAATCAACATGCATAAATAAAAGGCATTTCTGTATATCAGTGACAAATCCTCTGAGAATGAAATGAGGAAAACTACCCCATTCACAACAACCTCAAAAAAAAAAAAAAAAGATACTTGGGAATCAACAAAAGAGATGAAAGATCTGTATAATGAAAACTGCAGAACCCTAAAGAAAGAAATCAAAGAAGACCTTAGAAGATGGAAAGGTCTACCTTGCTTTTGGATAGGCAGAATTAATATTATCAAAATGACCATACTACCAAAAGCACTATACAGATTTAATGCAATTCTGATTAAAATCCCAATGATATACCTCATAGAAATAGAAAAGGCAGTCATGAAATTCATCTGGAAAAATAAGAGACCCAGAGTAGCTAAAGCAATCCTTAGCAGGAAGAGTGAAGCAGGTGGCATCACTATACCAGACCTTAAATTATACTATAGAGCAACAGTAACAAAACAGCATGGTATTGGCACCAAAATAGACTGGTAGACCAATGGTATAGAATAGAGAATGCAGAGAATAACCCACATAATTACAGTTATCTTATATTAGACAAAAGTGCCAAAAACATGCACTGGAGAAAAAATAACATCTTCCACAAATGGTGCTGTGAAAACTGGAAATCTATATGTAACAAAATGAAATTAAACCCCTATCTCTCACCATGCACAAAACTTCTCAAAATGGATCAAGGACAAAATAATTTTAATAAAGGGGTAGAAATATATATATGTGTGTGTGTATGTGTGTGTGTGTGTGTGTGTGTGTGTGTATGTGTATGCGTGTACACATGTTCTTGTATGGAAAATTTTGTTTTCAAATTTAATATTATTTTTTATTTAAACATTTTTTGGTATATTATGATTTTTATTTTTATTGGTATATTTTTATTGGTATATTATGATTCTACATAATAGTGGGACTTGTTGTTATGCATTTGTTCATGTATACAATATAATAATATAATTTGGCCAGCATCCTTCCCCAGTATTTCCCCTTTCTTTCTCTTCCTCCCTCTCCCTAGTCCCTTCTCTTTATTCTACTGATCTGCCTTCAATGAGACTCTCTCCCCTTTCTTTTCCTTTTTACTCTCTAGCTTTGAGTGGATATCTTTTATTTCAGGAAAAAATAACAGAGCATTTTGTTGGGGGAAGAAAGACAGTTGATATTGTTGCAGAGAAGCCTATTAGATCAAGAATGTTTCTGGTTCAGCTTTAAAAATTGACAGTAACAGATGACATATTTGGAAAATTTCAGGAAGTCTTTCCTTAAAAGTAGAATAAGATGATGACTTTTTACTCTATGTTGCTGACAGCTGTATATTTTTGACTATTGAGGAAATAATAAAAGAAGCAAATATGATTAATAGGGAAGAACTTGGTGGTATGCAGTCCAAGAAATTTTGGGCATATCCATCCTTAATATACGTGTTAAGTAGAGTAAAGATACAAACGAAAGCCTGCATACCATGTGTTCACATATGTGAAAGTTATAAATCAAATCAAGCTAAGAGGCTGTTAAAAGTAGGTTTTATCCTCTAGTTTTCCTACCTTGAGAATATACTTTCAAAATGACCCAGAAGGCAAGATTTGAATTTATAATTTTTGGATTCCTTGGAGTTTCTTGTTAGAATGAGCTTAGTTCTCCCCACAACATGTGGCCTGTCCCCTTCTCTTTCTACTTCTGATTCTGTCATGAACTTGAGGGCCCTTGAGCAACCACAAGCAGACAGCCACCTTACATACCCAAGCTTCAACTATATTCAGCAGCAAACCATTGTCTCTTGGTTACTTCTCAGGTGTAGGGATGAACATGTTCAGTAATCATACCTGGAAGGATGGATTCCAAGTAAAGGCTGGTATAGGCACTGGAAGTTGGTTTGCACTGGTTAACCAAGGAGTTGTGGTCCTGTGTACCCTGAATGAATCAGTAAGGATAGATAAGGGCTCTGAGTGGGTGTATTGCCTTGGTCTTTTAGATTCCTCTAAAGCATGAGGTGGAAGGAGGGGCTGCTCTTATCCAGGACTATGGACAGTATTGGTGTGGGACAAAGTAGCCATTTTATTTTGGAGAGGATAACCATAAATTAGACAATGCTAGACTTTAGGAGAAACAAACTTCAAGAATTTCAAATTAACAGTAAGTATGATTCTAAGAGGCTATATATGACATAGTTGAATGATTGAATGTAAGTTGCTAAAAATGAAGAAAGAAGATGCAGAGTTGGCTAGGCCTGGGCTTTAATATATATATTTTAACCAGGACCTAGAATTGTGCTGATGTGTTTAAGTGCTCCATAAATAAACACTGAACAGCATTAACAATTCAAAACCCTGGTGTATATGTGTAGGGAATGTGAAATTGAAAAGAATATGGATCAGAGAAGAGGGCCATATGCAGATGGCAGATAAAAGAGAAAGGCAGAAAGTTGGAAATGCTAAAGCACTTCACATTTGATAGAGTTGGCATGATATGCTGAAGGCAAAAAAAAAAAAAAAGGATTCCAAAGCTATAGTCACAGAAAAAGAAACAAAAAGAATAAGTAAGGAAGGAATAGTTTCTCTTTATGAACATGATACATGAGATTAATAGATGACAGATGCTACACATAAACTCTGATGTGAAATTGCCACTGAAGGAACAAAGATTGGGACAGGGCTTTTAATTAAGTGGAAAAGCAAGGAGATTATAATTTGTATTAAATATTTAAATACTTGTATATTGCTATCTCTAGAACTCTAAGAGTAAATGACCAGAGTAATTGCCTTGGGGAGAGAAATTAGGAACAGAAAAGGGATTTGCTTTCACTGTGTACATTGTTAATCCTGTGTTTCCTGTAAGTACTTATCTAATCAAAAAAGAACTGAGGGGCTGGGATTGTGGCTTGGCGGTAGAGTGTTCACCTAGCACT
Source organism: Ictidomys tridecemlineatus (assembly GCF_052094955.1). Lineage (NCBI taxonomy): Eukaryota > Metazoa > Chordata > Mammalia > Rodentia > Sciuridae > Ictidomys > Ictidomys tridecemlineatus. The sequence goes on from NC_135477.1 coordinate 53,719,111, forward strand.
GGTGGGACCCAGGTTCGATCCTCAGCACCACATAAAAATAAAAGCATTGTGTTGTGTCCATCTACACCTAAAAAATAAATATTAAAAAAACTGAAGCTCTAGATGATGAAAATAAAAAAGCCTCATCTCTTTAAAATATTTGAAATGTACATCCTGAAGAAGTATATCCCTGAATTCTAATATGATCTGTAAATGTGATTATGGAGTCTCTCCTGAGATTCACTAAGACATGTGACAGGTCTACCAAAGCAGAATGCTATGTAGTGAATATTTTTATACTCCTTTCCCCCACAAATTTATACATTGAGATCCTAACCCCCAAGGTTATGGTGTTAGGATGTGAAGTCTGTCTTTGGGAGGTAATTAGGTCATGAGAGTGGAGCCCTCATGAGTGAGATTATTGCCCTTATATAAAGAGACATGACATTTTCAGCTCTCAACCATATAAAGACATAATGAGAATGCATGTGTCTATGAAATCTGATATCAGGCCTTCAACACATGCAGGATCTTCCACCACCTTGATCTTAGACTTCCCAGACTTTAGAACTGTGAGAAATTAAATTTTTTTAAGTCAACCAATCTATGGTATATTTGTTTTAGCAGCTCTAATTAACTAATAGACAAGGAAAGGCATACATCCTGATCTTTAAAAGAGGGGGAACAATGAGACTAGACATCTAAGCACCAAACTGTAGGAAAACTAAACTAAAATGTAATTAAATGGCAGTAATTGCTAGTAGTTAGCCTGGATTCTCCAGGAACAACTCACATCACACTAGAATTTTTGAAAAATTGAACTCTTTAAATAGAAAGGCATAGAAAGAGTGTTTCTATTTCAATGAAACATTTGGAAAAGCTTTCCTATGATATAATTTCTTGATAAGATAAAAAACTGCTTGAAATAACTGCTTGAAAATAACTGCTTAAAAACTGCTTGAAAATCATATCTAAAGTGTTTATTAATTGTCATTATGGATGGCGGTGGGCGCGGAGAGATCAAGTCTCTGACCTCTTCAGCTGTGCAGGCATAGGGAGTCGTAAACAGCCTAATTCTGTTTGCTCAGGATCACTAGGCAATGCTAAGTTGATGTGGATCTGGGACGAGCAGTCTGGGCCTCTCAGAACACACACTGAACCTGGATCGGCTGAATTCAAGCTCCCGTTCGCCTGCTTCCCACAGACAAACAGCTGTGACTCAGCACTAATCCATCCGTCTGAAACAACCGGTCAGCCCTTCTGATCCTACGGGGGTAAATGCCAACCGATCCTTCATAGGTAGTGGCCACAGGTTTGAAACGGGGCTTGGGAGAGACAGTAAGGACCCACCCGTTGCATTGGTCACCCAGCAAAGGGAAACGAACTGTCACCATTTGCAAGAGATACCACCATGGCAGACAACTGACGTCATCAGACTGCGGCGGAGGAGATAACTTCATTGAAACCTGCGGCTAGAGGTGTGTAATTCCCTAGCCTTCCCTCTCCACACATCGGGGAAACCTTAAGGGCCAATCTCAGCTCTCCTTTAAGGGCCCCTCCCAGCTCTCCCGTGAGCACGGTAGCCAGACCGAGGGAATTAGAGGTGGCTCGGGACCTGCGGCGCCGGACTACCTCTCCCACCAGTGCTGACAGCTGAGGTCTCTTGCACCAGCTACCGGGGGTGTGGCTACTGGAGGGGCAGTAAAATTTGCTGAGGATTCTCAGCCCCAAGCTCTACAAACTTAGGGTCTGAGGGAATGGCAAACTGGAAGAGTGTGCCCAGTCATTCATGACAACAGGGCTCCCGGGAGCAGCAGACCTGGCGTGTACCCAGTATTGTGGTGAGCAGCACCCGTGAGAGGGGCCTGGCTAGAGGAAAAGTGGGGAAGTGACTAGACACAAGAGGACGCCCTAGGCACCCAGGATTGGAGACTCGCCCAGTCTGGGAGGAGGAGCTGCTGCACAGTGATTGGTTTCCGCGTATTGATAGGAGAAACTTGGCCTGGTGGTCACAGCGCCACCTACTGGAAGAGAAGTTAATCAAACTCTAAGACTGCATTTATTAGTTTTTTTTGTTGTTGTTGTTTTTTTTTTAATTTTTATTTGGGATTTTCTTTCATTTTCATTTTTCTTTCTTGTTTTTTAATTTTTTTTACAATTTTTTTTAAATTTTTTTTCTTCCAATTTTAATTTTTTTTATTATTTAAAAAATTTTTTTTTCTTTTTTTACTTCCTATTTTTTTCTTCTTTTGTATTTTCATTTCTTTTCAATTATCTTATCCCCCCTTTCTTGAATTCTACCTGCTTACTCTCATTCTCTTTAGTGACTTTTTCCCTTCCCTTCTAATACCTTTCCTCCCAAGCATCAAATAAATTTATAGGAGTAAACAGTAACTCAGCAGTCAAACAGAACAAGAAGTAACATGAGAAGCTTCAAAAAGCAAGGAAGAAAAGGAGTACAAACAATGCAGGACAGCCTAAATATTCAGGAGGACCTAGAGTCATCAGAAAAATGGTCATATAAAGAACTCAAGGAACACCTTAGACAGATGGAATGGAACCTTAAAGAGGATACGAGACAGCAAATTCAAGCAGCGAAAGAACACATTGAAAATGTATTACACAAACAGATAAAAGAAGAAGTTAAGCACCTTTATCAGGAGATAGAGATTATAAAAAAGAATCAAACCATAATCTTAGAAATGAAGGAAACTATAAACCAAATTAAAAACTCAATTGAGAGTATCACTAACAGAGTGGAGCAAGTAGAAGCCAGAACGTCAGATAATGAAGACAAATTATTTCATCTTGAAAAGAGTCTAGCCAACTCAGAAAGGCTGGTAAAAAATCACGAGAAAAACATCCAAGAGTTATGGGATAACATAAAAAAGCCAAACTTACGAGTCATCGGGATAGAAGAAGGTACAGAGATTCAAACCAAGGGAATGAGTAACCTGCTGAATGAAATAATTACAGAAAACTTTCCAGAAATAAAAAAGGAAACAGATATACAAATTGAAGATGCATACAGGACACCGAGCACACAAAATCACAGTAGACCAACGCCAAGACACATTGTTATGAAGATATCCAATATACAGAGCAAAGAGAAAATATTAAAAGCTACAAGAGAAAGGAGACAGATTACATTCAGGGGTAAATCAATAAGGTTAACAACGGATTTTTTATCACAGACACTGAAAGCAAGAAGGTCATGGAACAATGTATTTCAAACACTGAAAGACAATGGATGCCAACCAAGAATTCTGTATCCAGCAAAATTAAGCTTCAGGTATGACAACGAAATAAAAATCTTTCATGATAAACAAAAGTTAAAAGAATTTGCAGCCAGAAAACCAGCATTGCAAAGCATTTTGAGCAAAACACTACATGAGGAAGAAATGAAAAACAATAACCAAAACCATCAGAGGGAAGTGCCTCGGTAAAGACAGAGGGCGAGGGGAAAAATAATCTTGGAGAAACAAACTAATTTTTTTTTTTAAAAAAAGGATAAATAATCAAACATGGATGGAAGTACAAACCATATATCAATAGTAACTCTGAATGTTAATGGCTTAAACTCTCCAATAAAGCGACATAGGCTGATATCATGGATTAAAAAAACAAATCCAACAATATGCTGCCTCCAGGAGACACATCTGATTGGAAAAGACATACACAGGCTGAAGGTGAAAGGATGGGAAAAAATATACCACGCACACGGTCCTCGTAAGAAAGCGGGGGTGGCCATCCTCATATCAAATAAAATCGACTTCAAGACTAAGTTAATCAAAAGGGATAAAGAAGGACATTATATACTGTTAAAAGGAACCATTCACCAACAAGACATAACAATTATCAATATTTATGCACCAAATAATGGCGCTGCGACATTCATAAAACAAATTCTGTTCAAGTTCAAGAATCAAATAGACCACAACACAATAATTATGGGTGACTTCAATACACTTCTCTCACCATTGGACAGATCCTCAAAACAAAAGTTGAATAAGGAAACTATAGAACTCAATACCACAATCAATAACCTAGACTTAACTGACATATATAGAATATATCAACCATCATCAAATGGATATACTTTTTTCTCAGCAGCACATGGATCCTTCTCAAAAATAGACCATATATTATGCCACAGGGCAACCCTCAGTAAATATAAAGGGGTGGAGATAATACCATGCATTTTATCTGATCATAATGGAATGAAACTGGAAATCAATGATAAAAGAAGGAAGGAAAAATCCTACATCACATGGAAAATGAACAATATGTTACTGAATGATCAATGGGTTACAGAAGACATAAAGGAGGAAATCAAAAAATTCTTAGAGATAAATGAAAATACAGACACAACATATCGGAATCTATGGGACACAATGAAAGCAGTTTTAAGAGGAAAATTCATCGCCTGGTGGTCATTCCTCAAAAAAAGAAAAAACCAACAAATAAATGAGCTCACACTTCATCTCAAAGCCCTAGAAAAGGAAGAGCAAAACAACAGCAAATGTAGCAGAAGGCAAGAAATAATTAAAATCAGAGCGGAAATTAATGAAATTGAAACAAAAGAAACTATCGAAAAAATTAACAAAACTAAAAGTTGGTTCTTTGAAAAAATAAATAAGATCGACAGACCTTTAGCCATGCTAACAAAGAGAAGAAGAGAGAGAACTCAAATTACTAACATATGGGATGAAAAAGGCAATATCACAACAGATGCTACAGAAATACAGAAGACAATTAGAAATTATTTTGAAAACCTATATTCCAATAAAATAGAAGATAGTGAAGACATCAATAAATTTCTTAAGTCATATGATTTGCCCAGACTGAGTCAGGAGGATACACACAATTTGAACAGACCAATATCAATGGATGAAATTGAAGAAGCCATCAAAAGACTACCAACCAAGAAAAGCCCAGGACCGGATGGGTATACAGCGGAGTTTTACAAAACCTTTAAAGAAGAATTAATACCAATACTTTTCAAGTTATTTCAGGAAATAGAAAAAGAGGGAGCTCTTCCAAATTCATTCTATGAGGCCAACATCACCCTGATTCCGAAACCAGACAAAGACACCTCAAAGAAAGAAAACTACAGACCAATATCTCTAATGAACCTAGATGCAAAAATCCTCAATAAAATTCTGGCGAATCGAATACAAAAACACATCAAAAAAATTGTGCACCATGATCAAGTAGGATTCATCCCTGGTATGCAAGGCTGGTTCAATATACGGAAATCAATAAATGTTATTCACCACATCAATAGACTTAAAGATAAGAACCATATGATCATCTCAATAGACGCAGAGAAAGCATTTGACAAAGTACAGCATCCCTTTATGTTCAAAACACTTGAAAAATTAGGGATAACAGGAACGTACCTTGACATTGTAAAAGTATCTATGCTAAGACTCAGGCTAGCATCATTCTGAATGGACAAAAGTTGAAGGCATTCCCCTTAAAATCAGGAACAAGACAGGGATGCCCTCTATCACCACTTCTATTCAATATAGTTCTAGAAACACTGGCCAGAGCAATTAGACAGACGAAAAAAATTAAAGGCATAAAAATAGGAAAAGAAGAACTTAAATTATCACTATTTGCAGATGACATGATTCTATACTTAGAAGACCCAAAAGGGTCTACAAAGAAACTACTAGAACTAATAAATGAATTCAGCAAAGTGGCAGGATATAAAATCAACATGCATAAATCAAAGGCATTTCTGTATATCAGCGACAAAACTTCTGAAACGGAAATGAGGAAAAACACTCCATTCACAATATCCTCCAAAAAAATAAAATACTTGGGAATCAACCTAACAAAAGAGGTGAAAGATTTATACAATGAAAACTACAGAACCCTAAAAAGAGAAGTAGAAGAAGATCTTAGAAGATGGAAAAATATACCCTGTTCATGGATAGGCAGAACTAACATTATCAAAATGGCGATATTACCAAAAGTTCTCTATAGGTTTAATGCAATGCCAATCAAAATCCCAATGGCATTTCTTGAAGAAATAGATAAAGCAATCATGAAATTCATATGGAAAAATAAAAGACCCAGAATAGCAAAAGCAATTTTAAGAAGGAAGTGTGAATCAGGCGGTATAGCGATACCAGATTTCAAACTATATTACAGAGCAATAGTGACAAAAACAGCATGGTACTGGTACCAAAACAGGCGAGTGGACCAATGGTATAGAATAGAGGACACAGAGACTAATCTACAAAGTTACAACTATCTTATATTTGATAAAGGGGCTAAAAGCATGCAATGGAGGAAGGATAGCATCTTCAACAAATGGTGTTGGGAAAACTGGAAATCCATATGCAAAAAAATGAAACTGAATCCCTTCCTCTCGCCATGCACAAAAGTTAACTCTAAATGGATCAAGGAGCTTGATATCAAATCAGAGACTCTGCGTCTGATAGAAGAAAAAGTTGGCTCCGATCTACATATTGTGGGGTCGGGCTCCAAATTCCTTAATAGGACACCCATAACACAAGAGTTAATAGCAAGAATCAACAAATGGGACTTACTTAAACTAAAAAGTTTTTTCTCAGCAAGAGAAACAATAAGAGAGGTAAATAGGGAGCCTACATCCTGGGAACGAATTTTTACTCCTCACACTTCAGATAGAGCCCTAATATCCAGAGTATACAAAGAACTCAAAAAATTAGACAATAAGATAACAAATAACCCAATCAACAAATGGGCCAAGGATCTGAACAGACACTTCTCAGAGGAGGACATACAATCAATCAACAAGTACATGAAAAAATGCTCACCATCTCTAGCAGTCAGAGAAATGCAAATCAAAACCACCCTAAGATACCATCTCACTCCAGTAAGATTGGCAGCCACTATGAAGTCAAACAACAACAAGTGCTGGCGAGGATGTGGAGAAAAGGGTACTCTTGTACATTGCTGGTGGGACTGCAAATTGGTGCGGCCAATTTGGAAAGCAGTATGGAGATTCCTGGGAAAGCTGGGAATGGAACCACCATTTGACCCTGCTATTGCCATTCTCGGACTATTCCCTGAAGACCTTAAAAGAGCATGCTACAGGGATGCTGCCATATTGATGTTCATAGCAGCACAATTCACAATAGCTAGACTGTGGAACCAACCCAGATGCCCTTCAATAGATGAATGGATAAAAAAAATGTGGCATCTATACACAATGGAGTACTATGCAGCAATAAAAAATGACAAAATCATAGAATTTGCAGGGAAATGGATGGCACTAGAGCAGATTATGCTTAGTGAAGCTAGTCAATCCCTAAAAAACAAATACCAAATGTCTTCTTTGATATAATGAGAGCAACTATGAACAGAGCAAGGAGGAAGAGCAGGAAGAAAAGACTAACATTTAACAGAGTCATGAGATGGGAGGGAAAGGGAGAGAAAAGGGAAATTGCATGGAAATGAAGGGAGACCCTCATTGCTATACAAAATTACATATAAGAGGTTGTGAGGGGAATCGGAAAATAAACAAGGAGAGTAATGAATTATAGTAGATGGGGTAGAGAGAGAAGAAGGGAGGGGAGGGGAGGGGGGATAGTAGGGGATAGGAAAGGTAGCAGAATACAACAATTACTAATTGGGCATTATGTAAAATTGTGGATGTATAACCGACGTGATTCTGCAATCTGCATTTGAGGTAAAATTGGGAGTTCATAACCCACTTCAATCTAATGTATGAAATATGATATATCAAGAGCTTTGTAATGTTGTGAACAACCAATAAAAAAAATAAAAAATTAAAAAAAATTGTCATTATGTACCTTGAAGGCAATTTGTAATGGTATAAAAATTAGGTTTCATAGATAGCTTTCACCTGGTCAGTGATTTAACTGGGAATTCTAGAATTCATACTGAATAAATTAATGGATAAACAAGGAAACTAGGAGGGAGTTTTAATGTGTTGGGTTCTCCAAAATCAGTTTTTTGACTTGAAAGAACAAAAGTTAAGATTATTTAGGATGAACTGTGTTTAGGAGAACAAAATAAAACTTTGCATTTAGAAGCAAGGAAAATTTATTTGTCCAAATACATAATAGGGAGACTTGAGTTTACAGTAATCTATGAAAAAATGACTTGAATAATATAGTTGAAAGATGAGTACAAAGTTGGAATAATCGGGTAAGCATGATGACTGTATTAAGGAATTTAATAATCTTAAAGAAGAATTGATTGTTATAAAAGTTTATTTTTAAACTGAGTGCAGTGATGCTTTCCTGTAATCCCTGTGATTTGGGAGGCTCAGGCAGGAGGATACAAGTTTGATACAAGTTTGAGACTAACCTCAGCAGTTTAGAGAGTTCCTAAGCAACTTAGCAAGACCCTGCCTCAAAATAAAATGGGATGTTGTGGCTCAGTATAAGTGCCCTGAGTTTAATCCTCAATACCTCCCCAAAGAGTTTATTTTTTTAAAATGTCAAATATTGATATTAGGGAGTTTTCTATAGGAACCATATTATAGACAGTTAGTTAGGTTTCTTAAGTCTTCCTGTAAGAACATACCAACTTATGGAGAAGTATTACAGCTTTACTAAGAGGAGCCTGAGCTCTAGATTCTGAAGACTGTGTGTGTGTATTTGTGTGTGTGTGTGTGTGTGTGTGTGTGTGTGTGTGTGTGTGTGAGAGAGAGAGAGAGAGAGAGAAAGAGAGAGAGAGAGAGAGAGAGATGTATTATCGTAGGGAGAAAAACCATGGGGAAAATTTAATGTTTGTGAGGGAATAGAGAACAACTTTTTTTTTTTTTGCAAATTTTAGAAGGGTGAGGTTTTTCATAGCTTCTCTATATATCTTTGATCTTCTGCCATCCCTCTCTTTTGCTGCTAGGGCACGACTAAACTACAAAATGGTGTGTACTGTAATAGAGAGGGATGGTAAAGGATATTAGATGGAGAGCAATGAACTAGTTAGTTCATGCTAATTGTGGTAAATATGTGCTCCATGATCTCAGAGTTAACTGCATTTAAAATTGAAATGTGTGTTAAACAAAGTAAATTTAAAAATGGATATAAGTTCAGTTTCAAGCAGGAGATAAAGTAAAATTTGGGTATTATAGACAAAGATAGTCTGGGGAGAAGGGAAGGATTCTCAACGGTGGGTTTTCCCTGTCTTGAGGTTTGTCCCTAGAGACATCTATTACTACTGTCTATAGAGATTTGTTCTCCTTCCTTACTTTCTGAAAACTGGGATTTTATTCTAGTCTGTCTTTAAACCTGTTTAAACCTGTTTATATCTCTATTGGATGAAATTCAAAAGTGGCAGATTTCAACTCAACCCAAGGAAGAAGCTTACAAAAATAATCGCTAGCATCTAATAGTATAATGAATCACTCATTGTTTATATTTATTCAAGCCTAGTACACTGTTGAAATGAAGGCTGTTGTAGAAGGTATTCTTAGATGTTTAAGAGATACTCCCTAGATTTAAGAGTTTATAGATTATTAAGTGCAAAATTAATAAAAAGTCTTGGAATTCAACACTCAACACTCACAAAATAATAGGAATTCTGTTTTGGATTCAGGTAGTATTGCTGTAAGACGTTGATAACAATTTGTCAGACTTTGACCTTGCTTCAATTTTATTTGCAAAATTCTGCAGTTTTATGTCTCTTATTGCCCTGATCTTCAATCAATCAGGATTACTGAATAGGACAGATACAAAAGATCAGAAAGATTTTTATAAGAAACAGCATTTATTCAAGGAATAATAATTAAATATAGTCAAGGTTCTTCAAGGACTTGTTGGTTTATTATTTTATATTTTTTTCTATGGAAAAATGAACATCTGAGCAACTTTCTTAATGTTCATTAAGGACAAACACAGACTTAGAAAATGCCTTGGTTAAATTAGCTCAGTCTTTTACCTCTTGGCTGATAAACATTCTTTTGGAATGTTTATATATGATGTAGATAACTTTTATTCTTCTTAATTTTCCCCCTTTCCAGTTTTTGGTTCTTAGTGTAGCTTTGGAAACCCTTTGTGATTCTGCAGTGAATTCACATGTTATTAAAGGCTGTGAAGGTTCACTTAGATCTTATTTTAATTCACAACAATGTCCTCTACTTTTGTCCCTGAGATGAAAGAACAAAGTAATGTTAGCAATCTTAATTTCAATGAAAGGATAGTACCTGTTATAAGTAGGGTAACAAATAAAGCCCTTTGTGAGCCCTCATTTGATAGAACCCTAAGGCCATACATTGAAAGACATATCTTGTTGCATAGTTTGGCTCTGGGCTATGCATTAAGGTTACCAGAGGAATATCCCATCTGTCAATTTAGATTTGCCTGTGTTAGAGAGAATCAAAGTGGTAGGTGGAATGATGGAAAACTGAACCAAAACAAAAAGCAAACCAAACAAAAACATTTCAATCCTAGAACTGCATTTGAGAGAAAACATTTGGCAATAGTGTTTGAATCCTTTCTTGAAGCACATTTTCTATATTATAGTTGAATAGCTGAGAAAAAGAGATCATGTTTCTACTTTTAGAAAAGAAATAAAATCAGTAAAGAGAGAAGCAAGTAATTAACAGGATAAATTATAAGATGTGACTTTACATTTTGTATATTATATGATAATAGTAATTCATACTTTCATTTGAAAAGAAATTAAAATAAGTTTTCAACTTAATACAATTTGAATAATTATTTTTTCAAAGCAAAAAGGCTTTTACAAAGTAAAGGAATAGTAGGCACTTTTTGTAAGTGACTTATGATAAAGTTAAACACAGTCTTAGGACAAGGCCATAGTTGACAGTCTTGAAGCAGGGGAAGGGGGTTCTCAGAAAGCATTTTGGATTATGTTCAATAAAGGAATTATATAGAACTGTGTTACATTTTAGAAAATGTGCTCCCTGTGATCAATAATGCCAGTGTTTTAAAATAAAAGTCAACATTTACTATAATTTTAAGTCGATGAATATATATATTTATACATTATAGTTATTTAAAAATATAGTTAGCTGGGCACAGTGGCACACGCCTATAATCTCAGTGGCTTGGGAGGCTGAGACAGGAGGATCTCGAGTGCATAGCCAGCCTCAGCAACAGCAAGGTGCTAAGCAACTCAGTGAGACCCTGTCTCTAAATAAAATACAAAATAGGGCTGGGGATGTGGCTCAGTGGTTGAGTGTACCTGAGTTCAATCCCTGGTGCAAAAAAAAAAAAAAAAAAAAAAGAAAAAATGTTTAGAGTAACCCTAGGATGCTTAATATATAAATTGTCTTTTTTTTCCCCCGCTTCAAATTTCTTATTATAATTGACTGGAAAATGGTTTGATACTATACATGAAGTGATAGTATACATTAGTGTTTGTAATAGTATAGAAAATCCTGAAGCATATAATTGTACTGAAATGCTTTTATATATTATTAAATTTGTCATAATCAGTTGGTTTGAGACTTTCAATATAATTGTCTTTATTTTTAATATTAAACTTTGCTGAAGACACATGAAAGAATTATTATATTTGAAATTCACTATCTTGATTATGAACAGATACTATGTTAAGTTACTAGGGACAGCTTTTTGGAAGATTCATATTACTCTCAAGAATATTTCAAATATCCACTTTTTGTATTAAGAAAATAGTGGCATGTAATCATGTGGCATCATATCTGAAGAGTCTTAAGGCTTATAGATTCTACAATATTTGCTTCTATTTAAGGTATTCATTTAAGATATTAATTTAAGAATTAGAGTATGTCAAGAGCCAATGAGGATGCTTCTTTGTTTTTTATCTCTCTCTTTTACTACATGTGTATAAGGTGAATAGTTTGGAAAGGCATTGGTGAAGCACTGATCTTTTCACTTTCACATGGGTGTAGCAGAGATTGTGAATGTCTTTGAGTATACACAATATTACATCTATAGATACAAGGGAAGGATCCAGTAGACGGGGAGAGGTTGATAACAAAGAGGTGATGATTTTATGGAATGAGGCCAGGGAGAGATGAAAAATGGAGGAGAATGGGTAAGACTATCAGGGCAGGGAATTTGGAGAGAACATGGGCTCTGCCCTGAGGTTCTGATATATTCTTTAGGTGTGAAAGACAGGTATAGGAAAGAGAATAATTCTTCTTCCTAGAATCATTAAGATTGAGAGGATAATTTAAGGGATTTATTCTGTATAAGAGAGACACTATGAAAATATGTGCTCATCTATCTATCTAACCATCCATCCATCTGTCCACTTATAGCCAATTAATCAACTAAAAAGAAATGATCTTCCCTATGTCTATAATAAGAAACATTAAAACTAAAGTAAATATGATACTTTCTATTTACTTTTTGTTTTTATTTCTATGGGTTTCATAGGGAATATCAGGACATTTTCTGGGGAAAGAATTTTATGCTCTCTTAGCCTGAAATTGTGGAAGAAAATAGGTAGAAGCTAAGTGGAAAGGTTTTCCATTGATAGGTACATGTTTCTGTGGGTTATTGGTTTTTTGTTTTAAAAAATGGGTTAAGTTATATTTAGGAGAGATTTTTTCTCTTTATTTCTGTGATCTTCAGTAAATGCTTACTGGTTGATTACTGATGTAGGTTCGTATTCATTTGTGGGCTTAGTGATTTGGGTAATAGCTTTAATGACTAATATATTAATGTGAATGTCAATGTGAATATGTTATGATATGCCACCTATGATCACTTGATTATATATTTAAGAACGTATACACTTTTATGCAAAATATCTCAAAATTGATTCTTAAGGATAATGTTAATGCCTTTAAAGCCATTCTTTAAATGACTTATAATAATAATTATTATTTTAAAATTTGTCTTGTCTAAATATCAATGCCTTTTCAGTTTTTATAGCTATGCTAAATCATATCAGAAAATAAATTTCTCCTAATGTTCTTCCACAATCAAGATCCTCAAATAAGTGACCTCCACAATAAGTAGAGACATAACACATCTTTTGCATTTGTTGAGTTTTTAATTTAGTCATGAATTTATGAGTGTAGATAATTTGTGAGGGCATCTAAGCCCAGATAACATGATCTCAGAGAACAGTTGGGGAATATCTGACACAGTAGTCCTTTGTGAGCTATAGATGATATCTGGAAGAGATGCCAAATACAGGTTTCAGCTGTTTCCTAATTTTCATTTATGCTTGTCTTTAGAAAATATCTTTCTTAACTAATGAACATTGTTTTTGTATACTTGTGCACAGGCAATATGTCAGCTGAATCACCAATCACACTGAATATTGATCCTCAGGATCTTCAGGTCCAAACATTTACTGTAGAGAAGTTGCTGGAGCCTCTCATAATTCAGGTACTAATATCATGGAAATTATAATGTGCAACAATGGTAGAAGAACTAAAAACATGGAAAACTAATGAGCCAAAGAAAGATTTGATTTTTATATAAGAATATGACATCTAAAATTTTCCTTTTAATAAAGTGGTATTAAAATGTATAAAGAGATGTATCTAGTAATAATAATACAATTCTGAAAAATTTTCACCAGATGATCTTTTAACAGCAACAGCAGTATGAGTGTGTATATATAATTTTCAAAGTAACCATCTATAAATTATCTTGTTTGATAGTGAGTGAGATAGGTAGTGTGGTTAAAGCCACCTTTCACTTGCTCAGAGACACGATGACTCATTTGTCAAATAGAAACTATCTTTAAAATATCAAAATGCATGATAAAAGCAGCTGCTTAAAGGAATTCTTTGATAAAGTCTTTCATAAAGTGAATAATCCTTTGATAATATACATAATGATTCTCTGACTTACCCAGATTTTGAGTACTGGATTTTCTTAAAGCAGAGTTGAAGAAACTTATACAATGATATAGATATAACTTTTTTATCCTTAACCTAAAATTTGTGAGGGAACTCCCTTTATACTTATACCATACATAGTAAATAACTTTTTTCTGTGGACTCAATACACTCAAAGTTTAACTCTGTGTGAAACTACACTGATTTTTACCTCTGGCCATTTTAAAATGTTCTGCTTATTTTTTTCTGTGAGATAAACAGTAGAGAGGGAGGTACACATTTTTACTTAGCATGAGTTGACATTTACTACAAATCATGAGCATTGCTGATGATAGGTTTAATTATCCACTTTGGCAGGCTAAAATACTAATATCTGGTATGAAATGGATACCAGATGACTATGGAGACACCACCATTAAAATCTCTTGTCTTGGCTATCTGTGGAATAGTTTTATGTTAAAAAAAGGAAAAAAGAAAAAAATAACTTACTGTTTTTCTGATAAAGATCACTGAAAGAATTGTAAAAGCCAGCCAGGCAGCCAATCAACTAATCATCCAATCAACCAACAAAAAATCCATTTGGGGAAAAAAGATCGAATTAAAAAAAACACTAAATTTTACCATTAAGAGATAAACATTAACATTTTGATACATGTAGTCCCCATACCCCCTTCACTAGGTATGGAATGCAGGGCCTCACACCACACAGGCTAGGCAAATGTTCTACCACTGGCATACATTCTCCATCTGTATTTTCTTCTAATATCGTAAAATTATGGGTGATTTTTATACCCATAGTTTCTTACTACTTTTCAATATAAATAATATATATTCTTTGACTATATATACATAAAGAATACACATATAAACAAGGTGGAGAGAGTGCATTATATGTAGACTTTCCTCTGAGTAACCCTTATTTGTTCTGCAACAATGAGACATTTCAGTTGGTCACATAAGACTTGCAAAACACAAAAGATGCTGACACGTTGTTGTTTATGAATGGAGAAAGTATTGTGGAGAAACTACTTATATCTTGACAGAATCTAACAAATGTGATGTTTTAGTAAGATACATCCTATAGCAGTCAATGCAAATCCACATTTAGGGTTATGCTGGTCACAGTGTGTGTGTGTGTGTGTGTGTGTGTGTGTGTGTGTGTGTGTGTGTGTATTTTCTGGCATGTTCTAAAACTATTAAAACCATCTCACCAACCATTTATTGATTCCATCTAGAAAACTAAAAGGGGGTAATTGACCTAAAGTGATTTTATTTGACTGGAAAGAAATGTAACTTAAAAATGTGATTATGTTAATTTTAGATTTTGATATAGCACCTAGATTCAGCATTTTTATGATCAGCAAGTAGATGAGACAGGGAAAGGGAATTCAGTACGTATTTTATGACAGATAGTTCTCAGTTAATGATAATGTAATACTAATTTTATCTACTTTGATTGTTGAGAGTGTTTTTGAAAATGTTTATTGATTTCTTAAGAATTGTTTGGCATATTATTTCATCAAAATCCCAGTTACAAAACAGTTTGTAGGTCTTAGCAATATTCAAGTTATATGAAATTAAAAATATTAATTATCTATAAAATGTCTACTATGTGCAAGAACTTGCTAATAAAGCAGAATTCTAGTATGACAAAATTATGACTATACACTTGATTTTCATTATAATGGATTCTCTATAAAAACAATACATTTTAAAGTTAAAGAGTTATTATTTAAAAGTAACTGATGTTATTGAATTTGATGCTCAGCCTTGTTTTATCTGTCACTTTGATCACATGTCACTAGTTAAGACAAGTAAAAGATTCCATTATAAATTATATTAAAGGTGATTTTAAGGGTAACATTGTGCTAAGTGTTTTATATTGATTTTGAAAGTGTTATTTTTATTTTAAAATATTTAATTGATAAAATTGTATGTATATATTCAAGGGGTACAGAATGATGATTTATGTATATATTATTTAATGATTACCATGGTCAAAGTAATAAACACATCCATCACAATGTGTATATGTGTGTATATGTGTGTTGTAGGCACTTAAAAATACTTTTTTATCATATTTTGAGTATATAATACAGTATTTTTAACTATAGTTATCATGCTGTACATTAGATGCTCAGAATTTACTCATCTTCTAACTGAAAGTTTGTACCCTTTAACAAACATTTTTTCACCTCCTATATCCTACTACTTGCCAGTGCCTGGAAGCCACCATTTTACTCTCTGCTTTTATGACTTCACATATTAATGAGATTATATAGTGTTTGTCCTTCTATGTCTGTCTTAAATCACTTAACATACTGTCTCCAGGTATATTCATATTGGCAAATGGCAAGATTTCCTTTTTAAAGAATGACTTAATGCAATATAAGTAAATATCACATTTTATTTATTAATTCACTTGCCAAATGGACTCTTAGGTTGTTTCCACACCTTGGCTATTATTCCAAAGACTGTTTAATTTGAATTGATATAGTATTTATTTTATGTATATGGTACAATCTCTAATTACACTGGAAAACATTCCAGCAAAGATTCATTTACTGCCACCAGATAAAGTTATCAATTTAGTAGCCCCATTAAAAAAAGCCCACCTTTGGCTGGAGTTGTGGCTCAGTGGCAGAGTGCTTGCCTCACACATATGAGGCACTGAGTTAGATCCTCAGTACCACATAAAAAAATAAACAAGGAGAGATCCAAGATGATGGGCCAGAGGGAGGAAGCATTCTATGTTGCTCCATGACCTGGGACTCAAGTTGTGAGAATACGGCTTCTCTGCAAGCAAAATTCCTGCTCCCGTGTGGGATCATGGCCATTGTGCCCCTCCAGGGCTCCAGGCCTCAGCATCAGAGTAGATCTCCCAACTACTTGCCTATGCAGGACTGTAGGGTACCAGAGCAGCACCATCAGCACCCATGCAGAACTTTTGGCCACCCACCGGAGCAGAAATCACAGATGCAGCTCCCACGTAGACATCTGGCAGCTTCCCATATTCAGGAACTTTGGCTGCCACTCCTGTGTGGACACCCATCTACCAACGTGGGGCTCCCTGGTCACCGCCATCTTGGGACTCTGCAGCAGAGGAGGTAGCCCCCTATGTGCAGTAGTCTTCCTGCACCCAAGAACCTCACACAGGCTCTGAAGTTAACTGACAGCCACACTGCACGATCTAGTTTCTGAACTCATCCTCTAACGCCATCACTTGGCTCCCCCCAAACAACCTGACAGCCTACTGCTGAAAGCAGGTGCCTCCATATTGGGCCACCTTCATCATCATCTTCAGTGGGGGGAAAATCCCAGTTTTGGAACTCTGGCTGGCCAGGTGTCCAGTTTTTAACTCCCTCCTCTCCCCAGCAGCTGCTACCCTGGCACAGTGACACCCTGGTTAACTTTCACCACTCTGAGGGTGGAGATACCAGTTAACAACAGACAACCCCACTTCTTGGATGAGAAGGGAAGCAGGAAAAACACAGATTTCCAACCAAAACAATTCTGTTTCTACCTTCAAGATTTTTTCCCCCTCTTCCACTCTATTCTCCTGCCCTCACATCCCCAACATATGTGAAACCAAGTGCCAATTAGGATTTTAAGGACTGGGATGTCTGAATAGTATATTACAGCTGTGTTGTGTATGTGTTTATATATATACTTTTATCCCACCAATATCTACTATTTTAACATTATTTTTCTCAATATATATGTGTGTTTGTTTTATGTACTCTACTGTCTTCCCACTTAATTGTCTACCCCAAATTGCTTCCTCTCCTTTCTCCTGCTACTAATCTTCCTTTTTAAATTTCTCTTTCATACTTCTTAAGATATAACAACTCTATATCCTCACCATATCTTCCTATTCCTCACTCCCTGGTTCTTTGTCCACCATTAGAAACTGTAAATTCTTTTACAAACCTACTGAATATATTTTAGATAATAATTGAATTCACCATTTCTGTACATTGTGACCAAACTATAAATGTCTTAATAGCAAACATTTGTTTTTAGGGTATATGCTGTTTGTACTGGAATCTGATAACATTGTCATTCACCTCAAAGGAGAGGTATTGGATCTCTACAGGAGTGCTATAAGCCTATAGGGTAAAAACAGTAACACCTTGGATCCACAGTGCTAGAAGGGAAGACACACAAGCAATATGAAAAGACAAGGGAAGAAAATGACCTGAACATATCAAGACACCACATTATTAGAATCCATGGCCAGCACAGCAGAAGAAATTACAGAGAAGGAGTTCAGGATGTACATGATTAAAATGTTCTGTGAATTAAAGGATGATATAAGATAGCAAATACAGGCAGCAAAAGATCATTTTGACAAAGAGCTACATAAACAAATACAGGAAGCAAAAGATTACTTCAATGGGAAGATAGGAGTTCTAAAAAACAAACAAACAAACAAACAAACAAAAACAAAACCAAACAAATAGAAATCCTTGAAATGAAAGAAACAATAAACCAAAATTGAAAGCTCAATTGAAAGCATCACCAACAAATTAGACCACTTGGAAGTCAGGACTTCAGACAATGAAGACAAAATATATAATCTTGAAAAGAATGTAGACAACACAGTGAAAATGGTAAGAAACCATGAGCAGTTCATTCAAGAAATATGAAATATTATAAAAAGACCAAATTTAAGAGTTATTGGGATAGAGGAGAGAATAGAGTTCCAAATCAAAAGAATGAGCAATCCATTCAATGAAATAATGTCAGAAAAATTTTCAAACATGAAGAAAGAACTGGAAAACCAAATTCAAGAGGTTTATAGGATGCCAAAGAGCCACAGCCAAGTCACATTATACTAAAATGCCTAACATACAGAATAAGGAGAGAATATTAAAAGCCACAAGAGAAAGGAATCAGATTACATATAAGGGGAAACCAATTAGATTTTGTGCAGAGTTTTTAAACCCAGACCCTGAAAGCTAGAAGATCCTGGAACAACATATATCAAGCTCTGAAAGAAAACGGATGCCAACCAAGAATCTTATATCCAGCAAAATTAAGCTTTAGATTTGATGATGAAATAAAAACCTTCCATGATAAACAAAAGTTAAAAGAATTTACAACTTGAAAGCCTTCATTACAGAATATCTTTTGCAAAATATTCCATGAAGAGGAATTGACAAACAATAATGAAAATCAGCAAAGGGAGGTATTAAACTAAAGGAAAAACGAATCAAAGGAGAAACCAAATCAAGTAAAATACCAAAAAAACTCCCCAAATGGCTGGGAATACAAATCCTGTCTCAATAATAACCCTGAATATTAATGGCCTAAACTTACCATAGACTGGCAGATTAGATTAAAAAGAGAGACCCAACAGTATGCTGCCTCCAAGAGACTTATCTCATAGGAAAAGACATCCACAGACTGAAGGTGAAAGGTTGGGAAAAATCATACCACTCATGAGTTATGGAAGCAAGCAGGGATCTCCATCCTCATATCAAATAAAGAGGACTTCAAGTCAAAGTTAATCAAAAGAGATAAAGAAGGACATTTTATACTGCTTAAGGGAACAAGACATAAGAACAAGTCAAGGGCTGGGGATGTGGCTCAAGCGGTAGCGCGCTCGCCTGGCATGCGTGCGGCCCGGGTTCGATCCTCAGCACCACATACCAACAAAGATGTTGTGTCTGCCGAGAACTAAAAAATAAATATTAAAAATTCTCTCTCTCCTCTCTCTCTCTCTCTCTCTCTCTCTCTCTCTCTCTCTCTCTCTCTTCTCTCAATCTCTCTTTAAAAAAAAAAAAAGAACAAGTCAACAAGACATAACAGTAATAAATATATATGCCCCAAACAATGGAGAGCCTATGTTCATCAAACATATTCTTCTCAAGTTCAAGAGTCAAATAGACCACAGCACAACAATTCTGGGTGACTTTAACACACCTTTTTCACCACTGGATAGATCATCCAAACAAAAGCTGAATAAAGAAACTATAGAACTCAATAATACAATCAATAACTTAGACTTAACTGAAATATATAGAATATTTTATCCTTCAGTGAATGAATACATTTTCTTCTCAGCAGCACATGAATCCTTCTCTAAAATAGACCATATATTATGTCACAAAGCAACTCTTAGCAAATAAAAACGTAGAGATACTACCCTGAATTCTATCAGATCATAATGGAATGAAATTAGAAGTAAAAATAAAAGCTACTCCAACACCTGGAGACTTAATAATATATTTATTTAGTAATAAATATGCTACTGAATGAACAATAGGTTGCAAAAGACATCAAGGACATCAAGGAGGAGATTAAAAAATTCTTAGAGGTGAATGAGAACACAGATATAACATATTGAAATCTCTGGGACACTATGATGGCAGTACTAAGAGGAAAGTTCATTGCATGGAGTTCATTTCTTAAAAGAAGAAAAAGTCAACAAATAAATGACTTAATATTACATCTCAAAGCCCTAGAAAAAGAAGAATATATCAACACCAAAATCAGTAGAAGACAGGTAACAATTAAAATCAGAGCTGAAATCAATGAAATTGAAACAAAAGAAACAATTGAAAAAACTGACAAAACAAAAAGTTGTTTCTTTGAAAAAATAAATAAATTGACAGACCCTTAGCCATGCTAACGAAGAGAAGGAGAGAGGAAACTCAAATTACTAACATCTGTGATGAAAAAGAAAATATCACAACAGACACTACAGAAATACAGAAGATAATTAAATTATTTTGAAAACATGTACTCCAATAGAATAAAAAATATAGAAGGCATTGACAAATTTCTAGAGTCATATAATTTCCCCAGATTGAATCAGGATGATATACAGAATTTAAACAGATCAATTTCAAGTGACAAAATAGAAGACTCCATCAAAAGTCTACCAAACAAGTAAAGCCCAGGACCAGATGGATACACAGCCAAGTTCTACAAGACCTTTAAAGAAGAACTAATACCAAAACTTTCCAATTTATTTCAGGAAATAGAAAAAGAGGGAGCACTTCCAAACTCATTCTCTGAGGCCAATATCACCCTGATTTCAAAATCAGGCAAAGACACATCAAAGAAATAAAACTTCAGACTAATGTCTCTAATGAACATAGATGCAAAAACCCAATAAAATTCTGGCAAATTGAATACAAAAACATATCAAAAAGATAGTGCATTCACCATCAAGTGGGGTTCATCCCAGGGATGCAAAGTTGGTTCAACATATGGAAGTCAATAAATGTTATTCATCACATCAATGGACTTAAAGATAAAAAACATATGATCATCTCAATAGATACAGGAAAAACATTAGACAAAATAGAGCACCTCATTCATGTTCAAAACACTAGAAAAATTAGGGATAACAGGAATATATCTCAACATTGTAAAAGTTATTTATGCTAAGGCCTAGGCCAACATTATTCTAAATTGAAATAATTTAGACAAATTGAAAGAATCCCCTCTAAAAGCTGGAACAAGACAGGGATGCCCTCTTTCACCACTTCTATTTAACATAGTTCTTGAAACACTGGCCAAAGCAATTAGATAAAAGGAATTAAAGAGATATAGATAGGAAAAGAAGAAACCAAATAAGCACTATTTGCTGATGATATGATTCTATACCTAGAAGACTCAAAAAATTCCACCAGAAAACTTCTAGAACTAGTAAATGAATTCAGCAAAGTAGCAGGATATAAAATCAACACCCATAAATAAAAGGCATTTCTGTATATCAGTGACAAATCCTCTGAAAGGGAAATGAGGAAAACTACTCCATTTACAATAGCCTCAAAAAAATTAAAATACTTGGGCATCAACCAAACAAAAGAGGTGAAAGACCTCTACAATTAAAACTACAGAATGCTAAAGAAAGAAATTGAAGAAGACCTTAAAAGTTGGAAAGATCTCCCTTGTTCTTGGATAGGCAGAATTAATATTATCAAAATGACCATACCACCAAAAGCACTATACAGATTTAATGCAATTCCAATCAAAATCCCAATGACATTCCTCATAGAAGTAGAAAAAGCAGTCATGAAATTCATCTGGAAAAATAAGAGACCCAGAATAGCTAAAGAAATCCTTAGCAAGAAGAGTGAAGCAGGTGGCATCACTTCCCTATACCAGACCTTAAACTATACTACAGAGCAATAGTAACAAAAACAGCATGGTATTGGCACCAAATTAGACAGGTACACCAGTGGTACAGAATAGAGGACACAGAGACTAACCCACATAATAACATTATCTTATATTAGACAAAGGCATCAAAAATATACATTAGAGAAAAGATAGTTTCAACAAATGGTGCTGTGAAAACTGGAAATCCATATGCAACAAAATGAAATTAAACCCCTATCTCTCACTATGCACAAAACTCAACTCAATGTGGATCAAGGACCTAGGAATTAAAACAGAGACTCTGTGTCTAATAGAAGAAAAAGTAGGCCCAAATCTCCATCATATTGGGTTAGGCCCGTACTTCCTTAACAAGACTTCTATACCACAAGAATTAAAATCAAGAATTAATAAATGGGATGGATTCAAACTAAAAAGCTTCTTCTCAGCTAAAGAAAAAAATCCCTGAGGTGAATAGAGAGCCTACAGCTTGGGAGCAAATTTTTACCACTTGTACATCAGATACAGCACTAATATCTAGGGTATATAAAGAACTCAAAAAACTAAAGTAAAAAAAAATAACCCAATCAATAAATGGGCCAAGGAACTGAACAGACACTTTTCAGAAGGTAATATACAATCAATCAACAAATATATGAAAAACTGTTCAACATCTCTAGCAAATATAGAAATTTGAATCAAAACTACTCAAAGATATCATCTCACTCCAGTCAGAATGGCAGCTATTATGCATACAAACAACAATAAGTGTTGGCGAGGATGTGGCGAAAAAGGCACAATCATACATTACTGGTGTGACTGCAAAATGGAGCAGCCCAAATAGAAAGCAGTAGGAGATTTCTTGGAAAACTGGGAATAGAACCACCTTTTGATCCAGCTATCCCACTCCTCTATCTATACTCAAAGGACTTAAAAACAGCATATTACAGGGACACAGCCACATCAATGTTTACTGCAGCATAATTCACAATAGCTAAACTGTGGAACCAACCTAGATGCCCTTCAGTAGATGAATGGATAAAGAAAATTTGGTATATATACACAATGGAATATTAGTCAACAATAAAAGAGAATAAAATCATGGCATTTGCAGGTAAATGGATAGAGTTGGAGAATATAATACTGAATGAAGTTAGCCAATGCCAAAAAAACAAATGCTGAATGTTTTCTCTGATATAAGGTGGCTGATTCATAGTGGGATTGGGAGGGGGAGCATGGAAAGATCAGACAAACCATAGATAGGGCAAAGGGGTAAAAATAGATGGTGGAATGATATGGATGTTACTACCCTACGTACATGTATGAAGAAGACACGAATGGTGTGAAAATTCTTTGTATACAAGCAGAGATATGAAAAAATTGTGCTCTCTCTATATAATATGAATTATAATGCATCTGCTGTCATATATAACAAATTAGAATAGAAAATTAAAAAATAAAATAAAGATATAAAAAATGCCCACCTTTCCTCATTGCTTATCTTTAAATTGTATTCCTTTGCTTTCAAGTTTCCACAGATGATACTCTTATCATCTCTCTATATAACTCAGAGTCAAAATTAATTTTAATTTTTAGAGTAATTGGTCATAGATACTATTATGTCACTCTAACTTCTAAATTCATTTATTCATAAATCTTTACTGCTCTTTTTATAGTTACTAGAGTCTTCCCTACTGAACCTGATTTATCTTTAATCTATTTTTTTCCTCTTGGGCACAGGTAAATCACTAGGTCATTTTGCAGTGATGTTCAGCTTGGGATATATTTCAATCATTCGCTTTCATTTTCTCTGTGTGATAACTTATACAGTTGCATCCCTCTGTAATAAATTCCTCCAATGAATCAGAAATAATTTTTTTTCTCAGCAATTACATTTTTATGATTGCAACTGTAGGCATCTGCACTTTATCACTTTCAAGATCCAAATTTGGCAGTGCAATGCAGAAAGTCTTGTTATGCAGAATTGTGCTTAAAAAAATTTACTCTTTATGTTGTATACTCCTGAAGGGGATATGAACTGCTAGATCATGCTACAATCACTACATAATAGAACTATCAATAATTTTATTTGCCACAAAATATAATTTTCTATATGTCAGATTCATGTGAGTTAAAGAGTTGACTCACTTATTCATGTGAGTTAAAGAATTGACTTACCCAGAATCCCTTAAAAAATCCTTATAATGTGTTATCTCTTTTAAAGTTTTTATGGGGCGCAGGTTCAAATGTATTTTATGATATAAATATATCCCATGGTTTTAAAAGATAAATATAGAGTTAGATCAGTAGCAATAAACATTACTTCTCTGGCTTTTATTCGACCTCTTGGCCCTTTCTTCATTTCTACCTCCTTACTGTCTTCCAAAAAAACTATTTTTCTGGAAATCCCCCTAGAGATAGCTTTTTTTTTTTTAAAAAAATCTATATTTATTTATTTATTGTTATGTGGTGCTGAGGCTCACACATGCTAGGCATGTGCCCTACCACTGAGATAAAACTCCAGCCCTAGAGATAGCTTTTATATACTCTATAATAAAAATTTAAAAAATTTTATTATATAGACATAATAAATAATTTTATTTATAATTTATATATAATTATAATCATTGGCTCAAATTTAAGAATATCTATTAACCCCTGCATCAGTTGGCATAAGGATAGCATAAGGAAGGTTGTGTTGTGATAAGAAGACAATCTTCAAATCTGAGACCAATAAAAATTCACTTCCTATTTAAACTATAGGTCCATTGTAAGTTGGCTGGGGCCTGCTCAGTACAGGCACACAGAGACCTAGGCTAACCTGAACTCCATTTCAACATGTAGTTTCACTGTCACTGCAATAGGGGTGTTATCATTGTAGGGGAGAGAAAAATTACTTCTACCCCTTCCCCCTTAGTTCTTATTTGGTCTCTTTGACTAGATCTAGAAACCCAATTAGGATAAGAGCTAATTAATAATAGAAGAGTATAAACATTTTAAAAATTTCATATGTATATGGGTAACTTCACAAGAGAATAAAGTCCAAAGAAATGACCAAAGCATTGTGTTTTATACTTTTTAGACAATGAATAATAAATTTTGAAGGAATTACAGCAAAAGAAAATATTTTGGCTAGGGGATTAAATTTTGGGGCTGTTACTATGAGACATATGGTAGTAAGGACATAGAAGCTAGTGGAAGATAAATCCTACTTCAAACAGTTTGTTTATTCAGGTTCATTGCAGTTCCAATTACCAGTCTCTGGTGACTATTACTATTTTCCAGTCTTAGTATGTAAAGAAAGTTCCTCCCAAAAGAATTTTTATGGCTTGCTACATGTAGGGAAAATCAGACCTAATGACCCTTTCTGAAGGTACAGTTCCTTATATAGGTTCAGCTTAAAATAAACAATATACCAATATGGCATATATTTAGGTGGCACATTTTAAACTTCTTCATCATCCTCTCTTTGGTAGTTGACTATATACTGAGTGGAGTGGTGGATACCTAGAGTTAAATAGTTATATCCATTGTAAAATTGAAAGATATTCAGAAAGAAGTAGAGTTGAGTCATAGTAATAGTGGAGAAAATTTTCAAGTTTGGATTTACAAACTCTTGCTGTTCAAGGACAATAAGATTACCTAGTTATTAGATTTTTAAAAATTCTTCTAGTTTTCAAGCACATTCTATACTCACAACTGCACTCTTGCCTCTGTGGGTCCTCAACTGTTTCCAGTTTCCTGACCACTAGCCATGTAGTTTAAATATTTAGCTTCCTTAATTTAATCTGATTTCTTGGTCTCTTTCTCTCTCTGAAAACTTAAAGGAGGTTCCATTGGCAGTAGAAATCTAAGATAACTGTAATTGCCCTCACTTGTTTATGATGGAGTGGGGGTTCTCCTGTAAA
Organism: Ictidomys tridecemlineatus; assembly: GCF_052094955.1. Classification (NCBI taxonomy): domain Eukaryota; kingdom Metazoa; phylum Chordata; class Mammalia; order Rodentia; family Sciuridae; genus Ictidomys; species Ictidomys tridecemlineatus. Next base: position 53,744,890 of record NC_135477.1, read on the forward strand.
ATATTTCTTATGTTCTTCCCTTGTCGGCAAATTTTGTAGTCTCTGAGGTACAGCTCACTTTTGTTCCCAAATCAGTCTATCTGCTATACATTCTCATTTTATTTGGCTTCATGTTGTTTCTGGTGGATGAGGACTGCCCTTGGTGCCCACTGTGAGACTAGAAATGGACATGCCAAGGCAACCATGTCCCCATGTGAATCCTCAAGACAGCAGAATGGTGTGGGGCTTCGACAGAAGAAGGAAAATAACTCTCTCCCCATCCTCATACTTTGCTCTCTCACATGGGTCTCCATGAAGAAATGCTTGTACTTAAAATCACAAAAAATTCTTATGAAAATATCCTATTTCAGTTTCTTCCCTTATCTTTCTTCTGTATCTGTTAAGAATCAAACACAATCCTGTGGCTGTTGGGATCAGTTAATCCTAGTTCCTCCAAGCAACATAATTTTCACTCCTTCCTGGCTCCTATGAAGAACCTCTTTGCCATATCCCACCCTCAATAACATTTCTTTCTCCTCTCCTTGAGCCCAAACCCAAACCAAAACCAAACGACAACAACAAAAAACAAAAATCAAGAAATCAAGCAATTACACATAAACATACTCAAAGAGTTTATTTCCTGCTGTTCTACAGATAGGTCTGATTGGCTTCCAGGTAGCAGGGGAGGACTTGTGTGCTCCCTTTGGCTTCTTAGCCCTCTAGAATATAATTTCCTTTGTTTCTTTCAGAAAACAATTCAAGTTTTGTTTGTGATTGTTTCTGTCATTTCTATAGGTCATTTTGAATGGATATGATGCCATTTATTTGTGCTTCCTTGGTTTGATCCTCAGACTTCCTTTTTGTACTCTTTTTAATTATTTTATCAATTGAATTCACATCAGAATTAATCTTGGCATTTACAAGGAAAACTCAAAGACAACTCTGTACACATATAGTGTTCTTAGAGAGTGCTTTACAAGTACATTGGAATTTTGACTATAATCTCAACAAATAAATTTAAAAGTTAGAAGACTGAATACCTTTTAAATACTTATAGACTCAAAGCTTTGTAAGTAAGACATTATTTTTATGGTAGGATGAAGAAGTAAACATAATTCTGCCTCAATATGTTTTAAAGTTTAAGGTGATTCAATATTGCTGAGTTGATTCTTATAAAGTAAATTCTTCAATTTATGCATTTTTTTACTGCTAGAAAATTGCTCTCATGGGAAAGTTGTTAGGCTATAATATTTCTTGAGACACAAGTAGTTGAGAAAAAGGAAGCCACTATTTAAAATCAAAGTGAGAAAAATTAGTCGCTAATTGATTAAAATAGTGTAAGTCCAAATTCTGCATGTGTAGCAACTATACAAGGATGTCTCCTCCATCAGATTTGGTCTCTTTGAGATTAGCTGTAGGTTATTTGTTGCATATGCTTTACCTCTTCTCAACTTGCTTCCTAGTCCTTTTGTTCTATAAGACTCTGATTTTCTTTCTACTCCAGTGTTGCTATCTTCTTATTCTGGGTTCTTTAACCACCTATATTCACTGCACTTCTGTTAATATTTTATCTTTCAATCACAGCTTATCTGTGCTGGATTGATGGGAACAATTGTGATTCATCTTGCTGAAAGGATAAAAGAGTCCATATCTCCCCAGATGGGTCATTTTCACTGCTTGAATTTCTTCATAGAGTCCATGTGCTATTTTAGGACATCCAGCTAGTCTCAGGAGATATCCTTAAAGCTTGAAAACTCCATGACTGTAGACTAGCGACTGGCAAACTTTTTCAGTCTAGATCCATATAGTAAATATGTCTTTGATGGTCACAGGATGTTGGTTAGAATTATTCTGTAAAAGAAGCCATAGACAATTTGTAAACAAATGGATGTGGCTTTGTTATGATAGAACTATTATTTTCTAAAGTAGGCAGATAGCCAGACTTGACCACATGGATAACTATAGGTCCCTGTTCTAGAGTGATTATTTTCTCACAAGAGATATTTTGTACTTCTTGGTTAAGAAAGGGTAAGAAATGGGTAATATTTCATATGCAGTTGAGAGCCTCCTGTGAAATGAATTATGATGGAGATGTTTGTGGCCAAGCCCTCTGAGAGACACAAAAGCCTAGCTTGAGGAAAGAGTGCTAAGTAGGCACTTCAGAAAATTTCTGCTACTGTTGAGATTCTATTAGACCAGTGTTTTTCAACCCTAGCTGAACATTAAAATCACCTGGGGAGCTTTTTAAAATCCTGATGCCCAGGCCTCACACAAAACTAGTTAAATTGAAATCTCTGGGAGTAGGACCAGGCAGTAATTTTAAAAGCTCCTATGTGATTACAATGTAAGAATTGCTTTGTTGGCTGTTGTATAGCCAGCAGTGAGCATGGTTCTGCCTGTTGGCCCAAGGCTTGCCCTAAAATTTGTACCCCTTCTATGTCTTTTTAATCCTGTTGTGGTACAGTGTGTGTGTGCATGCACATGCACACACACACACAGCATGAATGCTCTATAAATTAAGGCTTAATTAATGTGGTTTGTGATTTTGGCACATGAGTTTTTTAAGGAAACAATTTGCATTCTCAGTTCTGACTTGCAAGATACTACTTTTCTTCAATTTAGACACATTTTCCCACATTCTCCACCTCACAATTTTAACATTTCTGAAATTAGGATGATGCATTTTATAATGAGTATAAACATTTAATGTAGATTTCCTTTTTGATACTTGTAGGGGATTACAAATTAATACACAATATACTTGAGTTGCTTTATCTTTTATAAGAGGTCTGATCTTCATAAGTTCCCATCCAGTGGGGATTGGGATAAATGCCTTATATTTCAACAAAAAAGTATAATAAGATAGTGTGAGTCAACAATGTTGTTTCTGTGTTCAGTTGTTTTAGATAAAAGTTTTTAGATAAAGTTCTCAGAAACAGATGATTGAGGTTAGAGTGTTGCATATGTGCTTTTTTTGATGGGAGATGGGACCTTTGAATCTGTATAGTGCCTTTGGACATTTGGTGCCTATTGCTCCAGAGTGGCTCTCTAGAATGCTCTCTAGTCTGGTGACCATTGAGGGGTGATCAGTCCCATGTATGGCCATAATTTGGACAGCTCTGTGCATTTCCTAATGTAGTCTATAGCTAATAAAATTTGTAAATTTGTGAACTGCTGTTCCTCAGCTTGGTTAGGGTCCATGGTTCTCCTAGGATGCCTTAACCACATGTTGACTCTTGATGTTGTTTGGAATCCTAAGTCCCAACCACATCCTCCATCCAGTGTCTGATATCATTTGTCCACATTTCAGGTACAAGATCATTTTGCTCTTTATCACTGTGCACTCAGTATAGATCCATCAGTCTTCAATACAGCCATATTTTTATTGTTCTTTAGGCTAGATGATGATCTGGTCTTATCCATACCTTGTGGAAATCAAGAGTGATATAGGAATGCTAAGCTGTACTTGCTCTATCTATTTATACTGTGATGCCAAGATTACACTGTGGCCATCCCAAAGTTTGTACAAGGCAGCTTATGAAGCTATTTCTTCTTACAATCTCAAAGATAAATGGAATCAAAGTCCCTTGATTTCAGTGTTTCTCAAATAACTGTGTTAATTGGGAACTACTGCAGTTCCCAATCTGTGTGAAATCTAGAGAAGAGAAAGTCATTTATCTTACCTATCTCTGTTACCCATGAGCCCCTTCTTCCACTAGTCCTTTGGGGTTAGGAGAGGAGAGCTTCTTCCATTCTTTTTCATATCTGACCAGACCTTCTTTTTCATAAAACTCTGTGATCTACACTATCAGATCTAGCTTTAGCTAAATGAGAGCCAAAGGATTTATAAAATGACTTCCCTCCCTCCCTTCCTTCCTTCCTTCCTTCCTTCCTTCCTTCCTTCCCTTTCTTTTTCTTTTTCTTTCTTTCTTTTTCTTTTTTGCTAAAGAGCAAGAAAGCAGCTTCAAAACTACAACATGATCAATGGTATCTTTGTTCTTTCTGTCTTTGGGATAATAGGTGTCTGTTTTCTGCTGCTATAACAGAATACCACAGACTGGGGAAATTATGAATAATAGAAGTTTGTTTGATTATGATATGAGAGGCTGAGAAATCCAAAACTGAGGGCTCACATCTGATGAGGGTCTTCTTGCTGTGTTATAACATGGCAGAAATCATCACATGGGAAGAGAGAGAAAGCCAGAGGGAGAAAGGGGACTGAACTCCTTCCTTTTATTACTAACCCACATCTGCTCAGCTATCATAACATAATCACTATTAAAAGTTCCTCCTCTTGGGGCTGGGGATGAGACTCAAGCAGTAGCGCGCTCACCTGGCATGCGTGCGGCCCTGGTTCGATCCTCAGCACCATGTATAAAACAAAGACGTTGTAACCGCCGATAACTAAAAAACAAATATTAAAAAAAGTTCCTCCTCTAATCAGTCTTAGAAAGGCAATTAGATTTCAACACAAATTTTGGAGGGGACATTCAAACTATAGGAGAAGATATTTTGGCCCAACCTTGGTTATGGGATGTTCATTGTTGACACCATATTATCTGTACTTACATTCTGAAAAGAAGTGGTTAAATTGATGTTATTTGTTATAATTGCTGGTATTTTAGAATTCAGAGACTATGGTAATATCAAAGAAGGGAATTTCAGGCATTAAAGGTCAAGTGATAGCCAATGAGATTAAAAATTGATGACATTTAATTTTTATACAAAAATGAGACAAATGGTTTTGTTGACTTAGAGGTGGGACACAATGAGCATTAGCATTTAATTCACAAATAGACTACATTCAGATCACATTTGTGGTTGTAAATTCAAGAGCCCTATAAATCTAATCACTATCTCCTGTGAACTTTCTTTTTTTTCTTTACTTTTTTTTTTTAGTACTCAATGGACCTTTATTTTTATTTTTTTTTAATGTGGTGCTGAGAATTGAACCCAGTGCCTCACACATACTAAGCAAGTGCTCTCCCACTGAGCCACAATCCAAGCCCTCCTGTGGACTTTCTTGCTCGACATTTATTATATCTCTCTCTTTTTAAAATATTTATTTTTTAGTTGTACACAATACCTTTATTTTGTTTATTTATTTTTATGTGGTGCTGAGGATCGAACCCAGGGCCTCGAATGGGCGAGGTGAGCACTCTACTGCTGAGCCACAACCCCAGCCCTATTATATCTCTTATTCATATTTGAGTTAAAAGTGATTATATACATGCATGTTTTATGTTTTTTGGACATCTTCAATAAAATGGAGTTTCATGTTAGAAGAGAACAAAAAAGAATAAATCTCATAGTTTAAGGTAGATTAAAAAAAGAATCTGGCAACAGATAATGGAATTGAAATGTAGAAAGAGCTCCACAAGTTTGTGTTGGTAAAGTATATTGGCATTATTATTCAATTTCATGATTGACAGGGTTATCAATGACTAATACACAAAGATGAAACACAGAATTAGGGGGCCAAACTCATATTTTATCATCAGTTGCTGCTGAAATCAGGATTCTGTCTAGATAAACCAAAGGATCATAAAACATACCCAAACTACATCTGTCAACACATTCTTTATTAGTGTCATCATTTATTTGATTGGATTTCCCACTTCTTAATTTGTTTCCTTCAAGAACTCAGTGATTATTGACGGAAAAAAGATTGTCCATTGTTTTCTCCTTATTTGGTACTTCTTTTTTTTTATTTTGTAATAAAACTGAAGTTTAATGGTGCAGTCAGGTGATGGGGTCTTACACGTATGTGAACTATATCAGAAAGATTCAACAAAACAGTGACTACACAATATTAATGTCAGTCAAAATAGAATTTAAGGCAAAAAACACATTAAATGTGATTTTTTTATTGTTGGTTGTTCAAAACATTACATAGTTCTTGATATATCATATTTCACACTTTGATTCAAGTGGGTTATGAACTCCCATTTTTACCCCATATACAGATTGCAGAATCACATCGGTTAACACATCCACATTTTTACATATTGCCATTCTATAGTGTCTGTTGTATTCTACTGCCTTTCCTATCCTCTACTATCCCCCCTCCCCTCCCCTCCCCTCCGCTCTTCTCTCTTTACCCCCTCTACTGTAATTCATTTCTCCTCCTTGTATTATTTTTCCCTTTCCCCTCACTTCCTCTTGTATGTAATTTTGTATAACCCTGAGGGTCTCCTTCTATTTCCATGCAATTTCCCTTCTTTCTCCCTATCCCTCCCACCTCTCATCCCTGTTTAATGTTAATCTTCTTCTCATGCTCTTCGTCCCTACTCTGTTCTTAGTTACTCTCCTTATATCAAAGAAGACATTTGGCATTTGTTTTTTAGGGATTGGCTGGCTTCACTTAGCATAATCTGCTCTAATGCCATCCATTTCCCTCCAAATTCTATGATTTTGTCATTTTTTAATGCAGAGTAATACTCCATTGTGTATAAATGCCACATTTTTTTTTATCCATTCGTCTATTGAAGGGCATCTAGGTTGGTTCCACAGTCTTGCTATTGTGAATTGTGCTGCTATGAACATCGATGTAGCAGTGTCCCTGTAGCATGCTCTTTTTAGGTCTTTAGGGAGTAGATCAGGAAGGGGAATAGCTGTGTCAAATGGTGGTTCCATTCCCAGCTTTACAAGAAATCTCCCTACTGCTTTCCAAATTGGCTGCACCAATTTGCAGCCCCACCAACAATGTACAAGTGTACCCTTTTCCCCACATACTTGCCAGCACTTGTTGTTGTTTGACTTCATAATGGCTGCCAATCTTACTGGAGTGAGATGGTATCTTAGGGTGGTTTTGATTTGCATTTCTCTGACTGCTAGCGATGGTGAGCATTTTTTCATGTACTTGTTGATTGATTGTATGTCCTCCTCTGAGAAGTGTCTGTTCAGGTCCTTGGCCCATTTGTTGATTGGGTTATTTGTTATCTTATTGTCTAATTTTTTGAGTTCTTTATTTACTCTGGATATTAGGGCTCTATCTGAAGTGTGAGGAGTAAAGATTTGTTCCCAGGATATAGGTTCCCTATTTACCTCTCTTATTTTTTCTTTTGCTGAGAAAAAACTTTTTAGTTTGAGTAAGTCCCATTTGTTGATTCTAGTTATTAACTCTTGTGCTATGTGTGTCCTATTGAGGAATTTGGAGCCCGACCCCACAGTATGTAGATTGTAGCCAACTTTTTCTTCTATCAGACGCCGTGTATCTGATTTGATATAAAGCTCCTTGATCCATTTTCAGTTAATTTTTGTGCATGGCGAGAGAAAGGGATTCAGTTTCATTTTGATGCATATGGATTTCCAGTTTTCCCAGCACCATTTGTTGAAGATGCTATCCTTCCTCCATTGCATGCTTTTAGCCCCTTTATCAAATATAAGATAGTTGTAGTTTTGTGGATTGGTTTCTGTGTCCTCTATTCTGTACCATTGGTCCACCGCCTGTTTTGGTACCAGTACCATGCTGTTTTTGTCACTATTGCTCTGTAATATAGTTTGAAGTCTGGTATCGCTATACCGCCTGATTCACACTTCCTGCTTAGCATTGTTTTTGCTATTCTGGGTCTTTTATTTTTCCATATGAATTTCATGATTGCTTTATCTATTTCTACAAGAAATACCGTTGGGATTTTGATTGGCATTGCATTAAACCTATAGAGAACTTTTGGTAATATTGCCATTTTGATGATGTTAGTTCTGCCTATCCATGAACAGGGTATATTTTTCCATCTTCTAAGATCTTCTTCTATTTCTCTCTTTAGGGTTCTGTAGTTTTCATTGTATAAGTCTTTCACCTCTTTTGTTAGGTTGATTCCCAAGTATTTTATTTTTTTTTGAGGATATTGTGAATGGAGTGGTTGTCCTCATTTCCATTTCAGAGGATTTGTCATTGATATACAGGAATGCCTTTGATTTATGCGTGTTGATTTTATATCCTGCCACTTTGCTGATTTCATTTATTAGCTCTAATAGTTTCTTTGTAGACCCTTTTGGGTCTGCTAGGTATAGAATCATGTCATCTGCAAATAGTGATAATTTAAGTTCTTCTTTTCCTATTTTTATGCCTTTAATTTCCTTTGTCTGTCTAATTGCTCTGGCCAGTGTTTCGAGAACTATGTTGAACAGAAGTGGTGAGAGAGGGCGTCCCTGTCTTGTTCCAGATTTTACAATGTTGAGGTATGTTCCTGTTATCCCTAGTTTTTCTAGAGTTTTGAACATAAAGGGATGCTGTACTTTGTTAAATGCTTTTTCTGCATCTATCGAGATGATCATATGGTTCTTACTTTTAAGTCTATTGATGTGGTGAATAACATTTATTGATTTCCATATACTGAACCAGCCTTGCATCCCAGGAATGAATCCTACTTGATCATGGTGCACAATTTTTTTGATATGTTTTTGAATCCGATTAGCCAGAATTTTATTGAGGATTTTTGCATCTAGGTTCATTAGAGATATTGGTCTGTAGTTTTCTTTCTTTGAAGTGTCTTTGTCTGGTTTTGGAATCAGGGTAATGTTGGCCTTGTAGAATGAATTTGGAAGTTCTCCCTCTTTTTCTATTTCCTGAAATAGCTTGAAAAGTATTGGTATTAGTTCCTCTTTAAAGGTTTTGTAAAACTGCTGTATACCCATCCGGTCCTGGGCTTTTCTTAGTTGGTAGTCTTTTGATGGTTTCTTTTATTTCCTCAATTGATATTGGTCTGTTTAGGTTGTCTATATCCTCCTGACTCAATCTGGGCAGATCATATGACTTAAGAAATTTATCGATGCCTTCACTATCTTCTATTTTATTGGAGTATAATGATTCAGAATAATTTCTGATTATCTTCTGTATTTCTGAAGTGTCTGTTGTGATGTTGCCTTTTTCATCCCATATGCTAGTAACTTGAGTTCTCTGTCTTCTTCTCTTCGTTAGCATGGCTAAGGGTCTGTCGATTTTATTTATTTTTTCAAAGAACCAACTTTTAGTTTTGTCAATTTTTTCAATTGTTTCTTTTGTTTCGATTTCATTAATTTCAGCTCTGATTTTAATTATTTCTTGCCTTCTACTTCTTTTGCTGTTGTTTTGTTCTTCTTTTTCTAGGATTTTGAGATGAAGTATGAGATAATTTATTTGTTGGTTTTTTTCTTTTTTTAAGGAATGAACTCCAAGCAATGAATTTTCCTCTTAGAACTGCTTTCAATGTGTCCCATAGATTCCGATATGTTGTGTCTGTGTTTTCATTTATCTCTAAGAATTTTTTAAATTTCCTCCTTGATGTCTTCTATAACCCATTGATCATTCAGTAATCTATTGTTCATTCTCCAAGTGATGCATGATTTTTCCTTCCTTCTTTTATTGTTGATTTTCAGTTTCATTCCATTATAATCAGATAAGATGCATGGTATTATCTCTAATCCTTTATATTGTCTAAGAGTTGCCCTGTGACATAATATATGATCTATTTTTGAGAAGGATCCATGTGCTGCTGAGAAAAAAGTGTAACTGCTTGATGTTGGGTGGTATATTCTATATATGTCAATTAAGTCTGGTTATTAATTGTGTTATTGAGTTCTATAGTTTCCTTATTCAACTTTTGTTTGGACGATCTGTCCAGTGGTGAGAGAGGTGTGTTGATGTCTCCCATGATTATTGTATGGTGGTCTATTAGATTCTTGAACTTGAGAAGAGTTTGTTTGATGAACATAGCTGCACCATTGTTTGGGGCATATATATTTATGATTGTTATGTCTTGTTGGTGTATGGTTCCCTTGAGCAGTATGTAGTGTCCCTCTTGATCCCTTTTGATTAACTTTGGCTTGAAATCTATTTTATTTGATATGAGTATGGACACTCCTGCTTGTTTCCGAAGTCCATATGAGTGATATGATTTTTCCCAACCTTTCACCTTCAGTCTATGTATATCTTTTCCTATCAAATGTGTCTCCTGTAGGCAGCATATTGTTGGGTCTTGTTTTGTGATCCATTCTACTAGCCTGTGTCTCTTAATTGGTGAGTTTAAGCCATTAACATTTAGGGTTATTATTGAGATATGGTTTGTTCTTCCAGCCATATTTGTTTATTTATGTTACTAAACATGGTTTGTTTTACTCTTTGATTATTTTCCCCCCTTTACTGTCCTACCTCCCACTGTTGGTTTTCATTATTTTCCATTTCCTCTTCCTGTAATGTTTTGCCAAGGATGTTTTGAAGAGATGGTTTTCTAGCTGCAAATTCTTTTAACTTTTGTTTATTGTGGAAGGTTTTAATTTCATCTTCCATCCTGGAGCTTAATTTTGCTGGATACACGATTCTTGGTTGGAACCCATTTTCTTTCAGTGTTTGAAATATGTTATTCCAGAATCTTCTAGCTTTCAGAGTCTGTGTTGAAAGATCAGCTGTTATCCTGATTGGTTTACCCCTAAATGTAATCTGCTTCCTTTCTCTTGTAGCTTTTAAAATTCTCTCCTTATTCTGTATGTTGGACATATTCATTATAATGTGTCTACGTGTGGATCTCTTATGATTTTGCACATTCAGTGTCCTGTCGGCTTCTAGGATTTGGGATTCTGTCTCATTCTTCAAGTCTGGGAAGTTTTCTCGTATTATTTAATTGAATAGATTGCTCATTCCTTTGGTTTGGACCTCTATGCCTTCCTGTATCCCAATGACTCTTAAGTTTGGTCTCTTTATGTTATCCCATATTTCTTGGATGTTCTGCTCATGGTTTCTTAACAGTCTTGCTGAGCTATCTATGTTCTTTTCAAGTTGAAATACTTTGTCTTCATTGTCTGATGTTCTATCTTCTAAGTGTTCTACTCTGCTGGTAGTATTCTCATTTGATTTTTAATGTTGGTTTATTGCTTCCTGCATTTCTAGGATTTCTGTTTGTTTGTTTTTCATAACCTCTATCTCCCTGTATAGTTGATCTTTTGCTTCTTGGATTTGTTTATGTAATTCATTGTTGAAGTGATCTTTCATTGTCTGATTTTGCTGTCTAATGTCTTCCTTGAGACTCCAGATCATCTGAAGCATGTAAATCCTGAATTCTTTATCTGACATTCCATCTGCTGCAGCTATTACCTCTTCTAAAGTTGACTTGACCTGCATTGCTTGTGGTCCTTTCTTTCCTTGTCTTTTCATACTGTTCGCGTTTCTTTCTGCTTGGTGAAACTATTGTGTTTTTGAAAATTTCCCCCTATATTTATATTGCTCTTGTACAGTTGAAAAGTTTCCCTTGCAGGGGCGGGCGGCAGCTGTGCTCCTCCTCCAATTGGGGTGATCTGTCTACCACGCGGGCGGGCCGCTGGGTCTGTCCTGCCGGTTGGTCGCAGGTCTGCCTACCTTGCAGGCGCGGGCGGAGGCTCTGCTCTGCCCTTACTCCAATTGGGGTGACATGTCTACCATGCTGGCGGGTCGCTTGGCCTGTTCCGGGCGTGGGCGGCGGCTCTGCTCTGCTCCTACTCCAATTGGGGTGACGTGACTACCACGTTGGCGGGCCGCTGGGCCTGTTCCGGGCGTGGGCGGCGGCTCTGCTCTGCCCCTGCTCCAATTGGGGTGACGTGTCTACCATTCCGGCAGGCCCCTGGGGCCTGTTCCACTGGTTGGTCATAGGCCTGCCTACCTTGCGGGAGTGGGTGGCGGCTCTGCTGTGCCCCTACTCTAATTGGGGTGACGTGACTACCACTCCGTTGGGCCCCTAGGCCTGTTCCAGGCGCGGGTGAAGGCTCTGCTGTGCCCCTACTCCAATTGGGGTGACGTGTGTACCACGCTGGCAGGCCGCTGGGCCTGATCCGCCAGTTGGTCGCAGGTCTGCCTACCTTGCGGGCGCGGGTGGTGGCTCTGCTCTGCCCCTCCTCCAATTGGCGTGACGTGTGTACCACGCCCGCGGACCACTGGGCCTGTTCTGCCGGTCGGTCGCAGGTCTGCCTACCTTGCGGGCTCGGAGAGCGGCTCTGCTCGGCCCCTACTGCAGTTGGGGTGAAGTGATACCACGCCGGTGGGTCTCTGGGCCTGTTCCGGGTGCGGGCGGTGGCTCTGCTCTGCCCCTCTGGCCTCCACAGTATTCAGCAGGACCCGGACCGAGAAGCAGTTTCCGCCGGTTCTTTAGCCCTGGGCCAGAGCAGTTCTGGGAACCAGAATTCGGCCGCTCCGGGCTCGGTGTATGTTCTGATAGGAGCAGGCTCCAAGAAGCAGTTTCCGCAGGTTCTTTAGCACTGAGCCTGAGTAATTTGTCTGTGAGACGCAGGCGAATGTCAGCCTGAAATTACCTCTATTTGGTATTTCTTTGAATCAGTATTCTTCTATAAACTTTTTTTTTAATGAAAACTGTCCTTTATTTTGTATTGTCCTTCTTGAGTTCTATTATTTTTACACTACAATTTGAAATGCAATATAGATTAATAAATAAAAAGTAAAAAAGGTATCTTAGTACAGAAAATACATTTAGTAAATTAAAGCAAACAATTAAGACTGAGATCGAAGATAGCAAGACAAGACAAAGAGTCAGATTACCCAAGAAGCTATTATATTGAGTCATTTTCTCCTCAATTTTCTAGTGACTATTTAATAAGTACATCAGTCAAAAAATAGAAGCAAATGCAGGCTTTTGCATTGTATATAGTACTAATTTTAGTCTATAAACTATTGATTGTTGATTTACCAGAATGGTTAGTGCTTGATTTAGATATAAATACCAGCATGCAAATAATTTCTCCTTACTTTGCTTAATTTGATAGTTTTTCCTCCTCATTTTTGGAAAATCTATTAAGATAGACTATATGGTTAACATTATAGTTTTAAAAACCAAATTTGTTTTTGAATTGTATATTCTGTATAAAACAGGAATCTTTTCTAAATAATAGTTACATTTGAAATGACAAAAGCCAAATATTCTAGGATTAAAGGTTAAGAATTGAGTTTTTGGAGAAATATTGTCTCTAAATGTTGGGGTGTCTCAAAGCTCAGTTTGGTAACTTCTCTAGCTATACTTAGTTTTTAGATATTTCATACAATTTCTTATTTTTAAAAATAGTACTCTTTAAGATTTTTGTAAGATTAGGAAAACTCCTGATACATGAATAATTAAAATGAAAATGTAAGCAATAAGAAATATATCTTTAGCCCTTACCTCTCTCAACTCTAAAACTATATAGTATAGTGTCTCTAATAGGCAAACCAAACATGCCTAGTACTACTCTTGATTTCCTTTTATCCTCACTGTCCTTAATTTACTTATCTAAGTAAATATTACCTCCATTTACCCTGCTGCTCAGGTGATATGCCATATAGTCATTCTAATGTCATATATTTTTTTCATAATCCATATCTAATCTCTCAGCAAACCCTGTTGACTTGCTTTAGAATACTCATTTTTAAATTTTTATTATTTAAAATATTTATTTTTTTAGTTGTAGTTGGACAAAATACCTTTATTTCACTTATTTATTTTTATGTGGTGCTAGGACCTAACCCAGGTCTCGCAAGTGCAAGGCGATCTCTCTACCACTGAGCCACAATCCCAGCCTGAGAATACTCAAATTTTGATGATTTTTGGCAATTCCATCATTGCTGTATAGAATAAGCCAGTGTGGTCTCCACTTGGACTATTACAATGGGTCTTTTAACTGCTTTCTCTTCTTCCATTTCTTAGACCTCTCTCCCTAGTCTATTTTCCACAGAGCATCTAGAATGATTCTTTAAAATTTTGGGTCAGACTATGTTACTTTGCTATTCTAAACCCTTCAGTAGCTCCAATTCTTAGACTGGAGAGTGTTAGCAATGATTTGTAAGGCCTGCATGATTTGATGTCTCCATAACAGCCTTTCTTCTCTTAGGCTCAGGACCATTGGCTTTCCTTCTGTTTCTGGAATCACCAATCAAGCTCCTGTTTTGAGCCTTTGAACTTGAAATTTCTCCTGTTTTGGATGTTTTGCCCCAGATATTCAAATGTCTTCCTCCACTATTTCCTTGGGTCTTTTTTTTTACCTTGTTAGATATTCCCTGATACCCAATCTTAATTAGCTCTTCCCCTTCACTCTCTAGTCCTTCACCTTTCTTTCCTGTCTTCAAAGCATTTACCAATACCTGTTGTCTTATACACTTACTAATGATTTGTTTATTCTCTGTCTCTGCAAAGTACAATGAGGCCCACTGCCATATTATACTGCATAGTATAGATGCACTAACAATATTTGTTGAATAAATGAATGGTGGAATTCAAAACTGCTTTTGTTTGTGAATGTTAGGTTATTAAGTAAAAACTTGAAGAAACTAATATTTGATATTAGTCTCAATATTTGGTCATTTCCTGGTTGTGTTAACTCTATGTTTTATACAGGAATAAGTATACTTCCTAGCTTAGAACATTTATTGAGAATTGTTTATGGGTTTGGCCTGTAGATCTCTTTGCTTTGTTGAACCATCTGCATGACACAGAGGGCTGGTACTATTGGAGAGGACTCTATATGTTATTATTCCTTAATCGCTCAAAGTAATAGGTCATGTTAGCCACAGTAGTTAACCTAACAAACAAACAAAACCCTAAATTATATATTAAAAAAGTGATGATTGTTTTATACTTTTTATGCCATTGTTATGGGCTGAATTGTCTTCTTGCCTAAAAATTCACATGTGGAGGTCCTATTCCCAGTACTTCAGAATGTGACTCTATTTAGAGCTAACAAAATTAAAATGAGTCATCAGGGTGGGCCTTAATCCAATTTGACTGGTGTTCTTATAAAAAGAGGAGGTTATGATATACAGGGAGAGACATCAGCAATATGTGCACATGTGTGAGAACATAGAAAGTGGCCATCTGCAAGCCTAAGAGAAGCCTCAGGAGAAACCAGGCCAGGCTGACATCTTGATCTTGGATTTCTGGCCTCTAGAGTTGTGGGAAAATAAATATTTGTTGTTTAACCTTCCAGTCTGCAGTATTTTGAAATGTAGCCACGGTAAACTAATAAAAGGATTGAAAAAAATGAAAATCAGTAATAAGATAATAGTAAAAAGAGCAGCTCTTTTTATCCATAGTTTGAAAATGAACCAAGTAACTCTAAATACTTGATTCTGGATCATTTTAAACTTATCAGATCCCAGATAAGCTATGTATGATAATTTATTTATTCATAATTTGCAAAAATTTGCTTTTCTATGATACTCAACAGGGGAAATGATAAACAATCAACAATCACAACAACAAACCCCAAACCTACTTTAAGGTATTCATTTTGATGACAACTACCATGTGCAATCACTAAAATTAAACTTTAATTTTGGTTTAATGACCAGCTCTGTTGGTAACCTTATATCAACCACTCAACATTATGGCTTTGGTTTAAGGCTTTTAAAATCTATGGTTTTGTTAATTTTTTGCCCAATAAGTCAACTACTGTGTATGTATTTATTATTTCCAGTATGCTAGCTCTGGGTTTTCAGAATGAGTTAAGTGTGGCCCCTACCCTTATTGAGTTCATGGTACATCTGGGAAGCATTATGTTAATACAAATAATGCCATAATGAACGATGCCAGGTGGCTGTGAGAGGAGGCACCATTTATGTCCAACTTGCAAACCTTTTCTGTTCTGAGCCTAATAAGTAATTTATGGTCAAACTACATGAATGGAAGATGTGAATGATAACTGAGTCAGAAGCAAGATTATAAATTCTCTCATAAGCCAGGCTAAGGAGTTTGGATTTTACTTGTAGGTAGCAGGTAGCTGGCTACTGGAGGTTTTTAATCTGATGCAGGTATGTCAGATTTGTATTTATCAGAGATGTCGCTAGTGGAGAGTAGACCTGTTGTGGAAACAATGAGACCTCTTCCAAAACTCTTCATAGAAGATTCAATGGGGAACAGAATTGTTGGACACAATTTTTATTACAATAGACTGCTGGATAGGGGCTGAGATTGAGATCCCATTTTCTATGTCGTGGATGACAAGGACTTGGAGAGGAGCATAAGAGAGGGAGTAGCCCAGATGACCTCTGAGTTTCTGCCTCAGACTAGAGATGCCAGCCCCTGAGGTAAGAAATATAGATGGAGAACAATTGGGTTGTTGAACATAACTTGCCCATAACTTTGGGCATGTTATGTTCAATGTGTCTATTGAATTAAACATTAACTATTTCCTTGGCTTTAAAAACTTTTCTTACTTAAGCTGAAACTTACTTCCTAGCCTGTTTCTCACCTGCTTTCCTCCTGTTTTTACCCTATAGTCTGTCAGTCTTGACTATCTGCAATTTTTTAGATAAAAATCTCCATCTCTGCTCCTTTGTACATGGTTTCCTCCACCTGGCTCACCCTCCTTTCTTTCTCTCCTATTAGAAAACCATTTGTCTTTAGGGGGCTCTTTTTAGAAGGTCTACTTAATCCTTGTGAATATGTGTTTGCAATCACAAGCACTTTCTTTGTATTAATTTCTTTGTAAGTAGTTATTATTCTGTCTTTTATATTGAAGCTAGTTGTGTATTTTTCATATTATCATCCTGGAGCTTACTTGTATTTATTTCCTAACTGCTTTGGGTATTATTTTGAACACAGTATGCACTTAATAAATGGTTATTGGCTTGAGATGAACCAAAGGAAGATTGTGGTTAGTTTTGGGGGATAGCTGGGCTCACAATCCTTTGATTTTCCTCAGTACTTTTGTTAGTAAAGATTACTTGGGATAGGAAGTAAGGAACAGGTACAATTATCAATGGCTTAAGGAATGGATATCCCTATCTTCTCCCCAGGATGGGATGATATACTTTTTACTTTGACAGATCACAGGTTTTAATTATCTACAATTTTATTTTTTACTCTTCTAATTTCTTTCAGAGCCCTGTTGAAGTTTTAGATAATTAACATGCTTAAATGTTTTATATTTTATTCCATAAATTAAAATTAACTCAAGGGAACAAAAGCAGCCCTGAAGCCTCCCTGAGCTATTGGAAGAAGGTTAAAATTCAAAGTGTTTTAGCTCTTAAACAAAAAAGATAGCTGTTAATATGGACTTTAAATGTCACAATTATAGTAGAATTAAAAGAAAAAAGTTAGGTTGGGTAAAAACATAGTTATAGAATATAAATGCACTAACAAGTTGGCATTAAAAGCTTTCTACAAAGCTAGTGCTGAGATGCTAAAGCAATTCTTGCATTGATGCAACAAATGAAAGTAAATAACAATCTCATGTCATATCCTGCAAGTTCCTGTTGTGTGCTACCGTGGCTCTATATAATGTCAGTTGAAGGCTTGGTTCACTAAGCATATCAATTTAATTGTCTGTATCTTTGGAGCATCTAGAGTAACCCACTGGAATTAGGAAAGATTACAAAAAGCTTTCTTTGTACTCCACACATTTTAACATATAAATATCATTTGCCATTTTATATCTGGTTTTATGGAATTTTAAACTTGCAGAATTAATAATGTAGGAGTTTATCCTTTTTTGTTATTACTTAAAACCTTGAATTTAGGACCATTTCAATGAGAATTCCTTCCTGTATCTTTGATGAAGTTTTGTCTTTGTAGCCCAGCACAGATTTACAGACTAAAGAAAAGTGAGCAAGCCTAACTCCTCCAAATCTTCAAGCCTGGAGATTTCCCCCATATGAGAATGAACTTTAGTTCAAAAAAAAAAAAAAAAAAGGGGAGGGGGGAGGAAATGGAAAGGGTATGTATCAGATATAAAATGTAAAGTTAGTTAACCATAAGCTTGGATTCTATATTAGAATCATCTCTGCTGCAAGTTCCAACTAAAAGTCTTAAGTTCTTTATAAAAATAGAACTGACTTTGTACTAAAAAAGAAAATAAGGAAACAGGAATTATTTTACAGAATAACTTGAAAGCTAATTTTACTGGTTGCTGGTATTCCTTCAGAGATGGGAGACCTTTTCAAATAACATACGCACCCCCACCTCCTTGGTGAGAATCATCTGCTATAGTGAGTCACAGTCACTGTTGGGAGTAGGTTATACTCCTTAGGTGAGTTGGGGTGAAAAAAAGGTGCACGTTTCTTTTTTCCCACATAATTGCTAAGTCATATTTACTTTCTGAAATAAAATGACTCTTTGAGAATGTCACTTAACTTTAGTCAATATTAAATGAATATATTGGAGTATTTTAAAGAAGATAAAGTTTCAAACAAGTGAATAATTAACAGTTACAATTGCATTTGTTTTTAAATGGAAACGGAATGTTCTTATATATATATATATTTTTTTTACATTTCTTACTTCTCTAGCATTTATTATAAGGAACAAAGCATTTCTGGAATGCTCATTTTAATTTCAAAGCCCAGGCTATTCAGTGGAAAACATTTGGTGCATGGAGGATCCAAACAATAGAGGAGGAATGTGCAGTGGGAAGCATCATGAATTGTGGCACTTAAAATACATTCAGGAGGAACATTTCAGACAATGATACTTATTTTTCATTTTAAACAAAAGTTTTAAACTAGGTGTTATAGTTTGTCTTAATCTAGACAAATATCTTCTAACTTCTAAGAGTTAAATATCTTCTAACTCTTGCTATGTAAATTAGAGTGACATTAGTGGGATAATTGCCGTTTGGACTTTGGGAAAGCCCATGTAATAAATCAGGCTTATTTTCATCCTTATATAAGGCATAATGAAGACCCATGACTCTATTTAGCTGCTTGTAAAGTATATAGAATGTGCTTTGTTATCTGCCCTCATAATTTTTTCTGTTTAGGGGGCTCCAGAAGCAAGATAAGATTAGGTCCAGAGAATACCTTTTACAAAGATTATCATAACCTATGTATCCACGTGGGGAACAGACTAGGAAATACACACTAAATACCAACCAATATTTGTGTCATGTCATGCATTTTAAAGACATTACCTTATTTAACTTTCACATAGTCTTATAAGATAATGTGATTGTTTTTATTGAATGAGTAAGGAAACAAAGACTTGCCACAGATATTTCACTATGAGTCATGAACACTGGAATAATGGACATTGAAGCCAACAGAGGGTCTTTGGACAAGGGCAGGTGAATAGGAGATGAGACAAAAATGTTTATGTATATATTTCCCCCATAGCTTAAAAGTTCTTAATTCCTAGCTGAACAATAGGTCCAAATAGCTAAATAAACATACATCTAATGCTCCATAAAAATAACAAGCAAAATTTTTAGGGGCTTCAGAACATGAAGGGTTTTATATAGTTTGTTGTTAAAGATGTGGTGCATGATTATCATAGCTTCAGCTATTTGATGAGATGTAGGAATCTTCATCCCTCCCTCCATCACTTCCTCCCAACCTCTTTTTAAATTTATTTTTAATTGACAAATAATTGTGTATACTTAAGGGGTACAAT
This sequence comes from Ictidomys tridecemlineatus, assembly GCF_052094955.1. Taxonomy (NCBI): domain Eukaryota; kingdom Metazoa; phylum Chordata; class Mammalia; order Rodentia; family Sciuridae; genus Ictidomys; species Ictidomys tridecemlineatus. The sequence continues at coordinate 53,764,185 of NC_135477.1, forward strand.
AATGTTTTTTTGATCTATGCACACAATGTACAAAGATTCAATCAAGCTAATTAACAACCATTATCTCACTAACTTCTTATTGGAACCTTGATTTCAGTAGGAGTTTCAGGGCTTCTAATTTAGATACTGTATACAAGTTTCTTACCCTTTCATTTGTGATGGAGATTTTTAAGCTTTGCTTATAAAACTTTTACCCAAAACTTGCTATCAGGATCTAAATTTTAATTAAGAAATAGAAAGAATAGATATTTTACATAAAGTAATTTGATGCAAGGTTTTTGTTTTCAAATACAAATGCTTAGTTTTCATTTCCAAATAATGCTCTTATCATGAGTTTATTCTTATTTTTGTTAAGATTCATATCCTTCTCTCTCAAACCTTCATTAGGATTTAATTAACAAATAAAAATTATTTACATTTATGGTATACACTTTAATGTTTTGATACATGTATACATTATGCAATGATTAAATCAAGGCAATTAACACATCAGTCACTTCACAAACTTATTTTTTGTGGTTAGGAATTTGTTTTTATTTTAAATAAACTTACATAAGCAATACGAGTTTATTATTAACACATTCAGGCATTTCAAAATATAGACGTTAAAAAGTCCCTCCCTTTAACTACTCAGTACATTAAGCCATTGTATTGTATTTATTGAACACCTACTTTATACATTTTCTGAGTGCTGGAGAACAAAATATGTTTTGTGCTTTCATGGATTTTACATTTTTTAGTATTACATTTGTTGTATTTACATTCTTAGTACATTTTGTTTATATAATAAACATATAAACAAAAATGTCAGGCTTAGTGTTTTTGTTACTGGATGGAGTAACAAAATTATTGTATTCTTGAAACAAAGATTTCAGTTCAGAGACACAATTAGAAAAACATGAAGGGTTTATTAGTGAAATAGAAGTATACCTCTGACATGGAATGGAGTGCCTTCAATAGAGGATACATTGTGTGTTTTTATATTTGCCCTGGGAACCTCCCTTCTCATGAATTATGTGTTTGGGGCAGTTACAGTGATTTCCTGCCATGGCTTAGTGCACCTGCGCAAATTTAGTCATATTGGAAAATTTTCCAGCGTATAGCGAATCCATTTTCTCCAGATTGACAGGGAACTGTGACTATAAGAATGGCCATTTGGTTGTCACCCAGGGAAGAGCCTAAATTTCTTTTCCTTGACTCCCATGCTCATTATCTACCTAGCCAACTAACATTTTGAGAAACAAAATTGAGTAAGGGGATAAAGTGTGAGAAGGTGATAATGGGGTTTTCAGGAAAGCCATCCTGATAGGGGACTTTGAGTAGGACCTGTAGGAGAGGCCCAGTAAGGTAGGGGAGAGTATAGGGGAGAGATTAGGGAGGTTGCAAAGGGCAAGAAAGATCATATGGAGATTTGGGCTTTATACTCTGAAGTAACCACTGCTTTGTATATTTCAGACTGTTTTTCTCATTCAATATCAATAATTTCTATTCTCAACCTAAACAGTCTAATACCTACCTAATTATTTTTGATTCCCTCAATATAGGTTGCTGGCTACAAAGATATATGTATATATATATTTATAATTAGATAATTTTGAGACAATTTTTTGCTTTTCCTATTTTGACTGCTTTATCTAGACTTTGTTTTTTCCAGTTGCAGCTTTTTAAATTAATTAATTATTTTATAGTAGAATGAATTTTGACATACAGTACATAAATGGAGCACAGCTTCTTATTCCTCAGGCTTTACATGGTTCAGAGTCACTCCCCTAATTTAATCATACATGTATATAGTGTAATAATGTCTGTCTCTTTCTACTATCCTTCCCATCCCCACAGCCCTACCTTTCCCCTCACTCCCCTCTATACAAACCAAAGTTCCTTCATTCTTCCACATCTCCCCACCCCAGTATGGATCAGCATCCACTTATCAGAGAAAACATTCAGCCTTTGTTTTCTTGGGATTGGCTTATTTCACTTAGCATGATATTATCTAGTTCCATCTATTTACTTGCAAATGCCATAATTTCATTCTTCTTTAAGACTGAGTAATATTCCATTGTGTATATATACACCATATTTTCTTCATCCATTTATCTGTTGAAGGGCATCTAGGTTTGTTCCATAGTTGAGCTATTGTGAATTGAGCTGCTCTAAACATTGGTGTGGCTGTGTCACTGTAGTATGCTGATTTTAAGTCCTTTGGGTATAGATGGAGGAGTGGGGTAGCTGGGTCAAATGGTGGATTCATTCTGTTTTCTGAGGTTAGATGCAGTTTTTAATTAAAATCACACACATACATACACACAGTCATCTCAAGAATTCTTTTAATAGTAAAATTGAAGAGATTCAATATCTATGGCTCTCTCTTCCATTGTATCTTTAGGTGATTATGCTCCTTAGGTGCCATGACTTGATGTCTGGGAATATACCCAGAGTACTAGGAATGAATCACTGTACTATGAAATACTTTTATTTTAGGTTATAATATCTTAAGGCTGTTTTCACAGATTGTCTCACGAGTTACTTGTATTTTTCCAATTTCAGGTTACCACACTTGTAAATTGTCCCCAGAATCCTTCCAACAGGAAAAAAGGACGTTCAAAAAGAGCCAGAGTCCTCCTAGCTTCTGTAGAGGAAGCAACTTGGAATTTATTAGACAAAGGAGAGAAGATTGCCCAGGAAGCCACTGTTTTAAAGGAAGAGCTTACTGCTGCACTCCAGGAAATTCGCAAAGAAAGTAAGTGTTCTAGTCCTGGTCAGGAGCAAACTGCATATCCTTAGGGTTTTATTTACTGACTTAGATTTGTGAGTGTTTTGTTTTTGTTGGCTTGAGTTTATTATTCTCTCACAGAGCTGTGAAGAACTAGCTGTGAGAGGCAGAGGGGCTCATTAGACAGCTCCAAGACTTAGTGTCCCAGTCCTGGTTCTTCTCCTTAATTTTCAGTCCCTGCAGACAACTTTCCCCCACAACCATACAATAACTTATCCATAATAAATGAAGAGAAGAGTAATGAAGCTGAAGACATATTTGCCCATAAATAAATAAATTATAAAGCCTTTTATAAACAGGAGATAGAAGCTTCAGATATGAATGTTTCAGAATGACATTTTTAGATTTTTCAGTTCTCTGGAGGGTTAGGTTTACTAAATTTTAAAAAAATACTTTGACTAAACTAGGCATAACCCATGTTCCAACTTAATTAATATTAGTTAATAAAGGCATGTATTCAAACTTTTCATATTTTGTGATAGATTATATAATAATTTTTCTAATGATTGTAATCCTCTACTGCCAGATTTTAAAATGGTTATTATTGGTGCATTATAATTATACATAACAGTAGAATTCACTGTGACATATTCATACATGCATATAACATAATTTGATCAATTTCATTTTGTAGTACCTTTTGCTTGCTTCTCCTTTTCCTGTCTCCTATCCCCATGCCCTATTCTGCTGGTCTCCCTTCTATTCTTCCTTCTTCTCTTCTTCCTCATTCCCTTCTCTATTACTTCCTCCTCTCCTCCTCCTCCTTCTAAGTAGTGGATTATAACTATCCATAAAAGTAGGGTTCACTGTAGTACATGGAGACATTGACATAGCATGTTCTGGTCAATTTTATTCCCCAGTACCTCTCTCTGCCCTCCTCTTCTCCCCCTCTCAATCCCCTTCTTCTATTCTATTAGTCTCCCTTCTATTTTTGTGAGATGCCTCCCTCTCTAGCTTTCACATATGAGAGAAAACATCTGACCCTTGACTTTCTGAGTCTGACTTCACTTAGCATGATATTCTCTAGTTCCATCTACTTACCAGTGAATAACATAGCTTCGTTCTTCTGTATGGTTGAGTAAAGCTCCATTGTGTACGTATACCACATTTTCTTCATCAGTTGATGGACCCTTAGGCTGATTCTAAATTGAGTATTGTGAATTGCTCTAATATAAACATTGGTACGTATGTATCACCATAGTATGCTGATTTTAGGTCTTTTGGATAAATACCAAGGGGTAGAATAGGTGGGTCATATTGTGGCTCCATACCTAGTCTTTTGAGGAATCTCCCTGCTTACATCCATGTAGTTGTACTAACTTACAGTCCCACCAACAATGAGACTGTTGCTGCCCTCTGTATCTTCACCAGCATTTATTTATGTTCTTGGTGATTGCCATTCTAACTGGAGTAAGATGAAATCTCACATGTCATTATAGTTTTTTGTGTGTGTTACTGGGGATTGAGCCCAAGGGTGCGTGCGCTATTACTGATCTACACCCCTTTATTTTGAGACAGGGTCTTGCTAAGTTACAGAGGTTGGCCTCAAACTTGTGATCTTCCTTCCTCAGGCTTCAGAATATCTGGGATTATAGGCATGTGCTACCACTCTCAGTTCCTCAGCATAGTTTTTTTTTCCTCCTCAGTGTAATTTTTATTTTTATTTTCCTGAATGCTAAGGATATTGAACATTTTTTCCACATATTTGTTGGATATTTGCATTTCTTCTTTTGAGAAATGTCTATTTTGTTCATTTATTGATTGGGTTATTCATTTTTTTCTGGTAAGTTTTTAGTTTTTTAAAATATATTCTGGATATTAATTCTCTGTTGAAAGAGTAGCTGGGAAAGATTTTTTTTTTCCATTCTGTAGGCAGTCTCTTCACACTCTTAACTGTATCTTTACTATGTGGAAGTTTTTAAATTTGATGCCATCCTACTTATTAATTCCTGGTTTTATTTCTTGAGCTTTAGGAACATTATTAAGGAGGTCAATGCCTATGGCAATAAGTTGGAGTGTTGACTGTATGTTTTCTTCTAGCAGTTGCAAATTTTCTGGTTCAATTCTTAGGTTCCGCATTGAGTATTGTGACTTTTATGCAGGATGAGAGGGATCTACTTTTATTCTTCTACATATAGATATCCAGTTTTCCTAGCATAAAGGGTAGGTACAGTGTGCATGCACACACACACACACACACATATAAAATATATGTAATCATTTGTTATTTACTTAGTGCATGTATCTGTAAAGCAACTGTAGTTTCTTTATCCATTCACCTGTTGACAGAAACTTTATATGGTTTGCTTCCTTATCTTGGTTATTATAAATATTACTACAATGAACATGGATCCTATGATAGTTCTATTTTTTTATTTCTTTAAAAGCCTTCATACAGTTTTTTCATAAAAGGTTAACCTTGTTATATACTTTACGCATGATTTATAATTTATAAGAAATTTTCAGACAACTTATAAAAATATAATATGTGAAATAATTTGAAAGAAATTTGTCATTCTTCCTTGCTTCCTACTGTCTCAGACCCATTTTTTCTTGTGTTTTCTATCATAATCTTAGTCACCTAGTTTAGATTTTTCTTGTTCTATTCTCCCTTCCAATTATTTTCTCAGTTTAACAAATTTTTACTGCCTGTGTGTCTCCTTGTTTCTCCTTCTCCATTTCTACCTTTGCTTTCTGAATTCAGCATTACTGCATTAGTCTTGCTCCAAAATGAATTAAATATGAAAATATGTTTATTTTTTGTTCTTGTTTCAAATTATTTTTAGTAGCTATTAGAGAATTGGGGGGGCAATCTTTCTGGATAGTTTTAACAGTAAAACCTCACTCCCAAAGCATTTAATGATTTTGCTTCCACCATTCTCTTTCATTCTATTTCCTGGTACAGACCCATATTAAACTTTCCTTTAAATAAGAACTTGCAGTATCTTGAATGGTCCGTGTTGCTTTATGCACCTGTTACCATATATTCCTTTCACTTGGGTTACTCTTCTCATTCAGTCAATTGTTACTCATCTAGCAAAGCTCAGCCCATGTCATCTTTTCTGAGAAGTGCTTTCTGACCCATACATGTTGATTTAAATGATCCTTTTTGGTGCCCTCACAGACTCTGAGCATTTTTTGCACAGGACTAAACACCCTGTAGAGCAAAAATTAATTTGCTTGTTTAGTATATCCAGGTTCTTAGTTCCTTGAGG